>NW_026294424.1:71504504-72704504 GCF_007827085.1 Peromyscus californicus insignis
GGATTGAACCTGGGTCCTCTGGAAGAGCAACCAGTGCTCTTAAATGCTGAGCCATCTCTCCAGACCAAAGTATGCATTTCTAAGCTTGGCATTAAAAAAACTACTTGTTTCTCCAAATTTGTCTTATTGTTTTTTACTGATGTGACCTATGTTTGGTCCTATCAAAATACTAACATTTGGCTTTTCATATTTGTATTATATTCATAATATAATTACGTTCATATTATAATATTTTATATTTATATTGCAGTTATTTATAAAGGAATCTCTCCAGCTAAATTATGAGATTCTCTAAAGGAGGGATTCATATATCTTCCTCTCAGATATTTTTAAATGACTGAAAAAAAACTTACTTTGGACACTCAAAAAATATAAAATGAAATCACCACTCTAAGTAGTCGTCAGTGAAAAGTTATGTGAGATGACACAAGTGTCCTTCTGAGTCCTTCTTTTAGAACCGCTGTTCTCAACCTTCCTAATGCTGTGACCCTTTAGTACAGTTCCTCATGTTGTGGTGACCCCCAACCATAAAGTTATTTTCACTGCTACTTCATAACTGTAATTTCGGTACTGTTATAGATCATAATGTAAATATATGTGTTTTCTGATGGTTTTAGGTGACCCCTGTGAAGGATCATTTGACCCCCAATGGGATCGCAACCCACAGGTTGAAAAGCACTTTTCTAGTATCTCATTTTCCAAAAAGTCTGAACTGAATCCTGAGTGATGGGTGAAATACAGAATTATATATTTGTATAAAAGGAATAGTGCATGCAGGATGAGCTGTGCCTTCTACTGGGAGTTTTTCTTCTTATTTCCTATGCTATGCACCAGTCTCTAATCTAACATTTCTCAGACTTCATTGCAATTATTGCTCATGGTTTTTTTTTTCTCCTAGATCTGGAAATCCCTAAGACATTTTATTATCTTAGCATAAGTGTCAAGTAATTGCTCAAAAAAGTTTGTGGAACAGATGGGTGGATGGATGGATGAGTGAATGGTTAAGTCCTCAAGCACTATCTCTTTGTTAATTACATCTATTAAAACCCTAGTGTTTTACTTAATATGTTGAGATTTCTTTCTGCTTCGGAGTGGTGAGTGAAAGAAAAAGCTACTTAAGATGACAAACATCTCCAAACACTGCTGCATACTATGAATTACTTTAAAAAGTCTTGGTAATGAAATAAAAAAAAAAGCAATTAAGGAAAGCAAATTGACACGAAGGGTTGGATCACTAAAAAATAATGGGAGAATTATTTTATGTGTGCAGATGTTTAATGCATAGACACCAGTGCCAATGGCTTGTCACCATCCTGTCCCTGCAGCCTTTGAGAGCCTGAGAAGCACAAGATGTTGAGGAAACACAGATACACTCATGAACCACTGATTTGCTGTTTCGAAATGATATTCTCCGATTCAGCCAGATGTGAACCTTTGATTTTGCTTAGCTCTGCTCTCTTCTCATTCAGCAGAATTAACACATGCTTTGGAAACATCAATCCAAAATCTCCTTGCCTTGTTCTCTTTTCCCGAGAAAATGGTGAAACATATTAAATGTGTTTTAATCCACGAAATACATCTGGCTAAATGTGTTCTTGAAATAGGGCTATCTTTTTTGTTCAGTTTCTAATTTATTACAATATTCACACAGCTATATAGGTGGTACTCTGATATATCTTCCCCACCCCCACATACTTCCGCTTTTGCCCTCCGCATTTGTTCCCTTATTTGACCATTTTCATTTTCATAGTCCAACTTTTCTTCCTTTAATCTCAGGCAAAACGTGATGAAAATGTCATCCGTTAAATAGTTTTAAATGCTCCCAATGTTTTATAACAAAAATACTAATTTGTGGTGATATTGTGTTCCTCAATATATTGTGCACCTTAATAAACTTATCTGGGGTCAGAGAACAGAACAGCTGCTAGGTAGACATAGAGGCCAGAAAATGGTGGCACACACACCTTTAATCCTAGCATTCTGAAGGCAGAGATCTGTCTGGATCTTTGTGAGTTCAAAGCCACACTGGAAACAGCCAGGCATGGTGACACATGCCTTTAATCCCAGGAAGTGATGGCAGGAAGCATAAAGGTATATAAGGCATAAGGACCAGGAGCCAGAGCTGGTTAAGATTTTAGACTTTTAGCAGCAGTTTAGCTGAGATTCATTCTGGATGAAGACTCAGAGGCTTCCAGTCTGAGGAAACAGGATTGACTGAGAAGTTGGCCAGGTGAGGTTAGCTGTGGCTTGTTCTGTCTCTCTAATCTTTCAGTGTTCACCCCAATACCTGGCTCCAGGTTTGTTTTTATTAATAAGACCTTCTAACAATTCGTGCTACACTAATAGATACACTTTCATAGCATTTATGTTAAAACATTAGTACTTTGTTACATTTTAGGCAAGACAGCTCCGAGGCAGCTAAGGAGAGCTGCAAAGCGTCTTGGTCGTTGTGTCTCTGGGGATCTGGATGTGATTAAACTTTCTTCAGCAGAACTTAGATAGTTCCTGCTGTGTTGTGGACTAAGGCACTTTCCCACTTGCCAAACATTATCCAGGGAAGGATCTGTAGCATCAGAAATTCCTGACTTCATCATGACGTCACTAACTGAAGTTGAAAAATTCCACGCTTAGTTGTTTGGTAGAGGATCACGGGAGGAAATACTTTAAAAGGAAAATCTGGTTCACTATATCTGGGGCCTGAAAATTGGTTCCCCATACCCCATGAACATTATCCACCTCAGAAGTATTGATGAAACTTCTTTAAATCCCACAGCACAGAGCCCACTGGGCTGTTTTCAGACTTGGATACAGCTTATCAAATGCCTCTTTAGAATGTTTAGTTTGCTTTGCTAAAAAAAACTTTCACTTAAACTCTGTTTTTGAATCCTTCCATTTGAGAAGACAAGCATCAGAAGACAATAGTAGAAGTCTTTGAAAACAACATTTGCAACTTGTGTTCTGTCTTTTTAAGCTCATTGCTCCCCAAGTTTAGGGAGTTAGTTATTCCATGTTAGATTAAAAAAAAACCAGTTTTTGAATCTTTGGAAGCTCTATGCTATTTAATCTAGGTAACATGTAATTAAAGAAGGCAACATTTAAAAATTGTCATAAAAAACAACATAATATTTTGGACACTCAAGGCTGTTCATTGAAAGTTAAACACAGAAATAAAAATTAACCATGTCAAGGACTAGCAAAATGGCTCAGCAGGAAAATTTGCTTGCTGCCAAACCTAATGTTCTGAGATTGATCCCTGGAGCCTACACAGAGGAGGGTGTCCTTTGACTTCTACACCTGTGCTAATCACGTTTGCACTACACACACACACACACACACACACACACACACACACACACATGCACACATACATACACACATACATGTACACACACACATGCACACACACATACACACATACATGTACACACACACATGCACACACACATATATGTTCACACACACACACATGCACACACACACATACAGAGAGAGAGAGAGAGAGAGAGAGAGAGAGAGAGAGAGAATGTTCAATAAACAAATACACAAGAAATTGACAAAAAAGATAAGAAAGAAAGCAAATACCCATATGGGCTAAAATTCTTGCATGAGAATCCTGGAGAAATTTCAAGAAAGTAATTTTTATAAGGACATGATTGTAGATTATTAAAGTATGTGAACAAGACAGAAAGACTGCACATTGAGAAAATCATGTCTCGTTCAACAAATAAGTGCTCTGCTGAATTGTAGGAGACAGTAACAAAAGCATAGAACACCATTCATTCTCTCAAAACCTGGAGAGAATTCAGCTGTGGTCTTTCAGGAGGAACCAAGGAGGGGTTTGAGAGTCTGATTGGTAACTGAAATCCCTAGTTTAGGCTTAGGTTTTCTACAGTTAAAAAGGAAAAAAAAACTGAAAAAAATTCCACAGCAAAAGCACATCGTCCTGGCACAGTATTTTCCTGTTGTTACAGCCCTGGAAAAACTTGAGCTCTCTGATCCTTACCCTAGCATTAAAAAGGAATTACTGTTTTTTGGGTGGTATTTATTTATTTTTATTTTTAATTGAATTTTTTTCATACAATATATTCTGATCACAATTTTCCCTTCCCTAACTCCTCCCAGATCCTTCCCACCTGCCAACCCATCCAAGACCATGTCCTTCTTGCTTTCTCTCTCTTTAAAAAACAAACAATAAAGACCAAGAAAAGCACACACACACACACACACACACACACACACACACACACACACACACACAAACACACTCTAACTAAAAGAATACCAAAATGTACAAGCAAAAGACCACTAAGATAAAACATGCCAAAACAAAGCAATAAGAGACAAATGTCTAAAAAAAATACCACTGAGTTTGTTTTGTGTTGGCCAACTACTCCCTTAAGTGTGGTTAATATGCTCATTGAAACTCCATTGGGTTAAACTGGTTTTTCCTTTGCCAGTGGGTACTAATTACAGATAGCTTCTTGGTTAGGAGTGGGAGCCCATGTCCAATTCCCCCTCTTAGCATTGGAACCCCATCTGGCTTCAGCCTGTGAAATCTCTGTGCATGCCACAGTCTTTGTGAGCTCACATACGCATCAGTCCTTTTGTGTGTGGATGACACTGTTTCCTTGGGTCAACTATCCCCTCTGGCTCTGAAAATTGGCCCTGCTTCAGCGCCAGGTCATAGGTAGGCGTGACAGTTACTAGAAGCCTCACTGGGGATAATACTTCCAGGTCAAAGCTGAGACAGCTACCCACTACAAAGTACAGCTGAGCTGGGAATTCTAAGTATGCACTTTAAGGCAGACTTCAGACAAAGCTGAAGAAAGCGTCATTCTGTCCATTACCATCTGGAATCTCCCTCCACACCCCTTCTCCCCCATCCTTTCTGGTGTTATCCCCCAGGCTCCTCACTATTCCCCTCAGTGTCTCCTTTCTCAAGCAGTGTGTAACAATAATTAGGCATTTGGGTCAACAAGCAGAGGACCAAAGCCTGCACACCATTTCTTCTCAGCCGAGTGACTTTGCCTGGGTTTCCCTGTTGGCCAGCTTGAAGAACAACAGCACTTCCTTTCATCGTAAGTGCAAAAGACGTGCCCCAAACAGCTGGAAAACCGAAGCACTAACCAAACCCTGGCTATTTTGCTCTCATCTTTTCTCTTTATCCTTCCCTTTCAAGTCACGACTTACTCTGATGAGTCTCATCTAACTTTCAATAAAAAATTCACGGTAGAAACTCAAAGACAGCTTCATCTTAGAAAAGCTTTGCAGTTGGTGAGGGCAACTCTCCAGTCTTCTTAGAACACCAAGTGTAGAGTCCTGGTTTCATCCATTTATCATTTAGTTCATTGCTATTTCTATTCGCTGGACACACAGATCCTCTCTCCTTTGTTCATCATTCTCCATTTCCACTTCCTACACTCCAGGACAGCGGGTCTGAAGTCTTCAATGCGCCCTCTTCGGCTCCTGTAGCCTGTGTCTTGCTGCTGTATGTGTCTTCCTCTACGCAAACGAGAGACTGTGCATTGGATTTCGTTCTTCTGTGGCCTCCTTTGCAGTCACATTTTTATGACCTTCAAGTGTCTCTTCTTTAACTGTTACAAATCATTTGCAGGCATCCATCCAAACTTTGCAAAGTTCTCACCAAAGAACTTATAAAGGTTAAAGAGAATAAATTTTATTGCCTCTGACTCTCAAGAGAGTCCAAACTTCTAGGCTCAAGCCCCATATTTATTTTAAAAGATTGATTTATGTGTTACAAAGAAAACATGCAGATTTTATATTCCAACTCACAGTATATTCATTTTTGTATACTATAAAATAATATCTTAGAACATAAATTGTTTAAATTTTATGTTTGCTAAATTAATAAAATTGACATGCTGGTAGATGTTCTACTGTTTTGGCTGGGAGTGTCTGTGCGCTCTGCACACTGAACACTTGAGAAGCATGCTCTTAATCTAAAATAAGCAATTTCTGAAGTGAGATTACAGACAGAATTTTTCTTGAGAGAGAGAGTGATGCTTAAACCCTAATGGCAGTTCCGATAAATGTACTTAGCAGTGAGTACTCAGAGCACATCATTTCCTGCAGTAAACTACCTAGTCTACAGGCATCTGCCCCATTCAGCAACAATAATAAAGGCTAATGAAATGTGATCTTAAAGAAACTTGCTTTAGAAGCCAAGAGGAGACTTGTTGTGAGGTATCCATAGAGTGGTGCCACAAGGTGTCTTATAGAAGTGATCCACAAATCTCCCCTCTATTCCAGTGACAATTCCCCAAGCCACTCACTAAACATATAATCAAGTACTAACTTTACACATGTCCCTTCTAACCAGGTGGCTTCTCATGCATATTTCCGTGGTGAAGACATTCTAGAGCATTGCATTCCTGCATCCCTGCCTTTTTAGTTATTGCACAAAATAATGGGCTTCAGTATGACATAGTCTTCCATTTTACTTACACATCCCTTACCTTACCCATTTCTAGCACCTGGGACAATGCTGTTGTAAGCCTTCCTTCTTTTACTGCTCATTCCTTGTGGTTCAGGATGGAATTTATCTGTTCTATCTCATCCCCTGGGTTTCATCCATTTTCCTGTTTCTCTGAACTCACTCGTCACTTAAAATTTCCTTTATTTATTCCCCAATTACTTACTCTTGTGTGCTCATCTTGATTGTAAGCTCCAGTGGGAAAGGATTATATCCTATATATTTTCAGAGTGTGCATGCCATCCAGCACAGAGCCTACCAGATGGTTCCTCATTTCTTACTGTCTGCTTGGTTGCTGTACACAGTGATTGAGGTTGATTTTAATTATATATGCACTAGCATTACCACACAAAGTATGGTTCAGAAAAACAGCCTCATGGAGAATTTGTGGGAAGACAGAACCTGAGGCTGGAGACACAGTTCTGTGGTAGAGGGTTTGCTTAGTTTGCCCAATGTTGAAAGTTCAATACCCAGCACTCGAAATGATGCTTAGAAATTGAGAGCCTCGTCTTGACTCTTGACTCACTGAAGTCAGAGCTTGCATTTGATGTAGCTTTTTAGGTGACCAAAGCACATTTGCAGTTGTGATACTTAGGGTCCTTCGAGGCCAATTTCATTGACATTAAGTACTATTCGAAGTCTAAGTAGTTTGGAACAAAATAAGTGTAGTTTAGAGCATACATGTCGTTTTACTATTTAATTTTTAGACAATAAACATTGTTCATTTTTGTGCAGTATCTGAGTTAAGAATGGTTTCTACATTTTTAGATGGTTAAAAAGAAAAATCCAAAGAGTATTTAATGAACATGATATGAATTCAAAACTTTATGTTGACAGATGAAATTTTATGAAACACAGGCACACATTTCTGATGGCCCAATGCTGTAGCTGCTGTCTTTGTCCAGCACTTAGCTGAACTGTGAAGGTGCCCTTACAACCCGCAAAGTTGGAACCGTTACTTCCTCACCCTTTACAGAACATGTCTTCTGGTTTTTGGTCTATATTCATGATGGTGTTTACACAGAAGAAACCCTTTCTTTTTTATATGGAAAACAGGTTCTTCTCTCATATAGTACATCCCAACTACAGTTACCCCTCCATTCACTCCTGTTAGTTATCCCTCACCCTTCTTCTCCCACAGATCCACTCCTCTCTGTTTCCTCTTCAGAAAAGAGCAGGCCTCCAAGAGATAGCAGTCAAACAGAACAAAAGAAGACACAGTACGACAAGACAAAAGCCCTCATGACTGAACAAGACAACCCAACAAGAAGGAAAAGAGTCCCAAGAGCAGGCAAAAGAGTCAGAGACACGCTGGCTCCCACTATTAGGACTCCCACAAAAACACCAAGCTAACAGCCAAAGCATATAAGCAGAGGACCTGGTGCAGACCTATGCAGGCCATGTACTTTCACCTTCAGTCGCTGTGGGCCCATATAAGCCCTGCTTAGTTGATTCAATGGGCCATGTTCTCTTGGTGTCCTCCATCCCCTCTGATCCCATAGATCATAGTTAAACCAGTGAAAAAGTGATTGTGAATGTCATTTATTTATTGATTTTAGTATTTGATGTACATATACTATAAGATGAAGCACACAATTGCACTACATAATTATATTTGAAAATTTTGTTTTGAAATGGTTGCATGATAATTATTTTGTGGAATAAATGGATTTCTTTCCTAAGCAGTCACAGGAAGTCAGAAGAGTAAAAGTGCTTGACGATATCCAGTATGTCATTGTCATTTGGAACTCAATAAACTATTACAGTTTTGTCAGGTCCAATCTCTAAGGAGGTGAATGAAAATACATATCTTAGACAATCTGACCCCTATCAACATCATGCATCGTGGTTACCCTGACATCTGAAGAAGAGCAATTCTACTCTGTCAAGTTGTAGATTCAGATTTGCTGGTAAAGGTCACACACACCTTCACCTCTAGCTACTGGACAGTAGATTGAAATTAAAGTGAGGCGGTGTGGAGAGAGTGTCCTACTACCTCTGTCAAATTAGACTAGTTCTTATTAAATTGTGCTGCTAATTCAGCATGTTCAAAGGGCTCCTGACACCATGAGAAATGTCACCTTATGGCTTGAAGGGTCTTTAGAGGTATGAGCCTTTTTTGGTTTGATTCTCCTTTTTTTTCTGATGATCCTGGGACTTAGAGAATGTGAGCACTTCTTGGCTACTTGCAGGATGACTGCACATCTTTGCATTTTAGGAATGCAAACTTACAGTGACAGTGTTGACTGAATAAACACAACAAAAGAAATCTAAAGCTTCCTGATGTACTTGTGTTCCTATATCGTTCACATTCAAGATTTGTAAGGGCACAAAAGCAATAACTGTAAAACAATTTGATGCAAACAGTGGTAGATTATGGTGATATTTTATTTGTACTGAAATGTGATTTTATTTGTATGTTAATAAATAAAGTTGCCTGGGGGTCAGAGCTAATAGCAAGCCATAGCAGAAGCTGGGTGGTAGTGCACGCCTTTAATCCCAGCACTTGGGAGGCAGAACTAGGCGGATCTCTGTGTGTTCAAGGATACAGACAGCATGGAGACACACGCCTTTAATCTCAATACCAACCATAGAAGACCTGGAGGTCTGTACAGAGAGGCAGTGACGAGGAGGTCATGTGGTTGAGTTTACAACCAATGAGAAGGCAGAACAGAAAGTCAATAAAAGGACAGACACACAGGAAGTAGGTCTCTTGCTGAGAGGAAGGACAGCAGTCTCTTGCTGAGAGGAAGGACAGCAGTGGCAGTAGGGTAAGAAAGGGTTTTTAGCTCTTAGCTATTGCTCTGACCTCTTGGGCTTTTAACTCTGCAATTGGCTCTGTCTGTGTTTCTTATTTAATAAGATGGTTACATCTATAGTAGATGATAGAAGGCTTTTCACCCTCAAAATCATCGAAGTTCCATCATAAAGATTTAATTGCTGAATTCAGTTAGGCTCTTGCTTGAATTCATTTAAAATTACTATTTAGCTGATAGTTTAGTGATGAACAGTCAGCAAAGCATGATATCACCCTTCTTGTTGGTAAAATGACTTGTAAGCTATTCTATTTCCTTATCATTCAGATTCATACATACAGACACATACACACATGCAGATACACATACACACATACGCACACATTCATAGACACACAGACACACACAGAAACACACAAACACACCCACCCATACACATAGACTCACACAGAGACACAAACAGACACACACAGACACAGACACACAGAGAAACACACAAACACCCTCCACACACACACACACATAGACTCACATTCTGTCTCTACACAGACAGACACAGACACACATACAGAAGCACAGAGACACACAGGCACACACACACAGAGACACAGACACACACAAACACACACACAGAAACACAAAGACACATACACAGAAATACTGACACACACAGAGAAACATATAGACACATACACAGAAACACACACACACACACACACACACACACACACACACACACACACACAGTATTAAGTATGCCCTGACAACTTGACTTCTTTGGAAACTAAATTTCTTTGATGGTAAGCAACATTCCTAACAGCACCCAAGCTCTCAAAATGAAATGAAGGCTCAGATTGTGATAACTCATGACCAAAATCTGAAAATGGAAACCCGCAGTGATTTCCCTTTCCCTTACCTTTTGGGGAGAATTAGAGTCTGTAAGAAAGGGAGACTCAGTAAAGTGTCTAATGCACATCTTTTCCAGGTTCACATGCACTGCTTTTCTTTCTGAGTTGGTTTAACCTTGCTTAACATTATACATTTTAAGTCTGTCTATTTTGCTGGAAAGAATTAACCTCTTTTTTCCCCTTTAGAGCTGAATAGTATTCCATTTTCTATCTGTACAATTTTTTTTATTATCCATTCATTTGTTGGTAGAAAATTAAATTTATTCAAGTTCTTTATCACAGTGCAAAAAAAGTAGCAATAAGCATGGTGATGCCAATATTTCTGTTGTTTGATATGGCGTTCTCTGGGTATATGCCTAAGAGTCAAATAGCTGGATCATATGATGGTTATATTTTTAATCTCTTCAGAAATCTTTAAACCAATTTCCACTATGACTGTATTAATTTACACTCTCCACCGACAATGAGTAAGGGTTCTTTTCTCTCCACATCCCTTTATACATTTGTTGTAAGGTGTTTTGATTGCCATTCTGATTAGGATAAAGCGATATCTCAAAGCAGCTTTAATTTGCATTTCCCTGATAGCTAGGAATATTGACCACCTTTAGAAATAGTTACTGGCCACTTGCATTTCTTTCCTTCCTTCCTTCTTTCTTTTTTTTCAAACTATTCAGTTCACTTGTCTGTTTGGTAATTGACAGTTTTATTTCGTTGGTATTTAATTTCTGCAATTATTTATAATGTCTAGATATTAAATCTTTGCTTGAAATGTGGCTGGTAGAGATTTTCTTGTACTCTGTGGATTGTCTGTTAATTCTTCTTATTGTTTCCCTTGTTATACAGAAACTTTTTATTTTCATGTAGTCTTGTTATCCCAGTATCTTGAAGTGTACCCCTGTATTTACTTCTAAAAGTTTCAGTATTTTAGGTTTCAAATTAAGGCCTTTGATTCATTTTGAGTTTATTTTTATACATGGAGAGGGATATAAATCTAATTTCATTCTTCTGCAGGGAGAAGTCCAGTTTGCCAGCACCATTTGTTGAAAAAGCTATCTTTTCTCCAAAGTATGTTCCTATCTCCTTTGTCAAAAATTAAGTGGGCATAGTTTTCATGTTTTATTTCCTGTCTTCTATTCTATTCCATTGGTCCCCCAGTCTATTTTTATGCCAGCATCAGGTTATCTTCATTAGTGTTCCTCTTAGAATAAGTTGAGGTCAGGGATTGTAACACCCCAGCATTGTTCTTACTCCTTAGGATTGCTTTGGTTATTTGTAGTCTTCTATAGTTCCTTATAAATTTTGTCTTGCTTTTTTTCTAAACCTGTGAAATATGATATAGGATTTTTGATAGGTATTGTATTAATTCCTTATATTAATTTTGTTAGTATAGACAGTTTCATAATATTAATTCTGCTTATCTAGGGATATAGAATATTTTCTCATCATAGTGTATCTTCTGTGACTTCCTTTTCCAATATCTTTTTATGATTTTCTGCTCTAAATTTAATTTTATGTTAAAATTCTAGGCAAAGTCAAGGTCCTCAGCCTGGTATCACTTGCTTTTTTTTCCAGCAGTACTCTGGCTCAGGGAGTATTGACACTATTGTATGGTGAGGTTTGGGTGGGTTAACAATTCATTCTTTATAGAGTGGTGGAAAAGTATAGAAAGTGAAAAAGACAAATGTATTTATTATCCTGTAAAGAAAGAAATGGACATGGCAGTAACAGATGAATGTTGTTGGATATTTGTTTAACTATGTAAAGATGTGTTGAATTTATTTAATTTTGTAAATATGTGTTGCTGTTTTACCTTGCCTGCCTAAGGCACCTGATTGGTCTAATAAAAAGCTGAGCTGAGTGATGGTGGTGCATGCTTTTAATCCCAGCACTTGAGAGGCAGAGGCAGGAGGATCTCTGTGAGTTCAAGGCCAGCTTGTTCTACAGAATGAGTTCTACAACAGTCAGAATTACACAGAGAAACCCTGTCTCAAAAACAAAACAAAACAAAAAACCAAAGAACTGAATGGTCAGTTGGGACTTTTGGGCAGGGAGAGTAAGTAGGAGGAGGAATTTAGGCTAGGAGGAAGAAGCCAGACATGGAGGGAGCAGGAAAGCAGGATACACACAGTGAAAGAAAGGTAAAAAGCCCTGAGATAAAACACAGATTAATAGAAACAGGTTAAATTAAGTTAAAAGAGCTAGTGGGACAAGCCTAAGCTAAGGCTGAGCATTCATAACGAATAATAAGTCTCCGTGTCTATATTTGGGAACTGGTTGGTGCCCCCAAAGAAAATTCCTACTACAAATGAACTACCTCTGTACAGTGATGGACTGAGGGGCAGGGGTCTCCATTTGGAAGGAGACCTCATTTGGGTATAGTTGGCACTGTAAGTACAATTTCCTAGTATGTAATCTGTACAGTGAAGGCAGTCCACATTGGTCAGTGTACAGTCCTGGGAAGTTAAGTGAGCCACTCTGCGTGTAATTTCACCTGATTTACATCCCACCTTGCAAATAGGGCCAGTTATGTGGTATGGCCAGTGGCTTATTTTATTTGATAAAATAATTTCTGCAGTTTGGGCAGAACAAACTACAGTTTTTCTGTTTGGTGGATGCTTTCTGGACCAGGCTAGCATTAGGGACCTTTCTGTACTTATAATCATGACTTTCCTTCCATACACACTACCATTTTCAAAATGTTCATATTATGGCAAGTCCATGGTGAACTAGGAAAAAACTCTTTATCCTTTGATAGTTTCTTAAGTAACAATATGGTTATCATGTGCAACAAATATTTTACAGTGTGTAAAATTCTCTGTAATTTTAATTGTGGGTTTCTTTCTTTTTTTAAATACTATATATTAGAGCCTAGATATATCCTTGGATACAGTTTACATACAGGTCCATCCAGTTGATCTAGTGACACATTGGTGCATGAATCTTGCTGAAGAGACATGAACAAAAGACTGTTTACCCCAGAAAGGACATTTACGACTTACCAAAGAAATAATATGTCCAAATAGAAACACAGCTCTTACCTCAAAGGGAACAAGAGATAGTTTATTCTGTATTCAAACTACTGGTTACTATATCCAATGTGATAATCATTTTAGGAAGTTTTTATAGAACAAAAGAACATCATAAACAAAGGCACTTTAAAATACATTGATGGAAACATCAAATATTGGAATGCAACAAAGTGGGAAAACTTGTTACAGACCTTTGGGTTGGCAGAAGCTATTCATATGTTAGCACATTCCAAATGGTTTACCTAATATGCACAAGTGTAGATGCTAGTCGACTGTGGCCAATGCATGGTGATTTAAGGGATAAATAGCTCAAAATGATTAGGCTCTGGACCTGCAACATTGTAAACTCTTCAGACTCTTCAGAACCACAGAAGTCAATCTAATCAGTCATTCAGTCTTGTAGATCTGTTAACACAGGTGAAGCTTTGTTCTGGCTTGTCCATTCACAGATTAGAACCAAATTCGTCTTGGTGAGCCAAAGAGTTCATTAAGCTTACTAATACAGAAACATGGGTGAGGAGTTGATTACAAAAGACTGTAGGTTGTAGCCAGAGAATTTCCTGTGTCCCACCTGGTCCCCCAGCCAGTTGGTCCCAAGTAAACACACAGAGGCTTATATTAATTACAAACTGTTTGGCCTATGGCTCAGGCTTCTTGCTAGCTAGCTCTTACAACTTAATTCAACCCATTCCTATTAATCTGTGTTTTGTCATGTGGCCCGTGGCCATGCCTTACCAGTCTGCTGACATGTTGTTCCTTGAGTGGCTGGCTTGTGTCTCTCCTGACTCCACCTTTCCTCATCTCCGTCTTCAGTTTGAATGTACCACTAATCTTATTCTGCCTTGTCATTGGCCAAACAGCTTTATTTATCAACTAATGAGAGCAACACATATTCACAGTGTACAGAAAGACATCCCACAGTAGTAGGTGACCTCAAAACAGCTACATCATGACAGGTGGTGGTGGCACATGCCTTTAATCCCAGCACTCAGGAGGCAGAGCCAGGCGGCTCTCTGTGAGTTTGAGGCCAACCTCGTCTATAGAGCGAGATCCAGGACAGGCACCAAGGCTACACAGAGAAGCACTGTCTCAAACACACACACACACACACACACACACACACACACACACACACACACACACAAAAACACAAAACAAAACAAAAAAACCAACCAAACAAAAAAAACCCAGCTACATCACAGCAGAGTTTCACTCTATCATAGGTGACAGCCTCTTGGAAGTTGGATCTTGGAATCCCTCTTTAGTTTCTCCTACACCTTTTCAAATTATTTGTAGTTGGAGTAGGTACAGGAAGGAGTAAAGCATTGAACTGAAGCTGAGAGTCCTGGACCCTCTTACTCTCCTGCTATGGAGTACAAACAGTACCATAACCTCTGTCTTATATTTCTTATCTCATTGCCATGACTATGGACCAAGGACTCTGTGGAATATCACAACTCCAGGTCTATGATGGCTGATGGTCACATCAGGTTTAGAGGAAATCTATAAGTTTGTAATCAGCACTAGTATCCCCAGTTTTGTATTAAGTCAGTTTGTTGTATTTTTCTGTCTTCTTGAACTACGTAACTTGATGTATTTGTTCAGCACCCGGTGCTATTTACTTGACAAACCTACATTGCATTTTCATCTCCAGTCTAGGTAAAAAGGATGCAAGCTCCTCTATGAGCAATCTTCTGAGGAACCACTCTTCTAGTCCTCTTGACATGTGCAGACAAGTTCAGCAGTGGACACAACTGCCTTAATTCGGGTGATTTGTTTTTTTCTTTTTGTGGCAGAGAGAGGTTTCTATTTTTGTACCAGTGAACACCATTTTCAGATGGATACCATGATCGGCATATACCCCCTCTCCATAAAACATAAGAAAATACCATCCTTGAATATTTTATTAAATAATCGATTAAGTTGAGGCTCTATTGTATAAGAAATGTAGTAAGTGCTGTATAGTATAGTTCTCATAAAAGTCTGATTTATTTTTGTGTTACATAATCATGCCCAAATAAAATGACCAAATAAAGAAACAATACAAGTGTGAGATTCAGTATTTTAATAACTTGACAAAATTTATGCAGGTGATAAATAGTAGGAGTTTCAAACCTTCATCAAAAGACTGCAAAGTCTTTTGAAACTTTTTAACCTAACACCCTGAAGATATTTTAATATTTATTTTCCCATAGCCACTAGGTTTTTCCATTTGTATTCTATTTATACATTTTCCCTTGGTGCTGTATTTAAGCCTCCCACCCAACCTTATGTTTTCTTTTTACCAGAAACTTTTCACAATTATCTTTTTCTAGAAGAAGTAACCTAGTACATCAATTAGCACAATTGAGAAGGAGCCACTACCAAAACAAACAAGTCTACACAATACTATCCTGCTCAACACCTTGTAGCTGACAAAAATTAGCTACTCATGTTACTAGAAGGCTAGGCCTGGCCTCCTGCCATTTCCATTAGTGCAAGATGCTTCCCTTCAGTGATAAATTGGCTCTAGCAGCTTTGACTATGCTCAGACAGGAGAACGGCACCCCTCTTTATCATACCAAGAAGCAAGAGCAAAGTTAATGCCAAAAGAGAACAAGAGGCTATGCAGTTTGGTTCATTGTACTCTGCCCGTGGACCAGTTACATCATCATAAATACACTCTTGACAACGCTCCCCATGGCTTTCATTACAGAGACAATGGGTACATTTTCAGCACAATGGCTTTGTGCATTCCAGTATTGTTCTGGATGTTGTAACAAAGAAAATAAGTAATTAGAGGCTTTCTGCACTAAGTGGTTTAGCTACAATTTGGCCAGCAGATTTAGAATTTAGTTATTTCAGTGGTATTAAGGCATTTTCTTGGTAAACAATACTGAAGAACTGAGGGTGTTTACCAATAGATTGGGTGAGTCCATTCATACTTTCATTGTAAGTGTGATTATTTTCTAATCAATATGTATATGGCTGATTTTAAGATAGCTAAATATTAGATGCATTCTCTAAACACATGAAAGCTAAATGTATGAAACCAGTAAATTAGTCTTGGTAAGAAAATGAAGTTTTCCTTAAAAATCTAAAAATAAGTTTTACAATCTCAGAATACTACATGCATTGTTTTACTATTCACATGCATAAGCAAAGACACTTTTAATTCTCATAGAAAAGCTTTTACCTGCTCTAAGTCTGATATTTGAGAAGTAAGGTAATACATGATCATGATGTTATACTACATACTACAAATATATGGACATACATGGTTAACAATGAGGTGTTTATTATTCATTTAATGTACAAGATGAAGTTTTACATTAGGTGTGGAAAATATTGCTTTGCTAATTATTTGCATATTTTGTCTAGTAAGGAGACATAACGTCATTTTACTGGTAGAAAATTCATACCTAATTACAATTTTCTAACAGTTTATTTCACTCAGAAAAGTTTTATTGTTTTCTTCTACCATGAGAAATTGTGTGGAAATTCTTAGTAGGAAACACATTTGAAGAATTCTGCATAAATTCCCAGACTATGGGATTCATGCTTCTATAAACTGTGGTTAAGATCTATGCATGAATATGTTTAATAAAGCAACACAAAATCTTGCAAATAACAGCTAAACTGCAATCAATTAATAAAAGCATTACAGATGTTCTATTTTTGTTTAAAGAAAAAGATGGTGCTGACCAGCATTTACAGCCAAATATATGGTAATTCAAATAGGAACATTAAAATTTTATTAATTTCTGATGCACTGCCAAGAAATATTAATTTTTCTTTCTTGCCCAATACAAATGTAGTACAACTTAATTTTCATCTTAAAAATAATTACATTAGAGTCCACTGTGGTGATGACATAGAGTTGAATCTGTTTGAAAGGCTAAGAGAGTCTGAAGACCACCTGGGCAATATGTGAATACTGTTTCAAAATAAAGTATTAGGGACCATTAGAGAGCTCTTGGACATGAGCTACAAGCTCAATAAATGAATTCATGGGCCAAACAGACGTGCTAACTGGGGGAAGCCACTGGAATGAGTTATAACAGGGAATAGTGAAGTCAAGAGATACACAACAGGAGAGCAAAAATCTCCTCTGAACGCATTCAAACTTAAAATGCTTTGTTCCCTTAGGGAAATGCTTTTATGGGATATTTACACAAGAGGCAGGTTTTCATCCTGCAGAGGTTCAATGACTAGCCACTGTGGAGGAGGCTCTGCATGTTCAGAGAATCATTTGGGTTTCCTTTCATTATCTGTTTATTGAATACCCTCTGTGAACAAGACTTCAGATCAGGCAAAGGGAATTAATTAATTGAGCCTTAATACAGATGGATGCTGTTTTGAAGGGAGCTTTATCTCTCAACTCAGATGGCTTATGATTAATTCTACTGATAAAGCTTTTTTTTGCGAATGTGTTTGTGTGACTTGTACCTACATACACACATACATTATATCACACACTATGTGTAACAGAATTTAATAAATGAGCTTTAAAATAGTAAAAAAAGCCAAATCACAACTGAGATGCTGAGAACCTTGTACTTGGTCCTTGAGGCTAGGTGCCTCAACAGCCTGAGTGGTCCTAGAATAGGTGTTTGTCACTGGAGAACGAAGACCCGTTGTCATTCAGTCCTTAAGGCAGGTATCTCAGCAGTCCATGTATGGCACAAAGAGCCCAGGAGGCCCCCAGCGAGATGTTGGTCCCTATTACATGATGAGAGCTTGGAAACACAGTTGTACTGTCAATGAAGGAATCAGCAGCAGTAGCCATGGGATAGATTAACTCCAGGGGGAGAGGGAAGACCAAATGAGCAAAGGATGAGAGGGCATACTTCTGAATGTTTGTCCTTTTACCCACAGGTAAAGGTAGCCTTCACTTCTCATCAAGGAAACTTCTCTTTGCAACAGATGGAGACAATTACAGAAAACCACAACCGACCAATAGAAAAGCAGAGCTGCGGAGTGCAGTTCCAGATGACACATCTGCAATACAACTTGGGCACCGAAAGCGCAAGGAGTCTGTCCGAGAGGGGCACAGAAAGGTTGTAAGAGCCCGATCATCAGGGAGTTTGCTGAGAGACTGTGTCTTCCAGCAAGCCATGCCCTTAAAGTTTCGGTGATACGACTGCTACCTCAACATGAGCTGAACAAGGACAACAGTAGCTAATGTGGATGGGGGAAGTCCATATGGCTCCAACCCTACCCAAAGAACTACAGCCAACTAGGAAATGAAATATCCATTTTTATCTGGGCAGAAGGTGCTGCCCACAATTGGGGTGGGGCCTCACACATACATCAAGACAGTTCTTCAGTTGAGGCTCCCTGATCAGGTCATTCTAATTTTTGGCAAGATAACATTAAATACAGCCACAATGAGTAGGTTCCCAGAACTCCAGTATTCCCAAATTCCGTTGGTGTGCTCTAGGCCTGCTTGTAACCCCTTTATACCCTTCCATACGCTTTAGGTCATTTCAACATTCATTATAATAGTCAATAGAATGTAAGTAGCTCTACTTTATTGCATACAGACTAAGGAAAAGTATCTGTCAACTAATAGCACATATACAGTTGTCTTTCCTGCAAAATTTTGATCTGTGACTGGGTGACCTTATTGTAGACGAAATTATAAACAGTTATAGTAAATAAGAAACACAGAGACAAATACAGAGGAAATAGCCAAAGAGATCAGAGCAATAGCCACAACTAGCTTTAGCTTACCACCAGCTGTAGCTTTCCCAGAGAGAGTTCTTTCCTGCCTGACTTGTATTTTTATTGCCTTTCTGTTCTGCCTTCTCATTGGCTCTAAGCCCAGCCACATGATTTCCTCATCACTGCCTGTCTATACAGACCTCCAGGTCTCTATGGTTGGTACTGGGATTAAAGGCTAGTGTCACCTTGCTTGACTGTGTCCTTGACCACACAGAGACTCTGCCTGCCATGTGATCGGATTAAGGGCATGTGCTACCACCACTGGACTTCTGCTTAATAGCTATTTGACCTCTGATCTCCAGGCAACTTTATTTATTAACATACAAATAAAATGTCAGATTTCATCACAAATAAAATATCACCACATTTCCCCATTTTATTCTAATAAAAATAAAAAAGCTATAACTAATATAAGAAAAACTATATACAATAATTACAGTAACTATATATAAGCAATAAATAGCTCAACAATGTCTAGTCTATTTGACACTGGCATTTCACAAGCTCAGAGAAAATATTCCATTATCTATCCTATTTTGGTAAGTCCAAAATGTACCTGATTCACTTTTTATCCTAACTTACATTACAAACAGAGAACTATCTTATAATGTCTTTCAAATTTATACACTTATACCTCTTTAGTGAGTTTCTTTTCTAAAATTCTTAACAAGGAAAACTATAACTATCTAATCTTCCACTAACTATGACTATAACTATTTAACTATCTAATCTTCAACTCCCTTAGAGACCCAAGAAGGAAATAATAATATTACCTAATAAAAGAGGAAAAGTAAACAAGTGACTTCCAAAAAAATGTGAGTTGACAGAAACAGCCAGCTGCCTGGACAGTCACCTGAGGTTTCTCTGCAGCATTGGGGCATCATCTTTAGTGTATCTGATAGACTCATTTGTGAAATAGGATGTACACAAGGCCTACAGTTCAACCTCACATTTGGTGAGAGTAGTCCATGTACTAGATAAACCTGAATTCCACCAGTGTCCTCTCATGATTCAGGATTTTTTTTTTTTTTTTTTTTTTGGTTTTTCGAGACAGGGTTTCTCTGTGTAGCTTTGCGCCTTTCCTGGAACTCACTTGGTAGTCCAGGCTGGCCTCGAACTCACAGAGATCCGCCTGGCTCTGCCTCCCGAGTGCTGGGATTAAAGGCGTGCGCCACCACCGCCCGGCATGATTCAGGATTTTAAATTCTGGAAATTGTTGGTGTTTTTGGAATTCAGCTATCCATTCTTCTTGGCTTGTGGGTGGCTTCATCTCTTTTATTAAATGCCAGTCTACCACTGAGAGGTTAGACTCCATCAACCTAGTTACTCTTTCAAGAATAACTGTTTCAGCTACTGTTCCACTGCATATCAGAAGCCATGGGTCCATTGCCTGTTCAGCTGCCTTTGTAAAAAGGGGCACTGTACCTTTTCTGGATTGCAAAGGTCACTTCAGAGATGGTGCCATATTGTCCTGGCCTCAGAGGATGCCTGTTGCTAAAGCCGCACCCACACTTATCATGGCAAGAATCGGCAGTCCTTTGTTTCATGTCCTGTCTGTCCATTTTGTCTGTTTGTCAGCAGTCGATTTGAGGATACTTTGTTGTCCAGTGGCTAACTTTTGCCACAATGAAAGTTAACTCCATATGCAGTTTCTTCAATGCCTATATCTTCTCTGAAGTAGATTGGTGCTGACAGGAGCCAACATGTCTCATAGTAATAAAAAAAAAAAAAAGAAAAAAGTTCCACCATGTTGGGAAGCTAAGGTGGGCAGAGAATGCTGCAGTTTAAAGCAATAGATTCACAGAAAGACAGATTCAGATGGGATAAACCTCTAAATGGTTTACAATGTGTGTAAAATTGTACATAGGCTTGGAAGAGAGAAAAAAGTCATATATGCAGTTATATAAAGAAATAGTTTTAAAAATAAAGTCTTTAAAGAGAAAGTAAAAGTAATATAAAAAATAAGCCACATAGAGATGGATATTACACAGAGAGTCTGGATTGTATTTTCTTTGGGATTTTCTACTCCAGAGAGACATTTGATTGTAAAGGCAGATGAGTTAAACCAATATGTATATTTTAAAGGTATTTTGACTTCAAAATTTGGTTCTAAAGTTATGTTGCTTTGGAAAGGAGGATCTGCTTTTGTTTCCAGAAAGCAAGAGGTTATGGATTTGTTCCAGATTAAGATACATCGGGTTTGACCAGCCAAGACCCCCTGAAAGATCTCTGATGACACCATGGCCCAGATGATCCAACATCCAAAATGGTTCCAAGGCAACTGGTTCAGACAATACAGCCTCAAGGACTACCCCATAATCCTAAAATTTTCTTTATGTCCCCATAAGAATACAGTGCCCTCATCCAGCATGAAGTAGTCTGAGAAGCTACGCCCAAATTCCCAAATACACCAAGCTGGCTTTGGAGATGGAATTGGCTCACTCCTTCTCTAAACCCAAGCATACTGCTAAAAGAAAAGGTTAAGAGATTTTTCTGACCTATATCAAAAGAGCCCTCTGGTGTAGGACAGAGAAAAACCAATATTTTTATTTAAAACAGGTTGATTGTAAATGCAATCTCTTTCTAAAGAAGATAAGGGGATAGTTTAGATATGATAGGATGAAAGGGTAGATTAATAAACCTACCTTTAAAGAGCAACAGCTTGTTTAGAAATGTTTTACATTGCTATAGATTTTAGTTTATTGATGCAAGTTTAAACTTAATTTTGTTACACTGTGTATATATATATATATATATATATATTTTTTTTTTGAGGTATTATGTTTATGTAACTCATTTAGATTGTAATGGATAATTAAAAATACAGATTAATAATTAGTCTTCTATGATAGTCAAACATATAGTCATGTTGTTTTCTAGGTATACATAGATATAATTTAATTAGGTAGGTAATCTTCAAACACTTCAAAGACCTACATAATATGGCATTTAAAATGTTTTAAAAATTTAGACTTTCTAGACAGTGAGACATGTCTGCTCCTGGCAGCACTGATTTACTTCAAAAAGAAAGATAAGCATCGAAGACACTCCACATGGAATTTATCTTCTTCTTGGCAAAAATAGCCATTTTGGCAAGAAACTGTTCTTGCCTGAACTGATTGATTGACTGGACATGCAGGAACCATGGGAAGGTGACCACTGAACTTTGCAAGGCAAAATGATCCTTCAGGTTCCTGCTTCGCAGAGGAAACTGGCAGACATTCTACAGGACACAGAGAGAAGTAACGGAGAGACCCTAGGCCTGTGTGCTGAAGACAGATGCCCCAACTTTACAGAGGAACTTTGGATGACTGTCCAGGCTGCTAGCTGTCTCTGTCTACTCTTGCAAGATTCCCGAAAGTTGCTTGCATATTTCTCCCATTTCTCAGGTAATATTATATTCTTCTGAGGTCTTTGATGTAGTTGAAGAATAGATAGTTATAATTTTCTTAGTTATGCTAAAAGATAAGTTAGATATGAAACCTTAGACTCACAAATACAGAATAGATAGGATATCTTCTTTAATTTTGTCAAATACAAATAGACTAGATATTATAAATAGACTAGATATTGTAACTGTAATTCTTGCTTGATAATTGTTTTGTTATATGTAATTTTATTATGTTAAAGTTAAAACCTTCCTTTTTGAAAAAAAGAAAAGGGAAAGTGCTGGGAATGTCTTTCTGTATGCTGTGAATGTGTTGCTCTGATTGGTTAATAAATAAAGTGCTGATTGGCCAGTAGCCAGACAGGAAGTATAGGTGGGACAAAGAGAGAGGAGAATTCTGGGAACAGGAAGCCTGAGTCAGGAGAAGTCAGATGTAAAGTACTTGTAAGCCACAAGCCATGTGGCAACTTATAGATTAATATAAATGGGTTAATTTAAGATATAAGAACTAGATAGCAAGAAGTCTGCCATGGCCATAGAGTTTATAAGTAACATAAGTCTCTGTGTGTTTACTTCAGTCTGAGTGGCTGTCGGCCCTGGCAGGACTGGGGAAATCTCCAGCTACACTCTTTAGATGTGTAACTCACTGATGTTGAGGCTGACTACATTCTCTACTCAAAATGCACACTCATCTCTCAAATGCACATGATGTGTTCCTAAACTTCAGAAAAAATGTAATTTTAAAAATGTACACGTGTATATGTATGTACATGTGCATGTGGGTGAGCAAGAATATTTGTGCATATGGAGTTCAAAGGCTGACACTGGTTGATCTTCCTTAATCTCCCTATGTTTTGAGAAAGTGTCTCATTGAATTTGGAGCCCACAGACTTGGTGTCACTTGGTAACCAGAGTGCTCTAAAGAGCCACCTGGTCATCATCTCCACAGTGCTGGGAACACAGAAACAGTCTGTCTGCCTCTTTACCTAAGTGTTGAGGATTGGACTTGATCCTCAGGCTTAGGGAGCATGCACTTTACTAATAAAAATTATCCCCTGTGCCTGAAAGAACAATCTTTTATATAGTGCTTCTCTATTAGCATCCAGACAGTCATGCTTTGGAGGTCAAGTTTGAGAGCACATGATGTGGATTAAATTCTTTCAGAAGCAGAAAGCCAAAATGCTTTCAGTAAGAGGTACAGAATAAAAATTCAAATGAAAAGTAATAGGCAGGTACAACACAACCAGAAGTATTTATATCTGGATGTTTAGTGAGTTTGGGGGTGTAAAAATTGGTTAAAGGAGGTAATATTCATGTTTGCATTTTTTTCTTTCTGGCTAAAACTAAGCAGAAATGCTACCTTCTTCCTTATATCTGATTTCCTCACTCACTTTTCCAAGGAACAAATCTGAAAACACAAGCGTGATATGAAGTACCAATATATTCCAGTTTTGAGAAAGAAACGACTAATTAAAGGGGCATTTCACTCCCACACTGCAACATCTGACACCAAATCCATAGAAAGCACCAGAAGAAGGTTTCCTACCCATTAGGAGTTGCTTGATTCAATTAAAATTTGTCTCATATTTTCACCCATGGCAACAATAGAAAAACAGAAGATCATTTATCGTACATGGAAAATTTAAATTGATAAAAAAAAATGATCACATAGTTATATAAAAGATGGTCTTTTGCATTTCTGAGGAACAAATATTTTCTTAATATGATGGGAACAGAAATTCCATGCACCCCACTGCAAATACCCATAGTTCTTCAACCATAGGAAACTATGTCTCCATAGTGTGGTGGTAAGCAGGTTTCATATTTTCAGATGTGATATTTGAAATCTTGTTGTTGATGGAAATAGGAAATAAGAGCAGAAGAGTCCCTTATAATGGCAACTCTGTGGAAAAATAAAAATCTCTTCTTGAATCATTATGCTAAAAATGAATCCATTTATACTAAAAGATGGGAAATCAGGTAATGGTCTATTTGTAATATGTTTTCATTTGCCTAGAAAATATGAAGATGGAAGCATTTCGCTTTGCAAAGCAGGCACTAATGACCACCATGGTTATTAAAAAAGGTTTTGAAGCTGCTGTGTCCTTGCCCTTGACAACTTACAAAGGAACACTTTTTATGATGCAATTCTCCCAGGAATCTGGGATACAATCAGTAATTGATTTTGCTGAGTGATTTAATTGTTTGATAAAAGCATTATTTCATCCTTTAGAATAGTAACCTTGGAGGAAGAGGTCCTGACCCTTCTCTTTTTAATAGTCCTGAAAAGATATGTCTCTAGATTGAATGGCACTGCTAGGTTGACTTTTGAATTAACTGATTGGTCAATTCAGCCAGTCAATTGATCTTTTTATCTCTTTTCCCATTTATTTTCCTTTGTTTTTTTTTTTTCATGTTTCAGGATGTAGAACCAGACCTCTGGTGGTCCAGAACCAGAGTTTATTCCCCTAGGTAGAAGAAGCAAATTACTGAAAGTCATACAAACTCTTGACCAAAGCTTTTCCAATAAATGTATATTTTTAAAGATGTAAAACTTTGGGTTTTATATATTTTTCTTAGTTTTTTTTTCATATAACCTATTTTGATCACTTTCCACAACTCACAAAACTTCTCTGCTTCTTTACCATTCAAATTCCCCCCCTCTCTCTCTCTCTCTGTCTCTGTCTCTCTCTCTCTTTCTCTCTCCCTCTCCCTCTCTCCACCTCAACAAAAATGAAAATCAGAACAAATAAGCAGAGACCAATAAGACAAAATGTGCCAAAATGAAACAAAAAAGTTCACAAAAAATATGGAGTTTGTTTTGTGTTAGCCAGCTACTGGTCATGGAGTCTGCCTTAAAGAGTGGTTTAAGACACAGTGACACTACACTGGGGAAAATGGATTTGACCTATTCCAGTGGGTATCAGTTGCAAATCACTTCTTGATTAGAGGTTGGGCCCATGTCTACTTCCACCTCTCAGTGCTGGGACCCCATCTGGTTTGAACCTGTGCAAGTCCTGTGCATACTGCCATAGTCTCTGTGAGCTCACATGTACACTAGTCCTCTTGTGTCAAGAAGCTACTGTTTCCTGTTGTCATCCATCCCCTCTGACTCTGACAATCTTCTTGCCCTCTCTTTTCCTAAGTCCCTGAGCCTTGAGGAAAATGCTTTGATGGAGGCATCCTGTGGAGGACTGAGTGCTCCAAAGTCTCTGACTCTCTGCACATTGTCCAGTTGTGGGTTTCTGTGTTAATGACCATTCAGTCAAGAGATGCTTCTCTGCTGAGGGTTGAGTGAGGCACTCATCTACAGTTTATATGCCATTAGGAGTCATTTTTATTACTGTGTTCCTTGAGAAGAAAAACAATATTAACTTTTCCAATAGGCCAACGACCAATCTTGTCTCAGGTTCTTGGCTGCTTTAGCAGTGTTAAGTATGTGTTTTTATCTCTTTGAATGGCCTTAAATCCAAAAACAAAAAAGTGGTTTGCTCCTCCCATAAACTTTGTGCCACTATTGCACCAGTATATTTTGAAGAAAGGTGCTGTTATTGGTTGCAGGGTTTGTATGTGGGTGATATTGATGACTGTCTTTTGTTGTTTGTTGTTTTTGCTCTTGGGGGGGGTCACAAATAAATCACACGTGGTGGAGGCTTATTCTTATTTATAAATGTTTGGCCTTAGCTTGGCTTGTTTCTTGCCAGCTTTTCTTAAATTATCCCATGTAGCTTGAGTTTTCCTGCCTGGCCCACAGTCAGGGCAAATCTCTCTCACCCGCCAGTCCCACAGCCTCTCAGACCCCACCAAGTAAACACAGAGACTTATATTGGTTAAAAACTGTATGGCCATGGCAGGCTTCTCGCTAACTGTTCTTACAGCTTAAATTAATCCATTTTCATTAATCTATACCTTGCCACATGGCTTGTGGCTTACCGGCATCTTCACATGCTGTTTGTCATCATGGCGGCTGGCAGTGTCTCTCTGACTCAGCCTTCCACTTCCCAGTTTTTTATCCTCCTTGTCCCGCCTATCCTCCCTGCCTGGCCATTGACCAATCAGTGATTTATTTATTGACCAATCAGCAACACATTTGCCATACAGACCATCCCACAGCAATCCCATCTATCTTTTGCCTCTGGGCTTTTCCTTTTCTATTCCTGTATTCTTTGTTTCTTGTTGCTAGAGTTTTTCTGCCTGGTCCACAGTCAGGGCAAATCTCTCTCACCCGCCAGTCCCAAGCCGCTCAAACCCGATCAAGTAAACACAGAGACTTATTTTGGTTACAAACTGTATGGCCGTGGCAGGCTTCTTGCTAACTGTTCTTACAGCTTAAATTAATCCATTTCTATTAATCTATACCTTGCCACGTGGCTTGTGGCTTACCGGTACTTTACATCTTCCTTGTCCTGATGGCGGCTGGCAGTGTCTCCTCTCTCCCAGCTTCCTGTTCTCTCAACTTTCCTCTCTGTTAGTCCCGCCTATACTTCCTGCCTGGCCACTGCCAATCAGTGATTTATTCATTGACCAATCAGTAACACATTTGACATACAGACCATCCCACAGCACCTCCCCTTTTCTTTTCTTAAAAAGGAAGGTTTTAACCTTTACACATCTCCAAAGTCAGCTTGGTATATTTGGGAATTTGGGCGTAGCTTCTCTTACTACTTCCTGCTGGAGGGGGGCGCTGTATCTTCTGGGGAAACAAAGAAAATTTTAGGATCATGGAGTAGTCCGTGAGGCTGTATCGTCTGAGCCAGTTGCCTTGAAACGGTTCTGGATGTTGGATCATCTGGGCCATGGTGTCATCGGAGACCTTTCAGGTGGTCTTGGCTGGTCAAACCTGATGTGTCTTACTCTGGAACAAATCCATAGCCTCTTGCTTTCTGTGGAAACAAAAGAGACTCTTTTCCAAAGCAACATATCCTTACATCCAAATTTTGAAGTCAAAGTATCTTTAAAATATACATACTGGTTTAACTCAGCTTTCTTTATAATCAAATATCTCTCTGTAGTTAAGAATCCCAAAGACAACACAATCCAGACTCTCTGTGTAATAGTCATCTCTATGTGGCTTATTTTTTATATTAATTTTACTGTCTCTTTAAAGACTTTATTTTTTAAAACCATGTATTTGTTTCTATACTGTATATATCACCTTTTTTTGTCTCTTTCAAGCCTACGTATATTTTACACACATTTTAAACTATTACATCTGAATCTGTCTTATTGTGAATCTATTGCTTTAAGCTGTAGCAGCTGTGGCTGCTGGCTCCGCCCACCTCAGCTTCCCAACATGGCGGCGGTATGCTTACCGCCAGCTCTGGGAGCTATCGTGGGTCTATGCTTTTATCCAAGCAGCATGTAGCCCAGAAACCTCTTTTGTTTTGTACTAGCAAAGGCTAAATCCACAATGTAGCTTAATGTGCCACTTGCAGAGGCCTCATTCCCGCCATACTGCAGGTGGAGCGTGCACGCCAGCAACCCGCCAGTAGCTCAAACCGGCAGCTGCCGCTCATTTGAGAGAGACAATTAGGAACTGTTTTTAGCTCCGTTTTAGAATCTTTTTTCTCAGGTTTTAGGTGGAAACTCTTGCCCCACGTTGGGCGCCATTTGTTGCTAGAGTTTTTCTGCCTGGTCCACAGTCAGGGCAAATCTCTCTCACCCGCCAGTCCCAAGCCGCTCAAACCCGATCAAGTAAACACAGAGACTTATTTTGGTTACAAACTGTATGGCCGTGGCAGGCTTCTTGCTAACTGTTCTTACAGCTTAAATTAATCCATTTCTATTAATCTATACCTTGCCACGTGGCTTGTGGCTTACCGGTACTTTACATCTTCCTTGTCCTGATGGCGGCTGGCAGTGTCTCCTCTCTCCCAGCTTCCTGTTCTCTCAACTTTCCTCTCTGTTAGTCCCGCCTATACTTCCTGCCTGGCCACTGCCAATCAGTGATTTATTCATTGACCAATCAGCAACACATTTGACATACAGACCATCCCACAGCAGTTTCTTACTCTGTGGCCTGCTGTGTAGCTGGGTGGCTGGACCCTGGGTCCTCCTTCTCTGGCTACTTCTTTTTCTTCTCCCAGATTTCTCCTTCTATATGTTCTCTCTGCCTGCCAGCCCCACCTATCCTTTCTCCTGCCTCGCTATTGGCTGTTCAGCTCTTTATTAGACCATCAGCTGTTTTAGACAGGCACAGTATATAGCTTCACAGAGTTAAACAAATACTACATAAACAAAAATAATATACCTTAAAATAATATTCTACAACAGGCTTTCTTCAATAGTGCATAGAATATTTCTCACCATTATTAACAGTAGTTGGTAGGGTTGAAGCTTCTAGATAGGCTCCAACTCTTCTTTTCCATGTTTAATGACATAAGAAATTGTTGTCTTCAGCAATAACAATACCTTTACTGTAACATAAATTACTATTTCTTATAAATAAAAAAACCTGGAGCCAGATATTAGGGTGAAAACTGAGAGATCAGAGGAATAGGAGAAGCCACAGCCAACCTTACCTTACTGACTTCTCAGCTTCCAAAGAGTTCTACTTCCTGTATATCCACACCTATATTCCTCTATAACAATATATTCTATTTCCCCTTCCTTAGGAGATTCCCCTCCTCCCCACATGGTCACTTATTAGATGTCCAATTCTGTGGGTAGTTGGATTATAGCACACATATTGAAAGCTTAAAAGCTAACAGCATCTATATATAAGAGAGAACACACACTATTTGCCTTTTGAGGTTTGGTATATCTTACCTAGGATGGTTTTTCTAGCTCCATCTTTTTGCCTTCAAATATTATAATTTCATTTTTCTCAACAGTTGAGTAACATTCTATTGTGTGAATGTACCATGTTTTCATTGTTCATTCATCATTTGATGGAGAATTAGGCTGTTTAAAATTATCTTGAATTTAGCATATCCTGGTGAACTTCTTTTACCTTTGCATTTTCTAATCTGTTCTGTCTACAATCTTCTGCCATCCATGATTCCCTTGGTGTGTCTGACTTCTAGTCACATTGCTACTATGTTCAGAAGCCCTTGATTCCTCACCGTTTACAAGTTAAAGTTTTTCTAGGACCTTTGAAGTCTGGTGGTGATGCATTTATTTTACACTGAGAATGTAATTCATATATATATATATATATATATATATATATATATATATATATATATATTTTGCAGCAACCCTTTAAAGAACTTGTTCTTTGAAATTTCCCTATCTGGGCTTTTGTCGCTCTGGTTCAGTAGACTTAAGGCCCAGTCTTTAATAGGCATCGTGGCCATGAACTCCATGCCCTCTCCTGCTCTATGTTTTGGTGGAGTTTCTTAAACTTTGTGACCATATTTGAGACTGTGAAACTGAGTGTGTAGGTCATGAAAAATTTGGTGACACTACAAGGTTTCTGAATGTACAACAACCAAAGTCAATTCAAAATAAAGTATGTACTAAATCTAGAGTGTTTCTGTCATGGATTACCTGGGGTGGTATTGTGATAATTACTACACAATTATCTGAACACACAACAGAAGCGCCTGGCACTGAGCATGAGGCCCTACCATGCACCAACAAAGAAAGCTGTTTTAAGAACCTCAGCTCAGATTTGAGGCTAGAGTGCGTTATGAATTGCAGGGGTAACTTTTTTCTGTTCACACAAAGTTGTTTTCTGGGTGTATGAAAACATTATGCTTTAATGATGGAAAACAAAGACAATGCTTTTCTAAGCATCATTTCTCAGGGTGTAAATATCAAGCTCCTGTATGTTTCTTAAAACTGATGTTGGAATTAAAGTCTTTAACCTATGATGGAGGGTAACTCGGTACTCCAGAAGGGTTAAGTACTATGGAGATAACAATTCAGGAACACTTTCTCTGGCTGTGGATGCCATCACCTTCGTGCAGCAGAAAATTGAGGCTCTGAGCATTTGCTCATTTGGCTTGTGCTAAAAGGCTAACTGAATTATGCTGGGTTGATAGGATTTTTGTGTGACTTTCGAAAAAAGATTTTTTCCAATTATTTATAACTTCCACTCTGCCAGTTACAGAAACTTTCAGGCTTGCATTAAGAGATTTGTGTATTTGAGTTTGGGTAAACTTGACTTTGCCTGCTGCAATAGGGAAGACTTTTTTTTTTTGCTTTCTATTTTTTTCATTCATATATCATGGTAGCCAAAACTCTTAAAAGAAATCCAGCACCATAGTCAAGAGGTGCTAAAAGAGCTAACAAACACTTAATGAAGAGCTGATGCCATTTATTCTTAGAGCAGTTGTGACAATGTTAACTGTCAGCTTTGACAGACTCTAGAAGCGGCTGGGAGAAGGGTCTCTGGGTATATTTGTAAGGGATTTTCTTGATTGCATTAATTGAGGTAAGAAGACCCACTCATGATGGGTGTGCCATTCCCTGACTAAGGTCCTGGACTGTATAAGTTGCAAAAAAGGGAGCTGAGCAACTAGCAGCATGCACACAGTCCTTGATTTTCACTTTTTGTCCATGGGTACAGTGTGACCAGCTGCTTAGAGCCCCCACTGCCCCGTTTTCCCTCCACGAGGAAATGTATCTTGAATTGTGAACCGAATAAACTCTTTGTCCTGTAAATTGCTTTCATTAGAGAATCTTATTACAGAAACAGGAAATTAATGAAGAATTTGTAAAATAGGACTCATTAGATTTACAATTACAAGGCCAGAAGCCTTCTTTGTAGGCTGACATTCTGAATTAAAAGAATTCAAAGCATTATTTTAGACTTTTTGACTTCCTTCCCACAGACAGGACTTTGCTGCTTGTGAGCATGTTGCCCTTCTTTGGATAACAGTTAACTTTGCTCTCAGCAGCTGGCATGAGCTGACGATCTTTTCAGTGGTTTGCATACCAGAGGAATATCTCGTGGCATGTGCTTTAGGTTATTTTCAATGAGGACGCCCCTGTGCATCTAAAAGTAGTTTAAGAAATAAGATGTCCTAGTAAAATGAATTATTATTTTAATGAGAAGTTTGTGAATTTTACTAAGTACATTTTTACTTTTTTTCTACGGTTGATATTGGTTTGGCAGGAAAAAAATCTATATTCATAATGAACATAAGCCCTGGGATTCATATTTGCATAAAACATGGTGCTGAAACAGAATTCACGATTCAGAGTGTCAAAGACTGTCAATAAAAACAAACACAGCTGTGGCACATTTCACTCGTCGTGTAACCACACACACACACACACACACACACACACACAAGGACGTGTGTGTCAGGGAGTTCCAGTTCTCTTCCAGGCCTGACAGCAGCAGCCTGTTACCGTTCGCTCACTTCCCTCTCACATCTTTTCCCACCACAGTCTGGCCCGTGTCCCCGCATTCTGTCAAAACTGCTTATTTTTTTTCCCTCTTGATAACTATTTCTTGTTCATCCCATAGAGCATTTGGCTTCTGTGCCAATATGTGCTTCACATGTACCTTTGTCTTGATTCTCTTTCTTCCTCTGACTTCATAATAACATACTTTCTACATGACCTGTTGTTCTGCCTCCCGAAACTTTGGTCATCCTTTCTTGTTTTTCCTCAGATGAGTGTTTCTCCACTCGTTGCTGTTAATGTTGTATCTTAAATTTCTTTGATCTTTTCTATCTATACACATCTTCCCTAAATGTTCTTCTTCTTATATGTTTGGTGGTGTTATAACAACATGCTGGAGGCTGGATAAATTATAAAGAAAATAGGTTTATTTTACTTACCAGTTCAGAAAATACAAAAACATGTGTGGTGATATTTTGTTTGTGCTTTAACGAATAAAGCTTGCCTGAAGATCAGAGTGTGGAGCTAAGTCACTTAATTAGCCATAGAGGCCAGGCAGTGTTGTACCCACCTTTAATCCCAGCACTTGGGAGGCAGAGGCAGATGGATCTCTGTGAGTTCAAGGCCACACTGGGCTACACAAGGTTGATCTAGTCTAAACAAAAAACAGAGCCAGGCACTGGTGGCATACACCTTTGATCCCAACTCTTGGAATCTCACATCTTTAATCCCAGCACTAGGGAGGTGGAGACAGGAAGTGATAAGGCTGGGAGGAGACAGGAGTTCAGTCCCTGTCAGGCTGAGGATTCAGTAGTAGCTGGCTACTTTGCTTCTCTGATCTTTTAGCTTTCATATTGATAGCTGACTCTGGGTTTTTATTATTAAGACCAATTAGGATTGGTGCCACAAGCATGGGTTTAGCATTGGTTTAGTATTTGGTGAGAGCTTTCTTGCTGAGTCATGACATGAGAGAGAGCACACATCTGATGAGACAGCTAAAATAGGCCAAAAAATTTGATTTTATGTCATAACCACTCCTATGATGGCTCGTTAATCCATACATCCACAAACGTGTGGATTGATTTATTCATGAATCAGAATCCTCATGTTATAACCACCACTTAACATTTCTACTTCTTCACATGACCAATGCCTTACAGTATACCTTTATTGAGAAGAATTAATGTTGGTAGATGCGTTCACAGCATAACATATCTTCATGTAGTACTATGGCATTATTTCCTTAAATATGCTGTGTTGATGAATCTTGATTTCAACTTGACTGACCTGAGAAACGCCTAGAAGATTAGACACACACACACACCTTGGTGCGTATCTGAGAGGACTTTTTCAGAGAAGGTTGGCATGCAGGACAGCAACTGTTGGAGGAAGACTCACTTGAAGGCTGATGGCACCATCCAATAGGATGAGGGACCAAACAGAATAAAAGTAAAATGAGGAGGCCAGCTGGCCCAGGCTTACCTTGTTTCTCTCCCTGTCTCTCTCTTTCTCTGCAGACACGAGGTGGATATCTCTGCCACACCATTTTATTCCATCAATGTGTTCTGTTTCCCCACAGATCCAGAAATAATGGAACCCTATGACTATGGACTGAAATCTCTGAAGCCATGGTCTCAGATACATATTTCCTTCTTTAAATAATTTCATTCTGTCATTTGTGGCAGGGAATACTGACTGACACAACTATCAAATACTGGTCTGTCTTCTGAATTCAATTCAGATGTCTGCAGCAAATAATTAATGGGGTGTTATGGTATGGTATGAGCCTTTCCTGTACTACGGCTTATTTGCTCCAGGATGCAAGCTTGATCCAAGCTTGACCAATAAATTTGTGTCTTGAAAATTTGAGGGTCAAGACTGGGAGCCATATAAACTTTTTATCTTGAGGTCCTGGTTTCAGAACTGTGGTGGTTTTCAAGCTGTGTACATCAGGGTGATATATGGGACCTGGCTTGTCAGAGCAGTCATTAAACACCTTAAACATTGTTTGTAATTGTGCATGCAAAGCTTGAAGTGTTTTGCTGTGGGATGGTCTGTATGTCAAATGTGTTGCTGATTGGTCAATAAATAAAACACTGATTGGCCAGTAGCCAAACAGGAAGTATAGGCGGGACTAACAGAGAGGAGAATTGAGAGAACAGGAAGGCAGATGGAGACACTGCCAGCCGCTGCCATGACAAGAAGCATGTGAAGATGCCAGTAAGCTATGAGCCACGTGGCAAGGTATAGATTTATAGAAATGGATTAATTTAAGTTATAAGAACAGTTAGCAAGAAGCCTGGCACGGCCATACAGTTTGCTGTGGATATCGCTCTATATAAATAAAGCACTGATTGGCCAGTAACCAGGCAGGAAGTATAGGCGGGACAAGGAGAGAGGAAAATTGAGGAAGGAGGAAGGAAGGAGGGACTGGCTGGAGCTGCAGCCAGGACAAGGAAGATGTAAAGTACTGGTAAGCCACGAGCCACGTGGCAAAGTAAAGATAAATAGAAATGGGCTGAATATAAGAGTGAGAGCTAGACAATGATAGGCCTGAGCTAATGGCCAAGCAGTTTAAATAATGTAAGAGTCTGTGTGTTTATTTTATAAGTGGGCTCCAGGACTGGCGGGACTTGGCGGCGGGAGCTGGAGAGAAATTCTCCAGCTACACAGTTTGTAAATAATATAAGTCTCTGTGTTTACTTGGTTGGGTCTGAGCGGCTGTGGGACTGGCAGGTGACAGAGATTTGTCCTGACTGTGGGCCAGGCAGGAAAACTCTAGCTACAGTGTTTTTGCCTTCAGGTGCACTCTATAAGCAGAGAATACCAATTGATAAATCAGAATAATGAGAATATTACATAAGTAATCACACACTAAAATATATTTTAAATTTTAAAAATACAACAGAAATAAAAGAGAGGAACATAGATGAGAGGAACTGAGGGAACCCAAGTGCTTCTGTCCCTGAATTCTCTGGTGACCAAGGTCCAGATGCTGCCCCAGCTCAGGCTCAGGATGTTCATAAGTTGTGCTGTTTGTTGGGGAAAGCTTGAGTCTAAGATGTCTTATGGTTACTATTGCTGCAATGAAACACCATGACCAACAGCAACTTGGGGAGGAAAGAGTTTATTTCACTCACAGTTCCATATAACAGTTCATCATCAAAAGCAATGAGGGAGGGAACGTGGAGGCAGGAGCTGACACCAAGACCATAGAGGAGTGCTGCTTATTGGCTTGCTCCTCATGACTTGCTCTGCCTGCTTTCTTATCGAACCCAGGACCACCAGTCCAGGGTTGGCACCACCCACAATGAGTTGGGCTTTCCCCTGTCAATTAAGAAAACGCTTTATTATAAGATCTTATGGAGGCATTTTCTCAATTGAGGTTCTCTCCTTTCATATAGCTATAGCTTATGTTAAGTTGACGTAAAACTAGCCAGACCAAAAGATGTCAGTTTCAAACCAAACAAGCAAACAACATCCAACCGTAGCTGATTAAAAAAAGTCTTCTGAGCAGATCTACTTTTACAATCCGTGGTTCTAATTCCATTCCTTCTTCACTAGTATCTTCACCTCCCAGCCTGATACCCTGTCTGCCCCTGGCCTCCAGCACCCCCAGGTCAGAAAATAACGTTTTTATTCGTCATCCAGCTCATGGGGTTTATAATAATTTTGACTCCTCCCACATGCTCCCACCTTCTTACCTAATCAGTCAAATCCTGGTATTAATCTGCTTACTTACCATTATGGCCATCCTACCTCTTAAGCCCAATGACTCTTCCTTTGATTATTTTATAACTGGTCTTCCTGCTTTTTAGTCTTGCCATTATTCAGTGAGTTTGTCCTCCATAGTGATGTTTTAAGTAGCCATCTGTGTTCAGAATTCTTCCTGATGAACTTCACTGTTACCCCTTCTACTTTATCTCTATGCCACTATTTTTGTATAATATACATAGACCATCTCGAAATATAGACAGCTATACTATATGAAATACCTTCCTTCTTCTATTTCTCAACTGTAACTGCCTGTTTATTAACAGTCTATAAGCTCCTTACAGGTGGGGATAATATTCTGTGCTTTGTATTCTAAGAAGGAGTTTGTCATGTGATATTCATCTAGTAAATATTTTATGAATGAACACAATTGGGAACGGTAGCAAGACTAACTGAAGGTTCAATTTTTTTTGTGTGTGAAATATTGCTTAGCAATATTTATAATTTTCAACAGCCAGCTCTTTCTGCACTAGTTCACACTCATCTTTTGGAAGAGGCATTGATTCTTTGACATGTAGCTAGTCAGGTAGAATAGATTTTACTGTCTGCAGATGGTGGCATCTTTGTGTGTGCTTTCAGTTCTTAGCTTCTTGAATTTTTAAAAATAATTTGTGAACACTGCAACGTGAAGGCTATTGAACATTAACAATTGCACACATCTGAGAACAATGAATTATTTAATTGTGTGAATCTGAGCCTATGGGGATCAGTGCTGGGTTGATTTGGGGGTGATTGGGAAGGCTAGATAGTAATGTGCATGTGGAATGTCATCAGAGATTTACTAATATACTTAATTTCAAACTACTCAGGCTTAAAACTAGGAATATATATATATATATATATATATATATATATATATATATATATATATATATATATATATATATATATATATATATTGGAGAGCAAATGGTCAGAACCCTACACTTCTCATTAAAGATTGGCTACAGAGAATTAGAATTATATTTGTAACTGAAATGTATGTGAGCTGGGGTTATCTTGACTCTGAAGATTTAGGGAAGACAAGACCATATTCCTCTTCTTTGACTTGTGGATGTCCACTGACTTTTTAAAGATTCCTGTAAATTCAGGAAAGGCTTAAGCTTTCATGGTTACCTGAATCCAAGGTCCAGCATCCACTGGCTTCTCATTAATGTCTTTTACAGTTCTTGATCTTGGATCTTGCATTGTTGCCTCCAGCTTTGGTGGGTATGCAGTTCTTTTTTGATTCTGTAATCAAGACGAGTAAGAGTACTATATAGTTACACACCGTAGAACTAAGTTACTGAAAGTGAAATTATGAAACCATAAGCCCTTAAATGTCATTCTATTCAGCACTTTCTGTGGGTGGTTCCTGCTAGCCACACTGCCTGCTGAGGGTCCCGTTTCTGACATTCTGTGGTACTTTTCCTGCCTTCCCTTCTTGGACTGCTTCAGGGAATTTATTATCCCCTTCAGTTACACAGAACAATTCGGCTCTCTCTGGCAGTTTTCCCCCAAGTCTGCCTTCTTTGCATGTCTGAAACCCACTCCATTATTCAAACAACAGAAACATGGACTCACTTATGAACACAAATGATAACCTGACTCTGTTTTCCCCTTGTCCAGATTCATCTTCTTTAGAAGACTTACAGTTTAAAACTGTTCTTTTTTTTCTGCCTAGTATAACACATTTATTCTGAGCTGGATGTAGAGAAGTAGAATTCGGGCTAGTCTGCGGGGAAATAAAAATTGGAACTCATCAATAAACAAGTGGTCTGATGTTTTAACAGTGAGCTGTCACGGAATCCATCCCCACTGATTCTTCCAGAGCGAAGAAAGCCCCTCAGCTTCACTGCAGATCCTTTTCGCTATGCATGTTTGGAATTATTTGCGCGAGGAGAAATTTTTCCTACTGTAGTCACCTTGCTGAGCAAGGACATATGACACACAAAAGCCTGTTCGCTTTGTCTTTACGCCAGTTTCCTTGTGAGGCCTTTTCTGATACAAAGAGTTCAAGCAAGGGCCAAGGAGAAAGGAGACATACTGCCATCAAACACAGAAATCCATCCTATGGAGAGATTGTGTCTGCCTGTCTAGACATACGTTATATTGATTTTCACTCTTTCCTGCCTGGGGTGATCACTATTCTTGCAACATTACCTCAATTTAAGAGATGTTCACTCATTGAGCCGTGATTTAACTACCTAGAAATTTTTAAAAATTTCTCTAGGAGTTGACAACCAAATGATTTACCAAGGAAATGGTTAGGTAGGAGCTGAAGCCAGGGTCATAGGCAAAAAAGATCCATACCAAGAAATCATAAGCAAAGATATTTGTTTCCTTTCCATAGGAAAGGGGTGAAGACATTAAGGAGAGTATTGGCCCCTTTTGATAGGGCTTAGAGTTTATATAGAATTGAGTGACACTAGTTACTGGTTCAAAAGAGTCATCCATAAGACAGAAGAATTTCTTTAATTTATTCATGAACCTACAGATGTCACAGGGTAGACACAATTGTCCACTCAGCTAAAGTTCTAGGAAAGTTAAGGTTAAGACCAGAGAGAAGCCATTATTGAATTAACAGCCATATAAAGTATGATCCTTTCAGACATGGAGATAATCCAAATAAAACATGTAGTCAGTGAGGGCAGAGATCCCCTGATCCATCCAGCAAGGACAGCTTGCTGAGCAAATGCCAAACAAGGAGTTTAGCCAGGCCTGGGGCTGCCAGAACCTTTCTTTAGATACTTGTAAAATGTTTCTCATCCAAAGCAAAGATTCATGGTTGGAAAGTTGTCACCAGGTAAGAAAAAACAGATAAACAAAGTCTAAGTAGCCAGTGACCCAAACAAAATGGGCTGTGAGGCCAACACTATGAGTTTCAAGCGTAACTCAGTCAAGATGGATCTGACTTGAGGGTCAGGACTATTTGACCTTATCTACTCTGACTGTAAAACTTATGTAGGTGCTGTGTGTGTGTGTGTGTGTGTGTGTGTGTGTGTGTGTGTGTGTGTGCATACGTGTATGTGTACGTGTATGTCCACGTACAGTTTTGTGGAAGCCCGAGGACAAGCTTGGTGTAATCCATTCCTTAGGCACTGTCTACCTTGTATGTTTTTGAAAACAGGGTCTTTCACTGGCCTTGAACTTCACTAGGTTGGCTGACCAGTGAGCCTCACAGATTCACCTCTGCAGATCCTGCATGCACCACCAATCCTGGCTCTCTGTACATGGGTTTGGGGCTTCTCTGCTTACAAGGTAAGTACTTTGACTGAGCATCTCTCTAATCCAGCTCAACTGTTTTCTAGCCCACTATTATACATTTTCTTCTCCAAAAATGAGGGAAACCTGTTCCAGCTTTCTTTAGTGTTTTTGTATTTGTCATAGCTTCGAATATATTTCTGGAATTAATGACCTTTATCCCTGGAGAGGCAAGCTTGTGCAGGAATGGCAGAACCCACTACCGCCATAGAGAGCATTTCTATCACTCTACAAAGTTCTGCTGGGTTTATCACTATTAACACACCATTTCTCAGCAGATTTTAACACACTGTGCTTCTTAAGCTCCTTCAGGTCTGGATAAACCGCAAAGGTACACCGATGTGGCTCATGTTGAGCTAAGGAAGGATTTTTAGATTTAACAAATATGCAAGACCGAGGCTCATTTTACAGAACACCTTGCCAGTACTCCTCAGAACTGTCGGGCTCATGAATAAAAAGCAAAGTCTGAGAAATTGTCATAGCCCACAGGGCACAAGGGAGTCATGGCAACAAAGTGCAATGTTGTATCCTTGAGAGGATTCTGGAATAGGGACAGGGCATGGTTGGAGAAGCAGATAAATTCTGCATGAATTCTGGGCTTGAAATAATGGCAAGGTACCACTGTTGTTTTCTTAGATTTGGTGACTGCGAGACGAAGACACCAGGAGAACTGAAACAAAGTGGGGGACACTCAGGAATTGTTTGTACCATCACTGCAGCTTTCTGTAAGTGTAGAATCACTCTAAACAAAAAAAATTACAAAGCATATTCCAAATGTTAGGTATAGAAGAGAGTCATATAGATTTGGCTTATAAAATACCTGAGTTCTGAATCAGATCCATTTGCAATCAAATACCAGCTCTCGCTAACGCTTGCAAACATAATTAGGACTCATTTTACTGAAGTCATAATCATTTTCTTTCACATACTTCTCTGTACCCTTTTAAGTAGCGATAGTAGTTTCAAATCAAGCATCAAAGAACATTTACAAGCTGGAACTTTATTGGACAGATTAACCTTTCTGCACACTTGTTTTCACATCTGTGAATTGCAATAATTCTCATTTCACAGAATTGACTGGAGGACTAAACAGAGAAAGAAAACAGTCCATGGAGAACAGCAGAGGAGCTGCTCGAGCCAGCACCCCTTTCCTCTTCAGCACCACAGCTCTTGTGAACTAGCAGGACTCCGAAGAGAAAAATCTATGTGAGAAGTTTGTAAATGCATAAACTTACCCTCTACGAAATGAAAACACGATACACATTATTTTTCAGGGACCTGTCATCATTCTAAATCCTTTCTTGACTCTCTTCTCAGTGTCATGGCAACTGTGGACCTGGGCCCTTGTAATTCTTTGAGCTTCTCTAGACAGAAAGGCAGTGGGTTATGCACTAAAGAGACCTTCCCACTAGCTCTAGAGGAAATGTCCTGCCTCCACATGTGCCGTTGCTCTCCAGTTCTTGATGCAAGATGATTCTGCTTTGTTTTAATGACAAAGTCATTTGAGCTCTATCATTGGGGACATATTAAAGTTACTTCACCTTTCTTCAAAGTTTAGGCTTGAAAACATTAAAACAGATGGTGGTACTTGGAGGGTAATTAATTTTCCTTTGGAGGAATAATCACTTTCTTTAAAAATAAATTAATACCTCCCTCTTTTTTCTTGAGAGGTAATGGTTTAGTAAATTGAGCAATGAACTGGGCTGCCCTTGACTAGGACTTTAGGGGAAAGAAGACATCCTTTTTGATTCTGCCTCTGGTTGTATAAATTTGAGATCTTTACTTCTTGAGCTGATGGAGCAATTAAAGGACTCAGAACCGTTTAGGTCCTTAGCATGTGTCCAGCACAGAATGAGACAATTGCATTAGTAGAGCAAGAGGTGTGTGCACTATCAACCCGTTAAAAAAATCATATGGACAATCATCTTATCAGGGTAGTGCACAAGAATATTCCACAGGGTTCTGATATACAGGATCCACTTTCACAGTAGCTCTTGTAGAATTAATTATTGATGAATAATCAAATTGTCCTTCACATTTTATGGAACAGAAAATAATTTGGGGAGAGAGTTTCTTTTTTTTCTGGGCAAGAGTGCTTAGCATATAACTCCCTAACAAAATTATAACATGTAATCTTACTAGGGATTCATGTTTTAATATTCTAGGGGAAGTTCTTAATGTATTCCAATAATAAAGCTTCCTACCTGTTTATAATTTAAATTTTATGCATTCCTAAATTTTGAACTTCCCATTCGTTCTGGGATACTAAGTATTCTGTGAGGTCAAAACACATTTTGTTTTGTTTATATCCACAAACATTTGTGTAGCTTTTTGCTACTTGGATTTTCATAGTTACCTAAATAATATAACAACAACATTGGGGAGAAAGTTATTGTGTGATCATTTTCTTGAGCTTTTTTTATGGATTTGGTTTCTGCCAGGGGCATATTTATTGGGTAGAGATCATCATAACATACATATCTTAGCATAATGGAAGATGTATTTTAATATTTAATTCAAAATAAGAAGAAATTATTTGTGCAAAAAGTGAATGTTAAGCTTATTTTATCTTTTTCACACTGTGTAGAAAGATACCAATGGCCCCAGACCCCTGGGAATTACATTGATAATGTGACGACAGTGGAATCCATGTTCCCCTCAGCACACACTGCTCGGGGCTCAGCAACAGCAGCACTCATTTGCCTTTTGCAGAATATTAGAGGGGAAAATGCATCCTTTCAAACATTACTGACAAAGAGTGTTTAAAGATTTGCTCGAGCAAGTATGTAAGGAAAGGCATTTGTATTTTTAAAATATGTTTTTTTTTTTTTTTGGTTTTTCGAGACAGGGTTTCTCTGTGTAGCTTTGCACCTTTCCTGGAACTCACTTGGTAGTCCAGGCTGGCCTCGAACTCACAGAGATCCGCCTGGCTCTGCCTCCCGAGTGCTGGGATTAAAGGCGTGCGCCACCACCGCCGGGCTAAAATATGTTTTTAATTGAAAAAGAATTGCATCACTTTCTCCCTCCCCTTCTCCCTTCAGTCTCCTTCCCCCCAGCTACCCTTCCTTCCTCAAATCCTTCCCATGCCTATCCCACTTTCAAATTGGTAGCTTCTTTAAAAAATATTGTTAAGTGTGTGTGCATGTACACGCATAAATATATGTAAACATATACATATATGTATGACCAACTGAGTCTGGTTTTGTTGGTGGTGTGTACATGACTTCCAGGCTGACCACTCTCCATAGACAACCCATAAGGGGGATCATCTCTGGGAAAGGAAAGTTTCTTTTTTTAATTAATTGATTAAGTAATTAATTTTGTTTTTCCGAGATAGAATTCCTCTGTGTACCCCTGGCTGTCCTGGAACTCACACTGTGTATACCAGACTAGATTTGAATTCAGAGATCCACCTATCTCCACCTCCTGAGTGCTGGGATTATAGGCATGTATCACCATCTCCAAGCAAGGAGGGACCAAAACCAAGGGTCAGAGCTTTCATAGGAGATGATTCAGCACAGTGTTTGCATGTGACACAGAGAAAGACTCCCAACACCAAAATCTTGGTCTTCCCTGGGATGATTGATTGAAGGTGGATGTCAGATCTCATGGAATATCCTTCAGGCTCATTTGTATATTGGTCTATAGAGTAAACTGAGTCTAATTCTCATTTTGTTTTTCCAGATTGGGAAACAATTTGGAACAAACAGTGAATCAATACCACTGGTCATCCTAATAATGTTGTGAGTCAAGGGACCTCTCAGACTCTTTTATGAGTGTAGTTAGAATCTGGACTGATGAGGACATGTAAAAGACATTCAGAGGTCAGCTGTTGACATTATTTTAGTGTTTCCTGTTTGTAAAAAAAATATATTCAGTTGGAGGAATGATATTGCTAGCCTTCTGGAATTGGATTGTAGGTAGCCCTAGCATTTTTATCATCATTATCAGATGACATAAAATCTTGTCATAATTTTAAGATGGGAAATGTAACCATGATCTAGAAATTAGATTTTCAAAGTTTGTGCATTGGCTCATGCCCTAGTCTTCATTCTATCTTCATGAGAAGGAAAGCCTTCTGTGCTCCTGCCCCAGCGAGAATCAGTACAAACAGTGACTTTGAGTCTGAAAAAGGAGGTGAGTGCTCTTTTCATTCTCAGTATTTTCTAAACGTGTTAACTGAAGATTCTAAAGTCACAAGATTTGGGAAAGAAGTGGGAAAAGTGAAATGGAACACATGGAAATCTTTTTAACTAGTGCCTCAGTAGTTAGGTTGTTTCCTGCTGGCCAAGGTGAACTTTAAGGCTTTCTTGCCTTAGGTGACTTTGGAAATTTTTTTGGAGGACACATAGTCGGGTTAATCACCCACCTACTTTAACTAAATCAATATATTTATCTTTTTGATTTCTTAGTTCTGACTTTTATGACACCTTTAATGTTCTGGTTACCATTCTCTGTAAATTCACCATAAATATGTCTTGTCTCTGGCTGGAGATTTTTAAATTTAAAGACACATTTAAATTTTGCTTAAATCATCCAGGCAAGTGTTATGGCACTTACCTATAAGTCTAACATGTGGGATGAAAAGAAAGAAGGATTATAAATTTGAGAGTTGGGCTATATAATGAGGCCACTGTTTTCAAATCAAGTCAAATAAACCAACATTCCTGCAGAGTCCTTAATCAGGCTGAGGTTAAATGTACCTGAAAAGGTTAAATGTATCTTACACCTAAATATGCAAACATAACCTTACTTGAATAAGAGGTCATTGAGGATGTAATTAGGAATTTTTAGATGTCCTTATAAGAGCAATATGGATGGAAAAGAGACACAGAGGAGAAAGCCATATGAAGACCAAGGTAGAGAGTGGAACTAGACAACCTCAAACCGTGGAATTCCTGGAGTTATTGGAAGCTCAAAGAAATATGAAATAATTCTCTCAGAGTTCCTGGTGGGTACATGATCCCTTCTAACTTGATTTTAGATTTCTGGCATCCAGAATTGAGAGAAAATAAGCTTGTATAGCTTTAACTTATCAAGTTTGTGGTAATTTGTCATGGCAGCCCTAGGAAAATAATAGCTAATAACTTGGCTGAATAGTATTTGGTCTTAGGCAGGTGTCTCAGACAGAGGCTACTAGCTTTTTAGCCTACTTTTCAGGTATTCATCTAACACTGTTGTGTTGTGTGCCTTCATAACTCTAGAGTGTGTATCTCAAATTCTCCAAGTATTTTCCCAAACTTTCACTAGTCTTAAAGTGAGGAAGAAGCAACTATCATGTCAAATCTGTTTCTTTGAAGTGGAGTTTATGTTGTATGACATTGTACCTGGAGAAAATAAATGTCTACTCAATTCAGACAGGGAATTGACAACAGATAAAAGTACAGATACCATCAAAGTCCAAGTTTGTGAACTAATGAGTTTCATTGAAGTTACTTCCAAGACTGTGGGTCAGAGTTACTTGAAGAAGCAGAAATGAATAAAAAAAAAAACAAAACAAAACAGCCCTTTCACCAATGCCCATTCCATTCTGGTCAACAGCTCATGGAAGTTGAAAAACCTGTAGCACACTACACAACCTGTAGGCAACTCAACAGGTTGGAGACTGTCCATTTCAGATTTGAGCCTCTTCCAGGCAGATAGCTGGTCTATACTTCTCGTAGGCAGGTCAGTTTGTCTGGAATGTATCTCAGCCATCCTCGATGCTTATATATGCTTGGGAAAGGGAAGCATGATAGTTTGAACAGGAAATGCCCTCCATAGTTTCAGATATTTGAATATTTGATCCATAGTTGGTGGTGCTATTTGGGGAGTCTTAAAAGGCATAGTATCATTAGAGGAAGTATGCTACTGGAGGCAGTCTTTGAGATTTTAAAGATTTAAAGATTTAAAGATTCATGCCATTTCTAGTTCACTGTCTCTGTTGCTTGCAGTTCAAGATGTGATCCCTCAGGTTCCTGATCCTGCCACCATTTGTTCCACCATTGTGGATTCTAACCCTCTTGAACCATAAGCCCAAATAAACTCTTTCTTTTATAAGTTGCCTTGGTCATGATTTTATCATAGCAATAGAAAACCAACATAGAAAAGATCTAGTAAATCTGCTAAGTTTCAGAAACTTCCTGAAGCCATTGAGTTGTTTATTTTCTGAGCTTAATGAGCTTCCCTGCAGGATGAAATGTTTCATCTCCTTAGGAAACCTGTTGTTTTAATTCTTTTTAAAAAATCATCCTGTGTCTTAAGGAGCTTTTGTACAAGATAGAAGGTTTTAATCTACACAACCAATTATCACATAGCTTTATCCAAAGAAATCTTGAAGCCATCCCTGTTTTTTCTATCACTATTATTTATACACCCACTTCTTTCTTCTTTTTAAATGTTATCTAAGACATCAAACTTATGCCTAGTAAGCAACTTTGGAAGTGGAATTTGCCCACAATTGTCTCTCTCATCCCATATAATTGCAGTACAAAGATCTAGCCAACTTCTCAAAACTCCAATGCCATGATAGATAATAAAAAGGAGCATAACAGATAAAATTCCTGGATCTTATTGTAAATGTATCTTTTTCCTAGTGTTTCATGCTTTTCCACACTTCTAGAAAACTTACTGTATTCATAAAATTTGCATTGAGTTTTCATTGCTGCTGTGGATATCACTCTGTATGCGGTGAATGTGTTGCTCTGATTTGGTTGATAAATACAATGCTGATTGGCCAGTAGCCAGGCAGGAAGTATAGTATAGGTGGGATAAGCAGAGAGGAGAATTCTGGGAACAGGAAGACTGAGTCAGGAGTGGCCAGCCAGACACAGAGGAAGCAAGATGTGAAAGTACCAGTAAGCCACAAGCCAGTGGCAACTTATAGATTGATGGGTTAATTTATAGATATAAGAACAGTTAGCAAGAAGCTTGCCATGGCCATACAGTTTATATGTAATATAAGCCTCTGTGTGTTTATTTGGGTCTGAGTGGCTGTGGGTCCCGGTGGGACTTGAGAAAACTCCAACTACACATTGCCACTCCTGACCTCTGGCAGCAGCTTCCCTGATCTTTATCCTCGGTGATGTGCATTTGCCCTAAACCTTGCCCTTCAGAGAGCCTCTCCCCAGCTAAATGACTCCTGGCTGTTGCATAAGAAACATGTGTGCTCCTTTTCCAGATTTTATCAGCATCCCAGTTTGCTTCAATTTTGGGCAGGGCTAATGTGCAGTTTTCAGGAACTCAGTAGGCTCTTGCCAGCTCTTGGGGTACCTAGATGGAGAGTGTGAAAACTTTTACTCTCTGTTGGGCTTTTTCTTTCTTCTTGGCAAAGGGAGCAATAACTTCCCACCAGAAGAGGCATGGGAAAGCTGTTTCATGAAAAGTAAGAGGGTCATGGTCACCCTGAGATAGAGAGTATTGTTCAAGAGATGACCAGGTCCTACTTCAAGAAGTAGGTATGAGATCTGGCAAAATACTAAAACAGCTTCTCATTGCTGTCTTGTTTGTTGTGTCTGAACTCTTTCTATTTTTAAATTTTTATTTATTTTGTATTTCTTTCTTTACATGTATGCAAACTCATCATGTTATTAATAAATGCGTGCTAGTGCACTATGAGTGTTCTTAGGCAGGTCTATGATCTTAGAAATTACCACCTCCTATGTCTTTTAGACGTTGTCTGTCAAAAGCCTACAGGGTGATAACACCAGGTCCAGAGAAATTCCTGGACTGTGTTAGTTACTAATCCTCAAGCTTCCTATAACTTTTCTTCAATATGATCTAAGTAGTAGGCCACTGTTAGAGGGAGAGAGAGAGAGAGAGAGAGAGAGAGAGAGAGAGAGAGAGAGAGAGAGAGAAAGAGAGAGGAGGGGAGGGAGAGAGAGACTACATGGAGACAGTTCAGTGAAGTAAGAGAATTGGAGTTGTTGAAGTTGTAGAGTTGAGCTTATTACTACTAAAACCTGATCTGACCGAAGTTCTATGTTTGGATCAATGTTCTTAAAAGGTTTCTCACTGGGGCAGAGTAATAGTGTTTTATTTGGTATATGAGAAGATACAAGGTAAAAGCAGGCTAAGGATGGAAATGGCAACTTCCCTTCACAATAATCAATGGCTGCTCCCAAACCCAAGTACTGAAGTCTTCTGGAATCATAGTTATACTATGGGCTAGAGGTTTCAGCTTGTGAAAAATTAATTACTGTTAGTGACATTGTTGTGGTCAATTATGCAGAATCAGTCTTGGGTTCAACTAGGCTTTGAGATGAATCCCTCTCAATAGTTTGACCCCTCCTCTACCCCCAGCCCATGAGGCTCTACTTCCTCTGTAAAGAGGAGCAGGAATTACTATCTGGTAGAACTGGGGTGATGTTTAGATAATGTGATGGCACAAGTAATATATATGTTTTAGCACACAGAAACAACAACTCAATCCACTGTGACTTTGCAATTATAATTTCATAATAGTTGTTGGCATGCATAGCTTTGGTTCACACATGTCTTGTCTGTTATTTCCAGGAAGCTCACACACTTTCTCTCTTACAATTTGGTAGATTGCTAATACCATCTTTCTTCTTAGCTCTCTACCTTTTTGGAAGTCATTTTCATTTCCTGCAAAGACTTATCATTTCTCTCCCTACTCTCATGCAATGGGGTTCTGAAACACAGATATGGACTGAGAAGAGAATCTTAGCCATCTGTCTTGTTTAGAAAAGAGGAGAAAAAGTGTCTCATCAGGATTTCAGTGAAGAACCAAGAGGTAGTATGAAACTTTGACAAACACAGAGGAGTGTCAGTGAAGAGGCTGTAAAAACAAGTACAATGTAGCCTCTTTCTGGATAACTAAATAGAAAGCTGTTTTCTGAGAGATCAGCCATACATATCCACATACCAGCTGTCTAGTGGCTCTAGAATCATATAGCAGAGAATGTATTGAAACAGTTCCCTGAGACTACTTCTGACCCACCTAGACTGGGCTTTGGAATACAGATGTTCCTTGACTTACAATTGGATAACGTACTGACCAATCATCACAAATTCAAAGTTATCATGAATCTAATGCATCCAATACACATTGCCCTGTGGAACAGCATATCTTAGCTACACAGTACTCTGAAGACAATAGTTCATTTGTCATTTTATGGATGATGTCCATCTGCTGTTGCTTTCCATAATTACAGAGAAATCCACTGAATGTCACTGGCTTGGGAAAAATTCAGAAGCCAGTGACACAGAGAGATTTGTCCTGATGGGGGAAAGAAAACCAGTTTAAAAATGTCCTAGATCTCAAGACTTCATAGAAGCCACTCAGCCAGGTTCAGTATAGGTCACTCATCTGTTCATTCTATGAAAATCTGTGATTCCAGCCTATTTATTCATCCTCTTCAGGAAATCCTGGACTCACCAGTCATAAATAGTATGTAGCTGGAGAGTTTCTCTCTCCAGCTCCCACCAAGCCTGGGCAGTCCTGCAGCCCACTTATAAAATAAACACATAGACTCTTATATTATTTAAACTGTTTGGCCTAATGGCTCAGGCTTCTAGCTATCTAGTTCTTACATCTTAAATTAACCCATTTCTATAAATCTATATACCTTGCCACATGGCTCGTGGCTTTCCAGTATCTTGCACGTTGGTACTCATGGCGGCGGCTGGCAGCATCTCTCCTGACTCAGCCTTCCTGTTCCCAGAATTCTCTTCTCTCCTTGTCTCGCCTATACTTCCTGCCTGGCTACTGGACAATCAGTGTTTTATTTACTAACCAATCAGAGCAACATTTTTAACATACAGAACATCCCACAGCAATAGTGTTTCAAGTGAGGTGTCTGCCTTCCATAGAATTGTGAACAAGTGACTCATTATACATTCTGATCCTTGCACTTTGGTCTCCACTAACCCCCTCTAAATTGTGTTATTTGTTTATGGCCCCTACCCAGCCCTCAGAAACTTCTCATCAGTTTGGCAAACTTGACCTAGTTAATAACACAGTATACCTTCAGTTTTGCTAGCTACAAGAGAGGGTCTTAAACATTTTACTCATCAAGGCTGTCTCAGATGTTCATTTGAACCAGTCTTCAACTGGATAAAACATTGTGGAGGTGTGGGAGATAAGAATTTTTCTCTTACTTCTTGTAATTGGCTGCAGGTAGATGAATTTTCCTATAATAGGAAATTTTCCAACAAAAGAGTTCTGAGACCCTTTTTTTTTTTTTTTTTTTTTTCAAAACCATGCAGGGAACACTAAAGCTTTTCCTATGGAAACATGTTGACATAAGATATTTAAAAAACAAAACAAGCAAGAATCCCACCTTTTCCTATTGTGAGCTGTTTTCTTTGTTCTTTCTTGAAGTAAATGCCATGATAATGTGGAACTGACCATTCCTTCACATTATAAAATGGTTTTCTTGACCTATTGCTTTTATACAAGGCAGAGCTTATAACCCAGTTTCAATTTACACAGAATCACAGGAAAATGGAGCCAAACTTCAGTGTTTTTATTTTCTGTGCTGTGAACCAAAACTACATACAAAGGTTGCTAGATGGAGCCAGATTAAGAATGCTCCAGGAGAGGCATCTCAGGGACCTCCTACAAAGAAGGATGAAGAGAGAAAAGGGACTCTGTCTTTCACAAAAGCAGGAGCTCAGGGCTGGTGCTGGGGTGCTGACTTGCTTTGTTAAATCTTAAAGACTGGAGTGTTTTGTTCAGGAAGATAAAATGACTCAACCTGGGGTATGTAGGTCTTTTGTAGTTTTCTTAAATATTTATAGAGATGATATTTTAAATTTCAATATTAACAAAGTAGATAAAAAATATTTGTGTATAAATGGACTCATATGCAATTTTTTTATTTGGAGGTCCACATGAAATGGATAGAGCTGATGTGAAATTGAAATGAATCTCTTTTTTGTTTTTTCAGAAGAAATCCCACTGTGATAGTAATTTTTGATCATGAACCACCAACTTTAAAAACGTGGTGTAAGATCCAGTCATAAGGTATAAATAATTTTTTAAACATATTCTCTTAAAGATAATGTCAGCACCATATGCCTATATGCATGTACCAAAATAACACATCAAATCCAATAAATATGAAAATGCTATGAACACATATTAAAGCAATGTATATATGATACATGTTAGCATGTAAAACAAGATAATTTTGAACAGCTGACAATAGGAAGATAACCAGAGATTAGCAGTGCTTTTCCAGGAATGTATTTAGGTTTTCTGCCAATATTCTTCCTGTTAGATATTTTTTCTTCTAACAGGAAGTCATAAGTTGCAAAACTATGTATAGAAATGTCAGTGAGTCTATTTTGTGACAATATCATGCTGTTTTTCTGTTTTTAACACCATGACTCTGTATTACAATTTGAAATCAGGTAGAGTGATACCTTCCACAAAATTCTTTTCGGTTTGAGATTGATTTGGCTAGCCTTGCTTTTTGAAAGTCCATATCTATAGATTGAGATTTTTTTCTTATGTCTAAGATAAATGGCTTTGGAATTTTTATTGTGATTACAGTAAATCTGAGGCTACATTTGATAAGATGGATATTTTTTTTTTTTTGAGACAGGGTTTCTCTGTGTAGCTTTGTGCCTTTCCTGCAACTCGCTTTGGAGACCAGGTTGACCTTGAACTCACAGAGATCCGCCTGCCTCTGCCTCCCGAGTGCTGGGATTAAAGGCGTGTGCCACCACCGCCCGGCTAAGATGGATATTTTTATAAGATCAATTCTTCCAACTAAAAAACCTGGGGGATTTTCCTATCTTCTAGTGACTTCCTCAGTTTTTCTAGTGTCTTAAATTTTTCATTATGAAGATTTTTTATTTCATTGATAAAGTTTACTGCCAGATATTTAGGTCATTATTATTATTATTAGTAGAGTATATTTATGGCAATTTTGAATAATATTGTTTCCTTGATCTTTTTAAATCTGTCATTCATTAGGATATAGGAAGCCTACAGATTTTCTGTAGCTGGAGTTTTTCTGTGTCTACCCAACTCCTTCAGCCACTCAGACCCAAGTAAACACACAGAGACTTATATTACTTATAAACTGTATGGCTGTGGCAGGCTTCTTTCTATCTAGTTCTTATATCTTAAATTAACCCATTTCTATAAATCTATATCTTGCTGCATGGCTTGTGGCTTACCAATATCTTTACATCTTACTTTTCATGGCAGTGGTGGCTGGCATCATCTTCTGACTCAGACTTCCACTTACTAGAATTCTCCTCTCTGTTTATCCTGCCTATACTATACTTCATACCTAGCTACTGGCCAATCAGCATTTTATTTATCAATCAGCAACACATTCACAGCATACAGAAAGACATCCCCAGAAATTTTCATGTGTTGATTTTGTAATCTTCCACTTTGATAAAAGAGTTTGCAGGCCTAAGAGTTGTTTCGCATCATCTTTAGGTTCTCTCATGTATTTGATCATATCATATACAAATATAGATACTTTGACTTCTTCTCCTATTTGTATCCATTTTATTTCTCTCTCTCCTGTCATATTTCTCCTGCTAAGACTTCAAGCACTACATTGAATAGGTATGAGAGAAACCATTTTATTGGGGACACTTTGAGTTTTTCTCTATTTATCACAATGTTTATTATATGTAGGGAGGCAGGTAGGAGAGAGTAAAAAGTAGGGAGTGAATTAACCCAAACTAAGGATAAATGAAGAAGCCTTATAGAAATATGCAAGCTCATAAGCTAATTAAAAATGTATTTCTTCTTTTAAAAATTCTGTTCAAATCTATATCCAAGTTTTGACTGGGTTATTTTTTAATTGATTATTTGTATCTTGAGCTTCATGTATTCTGAATATTAATCCTCTCTTAGATGTGTAGCTGGCAAAGATTCTCTCCCATTCAATTGTTTCTTTTGCTGTAAAGAAGATTTTAAGTTTTATAGGTTCCATTTGACAAGTGTTAGCTTTAATTCCTGAGTGAACTGAGTCCTATTCAGAAAGACCTTTCCTGTGCTTGTGTCTCACAGTTTGAGTTTTTTGATCCATTTGGAGTTGAATTTTGTGCAGGGTGATAGATATGGGTCTAATTTCTTTCTTATACACATAGACACTTAGTTTTTCTTTCTCCATTTGTTGAAGATGCTGTCTTCTTTCCAGTTGTATTTTTGGCATCTATCTCAAATATCAGATGACTGTAGTTACATGCATTCATGTTTGGATCTTCCATTATATTCCATTCATCTACATGTCTATTTTTGGGCCAGTGATATGATGTTTTTATTACTGCAGGTCTATAATATATCTTTAAATGTGGTGTGGTGATCCCTCCAGCCTTATTCATTTTGCTCAGGATTACTTTGACCAACCTGGGATTGTTTGTGGCTCCATATGAATAAGACTTTTTTTCTGATTTTGGGAAGAGTGTCATGGGGATTTTGATTTGGATTGCATTGTAACTTTAAATTATGATAGGAAAGTTATTTTCTTGATATTAATTCCAATAATCCATGAGTATGAGATGTTTTTCCATCTTAGATAGGCCTCCTATACCAAATATATCAACTTTATTCACCCATGACTCAGAGAATATCATGGAAGAGCAGGCAAAAGAATATAAGAGCTGAAGGATAGAGAAGAGAATTGTGGATGGCTGATATGGCTGTGGCATGTATCAATTTACAGCAGTTGTGTGTATCTGTACAAGATCAAGCCAATCAAAATTCCAGCATGGATTGAGGAGGAGCTTCATAGGCCCTACCATTAGTTAAGGAGCTATTAGCTGTCCCTAACTGCTGATATGGACAGAGTCACTTTCCTTCAGAAGGTATGGCCCTTTCTACTCTGCCCAGGATCTAGTGCATGACTCCATATCCATACACGTATGTTCAGCAGTAATTGGACTCACTGAACTATTAACAATTATGAAAGCAACAATAAAAAGAGAGAGAGATGACTTGGTCCAGGATGATCTGGAGGGAGGTTGTGGGGTACGGATAAGACCAAAGTACATTGTATACATGTTTGCAATATGTTTATTTTATTCAAAATAGATTTTTTCACATACAATATATACAAATTATGGTTTCTCCTCATATGACTCCTCCCAGTTCCTCCTCATCTCCTCTCCCATCTGGACCCACCCTTTTTCTGTGTTTCCTTAGGAAACAAACAGGCATCTAAGGGATAATAATAAAACAAAACAAAACAAAACCAGTCATGTTAGAACAAAATGAACCAACAGAAGGAAAAGGACTAAAGAAAGAGCATAAGAAACACATATAGATGCAGAGACACACATTCACACTAACAGAAATTCCATAAAAGACATAAAACCAAAAGCCATAATAGATACATAAATAACCTATAAGGTAAAAAAAGAAAAAATCCCTGACATAGGATTATGAAACAAAAATCCTCTGAAGATGCTACTGAGTTCATTTTGTGCTGGCCATCTATGGCTGGGCATGTGGCCTACCCTTAAGAGTAGTTTTTTTTTCTCCAGTGAGATTCCATTGGCTATAACTAATTTTTTCATTTGCGTCTAGTTATCAGGTGAAACTAGCTTCTGGGTGGGGGGTGGGGGCTTGCGTCCACTCTTTTTAGATGCAGGACCCCATCTGGTGCAGATCCATGCTGCCTATGTGAACGCTGCCACAGTCTCTGTGAGTTCACATGTGTGTGGTCCTGCTATGTGTTAGAAGACCTTGTTTTCTTGATGTCCTCCATTCCCTTTGGCTCTTACATTCTTTCTGCCTCCTGTTATCCAGGATTGTCTGAAACCTGAAGGGAAGGATTTGATGGAGACATCCTGTTTGGGGTTTGATGTTCCATGGTCTCTCAATCTGCATATTGTCTGGCTGTGGGTCTCTGTGTTTTTCCCTATCTACTGCAGGAAGAAGCTTTTTTGATGCTACCTGAGCAAGGCACTAATCTATGAGTGTAGCTGGAGTCATCTCCAGTCCTGCCTGGGCCGGCAGCCACTCAGACTCAAATAAACACACAGATGCTTATATTATTTAAACTGTTTGGCCTAATGGCTCAGGCTTCTTGCTATCTACTTCTTATATCTTTTTTTTTTTTTTTTTTTTGGTTTTTCGAGACAGGGTTTCTCTGTGTAGTTTTGCGCCTGTCCTGGATCTCACTCTGTAGCCCAGGCTGGCCTCGAACTCACAGAGATCCGCCTGCCTCTGCCTCCCGAGTGCTGGGATTAAAGGCGTGAGCCACCACCGCCCGCTAGTTCTTATATCTTAAATTAACCCATTTCTATTAATCTATACCTTGCCATGTGGCTTGTGGCTTACCGGTACTTTACATCCTGCTCCTCATGGAGGCAGCTGGCAATGTCTCCCTGCCTCAGCCTTCCACCTCCCAGAATTCTCCTCCTCCTTGTCCCACCTTCACTGTTCTTCCTGCCTGGTTACTGGGCCAATCAGCATTTTATTTATCAATCAATCATAGCAACATATATTTACAGCATACAGGACATCCCACAGCATATGAATATGGCAGAATGCCATTAGGAGTCATTTTGTTACTATGTTCCTTTAATGGAACAGTAATATTCAATTTTCCCCTAGGCCCATGGCCTATCTAGTCTCTAGGTTCTTGGTCATCCAAATAGTGTTAGGAAGGGGTTATATCTCCTGGAGTGGGCCTGGGTCTTAAATCCAATATTGGTTGTTTATTCCCTCAAACTTTGTGCTGCCATTTCACTATTGTATCTTGCAGGCAGAAGATCGTTGTACATAGAGAGGTTTATAGCTAGGTTGGTGTTTACCTTTATCCTTTGGTAGTGTGAAGAGTACCTTCTGGTACCAAGAACACTTGTCCATAGGGGGGAAGGCTCTATGTAGGCATCAGCTCAATTTCTCTGTATTCAACTGGTTGTATAGTTGTTTTCTTCAGCAATAGGGTCTTACCTTCAATTTGTGGAGAATAGTTTACAGCCTTGGCAACAGGTTGGGTTGCTTGAGGGTTCCCGTGAGACCCCTTTGGACAACAACTCAATTCTATGTAACCCATTCCTAGTACTGGAAGCTTCATTTGGTGAAACGAGATGTCCATCTGTCACTCTATATCCCCATTATTTGGTGATTTTATTTACAGTATCTTCATATGTATATGGACGCTTCTACTGTATCAGGTTTCTAAACAGCCCTTAAATGGCCAATCTTAGTTGTACCTCTATGTATCCCCTCTCCAGCCCCCCCTCTCCCATTTCTTCCCATTTGATCTTCAGATTCCAGTCCCCCCTTGTCTATCCATAGCTATCTATTTCTTCTTCCTAGAGAGATCTATCTCTTTCACCCAGTTCCTTACTCTATATCTAACCTCTGTGGTTCTATGGATCGTAGGTTGGTTATCATTGACTTAACAGATGGCCTCACCATAAAAGTGATTGTATAACATATTTGTCTTTTTTGGTCTCAGTTATCTCACTAAGAATGGTTTTTAATAGTTCTATCCATGTACCCATAAATTTCATGATTTCCATTTTTGAAGGCTGAGCAATATTCCATTTTATGAAAGTACCATTTTCTTTATACATTCATGCATTGGCAGACATACAAGTTATTTTCAATTTCTGGGTATTATGAATAGAAGATCAATGAATATGATTGGACAAGTGGTTCTGCAGTAGTATGAAGCATCTTTGAGAATATGTCCAAGAGTGGTATAGCTGGATCTTGAGGTAGAGTCCCATATTTCTGAGGAACCTCCATACTGATTTCCATAGTGGTTGTACCAGTTTGCACTTGCACCGGAAATAGAGGAGTGTTCCCCTTACTCCATATTCTGACCAGCATGAGCTTCCAGTTGTTTTATTGATCTCAGGCATTTCTGATAGGCATAACATGGAATCTCAAAGAACTTTTGATTTGCATTTCCCTTATGACTAAGGATGTTGAACATTTTTCTCTAAGTGATTCTCGGTCATTTCAGTTTGGTCTTCTGAGAATTCTCTGTTTTGATCTGTACCCCACTTTTGAATTGGATTGTGTTTTTTGATATCTAGTTTCTTAAATTTATTTTAGATATTAGCCCTCTATCAGATGTGTAGTTGGTAAGTCTTTTCCAATTGTATAGGCTGTTGCTTTGTCTGAATAATGGTGTCGTTTGCTGTTCATAAGGAAGACTGGTTTGTAATTCTTTCTTTTTTGGGGTCTTCATGTGGTTGCTTTATTAATTTCTGTCTTGACTCATTTTTCACTCAGTGGTGAGTTGTTCACCTTCCATTAGTTTGTAAGTTTTCTGTTGTTTTTGCTGTTGTTGATATCCAGTTTTAGTCTGTGGTGGTCAGACAGGATGTAAGATGTTACTTCTATTTTCTTGTATATGTTGAGATTTGCTTTGTGTCCAAGCATGTGGTAAACTTTAGAGAAAGTTCCATAATTTAATGAGAAGGTATATTCTGTTGTGTTTGGATGAAATGTTTTGTAAATATTTGTTAGATTCTTTTGGTCTGTAATATCAGTTTTTTCCAGTGTGTCTTTGTTTAGTTCTTATCTGGATGATCTATTTATTGGCAAGAGTGGGGCATTGAAGTCTCCAACTATCAGTGTGTGAGGATCAGTATGAGGATCAGTATTTAAGCTGCAGTAGTGTTTCTTTTATGAACTTGGGTGCCCTTTTGTTTGGGGCATAGATGTTAAGAATTGCAATTTTCTTCTGGTGGATCTTTTTCTTTTATGAGTGTGTAGTGTTCTTACCTATCACTTCTGATTAATTTTGGTTTGAAGTCCATTTTGTCAGATATTAAAATGTCTATACATACTTGCTTCTTAGGCTCATATATTTGGAATATCTTTTTCTATCCTTTTATCCTGTGGTGGTGTCTATCTTTGATGTTAAGGTAGATTTCTTAGATACACCAGAAAGATGGATCCTGTTTTTAGGTCCATTCTGTTAGTCTGTGTCTTTTTAATGGGAAATTGAGATCACTGATACTGAAAATTAGCAATGAGCAGTGTTTGTTGACTCTCACCATTTAGTGGCTGTTGTGGGGTGTGTGTGTGTGTGTGTGTGTGTATGTGTTTTCCCTTTGTGATTTGCTGGTCTGGAATTATTTATTCCTCACATTTTCTTGGGTATGGTTAACATCTTCTGGTTGAAGTTTTCTTTCTGTTGCCTTCTGTAGGGCTGAATTTATAGACAGATAATACAAACATTTGGTTCTTATCATGGAATATGTTTCTTTCTCCATTTGTTGTGATTAAAAGTTTTGCTAGGTATAGTTTTCTGGGTTGGCACATGTGGTTTCTTAGAGTTTGCAGTCAGCCCTTCTAGCTTTTAGAGAAGTCAGGTATTATTTTAATAGGTCTGTGTTTATATGTTACTTGGTTTTTTTCTCTTGCAGATTTTAATATTCTTTCATTGTTCTGTACATTTAGTATTTTGATTATTATGTGATGAGGGACTTTCTTTTCTGGTCCAGTCTCTTTGGTGTTCTGTATGCTTTTTGAACCTTGATAGATAACTCCTTCTTTAGGTTAGGGAAATTTTCTTCTATGATTTTGTTGAAAATGTTTTTTGTTCCTTTGACCTAGGTTGATTCTCCTTTCTCTGTTCCTATTATTTATAGATTTGCTTTGTTTTGGTGATGTTCCTGATTTCATGGATGTTTCATGCCTTGAGATTTTTAGATTTAAATTTTTATTTGACTGAACTATTTATTTCATCTCTCTTCATTTCAATGCCAAATATTCTTTCTTCCATCTCTTATATTCTGTTAGTGAGGCTTGCCTCTTAGGTTCCTGTTTGAGTACCTAACTTTTTCATTTCCAGATTTTCTTCAGTTTGGGTTTCTTTTATTGATTCTATTTCCACTTTCAGGTTTTGAACTCTTTTATTCATTTCCCTTGTTTGTGTTTTCATACATTTATTGAATGGATTTATTCATTTCCTACTTAAAGGCCTCTAACATATTCATGAAGCTATTTTGAAGTCCTTGTCTGCAGCTATAATGCATTTCTCAGTATCTACTATAGTCAGGTTGGTGGGCTTCAGTGGAGACACATTGTCCAGGTTGTTATTGATTTTTTTTTTTGGCTTTTAGGTGATTGTAATTCTGGGTACTGATACCTGGTCTTATCTTTGTTGAGTGGGTGTTTCATTCCTTCATTTCTGTTGCCATTTCTGGTTCTTAGGGGAGTGTGGTGGCTGTGGGTTTCCTGCTAGGGAATGCTTATGATGTGGTTTCTGGGTGTGGTCACTGGGGATCCCAGATAGAATGTGTATCTAGGTTTGGGAGCTGGCCCTTAAGAATGAGGATGGGTTAGAGGTGTGGGCCAATTCCATCTTACATCTATCACAATGGCTAAGATCAGAAACACAAGTGACAGCTCATGCTAGTGAGTCTGTGGAGTACACTCCTCTATTGCTTGTTGGAGTGCAAACTCATACAGCCACTTTGGAAATCAATATGGCAGTTTCTCAGTAATCAACCTATCTCAAGATTCAGCTATACCACTCCTGGGCATATATACCAAAACACACTCTACCATACAACTTGCCCAACTATGTTCATAGCCACTTTATTCATAATAGCTAGAAAGTAGGAACGATCTAGATGTCCATCAACCAAAGAATGGAGAAAGAAAATGTGGTACATTTATACAATGAAGTATTACTTAACTGTTAGAAACAATGACATTAGGACATTTTCCAGGAAATGCATGGAACTGGAAAAGACAACCCTAAGTGAGGTAACCCAGACCCAGAAAGACAAACATAGCATGTACTCACTTATTGGTGGATATTCACTATAAAGTAAAGGATAACCATGCTACAATCCACAGATCAGAAAGGCTAGGTAACAAGGAAGGCTCAAGGAGGGCACATGAATCTCACTGTGAAGGAGAAAGAGAGTAGACATCATAGATGGACAGGGGGAGAATTCTAGATGGGGTGGTCATCATGAGAACAGGAGGGATCAAGTGGGGGAGAATGAAGGGAGAGAGTACTGGGAAAGACAACTGGAATCAGGTGCATCACTGGGATGAGCTAGAAACCTAGTGCAATGGAAACATCTATGAGGGTGTCTCTATCTAAAACTCCCAGCAATGGGAGATAAGGAGGCTGAACCAGTCATCTCTTGTAACCTGGCAAGACTTACAGTAGAGAGATTGGGACCCCAATCCAGCCACAGAACCTCTGACCTACACTTTGCCCTGCCTACATGATATACTGGGACAAAGGTGGCACAGAAATTATGGGAGTGGCCAACTAATGACTAATCCAGCTTGAGATCCATACCATGAGAGGGAGTCTACCCCTGACACTGTCTGGAGGGCCAGGACCCAGAGGCTGGACAGTTCAGAGACCTAGGATAGAATCAACTATTGCTGGCCATAAAGAACAAAAAGTCAATTAAATGATTCCTAATGATATTCTGCTATATTCATAGATCGTTGCCTAGCACAGCTGCCATCAAAGAGGCTTCACCTAGCAACTGATGGAAACAGATGCAGAGACCAAACATTAGGCAGACCTCAGTGAATCCTGTGGAAGAGGAGGAGGAAGGATTATGGGAGCCAGAGGGGCCGAGAACACTACAGGAAAACACAGCCCACTGACCAGGGTTCTTGGGGACTCATGGAGACTGAACTGCCAACCAGAGAACTTGCATGGGATTGATCTGAGCCCTCTGTACATGTGTTTGGAGCTGTGTGGTTTGGTCTTTATGTGGGGCTCCTGGCAGGGGGAGCAGGGGCTGTGTCTGACTCTGTTGCCTGTTCTTGGTTCCCTTTCCTCCTGCTGGGTTGCCTTGTCCAGCCTTAAATAGGAGAAGAGGTGCTTAGTCTTTCTGCAACTTGATATGCCATGGCTGGCTGGTATACATGGGAGGCCTGCACTTCTCTGAAGGGCAGGGAGAGGGAGTGAAAGTAGGGGAAGGGGTGTTGTGGAAAGGGACTGAGAGAAGAGGGAGGGGAAACTGTGATTGGGTTGGGAAAAATTAGTTAATTGACTACTTAAGAAAAAAAAAAGAGTGGAGGTGGGCTGGAACGGGTGGCCAAGGATGTTTACAATTTGGAGGAAAGCAGGATGTGCCACCAGGATCTTCTTAGTCCCCTGGGAATTGGAACAGAGGGGGAGGAGAAGTCACAGCAGGTGGTCTGCTACAGAGCTGGGGATGAGACTAGATTGGATTTAGAGGAGAGGGAGAACAGTCAAGATCTGAAGATACCCTGTCTGTTTGCCAGGCCTACTTGCTTCCCTGGCAGGCATGGCTTGTGGGTTCCCAGGGAATGCCTGCCAAAGCTGTGACTGCCAGAGCTGTGAACTGAGGCAAAGGGGTAGGTGAAGAGGAAGGTTGTAGGTGGAGATCAGTTTGATCCTCTGGAGATGGAGGCAGAGTGGGAGGGGAGGCCTCAGCAGGTGGTCCGTTTGCAATTGAAAAAAAAAAGAAATATCTGCCTTGTATGTACATAATGTATTTATTTGATGTTTGAAAGAATTTTTGTTAATTTATTACAATAAACAATTTGTTCTTCAGGCTTCCTGGTCAGTTTTCCTTCATGGTAATACATACACTCAAGTAGTCAATCATGCTACCTGATTAATATGTAATTTTAAAATATTTGGATGTAGACTGATATTTTGGTGGATTATGATCCCATACAAGTCAGCTGTGTAAGATTTTCACTTAGAACCTGTATTAGTTTTCAGTACTCAAATCAGTTTTGCTGACTATGACAGATCTTTTTATGTCTTATATTCCTTTCTTCCCTACATTTTTCTCCTTTTGCTCTGCCTTCTGAATTTTTTTGTAAGCAGCTCAATGTTTTGTTTGCATAATCTAGGTCTTTGAGAAACTCATGTAACTCAGAAGCAATTTTTACATTATAAATTCATGCATACAATACAACTACCATACTCATGGGTAAGTGTATAGCATATTGCTCATCAATTTCCTTGTAAAGAAGACATGACATAAAATAATACTTTTTCCTAGCCATGAAGAACTTTCCCTACCAACAGAGACAGATGAGGGAATAACACTTTATTACAAAGTATTTTTTAGAGTTACATGCATGGAAGATAGCTCACAAATAACCTCATTGTCTGGATAAATTTTATTACATTTCATACAAAGAGTTTCAGATTTTCATATAATGAAGTAGACAAAAGGAATAATTAAAATCTTTCTTGCTTCCTTGAGACAAATGGATACCACTGGTTGTTCCTGTATATCTTGGAAAAGAATTGGTTTTGGAGGTACGTGATGGTAGTTTCAAAGATCACAAAATCCATAACCTCACCCTGTGATTTCAAAACGTAGTACCTTTACCAACCCTCTTATGTCTTAAAGAAGAAATCCTGAGGAGAAGATAAAGAAATGACATAATTTTACCCTTATGATGCCCACCTCTGGTTTGCAAGACATTTTTCTAAGAGATGTTGATTAGTCACTAAGGTAATTCATGGTATATGTGAGAGGACTTAGAGAATACCACATGCTCATCACACTGTGTGTCACTTCCAGTAATTAGCTGTAATGGTGTGCATTTGAGTGATGGTGTGCTTTTCAGGGATGCAGATTGAGAGTCAGTCTGACTCTGTCCTAACAAGTGAGAGAAATAACATGTTAGACTCAAATCTGTTCTTAGTTTGAAAAGAGGAAAGGTTCATCTGCTGCATTCTTCTTGGTAGGATTTTACTTTCCATTCTTGGAGCACCCTTTTCACACAGGTCTTGACTGCAGCAGCCATCACAGCATAATGAATGAGGAATGGGGATTAGACTTTAATGGAGTTAGTGGAATTCATCTTGGAGGATGACAAACCAAAAATATAATCTGGAAATTATTTACCAAAGCTCCAGGTGTGGTCACGTGTGATTATTTTATACTTGGCTATCTTCATTTGGCTTACATTTACTAATCAGACAATCAAGAAAAGTTATGAGTGATGAAATGGTAGCATTCACTCATTTAGCAAATGCTTTTGGAAGATGTTGTGATGATGAGAAATGCAGAATAATTATAATTAAATCCTATTCTAAACAAGGGAATATGCAACATACACAAGTATAAAACAAGGTTTGTAAGAGGCAAGGGCTTCAGGAACAGTGTGGGTGGTCAGGAGTTGTAAGATAGAAATTGCTGAGTATTGAGGGAGGCTTTGTGCAGAAGGAGGCACACAGATCCCCTTGGGTGTCCATAGGTGGTCAGAATGGTATAGGAAGAACCAAAAGGATACACTGATGTAGTTGGAGTTTTCTCCAGCCCCGCCGGGCCCAAGTAAACACACAGAGACTTATATTACTTATAAACTGTATGGCCATGGCAGGCTTCTTGCTGTCTAGTTCTTATATCTTAAATTAACCCATTTTTATAAATCTATACCTTGCTGCGTGGCTTGTGGCTTACTGGTACTTTACATCTTACTTCTCATGGTGGTGACTGGCAGTGTCTCCTGACTCAGCCTTCCTGTTCCCAGAATTCTCTTCTCTGCTTGTCTCACCTATACTATACTTCCTGCCTGGCTACTGGCCAATCAGCATTTTATTTATCAACCAAATCAGAGCAACACATTCACAGCACACAGAGCTATCAATATCCGCAGCACACTGAAGGAATGGCAGAAAGCAGTTTTGACTGAAGCATGTTCAAGGGGTCCTGGAAGAGAGGTCTAGAGATGCACAGAAAGATGTAAGCCATCTGAGTCATTGCCCTCCACTCTCTCTCTTTTCTGTTGAAGAAAGGATCTCACTCTGTATGGCAGCCATGAATGGAAATCACTACCCTCATTCTGTTTCTTAGGCTGGTCCAGAACTCACAACATTTCTGCCTCAGACTCCCAAATGCTGAAATTACAGGTGTGAGTCACCATGCTCAGCCTTGAACTATTTTTAAAAGAATGCAGTGCAAAGGGCATGAGTTTGGGGGTCAGAACACTCAGAGTTAAGATATTGGATATCTGTTTTTAAACAGAATCTTGAACAGTCACTGAGCTGAAGTCTCTGTATCTTTAAAATTGGAATAAAATGCTTAGCTTGCATCTTGCTTGGAACTACAGTAATTTGAAAAAAAAAATCGTTTTGATATTTTGATATTATCTCCCTGAGACTCTCTCCATACCCAGGCTCATTACTACTCTTTATCTGAGAATGCACAACTAGTCTGATTTATCAAATTCAGAATAAATTGCATCAAAATTAGCACTTAGCTAAGATCCCTTGGTGTCTATTAAAAAAAAAAACTAACTTTTGAGTCATTTCACAATTCCAGCTAATGTCTTGTATTTTAGCCCAGGAAATTTCTTCCTATTGCTTAATACTATTCTTATTATGTTTCAATGAATTTTACTCCTGACTGTTAACCCCAATGTGGCATTACTTTTTACACTTTGTTTTTCCTACTCTTTGAATAGATTGACTTTGGAGCATGCCCAATTCCTTTATTTACCTCTTAATCCTTTCATGTCACTCTGGAAGTACTGCTTCAAGAGGAGACCCTGCAGAGGTGGCATTTCAAACAGCCTATGGGGATTAGCTTTTGATTTTTTTCACCATGCAAACCCAATTTGGGGAATTATCTCCTCAGGCATAAGGATGACAGTTTTAGAAATGTCACTCAGAAAGGAATATGAAATAGTCCAGCTCCTTTTTACAAATAATTTGGTAGAGAGCAAAATACCAACTCCATCAACTAGTCAGTGGGCGGACAGACCTCTGGAAATGTCTGCAAAACCCTCTGCTAGCTGCTAATCTTCTCTTTGTAATTTCCCTGACATAAGCAACAAACCCTGTAATTATATTGCTCTAATCAAGAACACTGACAATACAGGAATATCAATCACAACGCTCACATGCCAGCCCAGTCAGTTCATAGTCTAGCTTTGGTACCATTTATATTTTTAGTTCTAACCTAGCTAAAAGGAGCCGATGGAGGCAAGCTGACTGAATTGCATGTGGAACAACTATTTCTCTGGGCTATCTTGAATATGCTTTCCAGAGTGCATCATTCATTAAGCTAAATTTCTTACACTGATGCTTGAGCATGTGCAGTCCCTTCAGTCATAGTTTATATAACAGCAATAACATCCCCAGCACAGGGCATTTCCTGAGGATTAATGGCCAGCTGGGGCTAATATCTGAAAACAGAGCCAGAGACCATCAACTCCTTCCCTCCAGTCATTAATTCTTAAGAGATGACCGGTTTTTTCATCATTATCACTTGAGTGTTTCTTTGTCTGACCTTTATATGAAGTGACGTGGCACCAAAGGAATTTATCCCGCCATGGAGGCTGCAGAAGATGCATCCTCTAAGTGTCCCCTAAACTTGTCTTTTAGGACAATCACAATTTGCCTGTCTACTAAACACCACCAAATCCTGTCCTGAACCTTGGAATGTTAAGTAAGAAGTTTGTGTAGAATGACTCATGAACCACCTCCCTTCCCCCACTTCCAGCTTTTATAGATTCTTACTTCTAATGAGTCATCAGAACAGATATTTGAGATTTTCCTATTGCTTATTCCTTTAAAAATGTCCATCTCCAGGAAAGAACTCATTATAGAATGTCTCATGAGATGACATTTCTACCACATTGTGGGAATTACTTCATGTTTTCCCTCAGACCTTTTTAAAGAATATGTTTAAAGGCCCCTGAGTGGGTGTTGGGGGACTTTCATATGTGGATGTCTGTGTTTATGCTGAGGGGGCAGAGGCACTAGGTCTGCCAGGAATGAAAAGATATTAAAAACAAACCACACATCACTAAAAGCCCTTAGAAGATTCTGTTATTTTCAAGGATGAGGAGGCTTTTTCCTCATCAACTCTCCATTATTGTCTCTATAATTATCGTGTTCCCTGGAGATTTTCATTCTTGTTTCTTTTTCTTGAAAGAATAATAATGATTAAATTACTTAATAATGTTGCTTTGTCTTTTATCTGGTCTCTCACCTAAAATTCTCAAGGTGCTTTGAAAAGATTAATATGATTCACAAGTAGCACAAAATGGATCTTAATTTGAAGCAGTTTGAAAATTGCAACACCTCAATAAACTTTCTCAATAGAAATAGAAACCTGAAGCTGTTGGTGGTGCTTGTGGAGGTGGTGGGGAGGAGTCTCAGTTATTTGACTAAGCCTCAACAACAAAAGAAATACAGGGATTTTCTTCTGAACAAGTTGGTGACCCTCATCCCCACCAATCCTCCAGACTGGGATAAAGGCAACAAGGCCAGATTCACAAGAGTGAATTAAATTCTCCTCAGTACTCTATGTGTGCAGTTTGTCATTATGGGAAGTATTGCTTCATTCGAGGAACACATTATTCAGAATGCTCTGGGTCTTAAATGTCTTAAATCTGACTAATAACGGCTCAATTAAGGAAAGGAAAATCGGCTGTGTAACTTAAAAGCCCAGCTGCGGTTTGTCTTCATCTAAACTCAGTGACTCAAGGATTTCCTAGAGGACTTTGACTTCTTGGTTCTGCTTTCATCATTGGGATCTGTTTTAGACTGACTTTTTCTTATGGCTCCAGACTTACATCCTGTAATGGTAGCAGCCTTCATTAAAAAGACTTTCTCTTTCTTAACATTTCTATAAAAAATGGCTACCCACTACAATAACCAAGAGGCAAAAAACCAAAAAGCAATCAAGAGTCTACCTTTAATCATTTGCCAGCCCCTGAACTAATTTCTATATTCAGTAGACTTTGTTGATTGGATTGGCTGCTAGACAGAACTTTCCTTGAAAGCTGAGGTCACCCATAACCAAGCTAGTAGGTGTGGTACATACAGAGGTAGAACCGAAAGAAAAGCAAGGATTTGGGGATAGTCTGTAGAAGATAGCACAATTTCAACAATCACCAAGGCATGCCCATGGAAAAATCATAATTTCTGCAGTGGTTCCCATCTGATTTTTCTTTGGAAGAGCCTTGACAGCAGGGCATCTGGGGATTGGTATGTGCCTATTCTTCAGGTGGGGATATGCTAAGTGACTGTGAACTATGACAAAACCCTTTCTGAGAAGACCTCAGAGAGTATTCATGGCCCCTGTTCCAGGGAGGCTGAGTTGGTGTGAATGAAGAAAGGCTACAGGAACCTCTGCCATAAACTAAGAGTCTAGAGCAAGCCTACAGATCTGGGTTGAGGGACTGCTGTAGCCCATGAGGCAGAATAATGAGACTGAGTCGTGACTAGAGCTTTAGGAAGAAGGTGCCAAGAAAACTATTGCTGTTTGGGATGTTAGTACATAAGACACTTGCGGGGACATACGTCTTTTTGAGAAATTATCTTGATACATGTGTGGAACTGATCACAAGCTGAGAACGTAGCCATGATTAGTGAGTGGGTGGACCTTGGTACAGGGGACACCTGAGTGGGAATCTCAGCAAGCAGAAATGCCAAGCTGAGCAAGTTAGTTAATTTTGTGTAAACTTGGTCTTATTTGCAGTGAGATAACATTATTTTCCTTGGTGGCATGTAGTGAATATAGTTTGCATAGCATTGTACCATTGTGGTATTTGATATGCAAAACACATCTTGTTTATTTTGTTCAGAGAAATATGTCTTTAGAATGTGTGCTCCTGCTCATAGTGAGCAGTATAGTCAGTATTAGCCATTTGTAATCACTCAGGCACTTTGAAGACATTGACTTTGAAACACTGTTTGGATGACCAGAGGTGAGTTTTCCTTCACTTGTTTTTCTTTCCCCATCCCCTGTATTTGAAAGAAGCTGATGCTGAGTGAAAGCTGCTGATGGGAAGCTGTCCAGGAGGGTGGTTCTGCTGGCTTCTGGCCTTGTTGGACTCTGTTGAGGTATAACCTGCCCCACCAGGTCTCAACTGCTGTCCTGTGGCCATGCTGCAGCCAGCTCTAAGGTCTTCGAATGTCCTGCTGCCGACTCTTTGGCTGTGGACTTCCCATCCCTTGTGGTACCTCTGAGTGCTATCCTGGCAGACCAGCATTCTTTTCCATTCCTGTGTTCTTCTCAGGGATTGAAGAAACTTCACTTTCATTTCTATCAGAATCCCATCACACTCAGGTTTCTAGTCATCTTTGTTAGTCCCTGCCAGTCTTCCTACTATTGAAAGTCTGAGACTTCTCTAGAAGGCAGATGGTCTTCCAGGGCATAACCTTTTAAAAACCATCTTTATGCTTTTACAATTTTTATTCTAACATTTAGATATAAAGTTTAAACTACAAAATGAAACAAATATTATATTCATCACTAATAGGGTATATTAATTTGTTTCTTAGCACTCTAATACAGAGAATTGTCTTCAGGGCTCTCTAATTTTTTTGCTGCTAGATTTTTAAAATGCAATGCTCTTCACTTATTGTGGATTCAACAACCTTATTAAATTCACTTTGTACCTTGATAAATGATTTTGTACGCTGGTTAACTTTCTTTATGTAATATATATGTATTTTTTACTTCATATATTTTATACGTAATAAACACATGTTTTATAAAATAAGATTTTACCTATACTTTCTGAAATACCCCTTTTTATTGAAAATATTTTTTTATGCAACATATTCTGATTATGGTTTTCCCTTCCCCAACTCCTCCAGCCTTTCTCAACCACCATTTCTTTTCTATCTCATTAGAATACAAATAAGCATCTAAAATAATAATAAAAGAAAATAAAAACAAACAAACCAGAGTAGGTCAAAGCAAACAAATAGAAGGTAAAGAGCCAAAGAAAAAGGGTAAGAAACACCAATAGACACAGATACACACACACACACACACACACACACACACACACACACACACACACACGTTCTTACACACAGATAGCTCATAAAAATGCGAAGCCTGAAACCATAATATATTAAAAACTTATAAGGTTAAAAAAAAGCCCTGACAAAGTATTATTGACAAAGAACCTCCAAAACTGCCATTGAGTTTGTTTTGTGTTGGCCATCTACTGCTGACCATAGGGCCTGGCTGTAAGAGTGGTATGTGTACCCAGTGAGACTCAATTAGAGAAAACTAATTTTTCATTTACTGGGGTTATCAATTGGAGACAACTTCTGGTTAAGGGATGGGGGCTTGTCTGTACTTCCCCTCAGCACTGGGACTCCATTTGATGCAGACCTGTATAGATCCTATGCATGCTGCCACAGTCTCTGTGAAGTCATCTGTATGTTGGTTCTGCTACATTTAGAAAGCCTTGTTTGCTTGGTGTCCTCTATTCCCTCTGGCTCTTACATTCTTCCTGCCTCTTCTTCTGCAGGGTTCCATGAGCCATCAGGGGATATCACATTTTGGGCTGAGTGTTCCAAGTTCCCTCACTCTCTTCACATTGTCAATTTATAGGTCTCTGTATTTGTTCTCACATATTGCAATGAACAATATAACAAATATATTCTCTAATGATGGCTGATCAAAGCACTGATCTATGAATAGAGCAGAATGTCATTAGGAGTCATTTTATTGCTACATTCCTAACAGAACGGTAGTATTCATCTCAGTTTCTTGTCCACCCAAGTAGTGTTGTGAGCAGGTTCCATTTCATGGAGTGGGCCTTAAACACAATCAGGTATTGGTTGGTTACTCCCATAAGCTTTGTGCCATTATTACAGCAGTGTCTCTTCCAGGCAGATCACCATTTTAGATCAAAGGGTTTGTAGCTGGGTTGGTGTTTACCTTTCTCCTCTGGCAACACGCAGAGTATCTTCTAGTACTATGAATATTAGTCAGTATGGGGTAAGGCTCTAGGTAGGCACCAGCTTAATTTCTCCATGTTCAATGAATTGTATAGTTCTTGTCTTTAGAAATAGGGCATTACTATCAATTTGTGGAGAGTAACCAATAGTCTTAACAATAGCTTGGGTTGTTTGGGGTTTCCATTGGGCCCCTTTGGCCAAAAGTTGATTAGAACTAACCCATTTCCAGAACTGGAGGCTTCATTTGGTGAAAAAAGATGTCCAGCTGGGGAGCTTTCTCCCTCATTATTTGCCTCTTCCATTTAGATCACCTTAATCTATGCATATGTTTTAGGATGCTTTTAATGTATTAGGTTTCCATATGACCCCTCCAATGGTCCTGAGTTTTGTCTATGCCTCCTTTTATTCTTTCTCTCATCCCTCTTTTTTCTTCCCTTCCCTATTTAATTCTCCTGCCCTGTCTTTCCATAAATATCTTTTCTATTTCCCCTTTCTAGGGAGATCCATGCCTCTCCTCTGATCTCTTACTCTATATCTAGCCTCTGTAGTTATATGGATTTTATATGTGGTTATATGTAGAAGTAACTGTCTTATTAAATAAGAAACACAGAGCCAATGCAAAGATGAAAGCCCAAGAGATCAGAGCTAAGAGCCTTACCCTTCACTGCTGCAGCTATCCTCTTCAGCCAAGAGACCTACTTCCTGTGTGTTTGTCTTTATATAGACTTTCTATTCTGCCTTCTCATTGGTTGTAAACCCATCCACATGACCGCCTCATCACTGCCTGTCTGTACAGACCTCTAGGTCTTCTATGGTTGGTATTGAGATTAAAGGTGTGTGTCTCCATGCTGGCTGTATCCTTGAACACAAAGAGATCCACCTAGCTCTGCCTCCCAAGTGCTGGGATTAAAGGCATGCACCACCACCGCCCAGCTTCTGCAATGGCTTGCTATTAGCTCTGACCCCCAGGCAACTTTATTTATTAACATACAAATAAAATCACATTTCAGTACAAATAAAATATCACCATAGTTATAATTATTTATAAAATAAATATTACTATAATAGTTATTGAAGACTAAACAGGTAACAACCAAATATAAGCTCATACATACCAATTTGTCTTTTGAGATCTGGGTTACCTCATTTAGGATGATTTTTTTCCCTAGCCCCATCTATTTACCTGTGAGTTACATGATTTTAGCTTTTAAAAACCATTTTCAATCATAGCAAAATGCATGATACATACAATTTTCTGTCTTATTGCTTTTAAGTGTGCTGCTTGGCAATGTGAAGTGCATTGTTTGTTGTAAATCTTGAAAACATTTTTTTTGTCTTGCAAAACTAAATTTCTTCCTACAATGAATGGCACTCCTTACTTTCTCTGTCTGCAACCTGGAAAGCACTATTCTATTTGTTGTCTCTTTGAATTGGATTACTCTAGGATGTTCAAGTATCATATTTTTGTCTGTTTTTAATTGGCTCATTTCATTTAATATAGGGTTTTCAAAGGCCATCTATAGTAAATGAAATGAACCAATTAGCCAGTCTGGACAAAATGTGAGCTTTCAGGTCAGTGAGAGATCCTGCTTCAAGGCTCAAAGTCAGAGAGAGTGATAGAGAAAGACACTCAGCACCTTTCTCTGGCTTCCACATGAACATACTTGGATGTCTGCATCTGTGCAAACTTTAAAGACAAAACATCCAATGTCTTCATGAAAATGAGAAATAGAACATTCCCTTGGCAGACTCAAATGAGCAGAAGAAACACTAGTCCCCAAATACACAGTCATGAGGGAAACCCCTGAAGTTGCAAGACAGAGGAAGACTCAACTTGTGGGCGGCATAGCCAGTATGTGGAGCTTTACTTCTGAGCTGTCTTACAATACACAGGAGGCAGGAGTCTGCTTATCTTTGATATTTCTTCAGGCTGTGAGAATACTGATGATTATTAACTTTGGTTCTTTAGTTTTAAATCTAAACCTTTTTTTGAGACCCAGATTTCTGCTGTATTGGCAGTAACTGCTTGTCTTGTTAGTATAGAAAACTGAAGCAATCAGAGATTTTTTTGTCTTTTGTTTTTCCCTTGATTGTTTATTCCATCAAATATTTTCTTATTGTATAGTTTAAGAAAGACCTTGTGTAAAAACGCATGAATAGATAGATGATTGGACAAGTGGAATGAAATATGAATGGATAGACCCAGTAATTAGTTAACCACAGATATTTGTAGAACCTCTCATGGATAGTTTGTCCATCAAGATAGATAAATCATGAATACAATTTTATTTTAATATAATATCCTATCTATCTATCTATCTATCTATCTATCTATCTATCTATCTATCTATCTATCTATCTATCTCTATATCTCTATCTCTATCTAGTGTGTGTGTGTGTTATGTAACATATATCAATAAAAAGATGTATTTTAGATTTTTGTCAAATTTTATTTGTCAAACTGTATAGCATGTACTGTTAATTTTCATTTTCAAGAAATTCGATGTAAATGAATTTTATAAAAATGGGAGCAATTGGAGCCTTAACTGAATACTTAATTGAACTATAAAAAAAAATGAATATTGGGGCTGGAGAGATTGCTCAGTGGTTAAGAGCACTTCCTGTTTTCCCAGAGAACTCAAGTTCTGTTTCCAGCACCTACATCAGGTGCCTCACAACCTCCTATAAACTCCAGATCCAGCCTTCTTCTAGCCTTTAGAGGCAAACACACACACACACACACACACACACACACACACACACACACACACACACACACACTAAACAAACAAATAAATAAATAAATAAATGAAACAGAGGTTGGAGAGATGGCTCAGTGGTTAAGAGCCCACAATTCTCTCCCAGGGTACCAGAGTTTAAATCCTGACACCCATGCCAGGTATTTCATAACTCCAGTTCCAGCAGAACTGACACTGTCTTCTGTCCTTGTCTTTTGTGCACACAAACATGCACACACCCATACTTAGACACACACATGCTCATAAAACAAACAAACAAGAATCTTAAAAAAATTGACATATGGTCCATACTGTGATAACATATGAAAATGCTGCTTGCCCATGTAAATGAGAAATCAGCAGTCAGAGAATCTTTGTCTGCTTTGCCTCCATGTTCTACAGTTGATTCTTATCTGCTATCCCTTTTCTTCATCAACTCTTAATCATACTTCCCTACATTTTCTCATAGTCCTCAAATGGCTTCCTAAGAGAAGAGAACCATAGGGCATTTTCTAGCACTTAGCTCTACCAACATAGTCTTTAAGTAATTATTTTTTATTTTATTTTTTACTATCTTTTATGGATTGAAACTGATGCTTGTGCATTTGAATCCAGTTTTTAAGCATTCATTGTTTTGTAGTTTGCATGTGATGATGTTCAAACATAATGATCCAAAAGCCTCATTGTGACTCAATCCCTGTGAAACATGCTATGCCATTAGCATGGCAAAGCATTTAACTTTGGGAAGTTCTTTTATGGGTGAGGAGTTTGTTTTAAAATAACCTGTAGATGCAGATCATTTTCACTGGAATGTTTTCAGTTAGAATCTGGATTTCCCCCACACATGTAACATTGGTTGAAGAGAGAACAACGACAATGGAGAGAAAATGAAGTGTGAAGTTAAGACTCCAGATTTCTTTTCAAAGTCTGTCTTAGTGAGCACCAGCTGGCTGGGTGCAGGTGGAAATAAAAGCACTTGATTTCTATAAACTCCAGATCTGTTTCTAGCTATAGTCTCCTTTCACCCATGTGACTGTAGTTTAACCTATGGAAAAGTACTGTTTCCTTTTCCACTAATTATGGCTCTGGCTCTGTCATTGCTTTAGCTCAAAGAAAGGATTTGGGAAACACAAGAGTAACTACATGGCATCTCCAAGCCTGGGCCTCTCATTGCATGTATGCAAAGTACCACATGAAAGATAGGTGTGCCTAGCTAACAAATCGCTCACTTTCCAAGATGAAGCCAACCCTTTGCTAGATCTAAGTTCAGCAATGTTTGAAGGAACTCTACAGACACTAGAAGAATATCCTAGCTGAATTTATCACAGTCATCAGAAAACAATTAAATGATTGCTGTTTGAAATTAGCAAATGGGTTCAACCGATCTTTAAGATTCAGATAGCCTGTCTGTAAGCTAGGCTACAGATGGTTGTATCTGCCCCAGAAGGTTATTATGAGATTGTATGACAAGAGTCATAATAGGAATCTAACCCTGTGGTTGGCATATAACGTGTGTCTAATTAATTTGAGTTGCTTTTACACCCATTTTGTCAACCCGTACCCCCTTTTCACCCCTTCTCTCTGTAATACTTTTTTTTTCATGATTCAAATAAGCTACTAGTCAACCTTCTGAGTCATTTAATTGCCCAATAGATGACTAAGGTGCTGTGGATATGTAATTAAGATGATGAATGTTCAGCTCACATTAAAATAACAGGCATGTTGAGTGCTCCAGAACACACCTTGATTAAACCATTTGATCCATGTGCCTTCCTGCTGGCTGCTGACCAAAAGCAGAGTGGAGCTCTGGGAGGTGGCTGACAGGCTCTGCAGGACTCAGAGGGGATGATCCTGCAGAGGTTTGTTTCATCACCCACAGACAGTATTTCTAGTTCAATTCATTATTGAGATGTGTTTTACAGCATTACTTTTATTAATTTTCAAGCGTTATTTCTACACGAGCTAATGAATATATTTTTGAAACTGAATTAAGAGTAGTCAATTTGATCAATGAATGTGCATCAGTAACCTACAAATGTCGTGAATAGAGACACAGTATAGACAGATACCTTCCAAATGCAGGTCTCCCTGTTCCTAGCTACTCTAGGGTCTCTGTTTTTTGTTGGAAGGAGAAACTCATATTCATTGATTTATCATTAGTTCAGATTGTTAGGTATGTTATAATAGTATACAAAATGCTGGGTGTAACGTGGTCTAGTCCACTTTCAGAGAATTTACAATGAGATTGAATAATGCTTCTAGGGACTGAGTATATGTTGTCCAATGACAGTGTTATGCTAATAGCAGCTGTTAAAGAATTCTTGTGCCTACACTGCTTATCACTGGCTGTTTGCAATAGTCACAGATGCTATCAATCTCCAATTTAGTCTCATTCATTTTTAATCATTGTTTTAGTCTCAATTATCAAACTTACGCACAGTCAATGAGATGGGCACATGGTCTTTGCCCCAGAGGAACTTCTGGTCCAGCAACTCAAGGCAGACATGTACACAGGCAACTGGAACAAACTGCAGCAGCAGTTAGCATCATGGAGGATTAGGAACAGGAATTAGGTGTCATGGAGACTTTAATGTAGGCAGCTTGTCTTGATGTTCCCTGCCTATCGAAAACCTTCCGTAGTTCTCAGAAACACAGACGATAACTGCTATTTTTGTTTCTGTAGCTTGGTCTTGGACCTTTCTAATTTGTGGTTCTGCCTGGAATTCCTGAATGTATCATTTCTGTCCCTTTGAGACTCGGTTAGGACTTCAAGATTATGAAAAACTTGGCCAGATTAGGAAGAAGACACATATAGGAACATAAGGTGTGTTTACTTTATTTACTTAGGATTTAATTTTAATTTTATTTTATCTCTCTCTCGCTGTTTCCCTCTGTCTCTGTTTGTCTCTATCTGTGCCCTCCACTTTTTGTGGTGTGTGTGTGTGTGTGTGTGTGTGTGTGTGTGTGTGTGTGTGTTTTGTGTACATGAACACAGGTGTATTTGTTGTATAGTATACATGTAAAGCTCAGAGGACTTTTGAAGAGTCAGCTCGTTTTTTCATTGTGATATCCAGTAATTAAATTCAAGTTGGCAGACTTGCATGACAAATTCTTTTACCTAGGCAGTCACCTCATTGACCCTGGTTTCCTTATGTAAGAAGTTCTCTTAGTGATAGTGCCATTTTGCAACAGGTAGTATAGAAAAGAAATTATTGTGAGTGATACTAGGTTTGTATTTAAGAGGCGCCATTCACTGTGTGTTTCTGGAGTTAGCAATGTACTGGTTTGGTGGGATTGTCATCACTAAATACCATGCTATGGGGGGCAGTCTAAGCAACAAAAAACTATTTTCTCACAATTCTGAGGACTAGAAATATGAGACTAAGGTGTCAGCAGGCTTAGTTTCTGCTGAGGCATCTCTGCCTTTTTCTACATATTCCTGCAGTTTTCTTTTCATCTGTTTTCTTTGTGCTGATTTCCTAGGATACCAGTTGCTTTAGATTAGGGGATATCTTTGACCTGATTTAACTTACTCATCTCTTTAAAAGCCATGTCTCCAAATGCAATCAGACTCTGAGGTACTAAGGGATACAGATTCAGTATAAACATTTTTGAGAGACATAACTTAGTATATTCCATTTTTTTTTTGCCAAAATGAATTCACTGAAGTTTGAAGATTTATACTCAATAGTCACTTTATTTTTAACATAGCACATAAAATGCATCCAGCTCTTTTAAAGAAAAGGGGTCTGCTAGTCAATGCCTCTGGTACCTGCTTACATATAAACTCGATAGATTTATATGTGAAGGAGCAAAATCTCAATTTCTGAGGACAGTGTGAAGTAATGTGAAAGTCTTTGGACATTATGAGCTGCTTCCTATTCATTTTCTAAGTTCAACCATAAACGTTGCAACATACGATTTGAGACAATTTTTTTTTTCTCTCAAATTTGCACTGGCATTTGATTTGGCCTGCTCCCTTTCTGTGTATTCTCAGCATTTTATTTTCACTTCTCTTTGCTTTGTGGGCTCTCAGCTTGATTTCTGTGCTGGCGATACATCGATCAGCTAACGGTATTTTTCTAGCTACCTGCACCAATGTGTGTGTGCATGTGTGTGACTGTGAGTGTGTGTATGGTAAGTGTGGGTATAATGTGTGTGTGTATAGTGAGTGTGTTATGTGTGTGAGTGTGTTTGTCTATGTGTGTGAGTGAGAGTGAGAGCGAAAGAAAGACAGAGACAGAGAAACACACACACACACACACACACACACACACACACACACACATACACAGAGCAGGGGTGGAGAGAACACATGTTCATGGGAGGGAGACTGGGTAGAAGGAGAGAAGGGGTACCAGAGAGAAAGAGCAGGAGAGAAATATAGAACAAGAGAGAGCAGGGAGCACATTTGCTTCCAATCAACATATGTCAACTCTTGTTATCCATCTGGAAGTTCACAGAGAGAATTATCTAAAGGAAGAAAAGGAGGATTTAATCAATGAACGTACACAGAGAATGAGAATATTTCATCTCAGAAATTTCAACACTAGAAATGAGTTTACACATACCAACATTTGGAAGAAACTAGCAGTGTTTAAGTGAAAGGCGAAGCTGGTACATATGAAATACTACATGTGAAGAGTTAGTTATGTCTTGTTTCACAATTTAGTGACTATTAGTGTAACCATTTTCAGATTTGTCCATACATGACGAACTCAGAAATGCATGTGCAAACCTTGAAACTTACCCCTGATTATTATAACTTATAACAATTTTTTTGTTTGTTTCTTGATACGGGGTCTCTCTAAACAGCCTTGGCTATCTTGGAACTACATAACCAGGCTGGCCTTGAACTCACAGAGATGCACCTGCTTCTGCCTAGGGAGTTCTGGGATTAAAAGTGTATGCCACCACACCCAGATTTACAATTTTTTTAACAAGATATATCATAGGTCAGATGTTTCATTATCAATTCAAATAGGATGTTGAAAGGCATTTATCTTCTTTTGACGATTGTTATTAGTCTACTGAACATTCCTTCTATTGTCTTATTGTACATAGAGTCTTACAGACTTAAATCACTTTCTCTTTATACTTATCACATGGGTCAGCTGATGCAATAGAAATCCCAAGTGGCCTTAGATGTTGTCTGTGGACAAGGCATTGTGATTTTACATGTCTTTTATTCAGACACCACTATCTATGGAAGTGGAGAATTCCCTTCCTTATGGCATCAGCAATGTAGTGTGCCCACATCAATATTTGTAGATTATTGACTTTAAGGAATTTCCCTGAACAAAGAGACAAAATTTCACTAATTTTATTTCACTAGTAGTCAGAGCATTAGAAAAGAAATTCTTTTTAAAAGCAATTTCTATGCATAAGTACAATCAATATTTTGTAGTTTGAAATATCTTTTCAGCCATAGTCTGCAATATCAAGTAATATAATTTAGATGACACATGACTGTTTAGACCCTAGATTATGTATAAATAAGTAACTGTACATTTGAAAACTGAACTATGACAGTGTAAATTACTTCTTTGTCTCCCAGATTTTTATTATACCTAGCTTGGGCAATTGAATATTAACTCTTTCTTTTGTAAATTCAGAACATTTTAAACCCAGTTCTTCTTTTAGGATGCATGTTAGTTATCTTTCTGTTGCTAGGATAAAATGTCAGAGATAAATCAATTTATATGGAAAAAAGGTTGTTTTTGACTCAATGTTTTGAGGGCTTTATGTGGTCAATATATTCACTGATTTCCTTCTTTGGGCAAGATAACCCATCTTGTTAGAAACATGACAAAGAAATTTGTTAACATCATAATGTCCAGGCAGTAAAGAAAGAAAGAGATTGTGTGTGTGTGTGTGTGTGTGTGTGTGTGTGTGTGTGTGTGTGTGTGTGTGTGTAGTAGGGTGCTAAGATCTTGAGATCCCCCTTTAATACATCACCACAGCAGCCTACCCTCTTTACGGTCCATTTCAATTTTAATGGTTCCCAAAGCTTCTACAACACCACATGTTTGTGGCCAAGGCTTGAACATGTAGACCTGAGGTTGACAATCCAAATCCAAACTATATAAGTAGATTGATAATGGTTACTGCTTGGATGAAGACCTGGCTTGCTCTTAGTTCTGATCGTAGGGCTGTTAGCCTTCTACTTCTGTAACATATATCTGAGATAAAGCAACTTAAACAGAATGAAGGTTTATTTTGGCTCACAGTTTTTGAGGTTTCAGTCTTTGTTTCATTGCTTTCTTTGTTTGGATTGTGACAAGGCAGTAAAGCATGATGGGAGTGACTGGTAAAGGAAGCTGCTAATTTCATGGGACCTGATAGGCAAAAAGAAAGGAAGTGGAGCCTCAACATCCCCTTTTGGGAATGTTCCATGTGACCTAATTTCCACCAATTAAGTCACTCTTAAAGATTCACTACACACCTCCCAATAGTACTAACATCACCATCAAGCCTTAAACTCTTAAGCCTTTAAAAGAACATTAATCTAAACCACACAGAACTTCACAATTTTTTTTATTATTTTATTTTAACATTTATTTATTTATGTCCATATGTTCATCTGCATGCCAGAAGAGGATATTGGATCCCATTATAGATGGTTGTGAGCTACCATGTGATTGCTGGGAATTGAACTCAGGACCTCTGGAAGAGTAGCCAGTGCTCCTAACAGCTGAGCCATCTCTACAGCTCCCGAACTCCATAATTTAAAACCCAAGTCTTTCTTTCACTTCAGTAGTTGGAGGAAGTTATTTAGTTAATTCAAGTAACAAGCATTTATTGAGAATGTATTTTGTGTTAAGCAATATATATTTTGGAATGAGATTTGGCTTTTGTCACAGCCTAGAGAGAAGTACAGAATAGGAACAGGCAATTACTATCAACTGAATGTACCACAGAAAAACTTATTTCTTGAAATTCTGACATCTAATGTGATAGTATCGGGTAGTGGGGACCTTTGGGAGGTAACTTAGATGAGAAAGAAACTCATGAATGGGATTCATCTTTCCTGAAAGACAGTCCGCTAATCCTTTCCCGGTCATGAATATACAAAGAGAAGCTGACAGACTCAAATCACAAGGAGGCCACAGAAGGTCCTGATTTTGTTGGTACCCTTATCCTAAACATCCAACTTCCAGACCACAGAAGCAAATTCATGGTTCAGAGTCACACATAAACCACCAAAAGACACCATATTATAACAACCCAAGCCCAGTGAGGTAGAGATTAATACAGGAATATGCATTGTAGCAGGCAAAGATAAATTTGCTATATAAATGAGCATCTAAAATCTAGTCTGAGGGAAGGGAAGCCTTTGGAACCAAACAAAGGAAGGAAGCCAGTGGAGTTTAAATTTCATTGTCATTCAGGAGCTTCAGTTCCCATCTTAACACTTCCAGAATGTTGAATCTTGATTAGCTGGTCTTCATTGACCCCCTGTGTTGATATGCATGACTTTAATTCTTCATCCTTGACTGACAATATTATAGCAAACAGGCTATAATTTTGCAGATGGGTATTGTAATCTAGGATTCATTTTATACATTCATTTCTTACTCTAGGTCTATGGAAACATATCATGCTCTGGCATTTGATCTATCTATCTGGCTTGGCTTGGGATGGCTCAGAGTTATTTTTCCCTCCTGGTATTTCCATTTCTAGTTCATCTTAAGAATTCAACTGCTGAGTTTCAATGGAGCAGCAGGTTTGATGAGGATAAAAAACTACAAAACAAAACTTTGGAATGATTTTTTTCTTCACCCAGAAAGAATTAAAGAAATCAAGCAAAGACAATTTGAGAAAATTGGATTTCTGTCATTTAGGAAATTCAAACTTGCAGCATGATGACATCACATAGAGATGGGAAATGAGATACAATACAATAGGGTATATTTATCTGTGTAACTACTGCAAAATACTGAAAGAGATGAACTCACATAACATATTTGACCAAGTTACCATGATCCGATTCATTTGAGAATAATTGATAGTGTTCACAAGATTTTATTAATTCAGTATGTCATGCTTTCGCATATGAATACGTGCACTCAGAAGAGTAGCTGTGACTCGGGGAAAAGTTATCTTCATCAATGTTGTAAGCAGGACTGAAGAGTGATTAATGTGCTCAATAGGAGGTCCATTGACATGAAGGTCTTTGTAACAGAATATTAAGTCGTTGAAATTCATTGTTTGGTTCAAGGAAGATGATCAGCAGTAGAATCACCCAGAATACATGTCTTGTATCTTCATTTCTTCTCTGTCTATTGTCCATAGTCTATGGCAATGCTTTCTTGGACTAATAATTTACAATCACTTCCTTTTGTCTCTCTTAAGTTTTTCACTTTATTTTTACCATGATAATCAGAAATATTTTCTAAAAGTTAAATAGTATCATACCATTTCCTATTTAGCTGCTATTTACTATCCATTAAGCATCCACTGGAAAAAAATCTTTCTTTGGCTCTTGAGGTCCTACAGAACCCAATCCCTATTACCCATCTGTCAGCCAAGGGCCTCTGCTACCATGAGGGATGCCACATGTCTGCTGTGTTGCCTATAGCATGGTGATGAACTTTGTAAAATAAGCTTCATAAGCAGTAAAGCCGGAAAAGCTGTGCAGATGGTTTAAAGCCTAGCTTCCAAAGTTGTATGTTAGCATGACTTCCAATATGTTTTATTGTTCAAAAAGGATTACAGGGTCAGCACATCTTCAAGGAGAAAAGAAACAGACTTTGCCTGATGATGAGCAAATGACAAGGCCACATTGTAAATGAGTGTCTTGAGTAGGAGATATCGCTGTAGCTATCTTTGTAAACATAATCTACCATATTGATCTTAAAAAAAACTCTCTTTATTTTTCTTACTTTTTGGCCTTGAATGTGGAAGGCGATGAATACCTCTTCCCATTGTTGTTTCTCATTCATAAAAATGTTCTGAAGCCTATTGTCTTTATTTTATTTTATGTTCTCTTTTAATTCTCTTCTCCCAGGAATACCAGACTAAATCTTATTTTGCATCTTGAATTAGTTATTTCCAAATCTCTTATTGAAACATTATTAAATTTAAAACAGCAGATTGACACCAGCACAGTGATATGAATAACTTCAACACCCTGCACACACCAATAGACAGGTCTCCCGGAAAAAAATCTAAATAAAGAAACTCCAGAGTTAAATGGCATCATAAATCAAATGGACCTAGCAGATATCTACAATACATTCTACCCAAACACTAGAGAAGTACACACTCTTCTCTGCAGTCCATGGAACTTTCTCCAAAATAGACCACAAATTAGGACATAAAACATGTCTCAACAAATACAAGACATTTAAAAATCACATTCTGCATTCTGTCTGTTCATACTGGAATAAAGATAGATATCAACATTAATAGAAATGACAGAAAGAGCACAAACTCATAGAAGCTAAACAATAGACTACTGAATCAAAATTGGGTGAAGGAAGAAATCACAATGGAAATTTAAAAGAAGGTCCTGGAATCGAATGTAAATGAATGTACAACGTACCAAAATCCCTGAGACAAAGTGAGGGAGTCATGAAAGACGCAGTTTAGAGTGCGATGTGCCTATATCCCAAAGTTTAGAGATCTCAAATTAATAATTGAATGACGCGTCTAAAGACCTTTAAAACAGTAACAACCAACACTCTAAAATGGATGTGAAGCAATAACTAGAATCAGGACTGAAATTAATGAAATCAATACACACACACACACACACACACACACACACACACACACACACACACACACACAAATGCAACAGCACCAAGTCAACAAAACAAATAATTGGTCAACTGAGAAGATTCACAAGATTGACAAACCAATTTCTTAATAGCATTTAAATCAGCCCACTATATAGGATACTTAGCTCTCAGTAAAAATTTATGCAGATTAAGCAATTATTAAAGAACTAAGTCTCTCTAGTATGGACTAGTAAATGTATTCCACTGTCAATGTGATGTCTTAGAATGAGGAATATTGCTGTTTTGCACCTGGTTTTGTTATTTGACTGATCACTAACTTGAATATGTTGTGCAAGCCATGCATATTTGTGGCTTTGGAGGCTTTCTTTAGTAAAGTTGAATGCTTTGGCTTTGATGCTATGAAAGACTGACTCATTTCAACTTTGTGTGTGTGTGTGTGTGTGTGTGTGTGTGTGTGTGCTCTGCATGTGTGTGTGTGTGTGCATATTCTTTGTTTCTTTACAGTGCTGGAGATCAATTCTGGGGACTTGAATGAGTGAGTCAAACACTATCACTGAATTACAGCCCACACATATCCATTTCATTTTTTTGTTTAAATTTTTAGAGAAATTTGATGTAAAAATTTTTGCAGGCATTTGTTTTGTAATTCAATTTGGAAATGAGTGACCCAATTCTGTGTTAGTTTCAATAAAAAAAAAAAAACTATCTAAAGCATAATTTTTCATGTTAAGACTTGGCCATTCATTATTTCTGGCTAATGTGAGATTAGTTTGAGACTAGTTTAGGTCCTTTCTAGTAAGTATGAAAAACATTGCTTTCTTGTACTAAATGTCGTTGTCTTTTCTTTGTTTGGCAATTGTGTTTAGTTTGAACAAGGCAACATTTTGACACCATGTGAAAGAAATAGAAATTCTTAGAGCTCTTGGGTCATTGCCATTTAGAATCTTTTACAGTTTTGATGACTTTTTTTTCCAACCCATTGTCTGTGACCTCATCTGTGGATTTACTGTGTGACATCATTTAATAGACATTGCATAATTTGTTCACACAGTAACTCTGTGAGATAGGCGACAGAGTGTCTCTGTGTTACAAGCAAGGAAGCAGGAATGTGAGGAGACTTTGCAAGATGCCCAAAGCTGCATATTTTACAACCGACAGAGCTGGGAGTCAAATCCAGTGATTTTTTGATTCCCAGTTTGTTTTTTTTAACACTAGTAATGTACATTTATTTCTAGACTTGGAATCGTTTAATTATTTATTTTCTTTTTAGGAATTCTATGAATAAATTTAACAGGGTGTTTCTAAGAATGAGGCTATAACATGAGGGCAGCAACTTGAATATATCTTGGAAGTACTGAATCACTTGTATAATGAATCCCAGAGTGAATGATGAGACAGATATCACAAGGTCTGGGGGCTTAATGGGCTTTATCTCCAACATACTTAAGAACTTTCCCTTGTACATCTGTCATCTTTTCATAGCCCTGTTGAAGCATCATTATTCCACTGGCACTCCTACCTACTGCCTAGCCAGAGTTCTTCTTGCAGTTCCATTTTTCATATACTCAGTGTTGCTTCAAAGGAGTAGAGTGATAAAATAACTTAAGTAATATAAAAGAAATCCAGCAACAGACTATTAAAAATAGAGCAAATTACATAGGACTGCTAACATGTTTTATCTTGAAAATTTATCTGGAACATTTGCCTAACTGGAACAATTTTGCATATTCACTTCCATCTGCCTGTGAAATACTCCCTTGGATAAAACTTCTCCCTGTTCTGAATATTCAACATTAGCTATTTCCCCTGGCTCTTTAAAATTCACATGTTTATTAGAAACACAAATCAGGTAGTTTGTATTATGTATGTGTGTAATCTTTTGCACCACACATTTTTTAGTTTAACCTGCCATTTATTCATACGCATTGGAACTGCATATGAATAACTCATCTAAAACAATCTCCAAAGCATTAAAACCAATATACTTCATCATTCTGTGGATTTGTTTTCACTCCTCTACTGTCTCTCATAAATATAGGAGTTAGCAAATGTGCTTTTAGAGTCTTTTCAGTGGGAACTTTTTCTTGGGTAAGATTATGATTAGAGAGCTGTTTTAGTTCATTTGTTCCTTTTCTGTGTTTCTATCATAAAGCCACATTTTATCTTAGTTTGAGTAAAAGATGGGGAACAATTTCATACTGCATGTGATGGTATCTACACATTTGTCTGACCCATTCTTTGTACCCATCAGCAGTTTCTTCTACCCTTGACTCTGAAGCAAGAAGTGCTCTTCAAGGCTCCCGAAACTCTAGTTTCTACTAAGGAGAGTCACTGATGCTATTTCTAGAGCTGATATAAGGAATTAACTGCTCTCCCTGGACTTTCTCCTCTTTGTTAGCCTGTCTATGTCTCAAGTTCACCAGACTGTGATAAGAACTCTGGACCATCTGGTCAGCAATGAATTGTGGATTGTCCCTGATGCTATTGTTTGGATTTACTTTTTCTTTGCCTTTTTTAAGTTGGTCCCAATCCACATTGTGGATTCCCTACAACCCTAGCACCATCTGAAATCCCAGAAACAGTGTATGCAGAGAAGCAGTTGGTGAATTCTGTGTCCAGGTCTAGAACAACAAAGGAAGGTAACACAAAATATCTGTCCCCCAAAACTAGTGTTCTGTTGCACTCAAGTGAGCAAGAAATGCAGGGGCTTTCATGTTGATGAGTCAAGGGCAGGTCCACACATAGGATTTTTCAAGGAAACAGAAGGCCACAGAAGCCAGCTTTCTCATTAGAAAAGCCAATCTCGAAGACTGACCATTTGAAATGAGTCTTTATGACATGAAGGTAATAACTAGGTGGAGCAACACTTATATAGACACCATGAACTGGCATCGAGTTTATAAAGAAAGAAAGACATTTAGAGGCAGTCAGAATGTAAAAGCTAATACCAAAAGGAAAAAAAAAACTGATGCTGTAGAAGGCAGATTCAGATCATGAAACTATTCAGGACTGAAAACAATGGTCTCTCTCTCTCTCTCTCTCTCTCTCTCTCTGGAGTGTTTTGATGTATTGTCCTTTTGCCGTCTTTGACTACTTGATGTCTCTTTACTCTCCTATAACAAGTACTAGGATTTTGTTAACTCTCATTGTTCCTTCACATGCCACCTATGGGTGTAGGTGATTGAATCCACTCTAAATTCAGGTACATTAGGCAGGACATCCTGGAAATAATGCAAGAATATTTGAACTCAGCTGTTACTTTCTCAACTCTCTTCTCCCCCTAGACACTTGCAGGTATAAATTTTATTAAGATAGGAGTGTGTGTGGGATGTGAAACAGTGATGGTTGAGTCAGAAGAGATAAAGAAATACTTATTCTCTTGTTGACTCAGTAGGAAGTGCTACAGGATAAACCAAACATCTCAATACCTGTCTGGTGAACATTCTGCGGCTCTGACCAAATCCTTGGACTTTCAGTATTTCAGTGTCCTTTTGTTTCAAACAGTTAAGCATGGCTTTACTGTCAAAGTGATTTCCCCCCTCCCCACATACTAACTTTACCAGCCTTTTAATTATTAAAAATTTGAATATCTGAAAATACTGGGATTATAGTTCTTTTACAGTTATTTTCCTGGGAAATTAGCAATTCCAAGAATACTTATTATATCCTTTGTGAAATATCTCTTATGTAACCCCAAGGTAGTAATTTAACATGCAAAATAGAAATTTACCATTTACAAATATGTTTTCACATACAAGAAATTATTTTAATTGTGTATTAATCGTATGGAATAGTTGGCATAAGAATGATTATTCTATGCATGAGAAAAATTAAGGCTTTCTGTACCTGAGTGGCCCTAGTTCATACAACAGGTTGAGCCATGGATAAAAGACTTAGGAATCTAAGACCCCTCTGTGTTGCAACACCTCTCTTCTCTCTGAGATTGTGGAAGACAGCTCTAGTAATGCATTTACTTCCTTTCTTACCAATAAGACATCTGAAATATCAGGGTCTGTAAAATAGTGGCTGGAGTTAAAACAAGAATCAGTCATTTACCCTTTAACTTCATTATTTGCAAGCTGTCCACTTCATACATAGCTGTATAGCCAGTTTTTTTTTTTATTTGACATACACAGATAACACAACTTAGCTGTACTTATAACTGGCTATTCCTTAGTGATTTTTTTGTTGTTGTTCATTAGTATGACATAGTTAAGAATGTGTTTTGGACTGCATTTTCAGCCAGGATAACAATGTGACTTTTGTAACCACAGAAGTGACATCGTTTTATCAAAGTTAGGTCTGTATATCTGAGTTGTATTTGATCAGTAAGTTACTTGTGTTGAGTACCCAAAATACCCACCAACACATATGGAATGTTAGTTTGACAGATAATCCATATATAGGAAGCTTCCAAAATGTACTTAAATCAAAGTGGCTGGGGAATTGTAATTAATAGCAGAGGCTTCTCTGGCTTTCAGTCTACCTTGGAAATCATAATTTTTTATTTTGAATATTCTCTTAGTAGAGTATTACCACTGAATGGGTTTTCTCAACAGTTTTCCTGTTGAACTCTGTGCAGTCCAGAATGTGTCAAGAAGATGCTTTAGCGCCATCCTCTTTCTGCTTGGCTAGAGAAAGCTTTTAATCTCTGGCAAGCTCACATTTTTAAAACATGGGTTATAAAAGGAGTTTCTTTAAAAGAAAGAGAATGCCATTGCTTCCTAAGTATGAAAACAAATTATATCACTCAAATGTACCTGGCAGCTTTTTTTATCAACACACTCATCTCTGGAAAATGCTTATTATTGCATAAATACTATGCCTACTCCTAGCTTCAGTGCACAGATTCAATAAACATGTGTCAGAGTATTGTGTGCAATATTTATAATGTAATTGCTATAAAAGAGGCCTAACAGAAGTTCTAAATAATTGGAGGTTCAATAATTAAATGAATGTGTGTGATGGAAACATTGGAGGGTGAACTTGGAATGAGAAGCTCATTAAGCATTTACCAGCTTTGGAGAATACACTTGGATGTTGCCAACAGATCCCAATTCTATCCTTCCTGTTTCTTTGTTGTGTGCTCTGAGGTACTGTTCTTGAGTTACTGAAACAGTATTCCAAATTTACATTTTTATATCTTAAATATTTTTAATATTCTTGTGTTTCAGGGTTCATTTTTATTTATTTTCTTTCTTAATATTTTTATTAACCCATTCAGAATCTCCTACATGCATACATATGTTTTGATCATATCATAGCCCCCCGCTCATCTCTGTAACTCCCCTCAGCTCCCACATTCTCTTTGCTACCCTTTCTAACTTCTTGATCTCATTAAAAAAAAAAAAACCCGTAAAGTTAAACTGATACTACTCATACGTTCATGGGTGTGGTACCATGCAGAGGGCCACAGCCTTAAAGAAAATTGACTCCCTTTTTTCAGAAGCCGTCAGCTCTCAATAATTCCCTAGCTAGAGGTGGACATTCATGAGCCTCTGCCCCCTGTTTGCTCTATGATGGAATGATAACTGGTTTGAAGTTGTGCAAGTCATGGGCAGTCAACGACAGCTGCTTTGAGTTTATGACTGCAGCAATCCTGTCATGTGTGGAAGATGCTAATTTGCTCTGATCCGTCCCCGACTTCTGGCTCTTATCTTTTCACTCTCTCTTCCATTATTGTCCTTGGGCCTTGAGGGCAGAGGTTGTGATACAGATGTCTCATCTGTGGCTGAGCACTCCATAAAAAACTTTTCTCTATGCTTTGCCTAGTTGTGAATTTCTACATTAAATACTATCCACTGCACAAAGAAACATCCCTGATGAGGACTGAGAGCTGCACTAATCTTTCAATATAGAGATACAAATTTGAGTATAGCATTGTACTGTCTTGATTTGACAAAATAATTGTAGTAGGTTAACCTCTGCGTCTGTTTGATCTCCAACAGTGACTTCTTGGCCAGATTTACAATATCAGACATTTATATGATCAGTTTTTCTTCCTGTACAGAAGACCTTATGTCTAATCTGAAACTGGTTGGTTAACATTCATGCCATTATTGCTTTCTCATCACTCTATTTATTATTGTAATTCAGTGTTCATAGGTGGGTCAGACTGTTAGTGACTTCCCCGCCGCCCAAAGCCTGCATATCACTGTCAAAGCTAGCCAATAGAGAAGCTTTTGTTCAGTACCAACTTTGTTTCTCCATGTCCCCTGACAAAAGTGTGTGGTGTCTCTAGCAATAGGACCTTATCATTAAGTTCTAATAGGCAGACAAGAACAACTACAATAGTTAGCATCATTTTGATGGTCTCTGGGAAATCCCTGACCAACAACTCAAGGAGAAATATTCAAACAGGCTTTCACTTTGTAGCCTGGGTTGAACAATAACTTGATCTGTAGTCCAGGGTGAGAATATTTAAGTTGCTGTAGTTTTCTCTTTTTTTTCCTTTTGTTTGTATCCAGAGATAATGTCTTGTTGCTAGAGTTTTCCTGCCTGGCCCACAGTCAGGACAAATCTCTCTCACCCGCCAGTCCCAAGCCGCTCAAACCCGATCAAGTAAACACAGAGACTTATTTTGGTTACAAACTGTATGGCCGTGGCAGGCTTCTTGCTAACTGTTCTTACAGCTTAAATTAATCCATTTCTATTAATCTATACCTTGCCACGTGGCTTGTGGCTTACCGGTACTTTACATCTTCCTTGTCCTGATGGCGGCTGGCAGTGTCTCCCCTCCCAGCTTCCTGTTCTCTCAATTTTCCTCTCTGTTAGTCCCGCCTATACTTCCTGCCTGGCCACTGCCAATCAGTGATTTATTCATTGACCAATCAGCAACACATTTGACATACAGACCATCCCACAGCAATGTCTCATATAGCCTGAATTAATCTTGAATGCAATATGTAGTCTAGAATGGGCCTAAATCCTTACATCCAATGAAAAACAGCTCTGGCTATCTAAGAATTTGAATCTTCCTTTTGGAAGATTAGGTTATCATTGGATAATGGACTTTTCTTCTATAGAAAAAAATCCAGTTTTGTTAATTATAGAAACATGGAACCTAGAATATTAGAAGTGGTAGAGAGCTTCACATTGGGTTAATCATTAACACTAATTCATATAAAACCAGATTTCATTTCAACCAAGTATATATACAGAACACTTCATATTGTTTGCCCTTCCTTGCTTCTGCTCCAAAATACCCATTTGGATATCTGTAAATAGAGTTGAAGCAAGGATTTCAGTATGAAGTGCTTATGTTTTATGTGATAGAGCAAGGCATTTCCTCTTCTCAACTATTTCCCATTAAGAACAAAATGCTGATCTCAGTCCACCAAAATGATTTAACTAGCTTCACAGGGAACAAAGCAAAATGAAAGTTGGAGATCTAACTTTAAAAAGTTGTTACAAATTTCAGAACATCACTAGTTGATGATAAATTCAAGACAGGTGCGTCTTCAAGCAAGCGAGACCACACAGGTTCTGTACTTGTGAAGCCAGCTCTACTCGTTACCTATAAACTGGTTTGGGAGAGCAGTGCAAAACGGTGTTGTAGAGCAATTCCATGATTTTACAGATGCAGAAACCGAGAATCGCTGAAATTGAGTGTCTTCTTTTTTTTTTCAGAGTATCTGAAGTAATTTATTGATATTGGTTAAGATCCATTATATACAGGTAGAAACAATCAAAATTGTAGAAAGAACCATAAGAATATAGATATTGTTTTATAGACAAAACAACTGGAAAATAGTTTAAACAGACAACATATAATTATGAAAAAAGGAGAACACAAGTTGTTCTACCAGACAGATTACAGGGTTTTCAAAAGTCTGCTGTGCAGATCTTAAGTTGAAAAAAAAAATCTGTTCACTGTAGTCACAGAGTTTTATTTATTTTTTTTGTATTTAATAGGTTTTAATAACTATATTACAAATATTTAATTTGTCCTTAGTGAGCACTAAACTCTCATTAAAGAAAATATGCCCCCTATCAACTGAACATTCCATCAGCATAAACTTCTAGGAGTTTTATGAAAGAAGATTACAAGGAAAAACTTGGAACTTCATTAGTCTTCTTGCAGATTCACCATCTCCTGTCTCTTCTCTTTTATTCTGTTTACTGTCCAACCCTTAGCTCCAGATGACAACAGAGGAAAATGGAGAATGTGTAAAAAATGAGAGATTTTGTAACACTCAGTTCAAATGGAACATTTTCATCAAAACCTTCTGCTGGGCATGGGGCATACCCTGAAGTGTGATTAATAAACCCCAGGAGACTCCAATGGAGAGAACTAATGTTTCCTTTGCAAGTGGGACTCAAATTCAGAAAATTTCTTAGTTGAGATAGGTACCCATAATCATTTCCCCTTTTTAGTTCTGATATCCTGTCTGGATTGAACTGGCATAGGCTCTGTGCATGCTGCCATAGTTTCTGGGAGTTTACTGTGTTCATCAGTATCTTTGTGTCTAAAAGACCCCGTTTCCTGAGAGCCATCTATCCCCCTTATAATCTGTTCACATCCTCTTCTGCATATGTTTCTAAGCCCCATAGGGAAAGATTTTGATGAAAATAGTATCTTCTTTAAAATCAAAAGATGAATGAATCAGGAGAGTGGCAATTTTCTGACTTAAATTCCATCACTTAAATTTCATCCTTAATTCCAGCTCACTTTACCTTGGGTGGGCCAACAGATAATAAGTTTATTGTTTTATTTTCTTCCTGTATGCTATTCCTTTTCTTATCTCAAATTAAAAAAAAACAAAAACTGGATAGTGCTGAAAACATTTCCAATGGCATTTACTCTACACTCGTATTATAGGTTGATGAGAGACAATAATGACTTTCGTTTATATTTTTGTGTCTCTTTGAACCACTGGCTTCTATTATTGTCGATGTTAGAAGGTAATGAAAACCGAGAACCAGACACAAAGTTTGAATTCTGTGTCTAAGAAGAAAGCCATGATAAAGAGGGACTAGTCTCCTATAGAAATAGAGCAGCTAGGTTTTAGAGGAAAGGAGATTTCTCTTTGAGGCTAGAGGAAAGGCTGAGCCGACAGTTGGATACACAAGATGTTGTTCCTGAGTGTTTAGAGGAAAAATGTAGCCATGCTGTTTCTACACAGACACAGTAGCAGAGTCATCATGTGGTTCAACAGTGTGTAGGGAAGGAGGTAGATTGAGCAGGAGCTTGAGGAGAGTAGCAGGTAAGACTAAGCACCCCAAGGGATCATGATTCTGTAAAGCATCAGAGGTCATATGATGCATGAAAAGTCACATACATATCTGTGAATCCAACTAAATTTAATACAATGTATTACTGAATTATAATAGATATAAGAAAGTACTGATAATCAACTCTTTATTGATTACTACATGGCATCAAACTGATATTTTAGAGAAGAAAGTGAATCTGAGCCATCTGAATAAAATGGGTTTTTTACATCATGATCCCCAATCTAAATCTATAATACCCTTTGTGTGTGTTTGTTGGGAGTTTGATTAAAACCATTTTAGTGTTTATAATTAGTTTTTTGAGCCAGTGATTGATCTGTTAACACAAAGTAAGGGTTCTTTTCTTCATATCTATTTTTATAGATCAAACAGATACACAAACGGAGAATAATCAGGCAAGAAAGGCAAATGAAACTTTAAAAAATGATCATGATATTGTTCTTCATTGAAATCATGAAGTTTGGTCCTATATAGACAAGTCATGAGGAAATATAATGCCCAAATTCAGAGTGCTAAACACATCCTACCACATTCCAGACAATATTTTATAATATAAACACACTTACTTATTAATAAAAAAATCCCTGGAAAAGATAGTAACATGAAAATCTTGTGCAAAGTCTTTTTCCAGCTCTGGGGGTTTAGAGCATCCCACCTACATCCTAAATGTCTGTGTCTTGCTCCTAGTTTTCTTCCTTATGTAATTCTTCCCCCATTTTCAGGTTCTCTGTCTCCCAACATGTGTTATTTGTGGACTAATACGGAAGCTGATGAGATTGTTGAGACGTCCTCTCATCCAATTTTATGCAGTGAAGCTTCAGTCCCAGACTCCATCAACAGCATGTGTGCTGCTAAGTTGTACTTCATTTTTGTTTAGTGGGCCTATTGAAATTGAGAGCCTTTGGCAAAACATGTAATTGGGAGTTTTGAACAGATGTTTCTTGAAAACCATACTTTGTTCAGCCAGAAAGAATCATGGTTTCATGCTTATATGCTCTCCATGTTGAAGAGAAGATCAAATGTTAGTGTGTCTTAGGAAGCCCACAAGACATTTTCTTCCATGGTGTGCGTTTTGTGACATATAGCCTCATGATGATTAAAAGAATTTCTTTAGGATTCTCAAATATCAAAAGCCTATCCATACAGTAAGTATGAAATCTCTCCTTCAATGATTACAGCAGAATTCAAAAATAATAAAATGAACATTTCCTGTTGATAGTTGAACTAAGATTTCAAGATAGCTTTTAAAAATAGCCCCTCTAATAGTTTGCATATTAATACCATAAAATATTCACTAGGCTAACTTTTTAATTAAATTCCAGTCACCTATGCTAATTTGTTTCAATAATTTTAGGACTAACAATCTCTTAAAAAGATCAATGGTGGACATCATTGAAGAAATAAATGACTGCTTTCAATCTCTTAAACTATTTGTCAGGAGTTTACTTAATTTAGAAAGTGGTTCAAGGATCCTCATTGACTTAATTAAAATGTAGATGAGACTAAACAAAAAACCCCATCATTTTTACATGTTAAATATCCTTTGTAATATTGAAGTTATATTATTAAAATAAAAAGTATTACGGTTTGCATTTTAAATGTGCTCCCAACAGCCATGGCCATGTATTAGTGTCTTGGTCTCCAGCTCATGACAGTATTAAGAGATGTGGAACGCTGAGATGACAGGATCTACTGGAAGGAAGTTAGATTACCCAGACTGTGCCATTGGAAGGATAGTGGGACCCTGGCTCTTCCTTTCCCTCTATTTTGCTTCCTGGCTACCATGAAGTGATTAGCTCTGCATCACCATGCCATCTTGTCCAGGTGGTCTGCCTCACTACAGGCCCCAAATGAAGGCTGGGTGACTACAGACAGACTTGATGAAATGTGTATTTCCTTGTTGTGAGTTGGTTACCTCAGGTATTTTGTAACAGTAATGAAAGCCTGCCTTTTTTTTTTTCAATATTTTAAAAGTCTGGGTAACTCATCGTTTATAAATATTTCTGAAGTTCTCTTTTCAGAGTTTTAGAAAATACTAGTGTTCACTGTATGATTCCCTAGGGGACCAGAAATAGGGAATACAGAATTTTCTACATTTGTTTTAGTACTTCTGAGAAACATACCTCAGGGGACCACTCAGTAGAGTATGTTTTGAGAAAAGCTGGTATAGAAGATGCTAGAACTTCTGTTTATATATTCAAGGATAGAGAAACGGAAACGTTCCCTTTTTTTATTTTTTTATTTTACAAAACAAAATGTATTACCTTGGGGTGAAGCAATCTCATGTGATGTGGATGGAATATATGACATTTTCAAATTTAAAACAAAATCAAAACTGAAGCCTTCACTTTACTGCTAGCCTGGGGGTGATGAGATAATATAGTGTATTTGCGTGAAGTTTTCTTTTTAAATATATTTTTAATGTACTTCACTTATCATGATGGATGAAAGTGGAAATTCTAGTTGTCTTAGTCCTTAGACAGTCTTAAGTGACATAGAATGATGAATGTCTAAGGGAAGAACTGTTAGGCACCGAAGTGGGAACTATATTTTGTGTTTTCCATGTCAAGTCACATGCCCCTGAGTCACTGGGCTACAGTTGTTGACCTGTCCCATGTTAAGGTGAGGCCTACGTCTTTTTGTCAGAGAGGCCAGAAGATAAGAGATCTCGTCTATGAGTTGGTTGATACAAACATGGGAATGATAGTTCATATTTTATGTGCTTGGCAATGTGTTTGTTGAAATGCTTTACACAGATGCTTTTTATAATCTTCAGAAACAAACAAATAATATACTAGGTCCCTGAAATTCAACTCTTATTTTATGGAGAGGAAGGCCTGGAGTAAGATATTTCATATCTTTGCCTGATCTCACAGCTAGTACGACATAGAGTCTACATGTAAAATTTGAGGATACAGTATATGTGATTTCCAGCTTCACATCTTCAAGCCCTGGAGGTTTGCTGCCTGGGTTATGCTTCTATTAACAACCAATGTGTACCATTGGCGGATGCTTTCTTTATGAAAAGCACGTCTGTGGATACAGATATCTAGTACTCTTGGGCACGGATTCTTACTAATTACTATTGGAATACTGGGTTTTGTTCTAGTCTTTTTGTAAGGCACAGCGCCATAACCTGTGTATGTACCTGAGGCTTGACGAGGTAAAGGCTGACCTTAGCTAAGATATATAAAAAAGTTATGTTTGTTAAGAGGAAAAAGGGGCTGGTGAGATGTCTCATCGTGTAAAGGTACTTGCAACCAAGCCCCTTTGTAACCAAGCAGAGGGAAGAGTGGAAGAAGTTAAGTATTTTAGTAACTCAAAGGTATGGGAAGGAGCACAGTGGGACAAAGGTTATAATAGCTTTAATACAGTGTGTGGTCTTAAAAGTCAGTCAAAGGCTACAGACTGTATGCAGTGGAATCCATCATGCAAATGGTGGCGGAATAGGCTTGCATTTGAGTGAGGAGTCATTTGCTTCAGGTCCTTCAGATCTTCTGCTCCTAGAGATGTAATGCTATGGAGTTAATGGAGGTGTCACGGCAACTGTGATCAGATCAGTTACTGCAGGTGACTCCTAATGGTTCAGAGCTCAGCATTCTTTACTAATTCCTCATTTCCATTCCCACTGTCAGAGTTCAAGCCCTTATTACCTCTTGTCTGGACTACCAGCTGGTCTGATTGACTTTGGCCTCACATCTCTCAATTTCACCTACAGAATATAAGGTTCTTAAAACTCCGTTTTTATCATGTCACTCCTTCAATCAAAAGTCTCCTGTGAGTCCCCATCATGTACTGAATGGAGAACAGGCTTTGTAGTCTGGCCTCTAATTGTCTCCTGAACTGAACTGGCTGTAACCCACCTGTCCTGCCTTATGCCCCCTATTAACTTACATGTGTCCTTCATCCATGCCTATGGACACCTGCTGGGAGCCTGGGTTTCCTCGTGCCATCTCCTCCTTTGCTTTCTGCTTTCTGCTCACTAAATTATCCAACTCCTCTTTTGTGTCTATCAGTACTCTACATATGCATTCTTTAATTCCCATCGCAAATGTCTCTTTTGCACAGCTCTCTGATCACTTTGACGCTGAGAGGCTTTTGATCATCTCAACTTTATGAGTGGATTTGTGATCTCTCTTCTACACAGCTACTAAATTCTTTCTTTAGGTTATAGCGAGAGCATAGCGTTATACTAGATTCTGGGGTTACTAAGCACAGAGGTTCTATCCTGATTACCACTTTATCCCAGGAACTGCTCTAGAGTCAACACAATAAATGCCCAAAGAATATTTGCAACATTCAGAAGAGCTGGTCCCCTAAGCAGTCATCTACACAGTCCTGAAAGGAAGTGTTTGTATTTTTTTCTCTGTCTGTTTTTCCAATCAATATTTAAGGTTTTCTTTTGAAATATTTCCTTTGGAATTTAGGTATGATTTTGTGTAATTATCTTTTTTAACCACTTGGTACTTTTGAGGACAGACACTTCCTACTCAAATCGGTATTGTATCTGCAGACCAATATCTGGAGCAGGGATGTGGGGAGAGCTCGCATGTATTTATGTTAGCTGATTGGATAAATAAGTCTTGTAACATAACTGATTTCCTAGACTCCTGAAATGATAGCTATTCATTCAGATATGTGTTGGGCACTATAATAGTTAACTTTTCTTATTGTTGTAAAACAAATACTTGACAAGAATCAAATTAAGGGTTAAAGATCGGTGCTTGGGTCTGATTTGAGATGGGAACAATCCATTGCAGCAGAGGCAGCTCTTTGGCAGTGGGAGCATATTAGAGATGCTCACTCACATGTAAATGCACTGGAGATTTGACATGAAAATAATTTAGCTTTTAACTTCCTGAGTTTACAGCAACTGGTCAAGTTCAAGGTAACCCTAAATTCAATTTATTTTGTCCAGTGACACCAGGGCATGGGATGGATCTGCTCACATTCAGGCTGAGTCTTTTCTTCTCAGTTGATGCTCTCCTTAAACTCCTTCACTGACATACCCACAGGTGATCTACACAACTCTAAATCCAGTCAGGTTGACAATGAGGATGACTAGACATCTATACTGAACACATTGCTGGGGTGGGAGAAACAAAAACAACATCAACAGCAGCAACAACAACAAATTAACTTCTCTTATGTCCAAGAGTGAAAGCCTTTGTTCAATCTAACTTACTGAGTAAATAAATTAGATAAGCTGGTCTTGTTTTTATTGACATAAAGAAGTTAAATCCAGTCTTAACTGATTCATAAAAGAATCACAAAAATCTCTTTAAGTCATATCAACAGTCCTGGTAAAATCAATATGCCTTGCTTCTTGGCAGGGTCATTTGACATCATTAACTTATACTTCATCTTTCATATGCCAGGAAACATTTTGTCCATGTAGTGGATTTAAGCTCTTGGGAATAATGTCAGTTGACATACATTCATAGGGCAGGAGTCAGCTAATAACCCCAAATATATAAACTTCAAGTATTTGAAAGCTTCCCTAGGTTGGAATAATCTTTCACAGAATCCTTTCAAATGTTCAGAGAAACTTAACATCAATATATACTTATTATTCCAGGAGATTACCAGAAATGACACATTTTTCCATCTGTTTCTCCTGACTATAAGTTTTAAGTCTGTTTCAGGTTAGGTCAGTGTATATTTATGTGCAATGGGAATAGATATAAAAATTTCCATGGCTTCATTAGACCATTTGAGAAATGGTCTTATGTAAAAAGCCACATTTCTAATAAAACAAAAATTGAAGATATTAAGTAGAAATTCATTCAAATTGCTGATATGGTACCCAGGAGATGTATTTGCTATTCAAAGTTTAGGGTTATGATTAACTTGATCAATTGCCAATTACCATGTAAGTCAAGGAAATTCAAAGATAAACTCTGTGTGTGTGTGTGTGTGTGTGTGTGTGTGTGTGTGTGTGTGTGTGTGTGAACTCCTTCAGCTTGACTTTTATTCTATAATTACTCTCCTTTTCCTCTCTTTACATATTGTCTGCTCTGTTTATTCCTGTGCATTTGAAAATTGTTTTCCTCTATTGATTGCTTGCATTGTGGTTTGAATCAATTATTTCTGGATGTAGTCTGGGCATAAATAAGTAATGCCTAAATAACTAATAGACTTGTCTTCAAACATCCATATTCTCTCTTACAAACATTCATTGCAGGAGTTAATTAGAAATGGAACTAAATATTGCTTTGATTAATTAGCATTCATTAAGATCCCTTGATATGCTTTATAGAAACCACAAAACTCCTGGTGTCTGCTTGAATACAGCTTGGAAGGTATTCCTGGTGAGACGGTGCTGAATTCTTCTCATACTTTATCGAGCATTATGTATACAGATTACTATTTTTTTTGTTCAGCATTTCATATTGTTCCTTCTGATTCCAAATGAAAATTGCAAGAGCTTAAACAAATTAATTGAAAAGTTTCTAGCAACATTATAACTCATATACATATTTTCATGTTCTCAATGAAATTCAATTTTTGAACTCCTCATTCAGGTAATACTGTTTTAAGAATCACAACCAAGTACAATTTTAGTTCCTTAAACTAAGGAGAAAAATAAACTTCCTTTCTTTTCCACTTACAAATATTTTCCAAAACATGGAATGAAGATGAGTGTCAAATGTAGTATACAGTTCCAAAATTATAGACATGTCTGTTCGTCACATCTCCAGTATTAGAACAAACAATTTTCTAAAACACAAAACAAAACAACCAAACAAAAAAAGACCCATTCTATCTGATCTTGAAGGAACAAAATCTTACCATTAGATGCGAACATCTTGTTATGCAGAAGAGGATGAAGGATTTTAAGAGCCAGCGGTGGGCAAGAAGGGAATTGAGGACACCAAGGAAACAGTGCCTTTCAGATAAAATAAGACCATTGCCCATATGAACTCACAGAGACATTGGCAGTAAAAGACCTACACAGGTCTAAACCAGATGCTGTCTCAGTACTGAGAGGGGGAAGTGGACATGAGCTCCCCACTCCTAACCAAGAAGCTATCTCCAACTGGCATCCCATTGCAAAGGAAAAATTAGTTTTTTCCCAGTGGACTCTCACTGGGGATATTACCCACACTTTAGGGCAGACCCCAGGCCCAGCAGTAGATGCCAATACCAAATGAACTTAGTGGCTCTCCCCCGCCCCCTTAGGCTTTTGAGCTCCTATTGCTTTGTTTGGAGATCTCTTTTGTCATACTGCTTTCTTGCTTATATTTTTATTTTGTGTTTTTAAATGTTTTTGAGTGTTTCTTGTGCTTTCTTCTTCTTCTTCTTCTTCTTCTTCTTCTTATTCTTATTCTTATTATCATTATTTAATTTTGGTTTGTTTGACTTTTGTTTTTCAAAGAGAAAGAGAAAGAAGGTATGGAGTTGGAAGGATAGGGAGGTAGGGGGATCTGGGAAGAGTTGGGGGAAGGGAAACCATGATCAGAATATATTGTATAAAGGTTTTATTTTCAGTAAATAGAATTACATATTTATGGTTTATTCCCATATATACAAAATTAAAAAACAGTTAAATAAGCGTACATGATGTGCTGGCTGGTTTTATGTCAACTTGACACAAGCTATATCCATCTGAGAAGATGGAACCTCAATTGAGAAAAATGCCTCCAGAAGATTTGTGTAGCAACCAGGCAAGCTTGTAGGGCATTTTCTTAATTAGTGATGAATTGGAGAGTTGCCGCAAATTGTGGGGGGTGACATGCCTGGGTTGATGGTTCAAGGGTCTATAAGAACCATGAACAAGTCGTGAGGAACAACCCAATAAACATCACCCCTCCATGACCTCTGCATCAGCTCCTGCCTGCCAGTTCCCACCGTGTTTTAGTTCCTGTCCTGACTTCCTTTGATGACCAACAATGTGGAATCATAAGCCAAATAAACTCTTTCTTTTCAAACTTGATTTTGGCCATGGTATTTAATCACAACAATAGCAACCCTAAGACATATTGTGAGTCATAGAAAAATTCAACTCTTGGATTCTGTCAGTAGCTCTTCTGATTTTTTATATTTTTGGTTGTGAGCCTAGCCTTTAACGGCTGAGCTATCCCTTCAGCCTGAATTTTTTTGTATGCATGTTTTATAGATTGTGTTCAGCAAAGCTTTATAAAAAGATGTGTGGAAGAAGTGGGAATTCTTATTTTTATCTTTGATTTTTTTATATTAAATTTGTTCCTTGACAATTCATAGATGTATTTGATGAATTATAACTCCTCCTCTGAATCTTTTCTAATCCTCTTCCCACTCTGTTATCGCCCACCCTGCTACCTACAAATCCCTTTCCCACATTCCTGTCCTTTTTTGTTTTGTTTTGTGACACACTGAGTTTAACCAGAACCATATCTGTGACCATGGGTTTGGAACTATACATTGGAGCCTGCTCAGCTTACTAGTAAGTACAAAGTAAAAGGAAAACACAGTCTGTGGTGATTTCAAAGAAAATGGCCCCAAAGGGAGTGGCACTGTTGGAGTAGGTGTGGTTTTATTGAAGGAAGTGTGTTACTATGGGGGCGGGCTTTGAGGTTTCTTTCTCAAGCCTCCCTCAGTGTGATAGTGATTTCCTGCTGCCTGCTTATGAAAATATAAGGACTCTCAGCTCCAGCACCATGTCTGCCTGCATGCTGCCATGCTTCCCACCATGATGATAATGGACTGAACTTCTGAAACTATAAATTGCCACCAAAATTAAATTCTTTTTCCCTCTCTGATCATGGTGTCTCTTCACAGCAATAAAAACCCAAACTAAGGTATAACTCCTTTCACAAAATCGCAATAGTTCAGCAGGAAGGATAGGACCATAAGAGCTGTTTCTTATCAATGACAGACTGGGCCAATCTTATGCAGGCTGAGTGCAGAAGATCACAACTATTGTGAACTCATGATTGTAAAGGCTGTTCCATGCACAGAAGATGACTTAACATCCCTTCTCCAACCTTCTAGTTTTCATATTCTTTCTGCTTCTTCTCCCCAAGTACTCCCTGAACTATTGAGGGAATGGCATAAATGTCTTTTCAGGCCCCAGCACTTAACTGTCACATATTCTCAGCACCTTAAATAGGAATAAATTTTCACATTTTAGCCCTGTTCAGTGCAAAATGAGAAGCTTCTCTGATTAAAACCAAGAAAAGAAGCAAACAGATGTTTTTTTGATCAAATATATATGGACAACACTACAAAACAGCATTTTTTTTTTAGTAGTGTTTTCCAAGGTTAAGGCTCTGAGAAGGGGTGAAAGAAGAAATTTTGTTGTTAAACCGAGCATTTTCCTAATGATTTTCAAAAAGTTGTAACACACTATTGACATGATAAGGAACTATTCTAGTTACTTAGGTTGTTTTCAGATTCCAGGTAGTTATAAGTATATGGATTTTCTTCTACCACTAGGAGCTGAGTTCTGAACTGTTTGTTGCTGGTAGAATCATGGAATCAGAACATTCGAAGTATCAGAGCCCAGTGACTCTCAAACTTTAGCATGCTTTATAAGAACCTGGGTAGGAGTATAAACATGGCTTGCTAACTTCACATTTGAAGGATTGGTAAGGTTTGAAGAAAAGGCTTGCTGTTAATACTCAATATACTTAGCTGATTCTGTTGCTGTTTTTATGGGGTAATCCATTGAAAGCCTCCTATGTAGTCTACCACATAGATTCTTTTAGTGTTTGAAATGTCCTCAGACATTTTCACTGTCAATTTCTTCAAATATTTCTAATTTTCTGTGATGTATTACTTATCCACCAAATCACTAGGTTGCAATATGTAAACCATATGGTCACTCATTAACTCTAGATTTATTTCTGGAAAAACTAACAGTTTGCTTTCACAGTGAACTCCATGGCTTCTGGCTGACCTGGGTCCTGGTTGATAAATCTAAACATCTGTTCTTGTGTGTCTTGAATGTTTACTGAATGTGTGCATTGCACATTTGGTGTTTGTTCCATGCCTACAAATAGGAGGAAACAAAATGGTCTCTGCTCTTACCATGCTTACATTTTAAAAAGAGACAGAAAATAGCAGTTATATGCAGGCAAATGAAATAGTTTCAGACAATGATAAATGAAAAACAAAAATAAACCTGAATAGAATATTAAAGAGAATATATTAAAGAGGGCCTAACAGAGTCTCTAGACAGATAATGGCTTCCTTGAGAAGGATGTGTTAGTGGTGAATGCTCAATGGCTTGTTCTTCTTTTCAGTATTCTTCTGTAGATTTGTCTATAAATTGTCATCACTGGAAGTGGTGACCTCACTGCCAGCTTCACTGTTTCTTTGGCCTATGATTCTGTTTTGGATTCTCTCTCAACCTGGTCACTTCACTTCTAGCTGTGGGTTGGGGTACTTCTACCCCAAGACATCCTTGCCATTTTTTGAACCATCTTTCTATTACCACAGCTCTTTGACCCTATTACCAAGAGTAAGATATATCAACTTCATCTCTGGCAACATTATTACTGAAGAATTCCTCAGAACAACAACAGTGTGTGTATGAATGTAAGTCAATTAATTTTTGTGTGGTAAATGGGTGTGTTTGTTGGTGTGAGTGTGCTAACTCATGCTCACTCATGTGGATGTGAGAGGTTGATATCAAAATGTCCTTCTCCATCACTTCTTTGCCTTATTATTTTTAATCCATTTTGAGGTCACTGATAATTTAACTTCTATTGAGTTTTTCTTTGACAATATGTACATATTCTTTTTTTATTAAGAAAAAATTTTTATTTATTTTATATACCAATCAGAGATGCCCCTCTTCTCTCCTTCTACCCCTCCAGCTTCCCTCTTACAACCCACCCCCCATTCCCTCCTACAAGAAGGTAAGGCCTCCCATGGGGAGGTACATTTAGTAGAGGCAAGTTCTATTGAGTTTATTCTTTATACAGTATTTTCATGTATCTGTAACATACATCATGATTATTGTAACCTTTCTAGTATCTCTCCTACCTCTTTAGCCACCCTCCAACCACCTTATTTTTGAGATAGAGTCTCTCACTTAACTTCTCACTTAACATTTTTGACTAGACTGGCTGGCTACCAGGAATATCCTGTCTCTGCTTTCCAAGGCTGAGATTACTCATATTTTTTGCAGTGTCTCCTAGCTGGATCATCTGGTCAACCTGCATTGAAGAGAAAGAGAGTGAGTTCAGCCCTGCACATCTGCTTGACCTAAGTCCAGGAGAGAGGCAGTGAGTGCTCATTCTGGAGTACTGGTCTACCCCACTTCTTAGGGAGGGAAGGAGGGGAAGGAAAAAAAGAAACGCCTGCTCTCCCTACCTTTCCTACATGCACTGCTGTGCCACAGTGGGAGAAGATTGGTGGAGATTAATGTAGGTGACCCAGATCCAAACTCCTGTCTTCATTCCTACACAGCAAGCACTTGAACCCATGAGCCATCTCCCCAGGCCGGAAATGTTACATTTCTTAATAGGAGAACTTCTCATTTCTGAAATGCTTTTGAAGAAAACTTAAAACAATAAAATCAGCTGACTTTAGTTTCCCTGTAATTTTGCCTCAAAATTGTACTCAATTGGGTGATACAGACCTATTCAAATCCTTTTACATTCAACAGTACTCAGATATTTGATGAAAATCTCTGTGCTTTCCAAGAGATATTTTCTTAAAAATATTTTATTTTATTGTTAAAGATAGGTATATACATATGGGCATGGATAGAGCAGAGAGATGGGTTTATGTGTTTGAGTACAGGTGCATATAGAAGCCAGAGAAGGTCATCAGTTCATTGGGAGCTCAAATCACAGGTGGCATGAGCCACCCAATATGAGTGTTGAGAACTGATCTCCGATCTTCTGCTATAAGCAGAACATGTTCTTTACTGCTAAGGCATCTTTCCAGCCCTTCCTATGAGATCTTTCTCAGACCACATTTCTGTACTGTTTATGAATCATTCCCTCTTGAATATAGTCTCTTAGAATATCTTTATTCTTTATATTTCCTTTCTTTTACTGTGTCTTTAGTCAGTTCTCTAGATTTAGAGTAAATATCAGTGAACAAAGAAAGAAAGTTATATTAATTACTTGTCCCACTTCTGTGATACAACAAAGCAACTCAGAGAGGCAGGGTTTATTTTTGCTCAGAGCAAGACCATCATGATGGGGAAGGCTTGGTGGCAGGAACAGCTTCTAGCTATGGTGCAGAAAGTGGGGATTATTTCTCAAATCTTGACAGATCAGAAAGAAGAGAGAGATGAATGCTGACATTCATCTGACTCTTTTCATCTTTCCTCATTTATTTAGTCTGCAAATCCCTTGCTCACAGGATGGTAAAATGCACGTTCAGGGCATATCTTGCTCCCTTCACTAATCTATGGAAAAGCCTTCATACATGTCCGGAGGTGTGTCTCCTAGGTATGCCCAAATCCAGCCAAATCGGCAATGAAGATTACTTTCAGTATCTTCTCAATCTGGTTGCTATTTATCCAAAATGCAGCCTACATGTACACTAATTTTTAATTTTTAGTTTTAATACTCTTCATTTTAAAACTGATATTGAATTAAATTCATGACAAATCTCTCCTTTTTAATTATTTCCCCTTTCCCATTTGCTGCAGTGAAATTACGTCCCCTCCATGCACATACTTACTTAGACTAACTTTATGTGAGTCACTTTTCTAAGCCTTTAAATACATGAAGTCATTTAATTCTTAAACAATCCTAAGAGGCTGGAATTATAATTAATCCCACTTTATAGATAATGAAATTAAGTCACAGTGTAGTAAAATGATTTTGTAAAGCACCCTGTTCTCATGTGGTCTCAAGGTTTGAACATTGAGAGCTTAGAGTTTGTGCTCTGTTTCACTGTTCAGCAGTGTTGTTAAGCCCAGCACAATCAACTCTCCTTCTTTTATTACAATGATGAAATTTCCTGTCATTAGATTTTCTGCAGCATCTCAGAGCTGTCAAGATGCTTTCGTGGTCCTTGTGTCATCCACTGTACGCAATATATCTAACGTGTTCATGCTTTTCATAAATATAAAGACAATCCATTAAGTATACTGTATCTATCTACTGTCCTATCTATTGATCTGTCTTCATCCATCCATTTACAAGTGAATTATCATCCATCATATAGGACCTGAGTATAAAATGGATGAGAATTTGAGACTGTATCTCAAGTTAAACACATGTGGCTTGTGCTTTCCATTTGATCCTTTTTGTACTTCTTATTTTCTAATCAAGTTTTTTAATTAATTAATAATGACTGAAGAAGGTACTATGGCCTTTCCATACATATATACATATACACACATACACATACACTGTCATTGTTCAGTTTGAGTTTTTTTCTTAAACAGGCTTTTATGCAGGCTAGATACAAACTCTTGGTATTCCTTCTTCCACTTCTTGAGTAATATGGTGCACCATACTCACAAACATTTTTTTATACTTTTTAATTTAATTAAGATATAATTACATTATTTCTCCCTTTCCTTTCAGTCCTTTCCTGACCCCACCCCCTTGATCCCTTTCAAACTCATGGCCTCTTTTTCTTTAATTATTATTGTTACACATATATCTGTATACATTTGCATAACTATATAAATATAACCTGCTGAGTCCATTTAGTATGGCCTATTAGCATATGTTTTCAGAGCTGACTCCAAGGTGTTGGTTATTAATTAAGGGGCTCATACCTGGAGAAGAATAATTCTCCATCTTTCAGCAGTTGCTAATTGCTTATAGTTCTTTGTTTAGGGGTGGCCCTGTGAAACTTCCAGTTCCATGTTAGTGTGTCTATTGGTGTTGTCATTGTTCTGGTCTTGTTTAGGGAGCCATATCATAGCTCTCCTGTCATTCCTAAGAGGCATTACCTTACACCAGATGTCCTTGTCATGTGGCTCAATCTTCTTACCCATTCCATGATGTTCTCTGAGCCTTAGGTGTTGGGATTATATTACAATGTATCTACTGGAGCTAGGCAGCCCCTAGTAACAAACATTGAGATATATGTTCCAAGGCAAGTTGTGTGACTTCAGATTTCTTTCTAAGCAATAATAATAGAATCAAGATAAAGGGTGACAATTAGTGGGAGGAATTTTTTGATGTTAAAATGACTCCCAGTTTATAGGTATTTAACCAACAATCGTGAGACACATACAAAGACACACAAGAGATAATTGGGGTGGCAGGGTTGATTCTAACAACCCAAGGGATTAGAAGCCTATCTAAAAGTGCTTTCTGCACAAGATAATTACATAAACCATGTTCTTAAGATTTTGTGTTCATAACGAATAGTTATAGTTAGGATCATCAACAAACTACCCCCGTATAATAACCCACATTTGTTAGATTTACATGATTACAAGCCATATTTTATTCAGGTAATACTTTTTTTCTTACTTATTTGTTTATTTAAAAAAGGTTTTTTTTCTTCATTTTATATACCAATCCCAGTTCCCTCTCCCCTTCCCCAGCCCTCCCCACCTCTCCCAATCCCACCCCCCATCCACTCCTCAGAGAGGGTAAGGCATCCCTTGGTGAGTCAACAAGTCTGGCATACTAAGTTGAGGCAGGACCCTTCCCTCCTATGTCAAGGCTGAGCAAGGTATTCCACTCTAGGTAATGTGTTCCAAAAAGCCATTTCATGCACCCTGAATATGTCATGAACCCATTGCCAGGGTTGCCCACATTCAGAGGGCCTAGTTCTGTCCCATGCATGTTCCCCAGCTGAGAGGCCAGAGTCCATGAACTCCCCCCAGCTTGGGTCAACTGTCTCTGTGGTTTTCCCGATAATGATCTTATACATGATTTCTACTTTAATCCATTGATTAAACATAAATTCTGGTACCTAATCTATAATGCACACACTTGCCTATACCATTGGAAATTTCATTTTCTGGGTAGGGGCTGCAATCAAAACAGCAGACAGCCTTGCCTTCCTGAAGAAATCTCCTGAATTCAGGACCACAACTGTCACTGAAAACAGAGATGGGAGTCTGAGCAAACTGGAGATGTGAGGATATATAAGAATTGATCTGGTAACTGAATTTTATGAGAGTACTGGACCACTAAAAAATTTAATTTTATAAACCCACATTCAGTTAAATAATGAAGGTATAAGTATATCCTATAATAGGATATATGCGTAACACACATATGAATATACATGTAAACACACATACATATATTATTTGGAATCACGTATTTATATTGGGAAGAATGTGTTAATACTTTTCAATAATAAACTTATGAAGGAAAAAAACTGCTTTCTATTGTGAGATGTCAGAATAAAATTCCTTAAGGATGTTACTTTAACGACTTGGAAAGGTGCTTATCCAGTTAGAGATCAATGAATACTATACACTGAAAGTGTCTGAATGTGCCTCATAATACATAGTGCATAGTACAGAGCATTTGGTCAAAATAAGAGACTAATCACTGGGCAGTGGTGGTGCACGCCTTTAATCCCAGCACTTGGGAGCCAGAGACAGGTGGATCTTTGTGAGTTCAAGGCCAGCCTGGTCTACAGAGCGAGATCCAGGAAAGGCGCAAAGCTACACAGAGAAACCCTGTCTCAAAAAAAAAAAAAAAAGACTAATCACTGTTAACTTCTTTAGCTTTTTAATGAGCCAAACATTAATATGTCTGTATAAATATGTAACTATATAAATATGTAAATATATATGTGTATTTATGAAGTTATTTGTCTTACTCCTATAGTTTGCAAAGTACTTCTAAAGGCTCATTTGTTAAAAAGCTTAGTCCCCACCCCATAGAACTATTGGAAGATGGGGAAATTTTTAGAAGTTGGGGTCTAGAGGAAGAAATTATGTTTTGGAGGACATACCCTTGAAGGGGATATTGGGATCTGAGCCTATCTTCTTCATCCCTTTCAACTTTTTCATTTGATAAACTCTCTACAATGATGTATTGCCTCCCCACAGGCTGTAAAACAATGAGCCCGCTAATCACAGATAGAAACTTCTAATATCTGAGCTCAAACAAGCCTTTCCTTCCTGTGAGTTGATTATTTTGGAAATTTTGTCACAGTAAACAGGAATTTGACCACTGGACTTACTATAATATTCCTAGAGCAAAGTGCCACAATAGTAGCACTGCTTACTCTTTGGGATGGATAGTGGTTTGCTGTGGAAGACCGTCTTGTGCATTGCAGAATGCTCAGCACAATGTTAGTCTGATTTCTTTTTATTAGATGTCAGTGGGATCCTTTCAGTTGTGATAATGAAAAAATGTTTCCAGACAACATCATCACATGTCCCCCAGAGATCTCTTTTGAAAACCATTGAGGTATAACAACGAATACAGCAAGACACCAAGCTTTTTTTTTATGCTTCAGTTGATAATTCTGAAGTCTTCACTTAATAGTTTTTATTTTAATAATTATTCTGAAGATACTATTTTCCTGCTTTATACTACTGTATTAGTTACTTTCTATTGCTGTGGTAAAGCACATTACCATGACAACTTATATAAGAAAGAGTTTATTTGGGCTTATGGTTCCAAGGGGTTAGAGTCCACAATGACAGGGACAGGATGGCAACAAGCATCAGGCATGCCAGCTGGAGCAGGAATTGAATGCTCACACCTTCCACCACAACCACAAACACAGAGAGCAACCTGACTATAGGGCAAAGTGTTAAGTTCTCAAACACTACCCTAGTAACATACTTTCTTCAGGAGGCCATACTTTCTAAACATCCCCAAACAGCACCACCAACTGGAGACCAAATATTCAAACGTTACAGCATTTGGAGGACATTTCTCATTCAAACCATTACAACGCCCAAACTTGTTGCTACCTTTGAAGAACTAGTGCCAATGCCTTTGATTGACCACGAGGGTTTGTGGCCAAGCTATGGTGTTTGAGCATAAGATTCTCAGTTGATTTCTTCAAAACAGGGACTGCTTTCTGCTATTCAGCTCCTGGCTCGAGTTGATTACAGCCTATCATTGATTAGAATGTACTTGCTAAAGCATGTTTATATAGGCACCTATTATAGTCTCCTACCCAAAAGTCATTATCCTCATCTTTTTAAGCAGAGTTGCAGTAATCACACCCACATGACACTGGGAACATTTCTTTTGGCCACTGAATAATTACCAGCATAGTCCTTACAATAGCCATAAAAGCATCAGAGAGATTCATCACAAGGAAATAACTTCCATGAATCAAATTGAACTATTGTAGTAAATGGTATCCTTAAAGCTCTCCCTGGAATACAGTACTCAGCACAAATCAACACACTTGTATAGACATTTCTTATATGCCTATGGATATTGAAGAAAGAGCTCATTAAATAAAACTACTTGCCAGACAGTGGAGATTTCTTTTCTGGATATTTAAATACTTTGGACCTTTCTTTTATGTCTTAATTCACCTAAACTGTGACAAAAGAAAGATAGTCATGACACTATTAGGGGAGATTTCAAAATTTAAGTGTGCTTATGGCCTCTGTGGTTCGTGAATTACATTTGTGTTTGTTGCTTATGGAAGTTTCTCTAAACTTATTCATTTATACATGAGAGAGAGAATTTTGAAAGATGATCTAGTTATTCAAGATGTCCATAATGTCAGTAAATATCCTTGCCGATCACAGATGGCTTCTTTTACAATCTGGGTTTGTCCTGGGAGAAGAATGGGTGATTTATAACTTTCTTATTAGGTTCTGGGCTTGCATGAATGTCCTGAGGCTTTTGCTCATGATTTATATTGGAAACCTGTGCTATGGATTCTGCTTGCTGGATCACTCTTGCTTGTTGCAAGGCTCAGGATCTGCTTCGATGAGAAAGGCACATTTGACAGCTTTCTCAGAGTGGTTGATACACTGCAGTGACCAACCTTCTGTCTATTCTGTTTGTCAAACACATCCTTTCCACTCATCTCCACAGTTTTATTTTAGTTCAGTTTTAATGAAGCAAGAAAGCCAATTCCATTGTAATTTTGCTTGTGTTGAAGAAAAGGAACAAAACAATTTGAAAATATACTTCATGGAAAAATATGGAGACTGATTTTAGTGCCTTGAGGAAGACACAAACTAAGTTTCTTCAAAATAATAGCTATTATGTTTTAATAATTTTATCTGAAGTCTAGATATTTAACAACTTTTGCCTATACGTACACAGAAACAAAAGATCTACCACTACAGAAGCAGTCCAGTGTTGTTCCATTAGTGCAAGCATAGCCATTAAGATCACTGTTACCCAAAGACAGCCTATCAGGTATGAGAATTACAGTTTGTGTAGACTTTTCCTTCCCCACCCAAGAGACAAGCAGCTTCCAAGTCAGAGTGAAAAAAATGATTTTGCATCTTGCACTGGTATTGTCTTTTAATATTTCAGACATGCATAAGTACCTTTTAGTAACTGCTTCTTAAAATTAAGAATCCAGTAAGAGGTATTTGGTCAAATCAAATTATGGCTGAGGCACATGCTATTTATTGGCTTCTGTGTAGCACGAATCTCTAAGAAGGTCTTATTAATAAAAATCAGACCTGGAACTGAGTATTGGGGTGAATGCTGGAAGATCAGAGAAGCAGAACAAGCCACAGCTACCTCACCTTGCCAATTCCTCAGCTGATCCTGTTTCCTCAGACTAGAAGCCTCTGTGTCCTCATCCGAATGAATCTGAGCTGAACTGCTGTTCAAAGTCTAAAAGCTTAACAAACTTTAGTTCCTGGTTTTCATGCCTTATATACCTTTCTGCTTTCTGCCATCACTTCCTGGGATTAAAGGCATGAGTCACCATGCCTGGCTGTTTCCAGTGTGACTTTGAACTCACAGAGATCCAAATGGATCTCTGCCTCCCAAGTGATAGGATTAAAGGCGTGTGTGCCATCATTTTTTGGCCTCTATGTCTATCTAGTGGCTGTTTTGTCCTCTGATCCCAGGTAAGTTTATTAGGATGCACAATATATTGGGGGACACAATATATCACCACATTTCTGCTATTATGAGGTGAATTCTACCAATACGATCCATATTAATAATAGGTATACTCCAGACTCTTTGAGAATGACTCAGTGGGAATACCCATATAAATTTAGCAACAAAAGTGGAAGGTCTATACTTGAATTTCCTTAGCTTTACAAACTTCTATATCAGTGTCATCTTTAAAAAATCCTAATGTCCTCTTTTAGAAGGAGAGTTCAAGCTATTTTCAGTTTGGCCAGCATTGCCATTGGAAAAACAGTTGCTTGAGGATAGTGTGTGTGGGCAGCTTGGAATGTGTGCTTCGTGAGGGAGAAACAATCTATCTACAATGCAATCAGAATGAACTTTCCTGTGAATATATTAAATGGAACCTGAGAGGAAACCTTCACTTTCTCATGAGTTTGTAACACATGTCAGTGTGCAGCCTACACCAGGGGTGAGATTGCTTTCCATATTTTCAGTGTATGAATGTCAAGCTTGAAACTGTTTTTATTACAAAAGTTGACTCTGTAGTATTCAATAAATCTTGCATAGATTATGACATCCATGCGTTGTCTAAGAGTTCATTTCGAAGCAGGTGAGTTTCTGTTGTGTGCCTATACCTTAGTTTTCATGTCATCATACACACACACACACACACACACACACACACACACACACACACACACACACATAAATGCAAGCCAAGATAAACACCATTTCATTGTAACCTTTTAAATTTCTTCAGAATAAATAAGTATGCAAAAAAACCCACCTTTGACAAACTTATTCTCATGCTTCATTTACATTACTCCCAGAACACAAATAGTAAGATATTAAAACTGGGTAAGACTGTCAAATGAGATTCACTTACCTGACATCCCTGTCACTTTAAATTGCTTTGTTGTTTATGCCACGGCTGCAATCTCAGCCCTGTTGCTTGTTAATTGCTTAGTCAATGCAATTGTATCACAACAAATTTATCAGAATTTTAAGAGAAAAACTGACTCTCATTTAGATATGAAATTACTTTGATGGATCGAAGGTGATTATTATCATTAAATGTGACAAGCACAAAATTAAAAAAAAAATCCAGTTCTTGAATTCTGCAGTAAAGGCATAACATGATTCCATTTGAAATCCTTTGATTAAACCCTTTCGGTCATGCAAGCAGGCCATCACATTGCACCAAATAGAATAATTTTTAAATGACTGTTAATACACTGTTAACACACACACACACACACACACACAATCACATTTTGGTTATTTGCACATAATTTTTGAGTGTCTTTGTATCTGTGTGTGGAGTCACATTTGATGCTATTGAATCATCCACTGGGGCATGGGGAACCTATCATTGGCCACACCCTCAATGTGACATGACTCTCTCTCCTTCCGGCAGCCACCAAATGCCAGTAGCTTCTCATTTAGTGGTGGAGCCTTGTGAGCTCCTTGTCTCTCCCTGATGGAGTCTTAAATTGGCTCCATTTTGTGTACATCTTGTGCAAGAAAGCACAGTTTCTGTGAGTTCGTGTGTGCAGAGGCTATGTTGTGTCTAGAGGATAGCATTTCAGAGCTTTCCTTCTGCGACTCTGGCTTTTACATTTTTAAAAATTTCTATGTGTCTTTTACATCCTGTATCTTGATCCCATTCATTCCCTATCCCTTTGCATCTGCCCTCTGTCCCTGCACCCCGCCTCCCCCCCCCACCCCTGCCCCGCTCCACAACAAACCAAATTCAAGAGGAAAAAGGAAGAAAATAAAATAAAAAATTAAAGTAGGGAAAAATTAAAAAAAAAAATCTCCTCATGGAAGCGCAGCAGTGCAACCCAACAAGTCATGTCGTATACCTCTCTGTCCATACAGCTCTACTTGCAAGTGCAAAGAGACATTGGTCTGGTTTGAGCCCCCTCGTCTCCACTACACAAGTGATGCTGTTTCTTCACCAGGACTCTTCCTGGACATCCTGCTGCCACCCTGTGTTGTGAAGATCCTGAAACTTTGGGTCTGCGGTTCAGGTCCCTTCATGTGCTCCAGCAGATCACAGATGGGGTGGATGTTGGGGCAGGCCATGTCCTAACCCTGGGACTGGGCTTGGGCAGCTGTAGGGTTGGTCTGTCAGATGGGAAATGGGGACAGCTATTTCATGGTCACAATTTTGGGACTGGTTTGCCGATTACCTCTGCTAACAGGATTGGCTCTGTTGTGCTGCCCTGGTGAGGTGCAGGGCCTGCTCTCTAGTGTTACAGCTGGTGAGGGTCAGGGATAGCCCTCCCGCTCTTATGACCACTGGGCCAGTTATCCCACCTGTCTCCAGCGTTGTTGCGTGGATGGGGGAAGGAGGTCATTTTTCTCCTGCCCACATCGCCACGAGACAGAAGGGTAATGTAACCACCTTACAGCTGGTGATGGTAAGGGATGGCCCTCCCGCTCTTATGATCACACACGCCAGCTCTCTCATCTGTCCCAGGCACTGATGGGCAGGGGAAGGGAGTAACCTCCCTCGCCTTGCCATCTCATAATGGATGAGTAATGGGGACAGCTTTCCCTTGTTCACTACTTTGGAGCTGGCTTACTCATACCTCCACCAACAGGGTTAGCGCTATTGTGTTTTCCAGGGAAGGTGCAGGGCCTGCTCTCCCTAGTGCTGCAGCTGGTGGGGCTAAGGGGCAACTTTCCTAAGGCTCTAGTGACCTCAGGGCCAGCTCTCCTACCTGCCCCAGGCATTGATGACGGGGGGGGGGGGCATCTTTCCTTCGCTCATGCCACCACAAGACAGATGAGAAATGGGGACAACATTCCCATGGTCACATCTTCGGAGCTGACTCACACCTGCACTAACAGGGTTGGTTCTATTGTGCTGCCCTGGCGAGGTACAGGGCCTACTCTCCGGATTATTGTAGCTGTTGGGGGTCAGGGACAGCTCTCCTGCTTTTATGATGACAGAGCCAGCTCTCCTACCTGCCCCAGACATTGATAGGTAGTGTGAGAAGGGCATTTCTCCCCAGCCCATGTCATGTGACAGATGAGGGGGTGGGGCTAGGTCTCTGTAGTGTCCAACTGCTCCTCACCATAGGTGCCAGGCAGGCTCCTGGTTGGTGCATTTGGCTGCGTGTGGGTGTGGGGTGGGCATTAGGATGAAGTTCTGTTGCTGGCCAGGGTTAGAGTTCCTGCCCTTGCTCCATAGCCAGTGATCAGGACTGGGTTGAGCCAGCGGGCTCCTGCTTGATTGTGGTCCCCACAGACCCAAGAGTCTGGGAGCAGGAAGGGTGCTCTCTGTATCTATTCAGGTCCAGGTTGGCCCGGCAGCTCCTGCTTCAGTTTTCACATCCTTTTCACACCATATCCTGTGATGTTTTCTGAGCCTCGATTGGGAGAGGAGCATTTGATACACATGTTGCATTTACAGTTGAGCACCTACTGTCACTTACTCTCAGTATTTTGAACATAATGTGTCTCTGCATTAATCATCACTCATTGTAATAAGAAACTTATTTTACTAAGATCAGAAGCAGAACAAATCTGTGGATACAAATATAAATATTTAGAAGTTAATTTGGCCTCATGGCCATTTAGCAAGACCATATCAATAGGTTTTCTCTGAGTGTCTATGACTTCTTAACCATGGATACTGAACAGGTTTACAGGACCAGGCATGAATTTGTTCCTATAGAGGAAGCCTTAAATCAAATCAAAGTGACGGTTGGTTATCCCCATAAATGGTCTTACCACTATTGCACCGGTTGGCTCTTCCTGCCTATCAAGCAACTACTGGAACATGCAGTTTCCAGCACCGGGAAGGACCACTGATACCTTTTCTCCTCCAGTACCCTATATAGCACCTTCCAGCACCAAGATTGTTAGCTACCAGTCAGAAATTTTCTTGATAAGTTCAAGACGGATTTCTCTATGTCCAATAACCAAAGTGTGTGCTATCTTCAGCAATAGGGTCTTACCAGCTAGCTATGGTCAGAAAACAAAATAAGTAGTAATAGTCTGTTTGGGGGTACTTCTATGGCATCCCTGACCAACAACTCATAAGGAGGTCTCCTGCACCTAACAATGAGATTTTTGGTTAATAATCCATGTTTTTTTTGGGGAAGGGCGGGGATAGCACTGTTCACTAACGTGATATACTTCTGTTCAAACTCCCTTTTAAATACACACACACACATATACTTAATTATCTTATAAACAAATACAGTTTTATTAGGCTTCTTCACAAATCCTTTATTTTGGTTAACTCATCCCTACCCATCCTTTTCCCCACCATTATCCCTGTCTCTGCTTAAAATTTCAGCTTCCAGCACTTCCCACACTTTCATAAAACATGTATTCTACAACCTTTCTACCCCAAATGTACCCCATGTCACCAGAAGATTTTTGTGCTTTTATTTCTTGAGTTTAAAATGAATCTGTTTGTGTAGTGTGTATTCAGTACACCTGCGCAGGATAAATGACTATAGATAATCATGAATTCACTTTCTATGCTTCATTCAGTCATCTTGGAAATTATGTTTCTCCTCAGTTGAAAAAATTGAAATTATAATACTCTAACCTATTTCAGGGTGGTAATGTGGGAAATAAATAAGATAATAAATTTAAAAGTGTTTGAAAACATTTAGCCATAGAAATAAAGGGGAAACACATTTTTTTTTATGGTGAACAATGCGATAAACATAGGAAGATCTTCTCACAAGACACTAATACTGGTGTTTGAAGCTACAAAATGAATACGGAGTTTGTAGTCCTCACATTCTTAGAATCAGGAATCACCTTGCAATAATCATAAATGTGGTTATTAATTAAATAGTTTTAAACTAAAGTTATGGATCCCTTTAGCTAAAACATGTTGCAATGTAATTTGATCTATGAACCCATTCATACTTTCATTTACTCAGCAAATATCAATTTATCATAACATAATAGGTATGTTCTTGGACCCTGGTGATGTAGTGATTTAGAAGTTAGTCAAACTCTCTGCCATGTGAAAGTAAAAGGGTGACTATAGCCGGAAGTTGGGCGCCATTTGTAGCCAGAAATTTTCCTGTGTCCCAGCTGGCTGGCAGTTGGGACAAATCTTTCCCACTCATATTCCTCAAGAAAACACACAGAGGCTTATATTAATTATAACTGCTTGGCCATTAGCTTAGGCTTATTACTGACTAGCTCTCACAGTTAAATTAACCCATAATTCTTATTTATGTTTAGCCACATGGCTATGTACTTTTTCTCAGTTCTGCCTTTTCATCTTTCTTCCTCTGTGTCTGGTGACTCCTGACTCAGCCTTCCTCTTCCCAGAATTCTTTTAGTCTGCTTGCCCTGCCTATACTTCCTGCCTGGCTACTGACCAATCAGTGTTTTATTAAACCAATGTATAAGAGCTTTATCCCATAGCAGCTCTATATAATCATGTTGTGTGAGAAAAGAAACCACAAGGCCATAAAGTGCGAGGGTAGGTAGGATTAATTTACTTTCCTCTTTCAGGAGATGCTGTGGGATGTTCTGTATGGCAAATGTGTTGCTGATTGGTCAATAAATAAAACACTGATTGTCCATTGGCTAGGCAGGAAGTATAGGCAGGACAAGGAGGAGAATAAAGCTGGGAAGTGGAAGGCTGAGTCAGAGAGACACTGCCAGCCACCACCAGGACAAGCAATATGTGAAGATGCCAGTAAGCCACGAGCTACGTGGCAAGGTACAGACTTATGGAAATGGATTAATTTAGGCTATAAGAACAGTTAGCAAGAAGCCTGCCACGGCCATACAGTTTGTAAGCAATATAAGTCTCTGTGTTTACTTGGTCGGGTCTGAGCGGCTGTGGGACTGGCGGTGACAAAGATTTGTCCTGACTGTGGGCCAGGCAGGAAAACTCCATCTACAAGGAGATGGTAGGTATTAAAGTTTTTAGGTAAATAGACTACATTTTATGATACAATATTTTTTTTTCCTGTGAGGCTAATAATCTTACAGAATGTAGTAGATACCGTCAGTGCTCTATCAATACCCCTTTTGATCTGTTTGCCATAACATAAGCTTGATTTGAGATGCTCAAGCATATTTGGGCTTCTGGAACACACTTTCCATGTGCTTACTCCATCTTAAAGTACCTTACCATCAACACCTACCTCCAAGGAGCCTTTATTCAACACAATGAATGCTATGAATATCCCAGGACAATTCTGATATACTCATAGTTTTATGCCAGCTTGAGTACTGAATTCTGCCCTGAGAAAATCTCTACCAGGGTCCAGAACAGAAGCTACAAGTGGCTAGGATTCTAATCTGAGGAATATTAAATGAATCTAAGCACACTGAGTTCTTTAGTCCATTCACTTTATTCATCTATGTCAGAGTTCTATCTACATAGCTTCTTTTCTGTTCTCATACTGAGGTCCTCTCAGTACCTTTTTCTCTCGGTCCCTTCTGCTGTTCTCTCATCTCTATCTAGTTCTTTCCATCTTTGTCCTCATCTTTGTTCTCCCTCTAGTGCTGTGGGGGAACCAGTATATATACACAAGCAGTGATTCTTTGGCAAAGCAATGCGAGACTTGAAGTTTTCAGGGTTGCAGAGAGAGTGATAAGGATCCACACATAAATCAAAAATTGTCAGCTTCCAATTACAACCCAAAAGGGGGAGTGAATTTGCACAAGAAATGAAGCTTGGCACCTATCATCTGCCCGACCTTGTCAGAAATCTCCTTTGGTCAGTGGGGAATAATTACCTTAACTCAGAAACTAGCAAGTGGCTAAAACATCATCCCAGAAATGTGAGCAGTAAATCTCTTAAATTAGGGTCTTGTGTAAATACCCTGGGATGAAGGTAAAGAATTGAGGATTTAATTGTTAGTGGTTATTTTCTCTCATCTGTAAGAGAGATGAGCTAATTCTTATCTATGTGCAGCTTGTCCTTGGATAACAAGGTATCTTTGTTGAAATACTTTTGTCCAGAGAATGGCCCTGTTCAGATGTAAGCTAATGAAGAATAAACAAAGCTGGGGAAATTTATCCAATTACCCCAAATGTATAGGGGAATTTGTGCCCATAAGATTGAGATGTAAAAATGAGATTGCATGTTTACGTAATATGGAATTGTATAGTAAATGGGGAGAATCATAACCGTTATTGCACAAGAAGTTTACAACAAGAAACAGCCAATTCATTCAAAAGGCAGTTATTCCAACATGACTTGCATAATGGTTTTCTCTAACAGAACCCTTAGTTCTGATAGGTTTACCTTCTGAACTCTAGTTGTCACCTGCTGTATACTCCCATGGTCTTTTGCTGCCAGCAGCTCTATTTGAGGATATGAAGCTTCAGTTATCTACTATGGCAGCTACCTTTGTAATGTGTTCCTGATCAGGCAGTCAGACATACCCTAAGCCTCCCTTTGATGGTAGATAATAAACCAGTTTGCCATATATCCATAGATATGAGTGGTAAAGAGAAAAATAACTCAGATGTGTCAGCTCCCAATGCCCATGGTCATATCATAACAAAATTTAGAAAAAAATGGGGTCAGATGGAAGACTACATGGACGGAAAGTGAGAAACAATACCTAAATTATAGCCAGGATGCTGAGTAGTTTGCAGCTGTACTTCAAAGGAGAACAAGGTAGAGTTTCACATCTCCTGTCAGCCTTCTACAACTAGTGGTCCTGTTTTTGAAATGGAGGCAGAGATGAAAGTTAGTTGTACAACATCTCTCATGAGACGGTTCATCTTATTTTATCTACAGCAGAGGCTTTCCAAAGTCTTAAGCAAAACTATGATTACATTATGTTGGGTGTCCTCTATGAAGAAACACAAGGTCATCATAGAGTGGCAATGGAAACATTTTCCTTCTATACCTTGTCACTTTGAAAACTTTCCCTTACTAGACATCTTCTCTCTTCCATCCTGGTACTTTTGTACCTCCTCATTCACTTATTGGCACCCAGTCTTTCCTTTTAAGTAGGACAGGGTATCTACTGAGATAAAAAAAATTATCAATAACTACATTCCAGTGTGATGAGTTTGCATAGCAGTTCTGAATGCTTTGTTGTGTTAAGGTTCTGAGCCTGAATGAAAAGGTTTTCAGATTCATCTTGATGTTAGCTAAAGAATGCACCTTTGTCTTGGAGTCGAAAAATGACAAGAACAACAACTTTATTTCATGAAATAATTGTTCTCTTGACCGTTGAATTTCTTTGTTCCTGAAGAAGATGACTCTTGAATATGAAATAAAACATTAGTGGTTAAATGTAAAACATTGGGCAGTTAGTATCACTTTAAGGAGGAAAAATGATGTGTGTAGGTATCAGTGTAGGCATGGTATAGACACTGACAGGATTATATGTAAAAAGCTGAAGTTGGACACTTGAGTCTATCATATGAACAATTTTTTTTTATAGACAGAGGATGCATTTTGTCATCATCTGTTGTGTTCAGGTTGTTTGTGTAGGAGGAGGCTCTTCTATACAAATATTGTTATCCAATTCAACTTTTGGTATATGATTTAATGTTTCCCAAAGGTCCTACTATTTGGATCTATGTAGTTTTGAAAGGAGCCCTACTCATTGAGTTTTGATAGTATTCTTTTTTTTTAGTGTATATCTATAATAGGAACTAAAACTCAGTGCACTTTTTCTCTTAGCTAGACTAGTAAGGTACTGTGTGTTATTCCTTAAAATCCCATGTCAACTTGTGAAGCATGTTCTCTCTCTTTTTCATTTTAGGAAACTAGAGCATGGAAAGGTTATCTATCTCAAGTCAAATATGCAATACATGGGGAAGACTAAATCTGTGAAGTCTTTGATCATAGACACTACTTTTATATTTCACTAGATTCTTTCAAATATTGTAATAAAATTATATTTTAAATTGAAAACTAAATTGATAGTTGTAGAAAGGTTTTCCCTAAGAAATATGTACAACACACAAATGGGTTAAATTTAAGAGCTATGTGTAAAAATTTTAAAAAAGAACACTGGAACAGCTTTATTTAATATGTTGATACCTGCATGCATAAACCTTCTTTGTAATTGTTTATTTTTTCCACATTATTATTAATTCAATGCTTATAAGGATAATATACTCCCATATCAGTTTGAGTTCAAAGTTACTAAGTGTAAAATTGTTAATGAAAATCCATTATGAAAATGGTTAATACTAAGTTTTGGTCTGGTGTTGCTCTGATTGGGGTCATTAACATAGATGGTTAGACCATTCAGTACAAGAGCCGATTTCTACATGTAAGTGCCAATAACATAAGTGATGGTCATGACTCAGTCTGGGTGATGTGTGAGTGAGAAAAGGAAGGCCAACTGCAGTTATGAGAGAACAAGTATAGATACAGACAATGTGTGTAACAAAGGAAAAGGTGAGACATCAGTTGGTTGAACCTGAAAACCTGATTACCTCTGAAACATTCTCCTGAGAAAGTAGGATGGATTGTAGATGAGTCTCATGGTACCAACATGCAAGATTTAGAGCTGAACATTAGTATGACCCATTTCCTTGGCTGCACTTTACCACCTGTGATCTGTAGGAGCCTATTCCCCAGCAGGTAACACATTAGATGGGCTGGAACATATTGAACTGTTTTAGTACAAGTTAATTCATCATAAAAATAGACTGAGGTGGAAGAGAGAAACAGATGGACTAAATCCAAGTCTAGGTAAAATGAAAACGTCAGCAGAGATAGACTTAGGAAAAGACCCTTGAAATTCTGGCTTCTGCCTACTAATGGTAATTGCCAGAGATAGCATTCCTTAACAGGGATGGGCATATAATAAACAACCAGTTTGGCATTCCTTTTCCAATTCAATAATTAATATGAATTGCTGCCCAAAAGCCAAAACTTTCTACTGATACATTTCTAAGTTAGGAGCAGTTTTGGACTAACTAGTTCGAATTGTCAAACAATAGAAATAAAAACATCTTAGGGAAAGATACATATAATGAGCAAAATGGACAAGTAGCCTGAGTGTTTTAAAGCAAGACTTCTATCAAGATTCACCTCAGTACTGGTCTAGTGGTGAAACTGTGTCTAGTTTCATTGAGTACAAGATGCCACATCTTGCACACTGCCAATATCTTGACTTTATTGCAGCTATTAATGTTGTCAATGAAAGAGTCTGTGGCTATTGCACTATTAGGTCCCAGATTAAAAGTCTGGAATGGTTGCATATGATTGGCAGAGTTTGGGTCCATTATTTATACTGAGCTTCAAAGGAGCCAGGTAAGTGAGTATCATATATTTTCACACTTATGGGATGGGAATATATTTCTTCTGCTGTGAAGTCTCATAAAGTGTAAATGTGTCCTCCATAAGAAGGATGCTGAGATGCTAAGTGAACAAAAAGAGTAATGATTGTCTGGTTTTTGACATCTTTATGTAAAGCTGTTTTGAAGAGCTCTGGCCTCTGGCCTTGTCAAAATATCTAGTTAAGTCATCTCTAAATTTTCCCCAGGGATTCTGACTTACAGTATAACCCTGTTGTTCATTTAATGGACTTTTCAGCGATATTGGCAGAATATTGAGTTATAGTCCCTACAATTATTTATAGAGAGGTGAATATCTGTAACATTATCAGTAGAGATTAAAATACCCAGAGTTAATAAAAGTATGCTTGACATATCACTACTCCTGCACTTGATGACTTGATGCCAGTATGAACATGGAAAATTACCAACACTAAAAACATCTGTTTATGAAGAAAAGTCATGATAATTTTTTTAATGCATTTTATTCACACTTTCTATGTTCCTCTTGATTTTATCTTCTAATTATTCTCAAAGCAAAAAGTCCACAGGAAAATATGTTGACCAGTAACAACATTTCAGCACACACAGGACATATTTGATTAGGAATAAAGTTTCTATCATCAGATATAACACATTAAATAAGACAAATATAAAATCTAAAGATAGAAGCTCTAGAAAAAGATGAGGATAATTTAGTGCAGTAAAGAAGTAAGAGGCAATGTGAAAATGATGCATTCAAGCTACTTATTACATAGATATTTCGATCATTGAAAGAAATGAAAAAGCACTTTTAGATTATACTGTATAATCTCCAAAGACTGTTTGGGTATTTTACTTAAAATACTAAGATACATACCTCAAGGTATAGGTAGGTAGGTAAGTAGATATATAGATAACTGTATAGATAAATGATAGATAGATAGATAGATAGATAGATAGATGATAGATAGGTAGATGATAGAGAGATGATACATTCATAGATAGATGATAGATAGATAGATAGATAGATAGATCTAGAATGGACTAAGACTCAGGTCATACTTGACTTTAAGAAAAGAAAGAAAGTATGGGTCCTCTCTTCCTGTCTAACAAGCTTTAGATGTTGCAAACTGCAATACCGACCTGGCAGGAAGGAGCTCATGGCTGGGAAGACCCTACAGTGAAGCCTGCAACTGCTAAAGGACATGTTGTCAACTCTGCCTTCTAAATATTTACATTTATACCTATTCATTTGTGTTGTTCTTGGCTTTCATTGTAGAAGCTCCTTCATGCAGTGGGTGCTAGTTAACACAGAGACTCACACTGGTCAAAATTACTGAGAATAAGTGACTGTTAAGTGCAGGTCCTAACCGAGACATCTGTATCACTCTAAGTCTTGGGAAACAGTGTAGAAGAGGAGTGGAAAGACTAAGACCTGGAGGATGAAGAGGACTGCTATGAAACACTGTTATCTATATATGACATGGTTGTCACAATCAGAAATTTACTGTAGATGGGGTTACCTGCCCAAGATTGAGCCTTCCAACATTTGATCATGGATAAAGGAGGAGCTCGTGAGGCCCACCCCATCCCTGAAGGGTTACAGACGGTATAGCTGCTAGGGAATGTGTTATTTGCTCCTCCATAGTAGCCACTGATGTCTCCCAGAATTCAGTAAATAATCCCATATCCATTCTCATGCCAGTGGACACAGCTAAACTCACTGGATCACAGGAAAAATAAAAAGACACCACATAACGGGTGGGGGCAAGTTTGTTGAGAAAAAGTCCTTCAGTGTGGGAGACTGAGGGCTAGAGAGATTAATGGGATTGAAAATGTGGTCAGCCTTGAAAACATATACATAAGTAACAATGTAACAACTGAACAGGCTATATTTAAGAATGTATGCAATGACAATTAATGAAAGAGAGGCGATGAATTTGAAGGAGAGTGGAGAGAGGTATTTGGGAGGATTTGGAAGGAGGAAAGTCAAGGTATAAATATTTTAATTATACTACAGTCTCGAAAATAAAACAAAAAAAGAAGACGGCCAAAATTCATTATATATGTGTAAGAACTTGTCAAGTATTTTTAAAAAATAGATGAAATTAAAGTTTTACACCATGTATTTAATGATTAATTTTACGATATTCCCAAGCACGAAAAGAGAATAAAAGATGCAATTTCTGACAAGACATAATGGAATCTAACATAATGAATTATACCACATATGTAACATTGTTGAATCAATTTATTTACACTTATGAGTTTAACATTACAAGTACAGAAACTTGTGCCTCCAAACAACAAGCAAAATATAAAAACTTAAAACACAGGTCCTTTAAAATTCAAGTTCTGAGTAGAACCCCATTGGGTGCAGCCTAGTGTTTCCTCACGAGTGGAGTAACATAAGCAGTGAAATGTGCCCTTGGCCAGCATGCGAGCAGAAGGTCGCAGACCTTTCTATAATTAAATCCCTTCTCCCAGATGACTTGCCTAAAGTAACAAAGAATTAATAGTGAAAATGGCAAAGAAGCACAATCTGGTCTTTTTACAAAAATATTTATATTCACTACTATTGGAGCCACTAATTATAAACTATTTCCCATGGGTACTAAAAGATTTGTGTTGATGCGATCACAATTTCTGTATTTAAGAACACTGTAAAACCTACCAACCTATAGCTCTCCTTTTCAACTGAGAAATTCTCTGAGGCGACTTTGCAAAACGCGTTCAATAGAGGGGGAAAAGACCCATGTTGATGGAATCCAGTCCCCACTTACAGTAACTTAACCCACGGAAGAAAGAAACTTAATTAAATTTCACGGAAACCTCAAGTCCCTTGTGAAACTGAATCAACACAATGGTTTGCCCTTTGGTTCCATCGGATGTGACTGTAATTAATACTTGGAAGTTGTAATTCAGAATCTCACAGGAAACAGGTAAAAACTAGAACTTTTTCCTTCCCGCTTGCTGGCAGCGCTGGCTGTGGCTAACTACATGCAAAGTTTTGCATCTAGAGAGTCTTCAGGCATTTGGAAAATAGCTAGATGTGTTTGTATTCAATAAGAAGCAAATATCTATGGGGAGAGAGAGAGAAGGAAGATATTGCTATCTTTCTCAACATAAAGTTATTTTTATTAGCCGGGCGGTGGTGGCACACGCCTTTAATCCCAGCACTCGGGAGGCAGAGGCAGGCGGATCTCTGTGAGTTCGAGGCTAGCCTGTTCTACAAAGCGAATTCCAGGAAAGGCGCAAAGCTACACAGAGAAACTCTGTCTCGAAAAAAACCAAAAAAAAAAAAAAAGTTATTTTTATTTTATTTTTCTCAAAACCCTGCAGTCGCTAGACAAAATTACTTCAGTTGTGGTCTTAATTCCTTAGACTTTCTTAGCTTTCCATTCATTTCTTCCGAATTAAACAATCTGACTAACAGGCTCTGTCATTAGGGTATGGACTGTTACCAAGATTTATTCACGTGAAGCCACACGAACAGTAAAAAGAAACATAGAACTTCAAGTTCACCAGCATCTCATCCTCTCATGTTGTACTCAGTAGAGGTCTTTGGTCTTTTTGCTCCAGGAAGGACCATGTTTGTGAGTAACAAAATACTTCATCATGTCTTCTTTTAACATAATTTGGATTCCTGAGCTAGTTGAACTTTGATAAATGATGTTATTAGTTTTCATTCTATGAAGTAGTTTCTTTATGCTACTATTACTTTTTCTTTACGGCTTTGTACAGACTGGAGAATGGTAGTAGGACCTTTCTGGTTCTCTTTCTTTGGGAACATGCTCATATAGTTCAACCAAATTGTGTAAGCAATTTCATGGGAAACAGTGCACGCAATGAGAAGTATCATGGAAACTTAACTTTCCAGATAGGGTTCAAATTTAACAAATGTGTTAGGATGAGAGAAAGGAATTCAGCCCATCTATAGAAAAGCATTTGGCTTGTTTCTAGGAAATACTCATTGGTTTTAAGAATGTTCTAGCTATTTAAATTAAATATTTTGCAAATCACTGAAACATGTAATTTTTAGAAGATATTCAAACTAGGCACTTGTTAGCTCATTGCAGGTACTGACCAATCAAAGCACACAGTAACAGGAATAGAAATAGATAGATAGATAGATAGATAGATAGATAGATAGATAGATAAATAGATGATGGATGGTGGATGGATGGATGATACATAGATGAGCGAAAGAGAGAGAGAGAGATGTCTCAAAAATGTTTGGATTCTCTCTGTAAAAATATGCAACATATAATAGGTGTTATTCCAAAATTACTTAAACAGGGTAATTTACAAGCACTATTAATTTACTCCTTACTATTGTAAAGGCTGCAAAGTTCTAGATGAATGCATGGGCAGATGCAGTGTCTAGCAAAGACTTCTCTTACAAACACAGCACCATCTTGCTATAGCATCACTTGGCAGAAGAACAAGAGGGAACAGACACATAGGGCGGTAAGTCCTTCATGACCGTAGAACCTTTATCACTAGTCACATCCTAAGATTCCCATCATTTCAGACGGTTTCTGTGGAGGGAAGTTTTACCATGAGTTTTGGAGGCTCACAACCTTTATGTCATAGCAAACCCTTCCTCACAGGGCCAAAGAGCTCCCCTTGCACAGCTTTCTCTGTGGAGTCTTCCATGCCAGAGATTGCTATCACCTAGTGCTTTCACTCTCATATTTAACCCAAGACATTTTCTTGAGACCTAGATCTTACAAAAGATCCAAAAACCCAAGCTAAGTGAAATGCCATTCTGAGATGGCACAGCTGCTCACGCCGGTTTGCTCTAGCCTGGTGGATCCAAATGAAGTCTTAACTTCGCCTTATTTTTCTGCACCTATGTCCAGTTTGCACCATCCCTGGAGTCAGCAAGGTTAAGTAACTTCCTACATCTTTTTCTCTCCTGTTTTCCCCACCACCCTCATTCTCATGAGCACTCACTCACCTAGGCTAGTGATCTCCAAAGAGAAACACACATTTGTTACTGGAAACACATGTTTATTTGTAAATTTTATTTTTATTTATTGTCCCTTTAAATGTTGATGCCGTTAGAGTATGACACGTACTTTAAATGCATATCTCTGAATGAATACACGTACGAGATGGGAGTTTGGGTTCAGTTTTTCACTGATAATAATTTATTATCAGGTTCAGAGTGGGGACTCAGTTGATAAAGGCACTTGTTGCCAACTTTGATGATGTGAATTGAATCCCTGTAGAATTTACTTGGTGGAAGAAGAGAACCAACTCCTGGTAGTTGTCCTGTGATCACTACACACATGCACACACATACACAAAATAAATGCAAGTATAACAACTTTAAAACATTAATTTTTTTAAGTGTATGGGTGTTCTGACTTCATGTATGTACCACATGTATGCCTGGTGTCTATAGAAGCCAGAAGAGGGTATCAGATACCCTGGAACTGGAGTAACAGATGACTGTGAGCCACTATGTGGGTGCCTGGAAACAGAATCCAGGTCCTGTGCAAGAGTAGACTCACTCTGGACCTCTGAGCCATCTCTCCAGCCTCTGTAACAAGAAAATCATGATCAGAAAGGGCTGGAGAAGACTGATGATTGTTAGGTACTTCTACACATATACTGCAAGCCATTTTGCATAGTTAATAAAAATTGTTAATATTGGGTGTATGAAATTAGATTTGAGGGTGAGGATTCAGGGCTAACTATGCCCTTTGTTACATAGCTTTCATCTACTTTTTCTTGTTATCTCTTACATATGCCCCACCTCTTATCCTCTGTATTGGGTTTGGTGAGCATTAGTACTCTACCAGGTATTTTTTTTTTCCCATTCCAAAACCCTGTTTAAGTATGTAGAGTATTTTGTTTTTCACTTAGCAAGTTCCTGCTCTTGTGACCCTGGTCAAACACCCTCTCCTGGAGCTTTCCCTGACACTGGAGGCAGGGACATCAGAGCCTTTCTTGTGCATATTAAGTAATCAGTATTCAATGGCATTACCGCATAAACTAAATTCTGTTTTAGTTGTGTGTTGAAGAGTGTTTATTTCCCTTCAGACCGTACCTTATTCTTTCACATCCTAACCCATAATTCCCAGTTCACTGCTTCTGGGCCAATGTAGATGCTAGTTTAGTTAGCAGAGGTGCAATTTCTTGCAAAATGCTATTACAATTTTCATTTTATTTTGACATGTCAGCTATCAGTTAAGAAAATACCCTGGATGTCAAGAGTAACAAAATGATCCAGGAGTACTATTTTAACACAATAACTCTTCTTCAGAATACCAGTTTGTGTCAGGCTGAAGGGAAGGGTTCTTGGAGTGAAACTGGGGTATTTTATCTCTCACTGAGTATCTTTCACAGAGACATCTGTGTGTCCAACTAAAGTAGGCATGATAATCTAGCACCTTTGAGTATGGGTCTCTGTTTTTCAAGGTTTGGTGGGATTAGGATGAACCACAGAGGGCAAACTTTTCTCACTCCGGCCACTTAATTCTAAAGAAGGAATTTCTTCAGGAACAGTACACTGTGCAAACAGCCAGGATTTTACAGATTATTTGGTATTTTTTTTTCTCTTGCTCAGGGGACCTTCAGCTCTTTGGTAAATCTTAATAGGTATTATTATAAAGATGCATATTCTTTTAGGATGCCCAGTCAACTTGATATAGACAAGGGTCACCAGCATATCCAAGCATATCATGGATCATCAAGCAGCCATAAAACAAATCAGTCAGCTTTACATCCCAAGGATTCCAGTTAACACACTGTATTTGAAGGTCTGATGACTAGAGAACTTCTTATCACAGAGTACCATTTTCTGGGTCCAATATAATATCAGGGGAACAGTCAAGTAATATACAAAAATCTCAGTTACCTTGATTTGCTTCCCACAGATTTTTTTTGTTGCTGTTATTGAAAAATTAGAATGAAAGATATTGGAGTTGGATTTTAAATACCTTAACCTCTCAAGCATATACATGCATATCATTCTTTACAGTCTATCTTTATTATCAGTTATGCCCAATATTCCTTATTCCACTACCACTAGCTGGTGCCTGCTAATATGTTCTTATTATTTCAGGAGTGTCTTAAGATATTGTATATGATCTTTCAAATCTGTTTTTTTTTCACACATCATAATGCTCTTAAGACCCATATAATTTGTTGCATGCTTTGGTAATTGATTCCTCCTTTTATTTGGTATAGTATTCCACAGTGTAAGTGCGCCAAGTTTACCTAACCACCTACATGTACTTAATATACTTAGTTTTTATTATGTTTTAATTTTTATGGCAAATGGTTTAGATTCATATTTAATTATATTGTAGTTCAAAGTTGCTTTTACTCTGAAGTAACTCCTGAACCCCAAGATAGAAATTTTTCCAATTTATGAATTCCCAAGGATCCATAAATGTATTTGCTAGTGTTCTGATCACAGTTACCAGCTAGTTATAGCTATTTTATTTAGAGTTTGGAGGTGTGTGTGTGTGTGTGTGTGTGTGTGTGTGTGTGTGTGTGTGTTATACAATGTGACAATAACTCTCAGGTGATTCATGCCAAGATAAGAATATATCTTATTAATTTTTGCATCTTTCATAGTACCTAAACACTGTCTATAATGAACCTAGAACATCTTAGTATTTCTGAATAAAAAGATACTTCAATGCACCAATAAGTTGATGAAGATAGGCTGTCTTTGTTATTTTCTATATTATGCTAACATTTCCATAGTACTTTGAATGTTATAGTCGCTTGAGAAATACATAAGAAATTATTATACTATTCCAAAGAAATCTTTTTATTAATTGAAGCCCTCTTGACAATGGCTGTGCTTTGAGCCCTTTATCAATAGGTAGAAGTCAACAATAAAAAAGACACCGAATAGTTGATTCTAGTGGTGCACACCTATAATCTCAGAACCTGGGAGGTGAAAACAGGAAAAATTCATGTTTGAGTCCATCGTGGGCTACACAGCAAAACTTGTTTCATAAACCAAGCCAAACCAAACAAAAATAAAACAAAAGAACAGAATGTGCACTAAGCTAAGGACTGATGTTAGCTCCAGAACTACAGTTTTTGTGTGTGCTTGATATTGCACTATTCCTTTTGACTTTTCCAGTTCTCAGAATCTTCTTTTGTGAAAGCAGGACACACCTGCCCTGCACACCTCCGAAAGTATGCTGAGACTGGGATTCTCGACTGGAAACATTTAGAATACTTCAGATTGATGTGTATGTGTATGAGCACGTGCGTGGAGGAGGTACCCATGGAAATCAGAAGAGAGTGGTAGAAACACTAGCGCTGGAATTGCAGGCAATTGTGAGTGAGTTGCCTGATGTGGGTTTTGGGAGCCAAACTCAAGTCTTCTTTAAGAGCAGAAAATGCTAATAAGTGTAAAACCCTCTCAAGTCTGGAAATGCTTTAAAGATGAAACTCATACAAAACATTTAGAAATAAATATATTCAGCCTACATTCTTTGTGTTTTATGATTATCTTTTTTTGTTCAAATAATGATTTTAAAGCCACAAGTGAGTTGTAGTAAATAAGGATATAAAGAAAGTTTTTAGTTTAAAACCTCAAATTATGATCTTAAAAATACATAGTATTTTTACATATCTTAGAAAAAAATCCAAAATATTAAACAACTTAAATTTTAATATATGAGATAATATATGTTCTGATAAAATATTACAGAAATGAGATATGGCTCAATATTTCATCAAAAGTGATAGAGAGACATCGACATACTTTCCTATATTTTTCTACTTAAAGAAACTTCCATTTCTAAATCTAGACTTATAGTTGATTAGGTTTTAATAAAAACATTAATCCAAAATTTTAAGTTGACCTCTAGGAGTCAGAATGTTCCAGTACTTTCAGAAAAATTTGTCCTTGTGACATTTTTAGTTTTCTTATTTCTAATTTGTCCTGTGATCACTTAGGTACCACTTCATAGAGCTCAATAAATTATACCCACCAGTTATTTCAATACTAAAATTTAATTAGAATTCATGAAAAATCTGTAGCAGACATCTCATGTTTTATAGGAATTTCTGAAAGCTCAGGTGAAAGGGTAAGAGTAATTAAGAATTTATCTGCAAGGTGTTTAAATGAAAGCATCTGAAATAAAGGCTTAATGTAGGTTAGGACTTAACACAACTGCCCTTGAACTTTCTTGTAACGGCATATCCATTTATTATTGAACTGATACTTGCAGGTTAACACTCAGCAATTTTGCTGTTTAAAGATCTCTTTATTTTTATATTATCATAGGTATTTTGTCTGCAAGTATGTGCATCCACCATGTGTGCAGAGCTCTTAGAAGCAAGAAGAGGGCATCGTATCTCCTGGAACTTGAGTTTTAGATGTTTGTGACTTGTCATGTAGAAGCTGGCAGTCTGGAAGAGCAGCCAGTGTTCCTAACCATTGAGCCATCTCTCTAGTATAGCACTTAGCAAATTTTAGAAAACATACTCTAATTTACAATGTTGCCCCCCAAATGTCTAAGGACATATGTAGTAGAGGCTTCTAGAGCTTCAAAGGGAGAAAGCTCTCACAGTATACCAATGTGTCAGTTATTTGTTGATATAATAAACTGAGAATAATAATTGTGAAATATGTTTTTGAAAAGAATTATACTGTAAGTTAAGATTAAAATAATAAGCAATATTTAAATTTGTTTAGGCCTATAAATTTCTTAGGCATACAAAATATGAACTTGAACATTGGTTCAATGAGTACTCATTAGATATTTATTGGATACTACTGTATTAAGCATATTGAAACATATTTGGGGGTTAATAAATGTATGACACATTGTGTTGTTTTCAAAAACATTTGCATTAAGAGAGGAGAAATGCAAATTGTATGTAAGGAAAAAAATCAGGTCAGATACTATATAAAGGTTGTTTAGGAAAAATTGCAAAATGATATCTGACTGGATAAAGTGTATATATGTGAGGTGCATGGTGGGAATTAACATTGTAACTAGTCTTTAAAAGGTGAAATATAAGAAATATATGGAAGTTGTCAAACCAAGGCCGCACTAGTTAAAAAAAAAATCAAGTGTATAGAATGAGAAGCATGGAGGAAGTTTGGGATCAGTAGAAGTGCTGTTTGGAATGATGGTCAAGGATCAACCCCTGATAGTAAATCAGCAGGTTCATGCTATCTAACTGTGACTTTGTAAAGAGAAGTTAAACAATGCAATTAATTAGGAAATGCAAAAAATATTTTCCTTTTAGCACACATTCCTTAATAATCATCCAGGTACTGTCATTAATTTTTATCAAGCAGATTCTTATATAAAACACTCCAGAGACTGAGTGTGTGTTTGAAAATGGGTCTAACTACTTAACTAATGCGAGTGAAATTCTAGCATTTAATTTTTTCACTTAATCAGGGTTCATGAAAATATAAACTTCATGTCCAATGCCCTTCATTGAGTAACCTCATCTGATTTTTATCCCTGATGAAACCTTGAGTCTTAAAACCTTGAGTATTAAAGCATCAAAAGAGTAGAATTTGAGAACATAAAATTCTGTCAAAAATTGGAAAGAAAATGACATCTATAAAATCAGTGACAATAGTATTTACAGCATGTTTTATAGTTTCAAAGAAGTGTGTCACAGAAGGCACAAGGTTCTGCTTATCATGCAAGGGGAATTTCTGAGAGTTATGTACCTTAGTTTAAAAACAATTATTAATGCACACTTTCCCTGATTGCCAGATACATTCAATATGGCAACATAAAAATAAAATATTTAGCACACAATAGAAGTGAAGTGAATGTTAATTTCTCTTGTCTATTTTAATAAGCATTAACTCATAATATCTTTGTGAAATAGACATCTATTATTTATCATTTCCCTTGTCTATTTCTCATAAACATTATCTCATAACATCCTTGTGAAATAGACATTATTCATTCATTTTTCATACAGGATTTGAGTTTCTACTCAAATAACCTTGCACTGGTGTAGTAAGGGCTACAGCAAATAATGAAACAAAAAAAATATATACTGGATTTGTTATGATTGCAACATTGAAAGTTGCAAGAAAGATGGATAGTGAATAAGAAATACAAAAGTAATACTTTTTCGAGCTTCAATAATTCACTCAAAACAAATATCATTTACATTGGTTGGTTTTACTTTATTCTATAACATGGCATTCTCTTTTGATCTACAAATTGATATTATCCTTATATAATCATAGTTCCCATGAGAAATAGAAACAATAGGTATTTTACTTACTTTTCTGTTGTTTATTTTGACTTATCTTTCCGGAGTAGGAGTCCATAATAGTGTTGGTGACATGGTAACATGTAGCGTGAGCAGGAAACTGAGAGATCATATCTTCAACTATAAACATGAAACAGGAAGCAAACAGAAATTGGGCCAAATCCGTGAACTCCTGGAGCCCACTTGCTAAGCAAGCACTGTGTGACCTGAACGCTACCTCCAGTTCCCACGTGCTGAAAGGACAAAATTGACTCCTGTTCTTTGACCTCAAAACACGTTTTGTTGGAGAAATGCACCTGCATTTGAACATATACTTCACCCAGCACCAGCACCAGCACCAGCACCCCACTTCCACCACCTTCACCACCACCACCACCACCACCACCACCACCACCACCATCACTACTACCACCACCACCACCACCATCACTACCACCACCACCAATAATAATGATTACAATAATGATGATGAAATTGATAATAAGTAAAAAAAAGAATTTGTGGGCTGGAAAGATAGATCAGTGTTTAAGATAGCATACTACTTTTGTAGAAGATGAAAATTTGGTTTCTAGAACCCATGTTGGGTTGTTCACAAATGCCTGGGAGCTCCAGACCTCTGTAGAATCTGAAATCTCTAACTTGGGCAGGCACAAGCACCTCACACCCTGACACATGCACAGATAATTAATTAAACATAATGAAACAAATCTTTAAAAAAAAAACCAAAAATGTTATGGTCACCTCAAAATTAATGCTACAGTAACATCTAGACTGGTATTTAACCAGTATTTGGTTAATCTGACCTAGATAAGTTGATACATAGCGTTAACTAATTTAATCCTTTATGCTAAGAAAAACTGATTCTGTGATTAAGCATATTTTTACTTCCTTTTTCTGTGTTTTCAGAAAATTTATGAAGGTCAACCTTTAATAAGTATTTATTTATGAGACTGACGCGCTACCTACTGCGCTAATGAGGCACCTAAGTATTTATTTATAAGCTAAAAGAAACATAGAGGATAAAATGGGTGTACTAGTGAGAGCTACACAGAGAAAATCTTTTGGAAGGCAAAACTAAAATTTATGATATGCTAATAAAAACACATACTGGCTTTAAAGATATTTCTATACAGTTTCACTAGATGATATTTCTCACTCCACATGAAGAATATTATACCATGCAAAAGTGGATAACCTCTGCAGACATTTATCCTCAACTGTATAAGGACTCAAGGAATACAGCATTGTAGATATAGAACAATGAAAAGTTTTCTTAATAAATATAAACTTGGGAACACAAGTTTCTTTTTAAAAAGGAGCTAGCTATAATCAAAGAGAAATTTGAAGAATATAATTTGGATCTAAAAATACTCTAGTCATAGACTAGATTGCATTTATGAAAAAATTTGAACAAACATTTCAGGAAATGGAAAATGAGTAGATGCCAGTGCCCTGCATTATTATGTTCAAGCTTCCTTGCCTGGTTACTTTTGACTGTTCAGTTCTAAGTTTATGAAAAGTATCTCTAAATAGATGATTGTTCTGTCACAATTAAGTTGTTTTGTGAGAAAAGTTTTCTCCACCTGAAATGCAAGCTTATATTTGCATAGATGTCAAGGTTTTTAAAACATGTTTTAGATAATTGTATCAAGTAGTAAAATGAGTTTACTGTAGAAAAGAGACAATTTATACCATACCTGCTTTTAAGCACTTTAGACACAATTGAACTCAGCCCACTCAAGACCTTGTTTTATTCCTTGCTTGCTCCACATAGAGTTGTTTTTTTATAGTATGAGACAACTCACCATAACCTCCAGTATTCAAGATGGTTATTAAGCATTATCTATCTGTTGGAACTGCTGAAGAAAAATTAAATTAGAGGGCAGTTTCCAAGACCGTTTCTGAAACTAGGACACTATGAGGACCTTTGTCAGGCTCCTTTATAAATAACAAATGCCTCCTATGTCTTTACTGAGAGCAGCAGACAGATGAGTGGAGAATGGGGAAACTCTAGGAAAGTTAATGTACAACATGTAATACAATATTCTAAAATTAAAGCATGAAGGAATTAAGCTATCAGAGCAGAACCAAACGTTATATTAATTAACAAAAAAACAGAGATGGGAATGCTTTCTTATTGGTCACAGTCCACAATTATTTAAGTGTTATGGAGTGGAGACAACATTTCTTAAATGATACAAGATGGACATTACTATCCTCAAAGCTTAAATTCCAAATACACAGAAATAGAAAATGTATCTGTTCACCTACAGAACAACGTAAATAGAAAATTTTCATGTGACTTCATGAAAGAAGTTGAAGGAAAAAATTTCCAGGTGCTTTCAAGACAAAATGGTACAAAATCACCTTCTATCTATGTGTATAACGTGTATGAGAAAAAATGAATTTCATGTTTAGTCTTGAGCCTCACCACAAGACACGTCCTTATATCAATGGAAATAGCCAAGTCTGGAAAACTCTGAAATCCAAGTCACTTCTGATCTCAAGCATTGGAGTTAACAGATTTTTATTTTGCACTTTTTTTTTTCCATTTTGAAGTGAGTTTTCAGAACTTTATTGCTGTGGGATGTTCTGTGTGCTCTGAATATGTTGCTTTGATTGGTTAATAAATAAAGTGCTGATTGGCCAGTAGCCAGGCAGGAAGTATAGGCAGGACAAAGAGAGAGGAGAAGTGTGGGAAGTGGAAAGCTGAGTCAGGAAATGCTGCCAGCCACCATGAGAAGCAAGATGTAAAGTACCAGTAAGCCACAAGCCACGTGGCAACTTATAGATTAATAGAAATGGGTTAATTTAAGATATAAGAACTAGACAGCAAGAAGCCTGAGCCATTAGGCCAAACAGTTTAAATAATATAAGCATCTGTGTGTTTATTTGAGTCTGAGTGGTGGCAGGTTGGGCAGGACTGGAGATAACTCCAGTTACAAATGGCGCCCAATATGGGGCAAGAATTTCCACCTAAAACCTAAGAAAGAAGATTCTAAAATGGAGCTAAAAACAGCTTCCTAGTTGTCTCTCTGAAGTTAGCTGCATCCTGCGGGCTTGAGCTACTATATGGTGGGTTCCTGGCGTGTGCGCTTGACATGCAGTATGGTGGGAATGAGGTGTCCACATTATGCTGCATGGTGGATTTAGCCTTTGCTAATACAGAAAAAAAAAGGTTTCTGGGCTACATGCTGCTTTGATAGAGGCATAGACCCACTGCCTCCAGCTGTGAGCATGGTTCCTCCAAATCTGAGGGTAAACGTACTGTCTTCATGTTGGGAAGCTGAGGTGGGTGGAGCCACCAGCCAAAGCTGCTATTTTAGCCCTAGTAATGCTGCAGTTTAAAGCAATAGTTACACAGTAAGACAGATTCAGATGGAACAAAACTTTAAATGGTTTACAATGTGTGTAAAAATGTGCATAGGCTTAAAAGAGAGAAAAAAAAGTAATATACACAGTTATATAAAGAAGATGTGATTTAATAGTGTTAATCAATTTAAGCCCATTTTAGTCACTTTTTTTCCCAAAAAATACTGCCAGATGCTGATGTTCAGTGTAATTTCTTTGCCTGTTCAGTTACAGAAAGTGGTGCTCAGTTGTAGAATGTATTGTACCTTTTAACACCTGATGTGTACATCCCATGTAACAGAAAGAGCAACAGTAAAATAGTGATCCTAAAGAAAAATAAAAGAAACAGATAGTTTCAAAAAATAAAATCTTTAAAGACAAAGTAAAAGCAATATAAAAAATAAACCCCACACAGAGAATCTGGATTGTGTTGTCTTTGGGATTTTTAACTGCAGAGAGACATTTGATTGTAAAGGCTGCTGAATTAAACCAATATGTATATTTTAAAGGTATCTTGACTTCAAAATTTGGATCTAAGAATACGTTGCTTTGGAAAGGAGGCTCTGCTTTTGTTTCCACAGAAAGCAAGAGACTATGGATTTGTTCCAGATTAAGATACATCAGGTTTGACTAGCCAAGATGCCCTGAAAGGTGTCCGATGACACCATGGCCCAGATGATCCAACATCCAAAATGGTTCCAAGGCAACTGGCTCAGACAATACAGCCTCACAGACTACCCCATAAGCCTAAAATTTTCTTTGTGTCCCCATAAGATACAGCACCCTCATCCAGCATGAAGTAGTATGAGAAGCTATGCCCAAATTCCCAAATATACCAAGCTGGCTTTGAAGATGAAATTGGCTCACTCCTTCTCTAAACTCAAATATATTGCTAAAAAAAGTTGAGAGACTTTTCTGTCCCATATCAAAAGAGCCCCCTGGTGTGGGACAGAACAAAACCAATATTTTTATTTAAAGCAAGTTGATTATAAATGTGATCTCTTTCTAAAGAAAAAAAAGGGGAGGTAGATTTAATTAGGGACATTTACTACTTTTCCTGTTTATCATCCCCCTGACTCTGTGGTCCTCTGTTGGAATTATCACAGTAGGTATATATCTATATATTTGTATAAAATGAAGGTTTCAGATCTGAGTTCATCTTATATATATACTAACAGTCTTTATCTATACTAGGATATAGAAACTACAGGGCAAAGCATATATTTTAGACTAATCTATTTTAGAGTGCCTTTAAATTGTATCCAACATAACAGTTTTATTAAATTCCTTGATTTAAAGTCTTGCTGAATTATCCTGTGATCTACAATTCTCAGGTGAAGAGACAAAAATCCCATCAAGCTGAGGAGATGGAATCTAATTCCCACAGAACAAAATGTGCTTTTAATAAACTGTGACAAGAAGGGCTAGAAAAAGAAAAACGTTTAGGAGGCAGAAGATCCAGGTTCAGACTAATGAAAACATTCAATCCATGTGTCACAACGAAATAAAACAGAAAAGAATACAGGGACTGGCCTCTCAAGAATACATCTCACCGGCCATAGCAAACTCACCTGGAAGAGCAGTGAATCTTGGATAAACATTTATCTTACAAAGAAACACAGTGAATTGGCTAAAGGAACACACTTGGAATGCAGCTTCACAATGAAAGCATCCTTGCTGAAAGAGGATACATTTTACAGCGTGGAAGGCTGTAGCTGCTGCATTACACATCGTATGCCTATGCACATATGTAGCTCCTCCACGCAGCAGAAAGAATATGTGGTTGTGAGTTGCTTTTGACTTCCAAAGTTTGGGGCTCTTTGAAACTGGAATTAAACATTCTAATTATAAGAAACATTGTTATACAGAGATAGAGAAAACACTGAAACTTAGTGGGAAGTAGAATTAAGGACAAAGTAACTCATATTCTTGATATTTACTATTGATTTTTATGTGCATTCTCTTTGTGTCATTCTTTATATTTTGATAGGTTGTTTTATATAATTAAGCTGATTTTTTAAATCTAATACTGTATCTTTTTCTTTTTAGTTAACTGAGTAATCAAGTTTCCAAGAATATTTTAAATGTGCTAGTTTAATAATTGATGTTCTTTGCTTTTTTATTTTTAAGATTATAATTTGATTACAACATTTCTCATTTCCCATTCTTCCTTCCAAACTCTCCTACATACAACTCCCAGCTCTCCTTCAAACTCATGGCCTCTATTTCTCTGTTTTTTTTTAAATGAATTATTATTGCATGTATATACATAGCTCAAATCTGAATTGGTCTTAATAACAAAAACCTGGAGCCAGATATCATGGTAAATGCTGAAAGATGAGAGAAGTAGAGCAGCCAGCCACTAGTTCTTACCTCTATGAAATCGTCAGGCTAAAAGAGGGCTGAGCTCCTTTCTCCTCCTGCCTTATAGTCCTCTCTCCACCCAGCCACATCACTTCCTGTCTCCACCTCCCTAGTGCTGGGATTAAAAGTGTGAGATCCCAAGTGCTAGGATTAAAGGCATGTGCCACTACTGCCTGGCTCTGTTTCTCTTTTAGACTGAATCAATCCTGCATAGCCCAGGGTGGCCTTGAACTCACAGAGATTCATCTGCCTCTGCCTCCCGAGTGCTGGGATTAAAGGTGCGTGCCAGCACTGCCTGGCTTCTATGACTAACTAATGTCTTAGCTCCCTACTCTGATCTTCAGGCAAGCATTGTTTGTTAGATCCCAAACAAAATATCACCACACATATCAGTGTATGAATATAATATATATCCCAGAATATAACCTGCTTGGTCTATATAATATTAATTGTATGTACGTTTTCATGGCTGATCACTTGGCGCTAAACAACCAATCAGTGTGTTCTTCCCTGGAGAAGGCCACCTCCCCCACTCCCAGCTTCACTCATTTGTCTGTGGTTCTTTGGGTACAGTTGAGGCCTCCCTCTCCAGTTTAGCATCTTCAATAGTGTCTTCCTTGTTCCTCTCACATTTGAGCAATCATGATGGTGAGACTTCACGAGTGTAGCTTCTGATATTGCTAGGAGACTCAAATTCGTAGCAAACTCCCTGATTCTCTGGCTTTTATAATCCTTCTGCCCCTCTTTCCTAATGTTCCCTGAGCCTTAGGTGCAGGAGTATTCTGGAGATGTATCCACTGAGACTGAGATCCACATTTTGGTGGCTTTGTGGCTTTCTGTAATAGATCCATGTAGTCTTCACCCCTAATCAAAAATATTCTTTATTTTAAAGATCTGGGGATTTTTTTGTTTTTTTTTTTTTGTTTGTTTGTTTTTTTTTTTTTTTTTTTTTTTTTTTTTTTTTTTTTTTTTTTTTTTTTTTGGTTTTTCGAGACAGGGTTTCTCTGTAGCTTTGCCCCTTTCCTGGAACTCACTTTGGAGACCAGGCTGGCCTCGAACTCACAGAGATCTGCCTGCTTCTGCCTACCAAGTGCTGACGTTCTGTTTTATTTTTAAGTGTGTGTGTGTGTGTGTGTGTGTGTGTGTGTGTGTGTGTGTGTGTGTTATGTTTGTGTGGAGAATAAGAGTCATTGTCTAATTGTCTAGGATCTTTCTCTATTTCGTCCCCACTTCAGATTGTGAGCCACACTCTAAAACTGGAGCTCACTGTTTGGCTGGATGGGCAGGGAAAGCCTTGAGATCTTCCTCTGTCTACATCCTGGCACTGAGTCTGTGAGTGTACACAACAGTGCCCAGTGTCTGGCGTGGGTACTAAGGATGCAAATTCATGTCCTCATGCTTGGGCAGCAAATGCTTTACTGACTCAGTCATCTTGTCACCTCAGCAAAGAAAACAATAATAGTATTCTTTGTCCCAAATAGGTGCAAGGCTATTTCACCAAGATCCAGTCTCATCATGGTGGTATTAAAGCAACCATCCTCTTCACAGATCATTACCTGGGAGTGGAGTTTAGTTTAAAGTAACTCAGTTCCCTCTCAACTCTTTTTCTTTGTCGGTACTTCTTATTTCCCCTTACTGATGAGCCCCGTGACCTCCCCTCCTTAGAAAAAGTGTTAAGACAGCACCCAGTGCCTTTGTAACCTTCCACGAAGTCTATTAGACCTGCTTTAAAACCACATGACCTTGTCTGATTGCAGATGGAAGGGCAGACACCACTGCATCTGTATTCTCTCTATCTAATATGATTTCAACTATGAGGCTTTGGAATAGAGGGGGAGTACTGGAGCTTCAGTCAGTCTCTAGCACACACAGATAATCACCTGCAAAATGAGACTTTCATTTCCACTCTACACTCCTGATTTCTATCAGTGATTCTTCTTGATTTCAGGAGACAAAGTCTGCTTTTTAGGATGTTTCAGTTTCTCTCTCTCTCTCTCTCTCTCTCTCTCTCTCTCTCTCTCTCTCTCTCTCGCCCCCCCCCCCCCATCTTTTGTTTATACACAGTAATGAGGATGCGAGGGACTTAGCTGGCATGGTAGTAAGGAGTAATGAACCAGCTTCACTGCTTCATAATAATCTTTGTTGTCAGTTTCTAGTTGCTTGTAAACATTTTACTCATTTTAGAAAGTCACATATGTGTCTTTTAACCTTAGTTTTGATCCTAAATTACAGTGTGAGTAAGCCAGAAAAATCCTGTTACATGTTACTGTATTATAATTTTATTTTTGCTTGCCATGATAACCTTTGGCTTGTGTAATTCACTGATGTGTGTGTGCCTGCATTTTATTTTATCATTTATAAGCAAGTACCTTATAAGCAAACGGCACATTTTTTGAGGTCTTTAAGTTGTTGTTCGATGAGGTCCCATAGACTCTAAAACACCGTAAGCTATTTCCAATGCTATTGGTTACTGTCAAGAACTTGATAGTGAGACTCTATTGATAAAGACACCAACATACTTGAGTCATAGAACAATGGAGGAAATCTAGCTGGTACTGATCTGGAATCTTCATCCCTACTGACTAGTTTTCATAGTGCTGAGAGGTAATATGCATGCAGCTAGGGGATAAAAGTATAAGTCTCATCCAGCTGTGAATGCTGTGAGCTACCTGGGGAAGACATTCCCACTGGTATAATAAAAGTAGTAAAAGCAGAGGGTTAACCAGACACTTTCTGATAGAATTGAAGGGCTCTTCTAGAGGATGGAAACCCATAGCTAGCCCCATTGTCAAACCAAGAAGCCATGAAAGGCCATGGGCCCCTAGTGGAGAACCAATTACTATTTTCCTCCTATCATTATACCCAGAGATTAATGCATCTGTCAACTTTTATCAGAAAAGCTTCTATTTACAGTAAGATAGTGATTAACGCATAGACCCACAGTTTATCAAGGCATAGAGAATAGAGACTGTGGAATGCTCAGCCCTAAAGAAACATCCATATCACAATCCTATTTCCAAGAGTCAGAGATCATTGAGGAAGATAGTATAGAAAGAGTGTAGCAGCCATAAGTGGTAGATGACTATTATTGAGAGCTGCTGGTAGCAAAAGGCCCTGGGAGTATACATCACATGACTACTAGTTCAAAAGGTCAACTTATTAGAACCAAGGGTTCTGGTAGAGGACTAAGCCAGCACTCAAGGCACATTGGAGTTACTGCCTTTTAAATGAATTGGCTGTTTCTTGTAAACTTCTTGTGCAATAACAGCTGTGATATCTTCCCATTACCATGCATTTACATAAAATGTATATATGTAATCTCATGATTACATATCAATCTTGTGGGTACATATATCTGTGGGTGATCAGGAAGATGACTTTTTATTTAACTGTATAATTTTGATATATAAAAAATATATTAGGATATGCTTCACAGCCTTCCCATGAGACTGTAGAGGCTTAAAGCCTGCCTTGTTCCTTTTGTTGTTCAGACTAACACAGAAAATAATAATCTCTCCTCAGTCTAACACAAACTGCACACATTTAGCTCATTTTTACCTCAAAGCAAGTTCAAATAGACTAAAGGCCTTTGTATATAGATCATAAGTTTAAAACTTTACAGTTATGCCAAGGTCAGAGTCACAGGTGTCTCACCAAGGCTACTAACACAAGACACTCTAAGAAAAGCCTGCCAACTCTTAGCTTGCCAAGTCTGCTGATAAATGCTATGTCCCAGAGTTCGTGGCACTGGGCACTTCACCCCTTCCTTCTGGTTCTGAGACCTTGGAACTTTGTGTTACTATGGTAATGGCTCTGCTCCTTATTGTCTATTCTAGGAATGTGCTATGACATTGAGGGTTTTGAAGCTTTTCTCAGGATTGCAAGGGTCTCCTGTTAGACATGTGAGAAGTTAGGCAAATGTAACTGAAAGTATTCCTGTGCCCACCTGGATCCCATGTCCTCACAGTCCTGCAGCCACTCAGACCCAAATGAACACACAGAGGCTTATATTAATTATAAACTGTTTGGCCTATTGGCTCAGGCTTCTCACTAGCTAGATCTTACATCTTAAATTAACCCATTTCTATAAATCTATACTTTGCCACGTGGCTCGTGGCTTACCAGTATCTTTACATCTTGCTTCTCATGGTGGCGACTGGCAGTCTCCTCTGTTCTGCTTTTCTCCTTCCTCCTCTCTAGCTAGAATGTTCTGCTTAACCCTACTCTGCCTCGCCATTGGTCAAACAGCTTTATTTATCAACCAATCAGAGCAACATATTTTCACAGCATACAAAAAGACATTCCCGCATCAGGCAAGAGAGAAGGAGAACTGACTTAGAACAATAAAATGAATGGACTGAAAGAGCATAGTGTGTTTAGAATTAGAGCATGGTATGTGTAGAATTCTTTCGATATGCTTAAGATTAGAATTCCAGCCACTAGTACGCATCTTTTCTGGACTCTGGGAGAAAATTATTAGGGCAAGACCCCAGTAGTTTTCGATAGACTACAAAGAATCAATGCCTTATGGACACAGTGAGGTAGCTGTACATATGAACACAGTGGTTGTGACAGCATGTGTGGAAACCTGTTTAACCTAATGCAGACCGAATATCAACATGGAGGAGGTAGGTGGGCATGAGTCCTATTCCTAGCTGAGGAACTACTGGCAACTGATAGCTGGAGAGAGAGAGAGAGAGAGAGAGTTATCTTATGACAAGTCTACCATTCTCCAGTGGAAAGCCACACACCTGAGAATATATAGGTATGACAAATTTGACTTGATGTGTGACAAAACAAAAAGAGAGGACACAAGGTTGGATAGGAAAGCGACCATTGATCTGGAAAGAGCTGAGGGAAGATGGGAATTTGCTCAACATACATTGTATGAAATTCTCATATACAAATATGTGTGTGTGTGTGTGTGTGTGTGTGTGTGTGTGTGTGTGTACACCATTAATCCAACCCTTGAGAGGCATAGGTAGGGATTTCTATGAGTTGGAGAGCATTGTGCTCTACATGAGTTTCAGGCCAGTCAGAACTATACAGTGAGACCCTACCTTAAAAAAGAATAAGCGTAAACCATTCAAAATAATGGGAATGGCTTTCCCCCTTTTGTTTGTCACATTTTACTATACAGTATATGTTAAAGCCAACCGTGAATAAGAATTTTCCATGTAGGATTTCTCTTCCCAAGTGAATAATCATGGCTCTTGCATTCTCAGTGCAGTGAGTGCAGTCGAGCTGGAGTGAGGGGTGAGGACAGACCAGTGAGTCAGAAAGAAGAGTGGGATGGGGGAAGTGCTACTAGCTCTCCTGGTGAGTATGAGGTGACGTGTTAGTAACACATTCATGCTCCAAACCATCCACAGGAAGCTGTTGTGCCTGGCAGAGAAGCGCTGAAACATTGGGAAACAATTGGTGAACGTGATCTCCTCATTTTCCTGCAAACTCTGCTACAGTCACAATATTCTACATCTTACTTAGGAAACAGAAATTCTATTCTTCAGGCACTTGAGTCCAAAAATCTCTGGATTTCCCTTGACTTTTCCCTATTTTATGCCATATATAAGCCATCCAAAAACCCATCCATCCAGTGCTTAAATACATCTAGAAGCCAGGCATTCTCATCTCTATGGCGACCATGCTGCTGCTGGTCCCCATCATCTAGCTCCTGTTCTTTGTCCATCAATTGGGCATTCTTAACACAATAGCTTAAAAACACTTTTAAAATGCAAATCAACACATGCTCTTTCTCCGTTTAGAACTGTGGAGTGATCCTCAATCTGTTTTTTTCTTTATTTAGAACATTTTTATTCATTTTACATACCAACCTCAGATCCCCCTCTCATCTCTCCTGCTCCCCCCTAGCCTTCCCTCCCAACCCATGCCCCATTCCCTCCTCCAAAAAGGTAAGGCCTCCCATAGGGAGTCAGCAAAGCCTGGCAATTTCAACTGAGGCAGGTGTAACTTGGTCTGTGTAAGGCCACCCCCACCCCCCGCAGTAGGATCAGGATCGATGCCTAGTGCATGAGCTTGCTTTTTGGAGCCCATTACCTATGGTGGGACATCTTACACAGTCTTGATGCAGGGGTTTCTCTATCTTTTACCCAGAGTAAAAAAATAAAGTCTTCCAGTGTGTTCCTAGAATTCAAACATGATCTGCCATGTTTCCATAATCCAATAACTTGATTATGTTAATATATAGTATTCAATGGCTTACAGGTAGTATTTGATACATAATGTAATGCATTCCTCAGAGGCTTATTAGAGGACTAATGTATAAATCAGTAAATATAAAGCATCTTAAAAGAGTGTTTGTCACATAAGTACTACATAAACTTCACATACACCTATTATTTTATTAGGATTAATATCATGGAAGGAAAAAAGTATGAAAATTAATATTTCTCCAGTTAAAGGAAGAAGAAATTGCAGCTTAGTAAAATCAAAAGGCTCAAAAGTTCTGTGTGGCATTTATGCTGTGTTTATTATAATAATGTAAATATAACATTGTCTTTTCATGTCTCCTAAAACTAACCTTTTTGTAAGATTATAACTATCTAATTATATAATTTTTTGATTCTGTACAATTATAAGTTCACGACTGAAAAGTGAAGAAATGCATAATACCAATGATCTAGTAATCATTATTTGTATTGATCATTTTAGATTGATTTAAATTACTGACCAACATACTAAATGTCTTGGGCTTCTATTGCTGTTATAAAACACCATGGTCCAAGGAAACTTGGGGGAAAAGGCTTATTTCACCTTATATTTTACAACCGTTCATGAAGGGACATCAGGGCAGGAACTATGGGCAGGCACCTGGAGCAGGGACTAGAGCAGGTAGAGAAAGACTGCTTACTGGCTTGGTCCCTCTGGCTTGCTCATTTTGTTTACTTATGCAGCCCAGGACTGCCTAGTCCTTTCCACACCAGTTATCAATCAAGAAAATTATCCACAGACTTGTCTACAGGCCAATCATATGGGGACATTGTTTCAGTTGAATTTCTCTCTTTTCAGCTGACTCTAGCTTGTGTAAAGTTGTCAAAAATCTAACCAACACATAAACTTTCTTATCACTTAAAACCAAAATTTCCCATGTATCATCTCCTGTTTTCTTACGAGGGTTTTTGAGCATTTTTTTTTGCTTTTATAATTCACATTTATTTATGTTGCCACACTTCCTCCACTGAATTCCATACATGATATTAAAAATTACATCTCATAAAACAGTCATTTCCTTCACAGGTGGCATTCATGTAAGTGACAAACACTGAGTTCAATAGCTGTGTTCCAACTAATAAGAACAATATTTATATACTGTGTTTTCACCAAAGCTGTTTTGTGACTGCTAGAAATTAAAACAAAATACCCCTAGCAAATGGAAGCAAAATAATCAACTCAATATAAGCAGCTCTTAGGAATAAGTCTATTTGGGAAGTCCATTCCACTTATCTATATACCTTTGAGTGTGCTGCAAGATTACATAGGCATTTGCATTAATTTAAAAATATTGGTGAACTGGTGAGCCAGCATTGCTGTATCTTTTTATGTTCAGCTTAAATTTGCTATATTCAGTGACTGCCAGGCTATCCGGGATAATGATCAGGTTAGTTAAGGTGAATGGCTATTTTTCAAGGGATGAATGGTTGTGTTTTTATTTTCACTCACAGCATCTCAGATGAGAATAAAATCAAACCCTAGAGCCCTTTGTTGGCACTGGTGATAGGTAATTCAGGGGCACTCCACTGAAGTAGAGATGTCACAAAGAGGGAAAGAAAATGGTGGGACCCGTTCTTCCAGCCTCCACTCCCAACAAAAGCATAAGAAGTCTTAGTTTTCAAGAAATTATGCTATTAAGTTGCTTCAATTTCATCACTTAAATTCACACTATTCTTTCTTTTCATTCCTTCTAAGTGGCAGAGAAGTACTTCTAGTCCCAAGATCTAAAAAGGTAAAAGGACAAAGCCCAAAGGAAAATATACATCCAATATTTCAGGTTCCAAATAATATGAGGAGCTTGGTGGTTTTCAAGAATCAGAGATGGCTTCCAGTAGGAAGCTTAAATGATGTGACATTTTAAATTCAAGCTAGACATTTGAATTCTGCTTCTTTTGTTCAAAACCTATTAATGTATGCAAAGTTAAGGTGAAATTTCTTCATCATTAGCTTATTGCCCACTAGTAATTCTCTGGAAGTATTAAATATCACATTTGACATATTTTCCATTCAACTTTGAGACATTCCACAATATCTACGCACCACTACCTTTAACTTTTCTTTTCATATTTAAACCTCAATTGTGATAGGTTATTTATAGTAATTAAAATGAATTTACATTTATCATGAGGAATTGATATGATATCGAGAAAGAGGTGGTAGTAGGCAAAAAGCAAGTCATTTGTGATGTTAATTTCATATTGAAATATGTGGTAGCTACCTCCCCTGGTACTTCGATGTATTTGTCCATTTGAATATGCTCTAAATATGCCATAGATTGACCCAGGAAAGAGCGTTGCAATATAAAATCACAGTCCATTTAGTTCATGAGTGTGATTTAGATAACTAGCGTGTTTGGTGAAATTTACATATAGTCTAGAGGTTAACATTACAGGCCGTAACATATTTCCTTTTTGTTTCTTAGTTACTATCATACTTAGGTCATAGATTCAAACTTTTATCATAACACATGGAAGAGTATCTCATAAAATATGTAATAACAGTTATCATAGCAAGAACCTAGAAGTCTAAAGCAAGCAGTTTGACTTCATGAAGAGCCCTCACCCATCACCATAATTCTTGAGAGACAAAGGAGGCAAGGATACACATTTTATTTCAATTCAGTTTCAGACTCCCTCTTAGGTGAGCACATTGCAGTGATTCAGTCCTTCCTTGCTAACTTCTAAGCACAGGAGTTAACATTGTGATGAAAACACATGGTGATGAAAACAGAAGTCTGTCTAGACTATAACAGACACACAGTGCACAGTAATTAGTTTGTGAGGGTGTCATTTTAAAAAGGAATTCATATAGTTCTCTGGGATCCCACTTAATTCTCATGAGTTTAGGCTGTTATAGAACAGTGAGAAATATCTCCACATTTCTCTCTAGTTTCTTTTCTTGCTCTGTGATGTTGTCACACACGCTCACACCACACTATTCTGAAGCTACCTACCTTGGAGCTCTTACTATATCTGTGAGGAGGTAGTATCATGTCTTTGAACCTCTAGAACCAATAGGTAAAAACTTCTGTGGGTATTATCTAGCCTCAGGTATTTTGTTACAGCTATGAAAAATGGTTAGATTGAGAAAAAAATGTCCGGGAGAACGAAATAGTTTCATTGTCTGGGAAAGTTGTGTTTTAACTCTCTTTTTAGATATATTTCCTTTTTTTTCTATCAACTAATGAAAAGATAGGGGTAAACTCTTCCTGATGGGCCTCTTGAACAACACAGATTCTGAGCATTAAAGAAAATAATTGATATGGAGGCAAGTAAGTAATCAGAAAACCCAGAATTCAACAAAAGAAAAATGGTATTTAAACTAATGAGCTGCACTGAATAATGAAGCCTGGAACTTGTGTTCTTGATACCGACTATAAAGCTTGAATTTAACTCTTCAAATATATATTTCATGGTTTGAGCAGCTTAGGAAAACCACAGCATTTGACATTTAAAGCTAACGATAAGGGCAGGCTTGGGGGTTAGTCATCAGTGATGTGATTTTATTAAAAATATCTATGGAAGCTTGGTTTCCTATTATCATTGCTAGAGCTGTTTTTTTTTCCCTCACACTTCTAACCACAAGAATTACTCCTAACTTTTTAGATGTTATTTTATTTTGTCTGGTACACAGAAACTCTTCTTTTCCTAACATGTCTAAAAAAAAATCTGAATTAATATAGATTTTGTTTAGGACCATTGTGTATTTTTCTTACTGGTGTTCTCTAAATCTACTGTTTTACTTATGGTATATACTTTATCATAATATATGGAGATTTGTTCTTCAGATTTGTTTATTTATTTTTGAATGGGCTGAAAATCCCAACCATATCATATTTCAAAAGGTAAAGATAGAATAAATTGAATGACTAAACGTAAGTCTTACTATATAGTTCCTTCAAAACAGCTTTCTGGTTAGATTCTTTTTTTTTTCTACTGTAGTGCTAGTTCTGTCCTAAAGAAGTTCCAAATGAGATCATTGATAGAAAGTCTCAGGAAGGATATGTTACCCATTTCCTCCTCAGATTCTAACTTCTGTTGTAGAGTTGGCTCATCAGGGATACAGTCATATGCTGAGTGGCTTTCATTTGCCATGCAATAGAATATACTGAATGCATTTCATTTTGACAGCTCTGGGGTTCGGGAGATGGTCCCAGGAGTTTATGGCCCACAGATTATGTGCATACTTGGATAGATTTCCTCCTCTTTCATGGAACTCAGCTCTCCTTGCTAGCTTCCCTTTCTAGTCTATGGGACCTATGAATAGGTTCTGGATTGAGGATTTTAAACATAAAAGGTATGTACATAGATTTAGTATTCACAGGCGCTTTCTCTTTTACTCACCAGATGGATTTACAGGCTTTATGGGACAGATAGACAGAAGTGTCTAAAGTTCTTTGAACGTATATGACATCTCTTAGATAGTGATATAACTAAGAAATAACTAAGTACTAAGTATTTGAGACTGTCTGTTAAGGGAGAATGTGCATATACAGACATACACACTCCAATGCACATACAGACATAGTTGTTAAGATTGTGTATCTGCTTACATAACCATACAGGTACACATATACCCACAGACACATACACACATAGCACATATATACACAGACAGAGAGACAAATACACACAGAGATACACAGACACACACAGACACATACACAGATAGACAAATACACAAATACACACTTAACAGTGCATATTCACAGAGACAGAAAGAGAAATACACACATATAGGCACACACACACACACACACACTAGCCACCTGTGGTCAGGAAGAAGGGGATGAGTTTTGAAGAAGATGGTTGTAAGGGAAGGTGGGAGAGGGGTAAGAGAAGGTAATGTATTAAATTGTCAAAAATAAATTTTAAAAGATTGTCTATGATACTGAAACCACTTATTAAATTTAAACAAGTTTCCAAACCTTTCTGTACCTCAATTTAGTATACAAAATTTGGAGAGATAACAATACCTCATAAAGGAGGATAAAGGTGTATTGAAGATTAAAATAAACATGTAAAGAGTTTAGGACAATTTCTAATACAATAAAACTGACTACACATTAGTTGCTGTTATCAGTTGCTACTGATAGAAATATTCATGTATAATTGATTATAAATCTTTTAAAAATATTGATAATTATTATTTTCCTTTTTTTGTTACTTTCAAAAAGAACTCTGGCCTGTAAAGATTTATACCATATATGAAGATAAAAGTAGGTGAAGGAGGTAGAAGAGGGAAAAATAGGGAAACCTCTGGATTTCCTTTCATAAAATAAGAGTTAAAGCTTAACAGAGAGCAACAGCTGAGTAAAGCAACATGCCATGTTGGAGCACATATAAACCAGGAAAGGGGAAAAACAGAATGTCTTTTAAATTCTTAACTTTGAGAGACCAGATGAGAATGAAAGACATAATAGAATAAAAATGATATTTCAGGATCTTTAGTTTGGAACCAATTTTAATCTTTGAAAGGAGAAAGCCGAGTGCAAATGTGTGATCAAAAGTATTCACTACATGTTGTTCTATGGAATTCAGATCATAGATAACTTGGGTTGTGGGGCTAAAGCTATATAAATTGAGTGGCTAAATATAAGTCTTATGCAGTTAACCTGGGAAATCAACCAGGCAGTGGGATTGTATTGGTAATCCTGATGTATCTGGACAAAGCTCTCCTGTGAATCAGAACTAGAAAGAGGCCTCCTCCCTGTTCCATCTCTTATTGCAATCTATCTTTCATCTATCTATCTATCTATCTATCTATCTATCTATCTATCTATCTATCTATCTATCTTTCTGTCTATTATCTGTCTATCATCTATCTATCTATCTATCTATCTATCTATCTATCTATCCATCTATCTATCTATCATCTGTCATCCTTCTATTTAAATTTACTTATTTTCAGAATTTGGCTCCAAAGATTGTGGAAATACAAAGACAAATTCTTTAGGTTATACTGAGGTGGATTTATATTGCAATTTGAAATCTCAGGAAATCTGGCTTTGTTATTGTTGTTGTTGTTCCTAAGACACCAATCTCTTTTTACCAAGGTCTTCTAACTGACTCAATAAAGTCTATCCTCGTTAATGGAGGACAATCTGCTTATTTGAAGTCAACTGATTTAATTGCTAATTTCATGTTAAACATGTTTCATACCACTGTCCTGATGTATTTGACAGAAAATAGGGGTAGTGTGATCTAGTTGAATGGATATATAACATTAAATACCACATTTGCATAGAAAGTCAGTTGATCTAGCAAAGATGGACTCAATTGACAGTCCTTTGAAATTTCCCAGTAAGCATGACATTTGTATTTCAATTTTTTTTTAGTTAATATTATAAATTGGGAGCTGTCACAAACAGACAAAAACATATTTTCATTCCTTGCTTGTCAAAAACAATGGTCACCACTGGGACCTCATGGCTTGTGAAGACGAGTGAGCAGAAGTTAGATGCAACTGATTTCTCAGGAGGAGAAATTTACCTCCTCCTTCCCCATGATCTAACTTCATCTCTCTGCTTTGGGCATTTACATGTGCTACCTGGATCTTGCAGGCATTTAAGTTTGAACATTATCAATGTAACCATGTGTGGTGAAGATGAGTTGAAAAAGCCCCATAGGTTTTCCATATATGTAAACTCAAGGTAATAGTATGAGTGAAATAAGCTCAAACCCCCCAAGGAGAGCCCATCTACCTTAGATGGTCCATTAGTTAATTTATCATCACTGTGACAGATAAAAAACAAAGGAGAAAGAATTTACTTTGGCTCATAGGTTCAGAGAGCCCTTTCCATCATGGTGAGAAATCCATGGTATAGCATCACAATTCCCATCAGGGAGGGCCAGGAATAGAAAGTGAGACAGGAAGCAGATCCCACCCAAGGAACCACCAAGGGCACACTTCCTCCCTCTAGGACCTAACTCAGAAAGTTTCCACAGACTCTATTTGATGGGAATCCAGCATTCAAACCATGAGTCTGGCAGGGGGAGGGGTGGGCATTTTACAAATACAAACTTACTGTTGGGGTTCTCGTTCCTGTCAAAGATGCTTAGACTGAGTAATGAATTAATACAGCAAGCAGCTAATTTACCTGGAAGCTTATGGCAATAAAAGCTACGGTTGGAAGCACTTCTTTCTTTATATTGCTGTTGTCCCAGGAAGTCCACTATCCAGGTGTGTCTGTTCTCTGATGACAACTTACATAGCAACATTAATAGACTATATAGTAGAAGCTTTAAGGAAAGTCATACAGGAAAATGAAAGTGTCCACCAGTTCTCTTTAGAATTGCCACTCAGCGTTTCCTTTTTATTCTAATGGAGCCCTTTATCAGAAAGGTGAATGAATATGCTTCTCTGTGTTATGGGGAAAATATGGCTTTTAAGGTTTTGACAGCCTAAAATTTCTTAATAATGAGATTCATAATTGATGTGCAATGCATTTTCTTGGTCATATACGTGAGCAAACATGAGCTAAATTTCCACGGGCCACTGCTCTCTCTGACCCTGTTCTCAAACCCTTTTAAGAAGGTTTCTTTGGGTTGGCAGAAAATACAAAACATCTTTGAAATGCATATGTGAGATTGTTCACGATATTGGTGATTCAGCCAAGCCAAATGTACTGCTTTTTACCTGCCGAAAGCTTTTAAGGATGCTATGGATGATAGTCCCAAGATCTGGATCAATCCAGCATCTTACTTTCTAATTTATTATTTTCGGGTCCCTTGGAGTTTAGCAAAAACTCAGATTTCCTCAAATGCCTTGGTTTAATCACTTGTAACCTATTTGGCAGACAACAGTAATAGGGAATTGAGGCTGGGGTACTAAATGAAGACCCCCGTGTATGGAGATGCAATAATAGATACATGTATATATGACTTGTGTGCTTAATTTAAAGGTGGATGTAAAGAGAGGAGGGGAGAGTAGGTGTGAGCAGGATGGTATTCGGTCTGGTCCTCAGCTAGGCCTAAGGGCTAGGTCTGCATGGTGTAAAAAGGTGGGCCCCATTTTCATTTTGAGTTCATAAATATAACTCATCACCAGTAAAATGGTAAATCAAAGTGATGTATAAATTTGACAGTGGGAGAGACTTGCTGGTTTAGGGTGTACCGGGGGAATATACCTGGTCAGGTCTATGATAGTGGACTTGAGTCCTTATGGTCATGGACATTATAGTCTAAATCAGGAGGTCACATCAGATGCTGAGAGAGGCTTGTCAAGAGGTATTTTACAGAGCATGTGTGCATGCATGTGTGTGAGGGTGTGAGTACATTTGTGTGCATTTCCGTGTGTATGTGTGTTTCTGTCCGTATGTGTGTGTGTGTGCGTGCGCGTGTGTACGTGTACAGTAGAGAGTACTTTGCAGAGAACATAATTTCTAAAACTAAATAGGAGTTAGAGTAAAGCAATCAGAATACTTTGGGTTCTAAGTGATTGCTCCTATGTCGATATGACTAACCTGACTCTTTAGAAGTCTCCCTTGCCAATAGTGTGCTCTGTTTCTACACCCCTAAAATTATGTGCCCAAATGTTTAAATTTTTTAATTTTTATTTATGCATTTTTAGCTTATATATAGCAATTTTCTCCCTTTGAGCTCTATTTCATGGGCATTAATAAAAACAAATAACAGTGCAATAACAAACCAACAAAACATATCCATCAGCCCCAGACCCCTTGATCATTCTTCTCTGTTAACACACCAACCTCTATTCTTTCCCATTGAATTGTATATAAAATATTTCTCCATATTTTCTAGTATATAGACAACTTATTATTTGAGAGAAATAATATCAGTATCCAGTTTATCACCTCTGGCCCCTTCTCTGACTTTTGATTAATAAACAAGATTCTTCTGTATTTTTAACCCCAGCTAACTAAGGTTATGTGAATGAATTGACATTTACTAACCTCAGTTTCCGCTCTTCAGGGAGTGGGTCAGGCCCAAAAGTTTAACTAGAGAGTAAATGGAGCTTTTGTAGAGCATTGCAGTCTCTGTTCGAGCAACCATAAATAATTTATTAAATTAATAAGACTTCCCTTGGGTAGAGTTTTAGATGCTATGCTTCTGGACTTGTGATCCATTTAGGGATCATTGCATCGTGTCCAAATGCCTTTTCTATACCTCTAGCCATTCTCTTCTTAGCAATTCTCTAGAGGAGCTTATAAAATAGATAGGATTCCTCACAATAAGAAATTTCCTTCTTGTTATCTCTAGCATCAATGTCACCTCAATTTGTTTACAAAAATTATCATTTGCTTGTCATATTATGGATTTCTTTTTCTGTTTTTTTAAGAGATAACTTTTAATTACTGATGATGTCATATCTCATAAACAACAACTAAGATTCAAAATGCAAAATAAAACATAATTTTAAAGAATATCATCTGTGTGAAGCTGGTGATTAGAATTAACAATCAGGGTGGTGATTCAAGGGATTATCTTTTCTTCCTTTGGGGACTGGGGCTTAAGAGCTTGGTAGAGAAATTTTCCTATAGAGCTGCAATATATTAAAGCATCATGGGGAGACAGTCAGATTTTTGCCTTTCTGAGAACTTGTTCATATTTATAGCAAATAATTTATAGCCATCTGTAGATTATGGGAAAATTGATAGATATACAAATTGTTTATGAAAACTATTTTAAAAACCATGTTTATATATTACTTAAAGTTTTAAGATCAATGTCTTTTTTTCCTCAAAGGAAGAAAAATCCAAAAAAAATAAGTATTAACAGATGGTGACTCTTCCTAACTGTACTTCACTTTAGCAATTATAAGAAAGAAACAATTTTATCAGCATTCTATGCATATACATAATAGCATATGAAGACTTGGTCTGAATATTATGCTAATACACTAACTCATGGAAAACCAAAATTTAAATCAAAATCTGAAATAGATACACAGTCATACCAATACCTCCTTTCAGAGATTTGAATTCTATTGAACACTTGTCAATAGGAATATTGCTTATCTGCTCACAGTAATACGCAGATAAAAGAATTCTAGTACAAAAGTTGTTGCAAATGTACATTTTGCTTTATATGTCTTTGAGAATTCAGGACTTCATGGAGGCAATCTATGGTACAGGAAATAGGAAAGAGTCAAAAGAAATGAGTGGAATATTTTGCCCAGAAATTAAACGAGAAACTTGAGTAAGGTTGGACAGTGCCATATTTTTCATATTTTCAATTATGAAAATGAACTCATCTCAACAATATTTGTATTTCAGAGTTTAATTCTGGGTAGATCAAGTAGGGAGAAGCTTGCATTATGCTGTATTACTGTGAGTTATGCTTCTTCTAGAATGGACTTGTACTAGCCACAGGTAGATAATAATAAAACTCTAATAATGATTATTTCAATTTTCCATAGTAGAGATTGAGTTCATATAACCTCATAAAGAGATGTCCTCCACAAGCATTACATAGAGGGAGAGTAACGAGCACATTTATGGGGACAAGCAGCATTTCATGCATTTGTTATGCTCTCATTGAGACTAGTGTCAAGGTGGAGTCCTAGGGAGTTGCCTAAATGAGTGATCTAAACACATACTTCAGAGGTCTATACTTTATCCCAGATTTGATGTATCTCCGTGTGTGTGTGTGTGTGTGTGTGTGTGTGTGTGTGTGTGTGTGTGTGTGTGTTAGTAAAAGGTCTACTATAAGCCCAACAGTTTCTTCCTCATTTTTAAAGGGCATTTAAAAAATTATATTTATGTACAGAAAACTCAGCAATGTACATTTAACACCGTTTGGAGAACAGTTCTTTGGCCTTTGCCTTTTTCAGATTGGCAATGTGTATCACAGAGTTTTGGACCCAGGACCTTGTCTCCCCAGTGGCTGCAGATCTCATCATATCTGTCTTTGTAATTGGTCCCAATAGAGTCCTCTAGCTCAACCAGAGTGCCTTTGTCTTCCAAGTTAACCTTAGTGAAATCAACGGTTGTGCATGTCATCTTATGAATCAGAAGCAAGGGCAGAGTCTGGGTCATTTGACAGCTTAAAGGCCAAGACTATGGTTAATATTTATTCATGTATTACTTTTTCCTTCTTGACATTTTTTTGCTTGATAAACAGCAAGAGCCCACTGTGTTATTTTGAACACACTTTCCCAGTCTGTGGTTTGCAATGGTTAGAATATGGAACTCAAGAGAGATGCTGGGTTTATATTTTACCAGAAATTTACTCCTGTAGTATTTCATACAACTATCTAACAGCATCACAATACTTACTTGCTGTTTTATTCATTTTCATTCATTCATTCATTCATGTGTTTTCTGTGTTTTAAGATTTATGATAGAAATTAGGTTGAATTTGGCTGCAACCTTTCCCATCTCCTTATCCTTCTCCTCTAACACCCCCTTCTTCTCCTTCTCTTCATCTGTCTCCTCCTTTAACCAGGCCACCTTTGACTCATGGAGCCCTTCCTACCTCAATCCCCAAAGTGTTGGTATTGTATTTTGCAGGTCTGAGAAATAATGCTCAGTTTAGCAAACTTTTTAAAAGCACAAATTGTACCTTTATTTGAATTTCCTAGCACCCATTTCTTAAGAGCATCTGTCAAAAGTAGGCATTTGACAAATATTTGGTGAAATTTAGACAAGAAAAAGATTAAAGGTTTCGGTACAATAAATGAACTGAATTCAGTGTGATTACTTTATCCAAGCCTGAGCTTGCTTTTACTGGGTGGAATAAAATTGCTTGCTTTGTCATTGGGACTCAGAACCTGTGGCTAGATAGGTCAATTGTAGATTCTAGGAGATGACTCAATTACTACTACTCTTCTAAACTGACATGACATTACACTGACTTCTAATGACTTGTCTTTATACCCATAGATAAATTCATTTTTCAACCCTCATCAGGAAATTTTTTTTTTTTGAGATAGATGATGACTAATGCAAACATCCACAACTGCTCAGTATGAGGAGAATAAGACCCTGAGGAGTAATAAGCACTACATAGGACATCTATATATCATCTTCTTCTCGTAAGCCTCAAGGATCCCTGAGGAAGAGGAACTGGAAAGATTGTCAAAAGTCAGAGGTAGAGGATGACTAATTTATGTTTCATGACTGAGATCCAATGCTACGTGTATGACAGTGAGGATCACAGGTGAAGATAATTTATTATTTTTTTCATGTTGTTCTGTGTTTCTTTAGTCACTTTTCTATTGCTGTGAAGAGACACCACAACCAAGGCAACTTATAAAAGAGAACATTTATTTGGGGGCTTCTTTACAGTTAAAGAGGGTGAGTTGTGGCGGCATTCCTGCTGAACTGCACCTGGCCAGAGAGTAGCACCTAGCCCTAATCCATCTTTTGTTTAGCAGACACCTTTTGTTTCCCTTGTTGCCCTCTGTGTGAATCTTGTCTTGGAGTTTCCCAAGGATTCAAAGACCTATGCAAAACTTGCTTCAGGAAACCTGGAAAAGCGTGGTACCTGATAAATCGAGGAATTTGCACTTGGCATTGTATCATTGGGAGCCCCTTTCAGGTTATTTGGAGCATATGGAAATTAACTGACTAAACTGTATTGGAGAGAAATAAAACTGCCCTAGGTGAAGGGATAGCGCTTCAGTCCTTCGAGACTGGACCCCCCTGTAGCCATGAAAGGCTAGATTCATTCTTAAAATGCCTCTGCTTCTTCATTCCATGGATCCACGTGAAACCACATACCCATGTGGCGACTCACACACAGTTATACTGAGTCCATGATCATCATGGTAGGGAACATGGAAGCCGGCATGGGCATTTGAAAGCTACCACAAGTGACATACCTCCTCCAACAAGTCTACAACAAATCCTTCCCAAACATTTCCACCAACTGCAGATCAAGTGTTCATATGCACGAGCCTATGGAGGCTAAAAGAGTATAGGGCGCTGGTGGCTGGCACTGGTTACCGCGGTGGTGCTAGTTACAGTCATGACAGAACCCAGTGGTAACTTTTAGAGCTTTATTAGGAGAAGGAGAGAGAGAGAGAGAGAGAGAGAGAGAGAGAGAGAGAGAGAGAGAGAGAGAGAAACAGAGAGGTGCAGAGAGAGACACAAAGAGAGAGTGTGGAGAGTGTGGGAGTGCATGTTCAGCTTTTAGGCTGGCACGCAGTCACCTGATGATAATGTAATAAGGCGCCAGAGGAGACCCCGAGCTGCACATATACAGAATCCTTACAGGGGCCATTGTCATAGAAACCACCCTAGTGGTGTCTTTCTACATTCCTCTCAGAGTCCTTGGTACTTCACCTTGTCAACACCAATCCTGCAGTGTATCACACTAATGTATGAATGTGTGTTTCTACTGGATTAGAAGCATTTTTTTTTTGTCTGTAATATCTATGTTTAGGTTGGCATGCCAAAGTAAGAGTCAGTTAAATGAAGTGGATTTGAAGAAAAACAAATAAGTAACCCCAGAAGCTGTAATATTTTAATTCTATAATCAGTAGGTTTTTTTTCTGCTTTATGATTTTTCTAACAGTAGTTACATGTATTTTTTTTCCTTGGGTCACTGAGTTTCTCATCAGATGTATAATGTGTTTTATCTCACAATAGTTTTTATACCCTAAGCTTCATTCAAGGATTTGTCCTTTTTATCATTTCAATTTCTGGGGCACTGACATCATTTTTTAGGAGAAATATCACTGAATCCATACAACTCCAGTTAATATATAAAGGATGATATTAGTCACAGGTCATATTCTTCTCCACCTGAGATCTGCCTGTCATGTAATACAACTTCTGAATGCCAGCATTTTATAGCTACTACTTTCCCCCCCACTTTCCTATAGATAGATGGAAAAGAGGTTCTTCTGATCTAGATCAATCTGGACAGTATCTCTTACTATGCTACACCCCAGATGTATCAAGCTGTTAACGACTTACTTGGTATGACTTGTTCAAATTATTTTAAATAATTTGCTTGGAAACTGCTTAATTATGTATGAGTGTCAGGAAATGAATTTGTTCATAAATCTCTTGGAATTTTGATTAATTTATATGTAAGGCATCAGATGTTATTTGTTTCAAATCTTCTTTGAAAAGGTGTTTGTATATAAATCAAATATGGAACAGGATGATAATATTGCTAGAGCAAAAGTCAAGCATCCTTGTTGCTTATTATGAAAGATTTTGCTTCCTCTTCTGTAATAGAATCTGCTATAGGTACCATTTGCCCTTCTCAAAGCCCTACTGTCACTAGGACATCAGGATTTGGAACTAAATTAAGTAAAGCAAAGTAATCAGATTCTCCAACCTATGTGTAGCTATTCTTTGTCTTTGACTGAAGAGTCTTATGACTTTTATCACTGTTCATGAAACGACAGCAGGCTTATTTCTTAGACTCAAAGTTAGTGAAAACTATAATCGAAGACCCTTTGCAGTTATTCATAGATGGCTAGCTGTCCCTCTTAGGCATATGGCTAAATTCTAGTTCACAACCCTTGTTGAAGTGTTGCATGTCTGTTTGGGTAAGGTCTGGCTTACAACTGGAGTGTAGACAGACGGACCCAGATGGGCATGCTTGCTCTTTCTTTTTCTGCCTCTTAGGGATGGAAGATTTAGCACAAGAACTACAAGGTCAAGGTATGGCAGAGTTATCTGGTAGGGAGGATTTTAGGTGTTGATAGGAGCTAGTGATATGCTGACCCTTACTGGATGGTGAAGAGTCTGTAGGAAAAAGAAAATGAGTAAATTGTGGCTTTCAGATTTTTGGGTTACTTTTCTATCACAGTAAAACTTCTTACTATACACTATGGGAACTTCCCATTGAAAATACCATTACTGTTAAAATAAATGTAAAAGGTATTTATAAGCTTATTCTACTAGGTTGATTGTAATTCTGACCTGTCTTTCAGGGGAATTGGTTATCATTCCCTTCTCAATTAAGGCTAACTAGTTCCATTTCTCAGTCCCGGTGCTTCACTCATTTCCTTCTCCCTCCTCTTTTCCCTCATGTAGTCCCTTCATTCTGTTCATCATTTTGTGTGTTCCTCCAGGGGACCATCTAATCATTGTTTCCAGAGAGATGAGGTGCAACCCGCTGCTCCAATGGGCAGAGCCCTAAATGTGCATTTCCCCTTCTCTTTCATACAGACTTTGCAGTTTTTCCCAAGTATCTGCACTGTGTAAGTGGTATACTGTGTCAGCAAACACAAACACAGAAAAGGCATTTTCCTTTCTGGCTATTGGATGAAGTTATGGGTCCCTTGTAGGCCTTTTATTGTACTCAACATATTCAGCTCCCTCCTTGCAGGATATACATCTCCACAGAGGTGGCATAATCAGTAGCTAAATGTACTGATCTTTTCTTTATGCATTGTCCACATAGTTATAGGTTCTAGAATACTGCAAAATGATAACATGTTACAAGTCCAAGACTTCACATTTTTAGTGAGGGAAATAAAATGCCTAAGAATTCAGAGTATACTTTCTTCAGAGCAAAATATTTTGAAAATGACAAGAGTTGTGGTATGTTGGAGAGATTGGGCTGTGACCATAAATAAGGTGACCACGATCCCACAGAGGAGCTAGCATGTGAGCTGAGTCTTGAAGAAGGGAAGCAAATGAGCTGTGTCTATCTTGAAGGAGAGCTGTAAACTTAGAGACAACAAATGCGTTGACCTACAGCATGATTATTTCATGTTATTTGTGGAGCAGGAGAGAGGTTCACGAATCTCAAATGGGGGAGAATAAAAGGAGAAAAGGGCCAAGGTTTCCGAGTTTCCAAACTGATTTGACAATTTCACTTTTATCTATGGTTCTGCCTTTGACCCTGAGAAAATTGGGAAGTCACTGAAAGGTGAACACTGCGATGGTGTGGTTTGCGGGACCAGCTTTGTAGACAGAAGCAAAGGGAAAAGCTTAAGGGACATCTGCAATACTTTCAGTGTTACTTGGAATTGGGTATTAAGAAGTGGAGATCTAGCCTGAATACAGGGATGCCCATGGGACGTCTGCCCCTTTCTGAGCAAATGTGGAGGGGTGGCTTGGGGAGGAGCAGTGGGTGGGGGAGGGAGTGGGAGGTGAGGAGGCAGGGGAGGCTTTGGTAGAGATGTAAAATAAATAAATAAATTAACAACAACAACAACAACAACAACAACAAAAAGAAGTGGAGATCATCCACACAGCCCAGGCTGATGCTAGGACAGAGGGTTGTTCTCCGCAAACTGAGAGCAAGTCCCCATTGCCAAGGACAACATCCACAGAGCTGATTCAATGTGAAGAGGTTGAGCTGGTGCCTTCATGGAGTCTTCACTCCTATGTTGTAGTCTCTTAGGTGTTGGAAGGTACTCTGTAGGCTACCAAAAAAAAAAAAAGAAAAAAAAGAAATGTGAATACCAACTCAACCACAAACCTTTAACCTACAATCTGCCCTTGTACAATGTGCTGGGGTAATGGTGACTCAGAGGTTGTGGGAGTGACCAACCAATGTCTGATTTAACTTGAGGTTTACTCCACCAGAGGGAACCCATGCCCGACATTGCTTGGGTGGCCAGGAACCAGAGACTGGATAGCCCAGAGATCAGGGTAGAACCAAACATAATTGGTCTAAAAAATTGTTAAAAAACCCAAAATAATTCCTAATGATATTTTGCTATACACTGTTTGGTGTCTTGTCCAGTCATTATCAGAGAAGTTTCTCTGGGCAGCAGTGGGAGAGGATGCAGAGACTCACAGTTAGACATTATTCAGAGAGAGAGAAAGAGACTACATGCAGAAGAGAGGTCACTCCTCTAAGAGGTCTGAGAATCCCTTGTAGAGGGGGCAGAAAGATTGTAGGAATCAGAGAGCATGAAAGTCACCAGGAGAACAAGGTCCTCTGACTCAGTTGAGCATGACTCACACGGGCTCACAGAGGCTGAAGTGGCAAGCATGGAGCCTGCATGGCTCCTCTCCACTATAAATGGCTGTTAGCTTGTGTTTTTCTGGGACTCCTAACTGTGGGAGCAGGTTGACTCTTTTGCTTACTCTTGGACTCCTTTCCGCATTCAATTGCCTTGTCCATCCTCAGTCTGAGGGCTTTTGCCCTGTCTTAACTGTATTTTGTTTTGTTGTGTTTGGTTGTTCTCTCTTTTCTGAAGAGAGATGGAGGAGGAGTGGATTCAGGAGAGATGCAAGGTGTGTGGGGGCGGGGCAGGGGAGTTGGGAGGAGTGGATGGATAGAAAACTGTGGTCAGGAGGTATTGTATGAGAGAAGAATCTATTTTCAATAAATTAAAAAAAAAGAAAGGATGTGGTAAGAAATGGTCATATTTGTGGTATATCCTAAAGTTATTGGTTTTACAGATGGGAGAGCTATGAAATATGAGAAAAAGTTAAAAAAAAAAAAGGCAAAGATGAGTATAATGTGATGTCCTGAACACTGAGGAAAATGAGATTGCCAAAATCTTCAATTAAAAAGATTGTAAGAAGAAGATGCAAGTTTTGTGTTTAACATTTGAAATTTGCTGAAGAGAAATGTATGTGACTACATTAAGTAACTGGGTAGATATGAGTCTGAAATCTAGGACTGAGCCTGTTGCTTAAAATGTAAGTTTTATAGTTGTAAGTGCAAAGATAATAAAGATTGATGCTACATGAGCATCCCAAAAAAGCAGGCATAGGTTACCAAGACAACAGCCTGTTCAAGGCCTGGTCCATGTTAATAAGTCAGGGACATATGGAGAATATCAATAAAAGCGGTTTAAAAAAGACCAATACAGCAGAATAAGACAGAACTTTCCCAAATATCAAATGAAGGGATTAAGCCAAGCATTTTAAAGAGAAGTAAGGGATCAGCTTTATCAAATTCAGCTGATTAAATAAATAAGAAGAGGGCTGAACACTGATCTTTGAGTTAGAAATGTGGGGGTCATTGACGACAATGCAGGAACATTTTCAATAGAACTGAAAGAAGTTTATAATGGGAGATAGGAGAAAAAATCAAGACAAAAACATACATAATTCATGGAGAATTTTTTTTTTTTTGCCACAAAAGAGCGTTGAAAAGCAGGGCTGTAATTAAACAACATGTGAAATTACAGAATAGTTTTTTAACCTCAAGTATTTTATATAAATACATGTTTATTTGTGTATTTCACAAGGAAAAATAAATAGCTATTGGGGACAAAGGGGAAGAGTATTGATGAAGACCGTACTTGGCAATGTTGAAGGAGTGGGAATCAGATAGATGATTATGATGACACTGTTGGGATGTGTGCTAACAGGAACATCCAAGTAGAGAGGCAACAGTGAAGGAGAAGTAGCCAACCAGGTGGAAGATCAGAAAAGGCTTCTTGATGAAGGATGGCTGGAAGTGAACTTTGAGGGATGAGTAAGAATTTCCCATAGAGAGGCAGTTCTCAACCTGTGGGTAGAGGTATCCTATATCCTACAAATCATGTGTTTACATTATGATTCATAACTGGAGCAAGATGACAGTTATGAAGCAGCGATGAAAATAATTTTATGGCTGGGGCTGATCACAACATGAGACACTGTTTTAAAGGGTCACAGTATTAGGAAGGTTTAGAACACTGATACAGAGTGTATTCTACTTTATGGTACTTTGTGGGCAGATGAGGAAGCATGCCCCATTGATAAGTAGAAGATTAGACTGAGGATGTCAATGGAACCAGGTTATAATACACTTTAATGTTAAGGAGTTGCAGTTTTATACTATGCTGTAATTCTAGATCAACTTGACAGGATCTAGAATAACCCAAGGGACAAATCTCAGGGCATGCCTGTGAGGGATTATCTATATTAGGTTAGCCTATGGCCACCTTTGTGAGGGATTATATTGATTACACTAACTGAGTTGGAAAGACTCACCTTAAAAGTAGTGCTGTAATTTTTTGTTTGTGTTTTGCTTTGTTGATAGAGAAATAGCATGAAATTATGTAGATAAGGAGAATAGGGGGACCTAGGAGAAGCTGGGAAAGAGGAAATAATATTATAAAACTCTATCATATGAAAAAAATTAAAATAATAATAAAAAGATAGAGAAAGCTCAAGAGGCTTCAACTTCATACACAAAATTAGAGGCAAATGAGTGCTGAGAGCAAGAGAAATAGTCTTCCTAGGGAAGAGCAACTAATTGTTTATCCAATACTATATGTTAGCATAAAAACATACAACATACATACAAGTAACATACAAACTGGCCAGGTTGTATTTATGTATTATTATATATTACATATATAACATACATAAGTACATGTGCATGTATTGTATGTGTGTATGTAATATATAATTAACATATATTAGTTAACAATAATTAATGAAAAAGAGTCCATGGATTTGAAAGATAGCAAGGAGGAGTAGATGGGAAGGATTGGAAAGAGGTAAGGGAAGGATAAATGATGTAGTTATATTATAATCTCAGAAAAATTAAAAAAATCTGAATTTAAAAGCTAAGTAAAATGCAGGTAGTGTCATCCCCCAAGACTAGGTCCTGAACTGTATGAAACAAAAGAAGTCAACCGAGCGTGATCAACGATCATTCACTGCCTCCTGACTGAAGATGCAGCAGGATCAGCAGCAATTTCAATCTCCTGCTTCTGAAATTTCCCCATCATGATAGACTGTACCCTTAAACTGTGAGCCAAAGTATATTCTTTCTCATAAGTTGTTTTTGTCAGGGTACATGGTGGTATTTTACTTGTACTGAAATGTGATTTTAATTGTATATTAATAAATAAAGTTGCCTGGGGTCAGAGCTATTAGAGCCATAGCAAGAGTGTGGCGGTGGTGGCGTATTGGTGTAATTATTGAGGCCACTCCACGTAGTTAAAAGGAGATTTATTTAATGGCGTAACTTACAAATTAAGGGCTAGGTAGGTCGCGGGGTCTGGGGAAAGTGTATCGCAGTCCAGCGGTGTTCTCTGGAGCTCTGCTTGGGCCACCTCCACCATCCAGGGTCCCGCAACAGAGAGCCCTCTCCCCGATCCAGATCTTGGGTCTCCAGGCACCTCCCTTGGCCCTGCCTTGTAGGCGTGACAGTTGCTGAAGTCTCAATGGGGGTTGGAACTTCCAGATCAAAGCTGGAATGGCTACCCACTACATCTCCCCCTTTTTGTCTAAATAAGAAAGTTCTAACCTAATACAAGACTATATACAAAGGAATGGTTATCAAATATTGTCCAGGAATAATGAGGGATAATGACCTAGATAAGATGGAACTACAACCAATGCAAACAATATCAAGCAAGAAACACATACTAAAATCTAGAGAAGTATAGAGCATAGGTAAATGGCATGTTACAAAGATCATTCTAAAAGGTGTCTTATCCTAAAGAACTGAATCTAATACTTAATATGTTCTATCTACTAAGTTGTAACTATAACTGCTAGTCTTCAATCCCATCAAAGACCTGAGAAGGAATATAATGGTACCTGAGAAATGGTAGATGGATGCAAGCAACTTTTGGGAATCTTGTAAGAGTAGACCGAGACAGCTGGCAGCCTGGACAGTCACCTAATGTTTTTCAGTATTGTTGGTGCATTCAAATTGGCTACAGGCCTAAAGTATCTGACAGACCATTTTTAGAAGCAGGAATTTTGAAAGACCATCTTACCCTGTCTTGGCAGAGTACAGTGGTCGTTTCCCTTGTGTCCCGCTTGTCCAGAAAGGACAGCATTGCATTTGTACTGTCAGCCGTCGAGGCAAGGGCAGTTCTTTGTCCAGTAGGCCATTTTGTGCCAAGAAGACAAACTTCCAAATGGAAATGTCTTAGAAGCCCAACATTTTCTCGGGATCAAATTGGTGTTGCCAGGAGCAAATCATTTTCTTTCTTTTTTATTTAGGAACATTTTCTACTGGATAACCTAACTAACATAACCATAGAGATGACAAGCACAGGCAACTATAAATCTGAAAGTCTTATCTACCTAAATAACCTAAGGACTAAGGCTTCATGTAAACAGGGTAAACCTCTGAAAATGCAAGCCATTTCAATCAAATGTTTTTCCTTTATAACAGTTGCCATGGTCATGGTGTCTCTTCAAAACAATCAAAACCCTAACTAGAACAGACCCATTACAATAGAACTTGGAAGATAGGAATACCAAGAGAAATATGGAGAGTGGGAAAACAGCTCATAAGGTACCTAAGGGGTTTAAGTTCAAATATCATGCATTTCCCTCATGTTCTGGGAACTCAAGTTGGATGAGGTTCAATTAAAGGTAGTAGACCAATATTTTTGTCAGGAAATTTCAAGGCAGTACAGTATTCAGATTCTGGAATGACTAGAGTCATTTACTGATCTCATCCATGTCTACAGTGAGAAAGCAGAAACATAGGAAAATGTGTGTTTTGGCAAAGAAAACAGTGTGAACAAGCTTAACCTTACATAGGAGGCGGTTTGAACACAAATGTAACTGTTAAGGTGATTAACACCATTTAAAGAAAACCTGATGCTTTGTATTGAGACAACAGGAAAGGTGTCTTGGTAGTAAGACCCCACACATCAAAGGTTCTATTTTGTAAAATGCAAATTCATTTTCTTTCTTTTTTATTTAGGAACATTTTCTACTGTGGTGATATTTTATTTGTGCTTTAATAAATAAAGTTTCCCTGGAGATCAGAGGGAAAAGGCCAGCCATTATAAGTAAACAAAAAAGTCAGGCAATGGTAGCACATGCCCTTAATCCTATCACTTGGCAGGTAGGATCTCTGTGTGTTCAAGGCCACACTGGAAACAGAGCCAAGTGTGGTGGCACATGCCTTAAATTCCAAAAATAGTTAACCATGGAGGTCTGGATGTCTGTACAGACAGACAGGAATTGACAGAGCTGGGCAGGAAGAGGAAGTAATGTTTCTGAACAGAGAGAGCAAATCAGATGGCAGAACATCAAGGCATATAGACGCAGGTAGACAGGAAGTAACTCGTATTTGGAAGCTACAGAGTTGGTGAGGTAAGGTTGGATGGTGGCTTTCCCTATTTCCCTGATCTCTCTAAGGCTTTCACCCTTATATTTGGCTCCATGTTTTTTATTTAATAAGACCATTTAGAAATTCATCTACATTCCACTCATTCTACATATCAACCACAGATCCCACTCCCATCCCTCCTTCTGCTCCCTCCAAGCTTCCTCCCCACATCCCATCCTCCATCCAGTTCCTTTTCAATGGAAAAAACCTAACCAGAGTCCCCACGGAAAGGATTCCCTTCTCTGTAGTAACAGCTGCCAAGAGAAGTGTTACTCCAGGGTCTGCAAATAAAAGCTAATTCAAACCTGGTCCAAGATGGGCGGTCCATTTTAGTGCCATTGTTGATAAGAGTCATAGAATTTTGCATTATGGTTCCAGAGAGTCACAGAAGCCATGCAATTTGTCTAAGCTTTAGAGTTCCTGTAGGAAGCCGTAGGAAGTCACTACATGAAATTGTGAAAGTAAAGCCCATGTTACACATTGGAGAACCTAGGGTGTTGTGGATTTCAGGGCTATTTTCTATCCCCGAAGAAAGCTGCAGGTATGAGGTACAACCAGATTTAGAGAGAGGCTATGTGTGTTGCAGGTGGTATAGCTGGAGGGATAAAACTACATAAGCCATTAGGATTCCAGAAGATCACATTACAAGCTCCAGATGTCAGCCTTAGAGATGAGGATTTGGTGTTTACTCTGCTAAGGTTTAGTCTTTCTGTGGTTTGGTCTTGCTGTGCTTAGATTCTTCTCTTTTGAAGTGGTAATATTTATTTTGTACCATAGCATGTTGGACATATGTAAATTATGTTTTCATATTATAGGGGCTCATAGTTAAAAGAATGTCTTGAGTTTCAGATGGGATTTAGACTTTAGATCTTCAAACAGTGTTGGGATTTTAAACTATTAGGATGGCTGTGGAGTTTCAATTTGATAGTATCTAGAATCACAAGTGATATGTGCCATTGTGCATGCTTAGGAAGCTAATCATTTAATTAGTTAGTTGATATAGAAAGACTTACCCTAAAATTGAACAGTATTATTCATTGGGTTTGGACTTCACATAAAGGAGGAAGCTAATTGAGCCCGAGCAATTTTCATTCTCTGATTGACTGCATGTGCAACATGATAGCTGTCCTAAGCCCCCTCTGCCAGGACTTTCCCATAATACATACATATAAAACATTTAAAAAGTTTAAATGTTGTGTTTTAAAATAATTTACTATATTACATCATTCTACAATCACACTTTAAACTAGCTTTTTGTATATTTTTCATTTGTACATTCTTGATTTGAGATAGAGTCTTACTCTATAGCCCTAGCTGGCCTGTAACTTGCTCTGTAGACCTGGCTGGCCTCAGCCTCAGAGATCTGCCTGCCTCTGCCTCCCGAGTGCTGGAATCAAAGGTGTGCTTTGCTATACCTAGGTAGTCTATATACTTTCAAATCAACTCTTCCCATGACTACAGTTTTGTAACACAGATGTATGTAGAGATAATAGTTTCCTCTTACATATTGATGACAATTCCTTTTCATTGAGATTTGTGTTGGAGAAGGCACAAGACTTCATAGACAGACATTCATGCTGTTTGCAGAACTGCCATGGTTTAATGCCCTACAAACACATGGAAGGTGATTTAGTCTTTCATTGTGATTTCCATCAAAGAGCTGAGAGTGGATTTTAAATTGTATCCATTGCATTAGTATGACATACTATTCCTGATAAAAGAAAAATTTAAAGACATCAATTCTCATTGATATTTATGTTTCTATTAGATGGAATAATTATTCAGTCAAACTTCTGACATTATAATTCTCAAACCATGTTATTTCTTTTTGCCAAAATACATTTTATATCAGAAATGTCAGGACACGATCTCTGGATGATTCTATGTCTGGACCTGCATTGTGGGTAACTTATCCAATTAGTTATAAAAACTTTTGGTGGGGAGATTCCTGGAAACAATTCATGTAGCAGTTAGGAAATGATAACAATATACAAATAAGCGAGGACCATATAATATAATCCAATAATCTCAAAAAATATATCTTTATCTCAAGAACTCATTAGTCTCTGTCCAGGGACATTAAGTATCATGGAATGATGGGGAAATGGATATGTAACTGAAGGCAGAGTGGAAACACAAAGCAAGGTAGCTAATCCTGATCAAAATACTCCCCTAATAAGGTAAAATTGTATAAAAGAATAAGTAAACCAACCCATGGTTGATACCCTTCCTTGACGTGGACTTCTATAACTGAGATTCCTGAAGTTACAATTTATGGCTTCTTGGTGATTTTGTGTGTCTTAGACAGAATCTTGTACTACAGAGCATGCATGTGCCTTTTAGCTGACAAAATTTCATTGTGAACTTGTGCTGCTGTGCCTGCATTTCATCCGCTCAGTGACTTAACACCTCACAACTCTGCCATCAAGGTGTGGCAGTCTCTCTCTCTCTCTCTCTCTCTCTCTCTCTCTCTCTCTCTCTCTCTCTCTCTCCCCCCTCTGGGAGAGAGTGACTCCTTCTTTGTCTCTTTTAGTAACTGGTAACTTCAGGGACTACTCGGCTATGGGTGGCCTGATTTTGGATTTAGGGACCACTTGATAACCTGGGGTAATAACAAATCAAAGTCCTTAGTTATATTTACAAAAGTCCCTTGGCCAAATAAAGTTATATTATTATATTCGTAGGTTCTGGGAGTAGATATGGATGTACTTTATAAAGGATTACTATTCAGTCCCTTACAATGCTATCAGCATGCATCATTTGGGTACAGCTGAGAAAACTGATCCTACATGAATGACTTAGTTGTGAAGGAAACTATATTGTGTATACATCATTTGATTATGAACCATTTGCCTAAATTTTGAGATTCAGTTATTCTTCAGATTTTTAAGTCAGGATGTTTGAAGATGCAATTATTATTATTTTTGTGTTTAACTTTAAAAAATAATCCAAAGTATAAGCTATGTTCATTATTTTATGGTGAATTCAGTTGTAAAATTCAAGAAGGAATAAAAGGTGTCGCAGAAAACTGAGTATATATTAGGAATGGAGAATCCAATTATAAAGGCAATAAGGATGGGGCCACTCAGTGGCTTTGTAATGTTATGTTTTCATTCAACAGAATGTGGTCTCCCTTTGAAAACATTTATCAGTAGAAGGTGCAAGTTCAGATGTGTTCTCAAATGGATGCTATGGGGTGGCACTATCTGTCTGGTTACACAGGATCTCTGACTTAAGGCTACATTAAGACAAGTTTACGAGGCCTGCAGGTGAGCGCAACGGCAAGATTACAGTCAAATCCAGAAATATATTGCCAGGATGTGGATGTCCATGAAAAATCACAATTGCAGAATGGTGTGAGGATGTGTATAGAAACATTCCCATCTGACACCCTCTGAGCAATTCATCTGCAGCATGATTGCACTGGATCAATCTCCTTGGCCAGGTGGAAGGTAGATGAAGATTGTTTGTAGGCAGGAACATAAAGAAGAATCAACTCCTCTGTGCTTGGCTTTCATTCACACTGGGCTAATTGGCAACTGTGGGTATCTCATTTTGGTAAAGCATTTGTTCCAAAAATTCTTCTCCCAGGTTTTAAAAGTTAAGATGCTTTGTTAATCATTGGCTGACTCTTTTCTCTGTAATAGCCCCGCTTCAAAATGTGAGCATGCTGTGCATGTATTTGTAGGTTGTGTGCACAGCGAGTATAATAGGATTGGATAGTTTAGAAATCTCAGAACAGGTAGGATTTTAATGTCAGTTCATGTCACTTTTTTTTAAACCAGAGTCTTATTATTTTAAAAGATCATCAAGATTACATTAATCTCATTGTGATAAGACCAATTTTTAGTCCTGTTATTTAATTTGTGTGTGTATTGTATGCATGTGTATAGTGTATGTGTCTATATGTGTGTACTTGGGTGTGCTTGTGTGTGCACCTGTATGTGCATGAGTGGAGGCCAGAGAAAGGTGTTGGGTATCCTGCTCAATTATCTCCAACCTTATTCCTGAATTGCTAGGTTCTCTTTGAACTGAGAGCTCAGCTTTGTGAGGCTGGCTGGCTGGCCAGTATGTTTTAGAATCCATCTGTCTCTGCCTGACCCCTTTTCCCAGTACTGAGGTTGTAGCTGTACATTGCCATGGTGTTGAGGATCTGAACTCACTGTGTTTCTCATGTTTGTGCAATAAGCAGTATTTCCCACTGAGCCATTTCCCAGGCCCTTTTATGCCCATTAAAAAAAAATATTGTTGACAGCTTGAGAGAAAAAGGTTCTTAAGATAATTCATATTTTACATAGTTATCCATTCATCATTATTCAAATATTTATGGAGTTCCTAACAGGCAAGTTCTTGCCCTGAACTTCAGTTGGGTAAAAAAATTATTTTTAAATAGATGTACATGCCAATAGTCATGGATATGTTTCAGATGAAAGAAAAAATAGCAAGACTTGTTGACCTTTATTCTTTAAACATTTCTTTTTCAATTCTCATTTAAAAATTTTGAATCCAGTTTTACATTTATTTCAACGTGTGTTTGTGTGTGTGCCCTTGTTCATCTGCCAGAATCAGAAGACACTTGAATGAGGACAGCATTTCTCTTCTTTCACCATCTGTGTCCTAGGACTCGAACTCAGGTCACTAAGCTTGGTGGCAAGCATCCTTTCTTGTTAATGTACCTCACCCATATGATTTAAATATTTACAGAGTACCTAACTGTATATTAATATTATGTTTAGGATGCAATAAGCTATGATTTTAAAATCCTGTTTGCTATAGAAGGCAAGACATTTAAATTTAAAATGTGCTTTGGCAAGTCCTCTCACAGTGTTTGCACAGGGTGGCGTGAAAGTCCAGAGCATGTGTACAGGTTGGAGGGTGGAGTGGGGACGTAGGTAGTATAGTAACAGGACAGCATGAGTGCAAGGAGAGCATCAAAAATCAGTCTGTGCATCAAAGATGTCTTTTTGGAAGAAGTAACACTGAAGGTAAATTAGAATAATAAATTTGAGTCAGATATCTGGAGGTGTTATCTAGTCTGGAAGCTCCCAAATAAAGATATTGGTGTTTCATGTAAAAGCATGTTGAAGACTCTTAATGTGGGTAATTTCACAGTTAATACTTACAGCATCTTTCTATATAAATCTTATAAACTTGGCTCACTAAATCTCAGACCTGAGATTTGCTGCTGAAATAATTGAGAGATGAGAAAGAGAGAGAGAGAGAGAGAGAGAGAGAGAGAGAGAGAGAGAGAGAGAGAGAGAGAGAGAGAGAGAGGCGATTCAGTGGGATTATGGGTAGGAATTAGTTATGAAAGCTACACACTTTAAAGCCTCATGTTTTCTCCTTATGGTCCATAGCCAGAAAGTGATGTTGGAGTCACCATACAATGGACTTTCAAAAAGATGCACACATCAGTGTACATAGCTCAATAAAATTGTTTGCTAAATGGGCAATGTTGGCCTAAAAACAAATAGAATGAATTTTCTTAATAGTGTTTTTCAGAGAAGCAAGTTTTTCTTGCCATCATTTTTAGAAATGCATTTGGTGTGGGGGAAAGGAGGAATGAAATTGTATTGTGAACTTGGAATTGGAATGTGTAAAAAATAATCCCAGCACTGGATGTGAAATGCACAAATATGAGAAAATACAATTGTAGAAAGATCATAACAACATTTTTTTCCTGTAATACATGACATAGTATAATGGAGGAGGTGAATAAATAACAAGACAGTACTCAGATGAATTAATTTTCAATATACATTTACATGCAACGGCTCAATTGGCCTCTGTCTGAAAACACTGTCTAATGTCTCCAATAGAGAAGTTTGGAACACAACTTTTGCAACTGTCATTTATGACCATTTACTTCATGGGCTTTGGGAAGGTGCAATAAATATAAAAGAAATTTCACCCTGCTATATAACCCAACAAAATTAGGTGCTTTAATAGGTTAAGTGAGTCAGTGCTAAATCAATACAAAAATAGATGATTTGGGTTCATAGGCTGGTCAGCCAAGTTTATTCCCCAGGCATAGTACTCCCTACAAAGAAAGCGATTAACATGCTCCCTGAATCAGGAGCGCACCTTTATAGGCAAGGGGGAGCATGAAAATAGATCTCCTGGGTGCAGATTTCATCCAATAGGTGCCGTTACCCACATTTAAGACCCAATAAAATCCACAGGATGTTTTGTTTAACACAGGGTAATGATGAGTTTCTTCTCATCACTGAACTGTGAGAACCACACAGAACTGTATTAAGACCACTGTAAAATTCCTAGAGAGTCACAAAGGGATGTTGGCCCTAAATTTTTGCCAATAATAGTATTATCCAGGTCAATTAGGACACATCTAATTTTGTGGGTCACATGTTTTTAAAGGATTCTGCCCTGCCCTAATTCATCTGTATATTACATTCTTTAGACCAATCAAGTTGTGCCTGACCTAAAGCATCTTCACACACATAGATGACTATTTTGTACTTGGAACATAATGACCATATAACATCTTCCATGTCCTAACTGAGACTCCAAGTAACAGAGAAAGGGACACAGAGCTGACTACTCTTAAGTACACTTAACTAACAAGTAAGAGAGGATATGCTAAGAAACAAGAACAGCACTGCAAAGACCCAGAGAGAGGCAGGGGCAAGCTTGGGAAATGCTCAGGAGTGGGAGGCTTGACAGACTGCATTTAATGTTTAAGTTTACATAATATTTTGTCCCAAAGTTGATGGATCCTTGAGGAACTTTGACAAGGAAGATGATCATGGAAATTATCTTGATCCAGCAGTATTCACTGCCCTGGACATATCCTGAGTTAAGCCTCAGTGAAATGCCCCTGACAAACATGGCCAGCCATGTACACTGAGGATGTAAAAAAAAAAAATAGAATTTCAGTTTGTACAAAATGTATTGATTTAATTACCAATTAACATACATTTCTTGTTATTCCTTTCCCAAACTCTGAGAAGAGAAGCAGATGTGATTCCCTTTTTCCCAGTCAGGAAATGTAAATCAAAGAAGTTAATATTTAAGTGTGACCCATTAGAGGCAAAATAATGTGGATATTATTAAAAGTTAGATATCTGGCATTAGCTTATTAATGCCAGTTTGATGCCCATTCTCTGCACAAGTCCCCCAAGCACTCTAGATTATGGAATGCTCAGCTGTGACCTTTCAATCTACTCAGTATCAGAAGGAGGAAACAGAGTTGGGTAAACATTGTTTGTTTCACATAATATTGCTAGAGAAGATGACTTATTTTAGAAGTTGAATGACTTTGTTAATAGTCCTATAATAAATATTGCAGAAGATTATCCTCTTAAGAATTTATATCTAAATGTTTATATAGAAAAGCAAACAACCAAGAGTTGTTGAGCCAGTTTTATGAAAGAGTAAGATCATCTTCCTAGAAAACTCCAACCACTTGGGACATATATAAACCATGCTTGGACTTGAACAATGTAAACTCATTCTCCTTTGCTCTGCATCACTTCTGGCTCCACACACCTGAATGACCTTGCCTTCAGATTCCTGCTTGCGCTAGAGGCTTCTCTTATTCAAAATGGTTGCCCTGAAACTTGCCTTCTGAAACTTGCCTTCTGGTGTGTTTCAACTGTTGTCACAGTATGCACCAATTTGTATCATGCAATAAGATTAATATTGTCTGAAATGTGTTTTTGTCTACCCCGTGTGCTAAAAGAGAAGCTTACTGAAAGCAGACAGATTTGCTCATTTTGATTTCTCGAGTCCCAGTTCCCAGAAACACCCCAGTGTGTAAGTGTAATATATATATATATATATATATATATATATATATATATATATATATATATATATATATATAATCATGTGACTGGATGCGACCAGGAACCCAAAAGGCATTAATAGAAAACAGGAACCAAGGTCCTGTCAGCCAGTGACAGGGATAAACAGCAGGGTCAAGAAAGAGAAGACCTGCCGGGCGTTGGTGGCGCACGCCTTTAATCCCAGCACTTGGGAGGCAGAGCCAGGAGGATCTCTGTGAGTTCAAGGCCAGCCTGGGCTACCAAATGAGCTCCAGAAAAGGCGCAAAGAAAAAAAGAAAGAGAAGACCTGAATGAAGACTCTAAAGATAGTGCTGTTGAAATGATTGCGGTAAAATGGACAATTCAAGCTGCTCTGTAGTTTCTATGGTTAGTTAGAGGTGGACAAGATCACCTGATACAACATGAAAACTTTAAAACTTTTACTAAAAATTGTTTTCATGACTCAAGGTGAGGAAAAATGTTTTGAGCAAGACACAAAGAACAAATATATCAGAGGAGGAAGAATAAAGCTATGTTGTCAACATTATATTAAACATGCCTTACACTGAAAAGCACCATAAATATAAATGAAACAAGTTACAGCTCTGTAGATATATTTGCAGCACATAAGTGACATGGAATTAGAATCTGGAGTAAATTTTTTTAAAAACTACACATCAAAGAAAGAAATGACAACCTGATAGGAAAATGTGCCAACAGTAAAATATGTCAGAGAAGTGGAGAAGTGGAGATTTATGAAATATCAGCAGTCTCTGCTATCAGCCATGGGGAGACAAATTAAATCCACAAGATGCAACTTCACACTCATGCTACCAGGATAATAACAATGAAACTCTCCAACAATGTCAATCTTTGACAGTAATGTGAAGCATAATTACCACTTCTTACTACATGGTTCATTTAAATTAAAGTAACATGTGGAAGAACTTTCAGAATTATTGATAGAATTTTACATTAATATGAAATTGCATTAATTTTTTAAAAAGTTGTAAAATGTGATTAAAGGTATACATTCAGTTCTTCAGTTCTGTCCAGCACAGAGGAAAAGCAGTCCTCTGCCGCCTTGATGCTGAGTGCTCGTAAGCCCTAATGGCCAGTGGAATGTGACAGAAGTGACATGTTTCAATTCCAAGCCGTGCACTTAAGAGTTACTATGCAAGACTCCACTCACCGTCTTGGTCTGTTCCAGGGCTCTCCTGAGATTATAGTGATGGAAAGTTTCTGTGTAATAAAAACATTCTGAATGCTGACCAGGTAGCTATCCTCCAACATCACCTGTACTGCAAATACTAGGCAAATCCTCAAGGGGTATGCATTAAAATACTGAGATTTTAGAATTATTAGTTGCTACTATAAAGCTAGGCTAGCCTGACCAACAGTCTCTGTAATCCAGAAGGTACATGTCCTATGCATGTACTCTAGGGAGATTATTATATATATAAATATGAAGGCAGTCATAAGGAAGCTTTAATTAATAAATGATTGTAAGGTGAAAATTTAGAAAGACCTCAATGTACACTAAAAGAGTAAGAGGTGCACTGTGCTCTAGTAAATAGAGTAGGAATGGATCACTGAAAATGAATGAATCCATGTCATGTCTTTCAATTAGCATTAATTTTAAGAGTTCATCATTAATTAAAACAGTTAAGATGAGGATAATATGTAACATAGCATGCATTTCTATCTATTTATATTCGTCAAGATCTTGTAAACATGTATGTAAAACTGTATTACTATTTCTCAGACATCGAAATTACTCAAAGTGATAAGGAAATACATAAGGGATTAAGTATCAGATTTAAGAGAGTGTCTCTTTCTGAAAAGGATAAATAAAGTTATACTTTATTAAAGGAGCTAGGCATGGTAATCTTATTTCTGAAGCTGAGTAGAGGTGTGTGAGGATTTATATTATTTTTCTTATCTTATGCTCTTAATAAAAATATTAATTATTGATGTGAATAAAAAATATTCAAGTGCCTTTTCTGAAGTTGTAGGCTGGGATATGAAGCCCAGGAGAGGGGGTAGAGTCTGGGGTTATTGGGTGGGCTTAAAGGCAGTTTAGTGAGTGGTGGGAGGTCGACATGCCATGTTTTACTGATGTCTATAAGAGGCCTGCCATTTTCTGAACAGAGATGGAGGAGGAGTGGATTGGGATGTGGGGACAGAGAAGGTGTGAGGGGTGGGACTGTGAGAGGAGGGAAGGAAAACTGCAGCCAGGATGTAAAATAAATAAAAAATTAATTAATTAAAATATTCAAGTAGTTATAGGTTATCCCTGGGAGTCAGTTTTGCACTATGGACTAACTAATGAAAAGAAAAAACTGTAGAAAATATATATATATATATATATATATATATATATATATATATATATATATATATATATATATATATATTTTTTTTTTGGTTTTTCGAGACAGGGTTTCTCTGTGTAGCTTTGCGCCTCTCCTGGAACTCACTTGGTAGCCCAGGCTGGCCTCGAACTCACAGAGATCCGCCTGGCTCTGCCTCCCGAGTGCTGGAGAAAATATATTTTTAGTAATATAGTTTCAAGTGAAGTTAGAAGTATTCTTAGGAACTTTCATAGAACATAACGTCAAAGTTGATTAGTTCGTAGTATGTAGAAATGGAGAAAGTTTGTAAGACCTTAGGATAGTAAAAAGTATTGATTTATGTACAAATATGTGAATATAATACATATTTTAGTATGTTTACTAAGGATGAGCTAGCTGAGATGAAAGAAAAAAAATCCCCAAATTTTCGTGAATTATTTCAACAGTAAAGATTCTTCGATGGTGAGGTATGGCAGTGTGGTAAACAGCAAACAGACTTCTATTTAGCAATTCTGAGACTAAAGCATCTTTCCTCTTTGGTTTGGGTTTTATCAAATTCCTTTTTTTATCATCTTTTCCTTTCACTCAGGGAACTTAAAAAGCATAGAGAATCAGATAACACAGGGGAGACTGTGGTGATATTTTATTTGTGCACCCCAATAAAGCTTATCTAAGGATCAGAGGAAAAAGCCAGCCACAACACAGAAGTCATGCAATGTTAGCACACACCTTTAATCCTATCACTTGGCAGGTAGGATCTTTGTGTGTTCAAGGCCACACTGGAAACAGAGCCAGGCGTTGTGGCACATGTCTTAAATTCCAACACTAGTTAACCATGGAGGTCTGGAGGTCTGTACAGACAGACAGGAAGTGACAGAGCTGGGCAGAAAGAGGAAGTGATGTATCTGGATGGAGAGAGCAAATCAGATGGCAAAACAGCAAGGCATCTAGGCGGGGGTAGACAGGAAGTCATGGCATTTGGAAGCTCCCGAGTTGGTGAGGTAAGGTTAGCTGTGGCTTTCGCTATTTCCCTGATCTCTCCCAAGCTTTCACCCCTATATCTGGCCCGTGTTTTTTTTACTTAATAAGATGGTTTAGAAATTCATCTACATAGCTCTTTCTTTGGTTGAGAATTTCCTAGCAATAAGAACATGGCTGGCTTCTTTCTGCATCTCTGATCTCTCAGTTTTCACCCCAATATCTGGCTCCAGTTTTTCTTTTAATTAATAAGACCATTTATCAATTCATCTTACAGGAGACTTCAGAGGTGAGCCATTATTGTTGGACCATACTCCAGAGGCCTAACCATAGAAAGAGACATACTCCTGACTTCAAAGGGGAGGGGGAAAGTAGTCTATTGAATGCCTAGCAAGCCTTTGTCACACCTTGTCAAAAACAAAAGGCTGGCATCTAATAATCAGTAATGGATCATCGAATGTATAGAGTTCTTAGACTGCTAATTGATGAGAGCCAATAACAACATTCATAGGATATTTGATGTTTGCTATTTCAAATATTCCATCAATCAAACAACAGATGGTTAGGCAGATAAAAATTTTACACACACACACACACACACACACACACACACACACACACACACACACTTATATTTGGTCTTTTAAATTAAATCAGCAATAATGGTGGGATCAGAGCTGCAACTTGCCATCTCTTGTCACCAAATGAACCTTCCATTACTGGCATTGGGTTACATCTAATTGAGATGTTTGCCAATGGGGTTTCAGTGGATCCCCCAAACAACCCATGCTGTTGCCAAGACTACAGGTGGCTGTGCAGAAACTGACATCAAGGCCTCATTGCTGAGCAACCCCTACACAGCTCATCAATCCTGGAGAAGTACAGTTTGTGCCTACATAGAGCTTTTCTTACCACACGCTAGCATATTTGGTACAGGAAGGTACTCTGCACACTACCAAAGGAAAAAACATAAACACCAAGCCAGCCACAAACCCTTGAATGACAATGTGTCTTTCCTGCCAGGTACACCAGTGTGATAATGTCACAGAGTTTGTGAGAGTAACTAACCAATACCTGATTTGACTGAAGGCCCAGTCCATGACATGGAACCCATACCCAACACTGCTTAGGTTACCAAGAACCTAAGACGGGATAGCCAAGGTAAAACTAAATTCTACTGCTCTGCTAAAGGAACATAGCAATAAAATGACTGTTGTTTGCATTCTGTGATACTCATGGCTCAGTGTTTTGCTCAGTCATCATCAGAGAAGCTTTCTCTTACAGCAGATGAGAACACATATAGAGACCCACAGTCAGGCATTATGCAGAGAATGAGAAGCCTGGAAAAACAGCACTAAAAAGGATATCTCCATCAAATCCCTCTCCTCAGGACTCAGGCAATCCTGTTGAAGAAGAGGCAGAGTGTAATGGCCAGAGAGGATGGAGGACACCAAGAAAACAAGTCCTCTAAATCAACACGATTGATGCATATATGAACTCACTGAGACTTAGGCCTCACTGAGACTTGGGCATCACTGAGACTTAGTCACCACTGAGACTTAGGTGTCACATACAAGGCCTTCACAGATCTGTACCAGATAGGGTATTAGAGCTAAAAGAAGTGGACACAAGCCTCCATCCATAACTCAGAAGCAGTCTACAACTGATAAACACTTGGAAATGAAAATTCAGTTTCCTTCAAGGGAGTCTCACTGGGGAAACAAACTACTTTTACGAGTAGGCTGCATGCCCAGCAGTTGATGGCTAACACAGAACAAACACAGTGGGATCTTTGGAGGTTCCTTGACTTATAAGTTTCCTTGTCAGGATTGTTCCTGTTTATTTATTTTTTATTATTACCTAATTAAAAATTTTTATTCTATATACATACATACACACACACACACACACACACACACACATACACACACACACACACACACACACACACACACACACACACATACACACACACACACACAAATTAAAAAAAAAAATACCTAGGCCCAGAATAAGTCATCACTGGAAAAGGGATGTCACTTGAGAATACTGAACATGGAGTTAACATAACTTTGACTAGTCTTTTTTGTGCTAACTATACTGATCATGGAGTTGTGAGCAAGAATTTAACTTGTTTGTATTAACCATGCATTGAGTAGAGAGTACAAGAAAGGACTCCTTTTTTCCAGTACTAACAGTCTTATGTATGCTTTTTCTCACTCACAGTAATTCAGGCCTGTAGATGTTCAAACTCTTCTGGAAGCAATATTTTTTTCGGTTTGAAATTGTTCTAAAGTTCAGCTGGCACTTCTTAGTGGCTATGTAAACTGATGACACCCTACCAAATCATTTAAATAGAAGTTATTACATCAGCATTTAATAAATAGCTTAACAGAGTTTCGTTTGTACATTTTAGGATGAACTATTTAGGAGATTCTAATATAATTCAAACCCAATATTTACCTTGCTTGATAAAAATAAGTTAGTATAACCATTGACAACTCCACATCCCTCACTTCAGATACACATTTTATTATTACTGTTTACTTACTATTCCAAGATCTCACTCATCTAATACTCGGCCACTATGTGATCATGATGAATTGTGACACAGAGTTGCTTGTGGTCCAGGCTATGATCTGCTTTGATTTTTCTGCAAAATTATTATGATGAATCACACTTGTCAATGATTTTATAATAAGACAAATCCAAAACTAATTTAGTGTCTGCAATCCAGATGTAATTGGCTATGTATCATAAATCTTCCATGAAAGTATTCTTCAGTTCCATTTCTGTCAATAAACAAAAGTATTCTTCATAGTTCACTCCCCAAGAAAAACAATGGAATATAATTAGAAGGGAAAAGAGAAAGCACATATTTGGTGTGAATCTAAAAAATAAAAAACAACAGCAACACAATCTCCCAGAAAAGTCCTGGATCAAATTGGGTTCACAAATGAATCTCTGCTGTCCTAAGGTGTGTAAATTGCATCTCTTCTCTTTTGATCTAGGGGCTTAATACTTTGGAATAGCCATAAAATATTTACCTTCACGCTCAATTTGGCAATTAAACAATGCAGTGGAGTGCTGTAGAAATTGAAGATTACTTACATCTTATTTGTCTCAAAGTAGCTGGAAATTCACTCATAGAATATTGGAGGGAGAGAGTGATATTCATTATTATAGTACAATAAACATGATTTTTATTTTTTGTAGTATTTACTGCTCAGAGTTTTGGGCAGGCTGGAGCTACAGTACACACACACACACACACACACACACACACACACACACACACACACTACAGACTCTTGATTCAAATTAGATGTGGGCCAGAAAGCTTTTCCCTAGGACATTCTAATTTCAGCTCTGATACTAAAGAGAATATGTGGAATGCATGGAAAATGTATGTGTGTGTGATTTCTGTAAAATAGGTATACTTGTTTGAAAAGGAAAATTAGCTGAGGAATTCTATTATTCCTATTTGAAATTATTTGATATGATTCTTTTATCAGTGGCATGTCAATGATATTTTCTTTTTTAAACAAGTACAACACTATCCATTATGCAAAATGTTTGCATATGTAGAATATATCCTCAGTATATAAATCAAGGCCCCCTGGGACAATCGTATTGCAGCAAGCATAATGTACCTCTTCTAAGAAGAAAAGCAAATCTGTCTGGAATTACATGTGTTTAGTCACAAATCTTACTTCTTTCTCACAGAGTACATTCCCTTGTGTTATTCTCCGTCTAATCCATGACTCCAAATGAACCTCACACAATCGCACCATTAATAACACTTAGCACTTACGTAGTGCATTCCATCTTTATGGTACTGCACATACATGTTAGATAATCATTGCACATTTAAAGAAAAGTCAGCAGTATACAACTCAAATTCTTATGAGGATCAAATATTTTATTATTATTATTGATGATCTAGTTTAATTTGTTTTTAAGAAATATTTTTCCATTGTCATCATGGTGAGAAAGTATATGAGTCTTCATGGTGGGAAAGTATATGAGGCTATAACAATTTTTTTACAGATGATTAAGTGCTCGGGTTGAAGCAGAGGCTTTTGATGACTGTTGGAGCCATTTATGACCTCATATACTACTCTACTGAGGGACATTAGACCTTAAATAACACCAACCATGTGCTTTTACTCAAAAGAGAAGAAAGAAAAATAAAATGCCCTTTCAGGTATAAAAAATGCATATACAGAGCCCTATGGAAATGGTATAAATACACATGATAAGATTATATCTAGCGTAGGTTTTGCAATAGATTTGGGAGCTGTGGTATCATTGGATGGCTGTCTAGGTAGCCCTTGGACAGAAAAGTTATGAAGAAATTCTTTTATCTACAGGCATCAAAAGAACATGGGGTTTGTAACAGGGCCTGGCATCAGTCACTGTTGTATGGAATCCTCAACATTTACACAAAGTGACCGTGCATGTCCATTGCTTATCTGATTACACAAAGTGTGAACATAGATTACCTTGCTTGACAGCTTTCCAAAACATTTCTAAGATTGCCATTGGATGGCTTGTTTGGGGCAAGGATATAAATAATGAGTGGAAAAATACAGCTAGGGAGCTGCCCAGAAGCCAAAGGAAACTGCACACGTCACTTTCAAATGCATCCAGCGGAATGCATGCATTCCTGCTTCTCAGGTTGCCACTTAACCATGTCCACAGGACTGTTAACTTTTCTATGATTTTACTGTTTTTTTTTTTTAAGTATACACTTCTGATTCACATTTCTCTGACTGAAAAAATAAAGAGGAGATCAAAAGGAAGGTGATCTGCAGAAGAATGCGAATAGTGAACTTATAATAGGTGTAGGGGAAAGGACAAGAAAGGAATGGAGCTGCTGGCTTGGCTCAGGTTTATTTTGTGCATGTGATGGAGTGTCGTAGTGAAAATTTCTGGCTTTATAAAATAATATATGATAAAATCATAATAAATAATATAAACTGTTATGATGTTAAAAGTACCTTTATGATAAGTAAGCATATATTTACTCATAATAATCCCATCAAGAAAATTTGATTATTAATTTATAGGTTAAGAAACTGAGATGTCAAAGACTTTAGCAGGTGTTCTGGTTTGAATAGGGAAGGTCCTTCATAGGTTCGTGTGTTGGTTGGTTCTAATGTGGGAGGTTCTGTAGATTTTTCAGAACTGGAGCGTAGCTGGAAGAAGTCCACTGCTGTGCACCTTTGAAGGTTACAGATGGCCAGTTGTCTCCTTCTTGTTCTCTGTTTCCTGCTCACTGTGATGTGAGTTGCTTTGTTCTACCACACCCTTACCCATGATGAACAGGAAGTTTGAATGATTGACAGAAGCCTCTGAAAGTTTCACCGACTAAAACTCCCCTAGTTTATTTTGCTCTGATATTTGTTTCTGGTCAATAAACAATCACTGATAGAGTAAGCATCGGGGGAGTGCGGAATCTATATGTAAACCCAGGAGGTTGGATTCCTGTGATTTGACTTTTAATCAAATGACAGTTTTCAGAAATTAGTGTTCTGGTTTTCTGTGTCGGATCATCTGCAAGATTCACTTAGCTGCGTGGTAACTCCTTTAACCCTCATGACAACCATGTCCCATAGGTACAGCTACTCACACTTTACATACGTGAAAACAGAGATGAAGAGTTTACGTAATTCCTTCAAAGTTTATCATGTAGGTTCTCGTTTTTCACATCGATTCAGAGCCTGCTCAAATATCAGTGTGTCTGATACTGTTTCTTCAGTATACAGCTAGTGGCTTTAAATAAAAGTTGGAGTTTAATGTTAATAAATATTTTCTAGTCCCAGCAGACTATGTAAAAATTTTAAAGCACACATGGTACAAGGTCTCAGAAACACCTTTGATGGTCTATCAGTGGTATCTTGGGTTACTCCTCATGCTTAATTTCATTGAAGTTGTTTGAAATGGTTGGATGTTTTCTGAACTAAAAATAATGTGGCTGCCTAAAATAATATCCATTTATTCCATTATCTCTTTGTATGGAAGAATAAACATGCATGAAACGATTTCTTTTTCCCTCATTTAAATTTTTTTGATACTACAGAGGTCACTAATTTGGCTTCTGTGATGTATCTATTATGAGGAACAATATTGCATTTTTATTAGTTATTAATATATACATAGGCATTTTATAGACTTATTATAGCCAACATTTTATATATATATATATTTATATATATATATATATTTGACACCATTTATAACAAGTAAATTAACAATTATTTTTATTTATATATGCCCCTTTATGTAAAAGTGCCTCATTGGCCTCCTCTTTTCTTTTAATTACTTTTTTGGTTATCATACAAAGAAATGGGCTTCTCTGAAATATGTTTTCATATCCGTATTATTATTCTTTCCTCTTATTTACACACTTTCCACTGTTCTTCCTGTCTTGTTTCTCCTTCAAGTTTTCATGTTTCCCCCCATTCTCTCTTGTTTGCAAAAACAGGCGTTCTGGCAGCAAGATGTTAAAGATGCAAATTTGATTCCACAGACAGATGTGCAAAACTCACTGGCATTCCAGTTAACCTTAACTGCACACTACAGATAATTTCCTGAGTGGCTCTGCTTAGCAGTGCAAATGGCGGCCTCATACAGATGTTCCCACTTCTCTGTGGCTGAATAAGAGGTGTGTGTGTATGATGTGTGCATATCTAAGTATTCTACTCAGAATAGAAAGTTACAGTTCCTTTCAAACAGGTGCTCAATGAATGCAGTGCAAAAGCAGCATTTTTTTTTTAAGAGTAAAGGTTAGTTAACTCTTGATGCTCATCTATAACATAATTGTAGAAGTTGTGTTTTGAGGAAGTTAAACACCCTGGGTATAAACTAGTATACACTGACAGCAGTGATCATTTTGTTCATTGGTTTACATTGTAGAGGTCTTGTGGAGGTAATCATAGAAACTATGATTTCATGAGTGAAATGGCCAGGTCATGTGTAGGAGACAGCACTCTTTCATATACAGGAGGTTATTTAGAGTGTAATATGTGGATATTAGTTTATTTATTTATCTTTACAAGTTCTTATAACAATGAACATAGAATCTCGAGGTGTTGCATGATATTTTGTTTGTGTTCTGAGAAACCAAGCTTGCTTGGAGATCAGAGGGTGGAGCTAGCCACTAGTTAACCACAGAGGCCAGGGAATGGTGGCACACACCTTTAATTCCAGCACTTGTGAGGAGGAAGCAGGAATATCAGGAGTTCGAGACTACCTTGGTCTACACGAGACTGATGCAGTGTAAAAGAGAAACAGAGCTGGGCAGTGGTAGCCACTCCTTTGATCCTAGCACTTGGGATTTCATGCCATTGATTCTTGCACTAGGGAGGTGGAGATAGGAATATAAGGTGGGTGGAGACAGGATCTAGGCCCTATTCAGTCTGAGGATTCCTAGAGGTAAGAAGTCTCTCTAGTGGCTGACTGCTCTGCTTCTCTGATCTTTCATCTTTCACCCTCTATATCTGACTCGAGGTTTTTATTTAATAAAGACTAATTAGGATCGCTTGACATTGAGGTCCTCAAACTACAAACCTTTTTAAACTTACAATTCTGAGATAGGTGAATGGTAGCTCTACTAATTTTTCTGACTTTCCATTATTAGGTTATAGGCTATTAGATTAATTGCTAGGGCTTCCCTGGTCAGTTTATCTTTCCTCCATGTTTTGATTCTTCTTTAAGGCTATGCTGGGCATATGATGATGTCAGAGTGGTGGTACAGAGTGGTACTAAGCGTCAACACAGTTTCATTAGAATCTTCTAAGTAGCTGCAATTATTCTGATGGTATAGATATTTAGGATATAGAAATATAGGCTATGGATATGATAGGATAAAAGGGTAGATTATTAAACCTACTTTTAAAGAGCAACAATGTGTTATATTGCTATGGATTTTAGTTTATTGATACAAATTTAAAGTTAATTTTGTGATACTATATGTATATTTCTACTCTTGTTTAAGGTATTATGTTTATGTAACTCATTTAAATTGTAATGGATAATTAAGAAATACAGATTAATAATTAGTCTTCTATGATAGTCAAACTTATAGTCATGTTAAGTTTTCTAGATATACACAGATATAATTCAATTAGGTAGATAATCTTTTTTTTTTTTTAATTTATTTTGCAATGCAATTCAGTTCTACATATCAGCCACGGATTCTCTTGTTCTCCCCCCTCCCGTCCCCCTCACCTTCCCCCCAACCCCCCCCCCCATTCCCATCTCCTCCAGGGCAAAGCCTTCCCCACAGACTGAGGTCAACCTGGTAGACTCAGTCCAGGTAGGTCTAGTCCCCTCCTCCCAGGCCGAGCCAAACAATCCTGCATAGGCCCCAGGTTTCAAACAGCCAACTCATGCAATGAGCACAAGATCTGGTCCCACTGCCTGGATGCCTCCCAAACAGATCAAGCCAATCAACTGTCTCACCCATTCAGAGGGCCTGATCCAGTGGGGACCCCTCAGCCATTGGTTCATAGTTCATGTGTTTCCATTCATTTGGCTATTTGTCCCTGTGCTTTATCCAACCTTGGTCTCAACAATTCTCACTCATATAAACCCTCCTCATTCTCGCTAATTGGACTCCCAGAGATCCACCTGGGGCCTAGTCATGGATCTCTGCATCCAGATCCCTCAGTAGTTGGATGAGGTTTCTAGCACAACAATTAGGGTGTTTGGCCATCCCATCACCGAGTAGGTCAGTTCGGGCTGTCTCTTGACCATTGCCAGCAATCTGTTGTGTGGGTATCTTTGTGGATTTCTGTGGGCCTCTCTAGCACTTTGCTTCTTCCTATTCTCATGTGGTCTTCATTTACCATGGTCTCCTATTCCTTGTTCTCCCTCTCTGTTGTTGATCCAGCTGGGATCTCCCGCTCCCCCAAGCTCTCTTTCCCTCAACCCTCGCCTTTCATTACCCCCACTCATGTCCAGGCTGTTCATGTAGATCTCATTCCATTTCTCTGTCATTGGGTGATCCCTGTGTCTTTCTTGGGGTCCTGTTTTCCAGGTAGCCTCCCTGTGATGTGAGTAGCAGACAAGTCATCCTTGTTTCATGTCTAGTATCCTGCTATGAGTGAGTACATACCATGTTTGTCTTTCTGAGTCTGGGTTACCTCACTCAGGATGATTTTTTCTAGATCCATCCATTTGTCTGCAAACCTCATGATGCCATTGTTTTTCTCTGCTGAGTAGTATTCCATTGTGTATATGTACCACATTTTGTTTATCCATTCTTCAGTTGAAGGGCATCTGGGTTGTTTCCATGTTCTGGCTATTACAAACAATGCTGATATGAACATAGCTGAACAAGTGCTCTTATGGTGTGGTTGAGCATTTCTTGGGTATATGCCCAAGAGTGGTATAGCTGGATCTTGGGGAGATTGATTCCCAATTTTCTAAGAAAGCGCCATATTGATTTCCAAAGTGGTTGTACAAGCTTGCATTCCCATCAGCAGTGGAGGAGAGTTCCCCTAGCTCCACATCCTCTCCAGCATAAGGTGTCTTCAGTGTTTTTGATCTTAGCCATTCTGACAGGCGTAAGGTGGTATCTCAGAGTTGTTTTGATTTACATTTCCCTGATGATTAGGGATGTTGAGCAATTCCTTAAATGTCTTTCAGCCATTTGAGTTTCCTCTGTTGAGAATTCTCTGTTTAGTTCTATAGCCCATTTCTTAATTGGACTGTTGGGCATTTTGATGTCTAATTTCTTGAGTTCCTTATATATTCTGGATATCAGTCCTCTGTCAGATGTGGGGTTGGTGAAGATCTTTTCCCATTCTGTAGGCTGTCGCTTTGCCTTGTTGACCGTATCCTTTGCTCTACAAAAGCTTCTCAGTTTCCAGAGGTCCCATTGATTGATTGTTTCTCTCAGAGTCTATGCTACTGGTGTTCTATTTAGGAAGTGATCTCCTATGCCAATGCGTTCAAGACTACTTCCTACTTTCTCTTCTAGCAGGTTCAGAGTAGCTGGATTTATGTTGAGGTCCTTGATCCACTTGGACTTAAGTTTTGTGCACGGTGATAGATATGGATCTATTTGCAGCCTTCTACATGTTGATATCCAGTTTTGCCAGCACCATTTGTTGAAGATGCTTTCTTTTTTCCATTGTGCGCTTTTGGCTTCTTTGTCAAAAATTATATGTTCATAGGTGTGCGGATTAATGTCAGGGTCTTCAATTCTATTCCATTGGTCCACATGTCGGTTTTTATGCCAGTGCCAAGCTGTTTTTATTACTGTAGCTCTATAGTAGAGCTTGAAGTCAGGGATCGTGATGCCTCCAGAAGTTGTGTTATTGTACAGGATTCCTTTGGCTATCCTGGGTTTTTTGTTTTTCCATATGAAGTTGAGTATTATTTTTTCCAGGTCTGTGAAGAATTGTGTTGGTATTTTGATGGGGATTGCATTGAATCTGTAGATTGCTTTTGGTAAGATTGCCATTTTTACTATGTTAGTCCTGCCTATCCATGAGCATGGGAGATCTTTCCATTTTTTGACATCTTCTTCAATTTCTTTTTTCAGGGACTTAAAGTTCTTGTCATATAGGTCCTTCACTTGCTTGGTTAGTGTTACCCCAAGGTATTTTATGTCATTTGTGGCTATAGTAAAGGGTGATGTATCTCTGATTTCCTTCTCCGCTTCTTTGTCCATTGTATATAGGAGGGCTACTGATTTTTTTGAGTTGATCTTGTATCCTGCTATGTTGCTGAAGGTGTTTATAAGCTGTATCAGTTCCTTGGTGGAATCTTTGGGGTCGCTCAAGTATACTATCATGTCATCTGCAAATAGGGAAAGCTTGACTTCTTCCTTTCCAATTTGTATCCCCTTAATCTCCTTATGTTGTCTTATTGCTCTGGCTAGAACTTCAAGTACTATATTGAATAAGTATGGGGAGAGTGGACAGCCTTGCCTCGTTCCTGATTTTAGTGGAATTGCTTCGAGTTTCTCTCCATTTAATTTGATGTTGGCTGTTGGCTTGCTGTAAATTGCCTTTATTATGTTTAGGTATGTTCCCTGTATTCCTGATCGCTCCAATACCTTTATCATGAAGGGGTGTTGGATTTTGTCAAATGCCTTTTCTGCATCCAGTGAGATGATCATATGGTTTTTTTCTTTGAGTTTGTTTATATGGTGTATTACATTGACGGACTTTCGTATGTTGAACCACCCTTGCATCCCTGGAATGAATCCTACTTGATCATGGTGGATAATTGTTTTGATGTGTTCTTGGAGTCTGTTTGCCAGTATTTTATTGAGTATTTTTGCATCAATGTTCATGAGGGAGATCGGTCTGTAGTTCTCTTTCTTTGTTGTATCCTTGTTTGGTTTAGGAATTAGGGTAATTGTAGCCTCGTAGAAGGAGTTTGGTAATGTTCCTTCTGTTTCTATTGTGTGGAACAATTTAGAGAGTATTGGTATTAACTCTTCTTTGAATATCTGGTAGAATTCTGCGCTGAAACCATCTGGTCCTGGGCTTTTTTTGGTTGGGAGACTTTTAATGACTGTTTCTATTTCGTTAGGGGTTATTGGACTATTTAAATAGTTTATCTGGTCTTGATTTAACTTAGGTATGTGGTACCTATCCAGAAAGTTATCCATTTCTTTTAGGTTTTCCAGTTTTGTCGAATAGAGGTTTTTGAAGTATGACCTGATGATTCTCTGGATTTCCTCAATGTCTGTTGTTATGTCTCCCTTTTCATTTCTGATTTTGTTGATTTGGATGCTCTCTCTCTGTCTTTTGGTTAGTTTGGATAAGGGCTTGTCTATCTTGTTGATTTTCTCAAAGAACCAACTCTTTGTTTCATTAATTTTTTGTATTGTTCTCTTTGTTTCTATTTTATTGATTTCAGCTCTCACTTTGATAATTTCCTGGCGTCTATTTTTCCTGGGAGACTGTGCTTCTTCTTGTTCTAGAGCTTTCAGGTATGCTGTTAAGTCTCTAGTGTGAGATTTCTCCAACTTATTTATGTGGGCATTTAGTGCTATGAATTTCCCTCTTAGTACTGCTTTCATAGTGTCCCATAAATTTGGATATGTGGTGTCTTCATTTTCATTGATCTCTAGGAAGTCTTTAATTTCTTTCTTTATTTCTTCCTTAACCCATTGGTGATTCAGTTGGGTACTATTCAGTTTCCATGAGATTGCAGGTTTTCTGTAGTTTTTGTTGTTGTTGAAATCCAACTTTAGACCATGGTGGTCTGATAGAACACAGGAGGTTATTCCAATTGTTTTGTATCTGTTTAGATTTGTTTTGTGGCCAAGTATGTGGTCAATTTTAGAGAAGGTTCCATGGGGTGCTGAGAAGAAGGTATATTCTTTTTTGTTAGGATGGAATGTTCTGTAGATATCGATTAAGTCCATTTGAGTCATGACATCAGTTAAGTCCTTTATTTCTCTGTTAAGTTTCAATTTGGGAGATCTGTCCAGTGGTGAAAGTGGGGTGTTGAGGTCTCCCACTATTAATGTGTGGGGTTTTATATGTGATTTAAGCTTTAGTAATGTTTCTTTTACATATGTGGGTGCCCTTGTGTTTGGGGCATAAATATTCAGAATTGAGACTTCATCTTGGTGGATCTTTCCTGTGATGAGTATGTAATGCCCTTCTTGATCTCTTTTGATTGATTTTAGTTTGAAGTCTATTTTGCTGGATATCAGGATGGCTACACCCGCTTGTTTCTTAAGACCGTTTGATTGGAAAGTCTTTTCCCAGCCTTTTATTTTTAGGTAGTGTCTATCTTTGAATTTGAGATGTGTTTCTTGTATGCAGCAGAAAGATGGGTCCTGCTTTCGTATCCATTCTATAAGCCTATGTCTTTTTATAGGTGAATTAAGTCCATTGATATTGAGGGAAATTAATGACCAGTGATTGTTCATTCCTGTTATTTTTTTGGTGGTGATGTGTGGGTACTTCTATACGTTGGGGTTTACTGCTGTGGCTTTATCTGTTGCCTGTGTTTTCGAGGGTGTATCTGACTTCCTTAGGTTGGAATTTTCCTTCTAGTGCTTTCTGTAGGGCTGGGTTTGTGGATAAGTATTGTTTAAATTTGGCTTTGTCATGGAATGTCTTGTTCACTCCATCTATGGTGATTGAAAGTTTTGCTGGGTATATTAGTCTAGGTTGACATCCATGGTCTCTTAGTGTCTGCATTACATCTGTCCAGGTTCTTCTGGCTTTCAAAGTCTCCATTGAGAAATCGGGTGTTATTCTGATGGGTTTGCCTTTATATGTCACTTGGCCTTTTTCCTTTGCTGCTCTTAATATTCTTTCTTTATTCTGTACGTTTAGTTGTTTAACTATTATGTGGCGAGGGGACTTTTTTTGGGGGTCTAGTCTGTTTGGTGTTCTATAAGCTTCTTGTATCTTCATAGGCATTTCCTTCTTTAAGTTGGGAAAGTTTTCTTCTATGATCTTGTTGAATATATTTTCTGTGCCCTTGAGTTGGTATTCTTCTCCTTCTTCGACCCCTATTATTCTTAGGTTTGGTCTTTTCATGGTGTCCCAAATTTCTTGGACATTTTGGTTCATGACTTTGTTGGCTTTAGTGTTTTCTTTGACTGATGAATGTATTTCTTCTACTGTATCTTCAACGCTAGAGATCCTCTCTTCCATCTCTTGCATTCTGTTGATTATACTTGCATCTGAAGTTCCCAATCGTTTTCTCAGATTTTCTATTTCCAGCATTCCCTCTGTTTGTGTCTTCTTCATTTTTTCTATTTCCCTTTTCAAGTCTTGGACTGTTTCCTTCATTTGTTTCATTGATTTTTCTTGATTTTCTCTCAGTATTTTATTGTTTTCTTCCAGGACTTTATTGATTTCTTCTAATTTGTTTGCCCTTTCCTCTAGTTGTTTACAGCGTTCTTCACATTTTTTTGTCTTTTCCTCTACACAAGCCTCTAGCTTCTTCATGATGTCATTCATAAGGCTGTTTTCTTCTGCTTCTTCCAATTTCTGATGTTCAGGTCTAGGTGTTGGAGGAGGGCTAGGGCCTGGTGATGCTGTATTGCTATTCATTTTGTTGTATATGTTTCTGCCTTGACGTCTGCCCATCTCCTTGTGGTTCTTTCTTGGCCTTATCCGCACACAGTGTTCCAAAAGGGAAGTCCGGAGCCTAGGTAGATAATCTTAAAACACTTCAGAGACTTACAGAATATGGCATTTAAAATGTTTTAAAAACTTATACCTTCTGGACAATGAGACACATCTGCTCTTGGTAGCACCGATTTACTCCAAAAAGAAAGATGGGTGTTGAAGACACTCCATAGGGAGTTTATCTTCTTCTTGGCAAAAATAGCCATTTGGGCAAGAAACTGTTCTTTCTTGGACTGCTTGACAAAATGTTGTATCAGCTGGACATGCAGGAACCATGGGAAGGTGACCACTGAACTTTGCAAGGCAAAATGGTTCTTCGGGTTCCTGCTTCACAGAAGAAACAGTCAGACATTCTACAGGACACAGAGAAGTGTCTGAGAGACTCTAGACCTGTGGGCTGAAGATGGATGCCCCAACTTTACAGAGGAACTTTGGATGACTTACAATGCATTTCTTGTTTACTTAAGTAATTTTATATCCTTCTGAGGTCTTTGATGTAGTTGAAGACTAGATAGTTATAATTTTCCTTGATTATGATAGAGATAAGATAGATATGAAACCTCAGACTCACAAATATAGGATAGATAGGATATCTTCTTTAATTTTGCCAAATATAAATAAACTAGACATTGTAACTGTAATTCTTGCTTGATAACTGTTCTATTGTATGTAATTTTATTATATGTAATGTTAAAGTTAAAACCTTACTTTTTGATTAGACAGAAAAAGGGGAGGTGCTGTGGGATGTTTTGTATGCTGTGAATATGTATTGCTCTGATTGGTTGATAAATAAAATGCTGTTGGCCAGTAGCCAGGCAGGATGTATAAGCAGGATAAGCAGACAAGGAGAATTCTGGGAAGAGGAAGGCAGAGTCAGGAGATGCCAGTGAGCCACCCAAGGAGCAACATGTAATGGGATTCAGGTAAAGCCACAGAACATGTGGTGATACATAGATTAATAGTTATGGGCTAATTTAAGATACTAGAGCTAGCTAGCAAAAGGCTTGAGTCATGGCCATGCAGTTATAATTAATATAAGCATCTGTGTGTTTACTTGGGGGACAGGAGTGGGAGAGATTTGTTCCAACCACAGGCAGGCCGGGACACAGAAAAACTTTCAGCTACATAGCCATTGTATTAGGAGGAACCATAATATACTAATATATCAAGACAATGCTCCTGAAAGCATTTGCTGTCAGATATCTTAGGAAACAAACCATCAAACCTCCCTTTTTAAGTTCTTTAGCTCCACTTCTGAAGATGATGATATGGGTGGGGGAAGCATAGCCACTTTTCTCAGTACACACTCACAACTCAAAATTCATGAACACAGTCAATATTTTGTTTTTGTGCCACTGATTCAAGGAGAGAATAAGCCCTTTCAAAATTTGAAAAGGAAGTTAGGAGGCAGTCATTAGGCTATATTAATTGTGAACAGCCTTTCAAAAGAAGTAGTTGTCTAGTTTCCATTTCCTGGAATATATGTATTGACTTAAGTTTGGTTTCTTATGTTGAGAATGGCCAAGCCAAATGAGACTAAGCTGATCCTACTTTCTAATATGACTACTTTTTTGGATTTTATTTGATTCTTTTGCTATCTATTTTGATGTTTCTCATTTCACTACTATCTTAAAAACACTATGGGTTTTCTGTGAATTAGGTTTCAGTTTAGTACACGCTCATACTCAAAACTACTTAATTGTTAAGAAGACATTTATTCCTCTGGGATTAATTATGATTTTTTTTTTACAAATTTTAAATTGAGCTGATTTAAAAAAAACCCCAATAGTAACATTCTATGAATTCATTTATGCAGCTAAGGACACTATTGGATCCAGAAGGGCTAAGAACTTCTGACTTTAATCTCAGTCCTGAGGAAATGCATTAACAAGAGATTCTTCTGTCTATGAAAGGGGAACATTCACTGTTGTCAATGTATTCTTTGCCATTTGTCAGGTTACTCCAGCCACACCCTTTTAGAATGACAGCTTAAGGCAAGGGTGGAAATAAGCCCAATGTATAGAACTATTTTAACCTTTCTTGGAATCATATTTGTTAGCATCACTATGAAGAGAGCAATACATGCTTGAACTCAGAAGAAACTTGTATCCACTACCCTCATGAAAGCAATTGCTAAAGTTGTATGATAAAGCACATAGAACAGACAGAGCCAGGCTCTGCAGTTCACCAACTTCAGATCTTCTGTGTCAACATTTCAGTTTAGATACAGATGTGCTTGTAACTTATACACTTACATGCTAACTCAAGAAAAAACTTCCTTTTAAGAAAAGTCATCTTTATTGTTTCTGTCAATAGACCAGCAAGTGCCAGACAGCATGGAAGACATGTACTAAATTTTCTTTTTTTCAGACACAAAAAGTTACCCATCTTCAGACTGGTTTCATTTGCCATTTGAAACATTGTTTAGTAGAAAAATTCACTTTACTATATCAAAAAGTTTCGTTGTCTTTTACAAGTGTAAACTGTTTTCTTATCTTTTATGTGCTTGAATGAGGTATTCATAATCAGAGCAGAGCACAAGGATATTTTCAACTCCATAAAATATTAAGCATATCTCTTTATAAAGAAAGGATGATTATCTTTAATCAATAAGGATTTTCCTTAAAAATCAACTCAAGGTCATAGATAATCTCTATGTATAATACAAATAGACTGGACTGCTGTAGGATGTTCTGTATGGCAAATGTGTTGCTAATTAGTCAATAAATAAAATACTGATTGGCCATTGGCTAGGCAGGAAGTGTAGGCGGGACAAGGAGGAGAATAAAGCTGGGAAGTGGAAGGCTGAGTCAGAGAGACACTGCCAGCCGCCAAGATGAGAAACAGCATGTGAAGATGCCGGTAAGCCACGAGCCATGTGGCAAGGTATAGATTTATAAAAATGGATTAATTTAAGCTGAAAGAACAGTTAGCAAGAAGCCTGCCATGGCCATACAGTTTGAAACCAATACAAGTCTCTGTGTTTACTTGGTCGGGTCTGACGGCTGTGGGACTGGCAGGTGAGAGAGATTTGCCCTGACTGTGGGCCAGGCAGGAAAACTCTATCTAAAAATGGCGTCCAATGTGGTGGCAAGAGTTTCCACCTAAAAACTGAGAAAAAAGATTCTAAAACGGAGCCAAAAACAGCTTCCTAATTGTCTCTCCCAAATGAGCAGCAGCTGCTGGTTTGAGCTACTGGTGGGTTCTCAGTGTGCGAGCTTGACCTGCAGTATGGCAGGAATGAGGCCTTTGCAAGTGGCACTTTGAGCTGCATAGTGGATTTAGCCTTTGCTGGTGCAGAGCAAAAGGGGAGGTTTCTGGGCTACACGCTGCTTGGCTAAAAGCATAGACCCCCGATAGCTCCCAGAGCTGGCGGTAAACCATGGCCATGTTGGGAAGCTGAGGTGGGTGGATCCAGCAGCCACAGCTGCTGCAGTTTAAGGCAATAGATTCACAATAAGACAGATTCAGATGTAATAGTTTACAATGTGTGTAAAAGATACGTAGGCTTGAAAGAGACAAAAAAGATGATATATAGTTATAGAAATAAATACATAGTTTTAAAAAATAAAGTCTTTAAAGAGACAGTAAAGGTAGTATAAAAAAATAAGCCACGTAAAAATGGATATTACACAGAGAATCTGCATTGTGTTGTCTTTGGGACTTTTAACTGCAGAAAAATATTTGATTGTAAAAGCTGTTGAGTTATGCCAAAATGTATATTTTAAAGGTGCCTTGACTTCAAAATTTGGATATAAGGATATGTTACTTTGGAAAGGAGACTCTGCTTTTGTTCCCACAGAAAGCCAAAGGCTATGGATTTGTTCCAGATTAAGATACATCAGGTTTGACCAGCCAAGACCCCCTGAAAGGTCTCCGATGACACCATGGCCCAGATGATCCAACATCCAGAACGGTTTGAAGGCATCTGGCTCAGACGATACAGCCTCATGGACTTTTCCATGATCCTAAAATTTTCTTTGTTTCCCCATAAGATACAGCGCCCCCCTCCAGCAGGAAGTAGTAAGAGAAGCTACGCCCAAATTCCCAAATTATATGTAATTTTACTTTGTTAAGGTTAAAACCTTCCTTTTTGAAAAAAAAAATGGGGGAAGTGCTGTAGGATGTTCTGTATGGCAAATGTGTTGCTAATTAGTCAATAAATAAAATACTGATTGGCCATTGGCTAGGCAGGAAGTGTAGGCGGGACAAGGAGGAGAATAAAGCTGGGAAGTGGAAGGCTGAGTCAGAGAGACACTGCCAGCCGCCAAGATGAGAAACAGCATGTGAAGATGCCGGTAAGCCACGAGCCATGTGGCAAGGTATAGATTTATAAAAATGGATTAATTTAAGCTGAAAGAACAGTTAGCAAGAAGCCTGCCATGGCCATACAGTTTGAAACCAATACAAGTCTCTGTGTTTACTTGGTCGGGTCTGACGGCTGTGGGACTGGCAGGTGAGAGAGATTTGCCCTGACTGTGGGCCAGGCAGGAAAACTCTATCTACACTGGACTATATTTCTTAGGTATTTCTGAAGGTGTCATATAGGAAACATACCCCTGACATAAAAGTCTACTTTATTTTCTTTAAATACATAATGGTTGAAATTTATGAGCCCCTTTCAGCCTCTGTGGTCTTTTATTTCCCCAAGTGGTCACTAAAGATAAATTAATTAATATTAAAGGACAGAAATATAATACTTTTTGTGACTTTCAACCCTGAGAGCAAAACCCATTAGTAGCTATAGATTTTTCTTTGTGGCAATGAGCTAGTGTATAATCAATTTGTGTTAGTCTAATAACATATATTAAGATAGTCAGCCTCTCTTTGTCTGTGTCCCTGTTTCCAATCAGAGCTTCTATCAGGCTGCACATTAAAAGATGGAGCATAAACCGAGTCCTAAGAGTTGTAAATCAATCTCTTGTGTCTGACCCTTATCACATCACCTTCTTAAATAACCCTTCAGCCATAAGCATTCATTTTAATCAGTAGCTTTATTCTAGGTAGAACAACTTAGTCATTAAGGCTTCTCCTTCTTGAAATGAATTAATAATAATAACAGGAAAACATTTGCCTCATGTTTTTAGTTTTCTCTTTCTTTTCTTATCTTTTTCTGTGTATGTTTGTATGACATGTGCGTATTGTGATGTATGAATGTGAAATTGTAGTGTGAGTACATTCCAAGGTTCATCTGTGGAGGTCAGAGGAAACCTTGGTTGTTAGTAATTACCTCATGCCTTGTTTGAGACAGTCTCTTCGTTGATTGTCATAACCCAGGCTAGCCGGACATGAGCTTCTAGAAATTCACCTGTCTCAGTTAGTCTCCCATCTTGGTATAGGATCACAGGGATATCCACAGTCACATCTGGGTTTTATAAAGTTCCTGAGGATTTGACCTCAACTCTTCATGCTTTTATGGCAATGCTTTCTTTCTTTCTTTCTTTCTTTCTTTCTTTCTTTCTTTCTTTCTTTTTTTTCATAGAATCGTTTCCATTGTCCTCTTTTGTGGTGGTATTGTGTTCCCCAAATTATTGTGCACCCTAATAAACTTATCTGGGGTCAGAGAACAGAACAGCCACTAGATACAGAGGCTAGAAAATGGTGGCACTCACGCCTTTAATCCTAACATTCCAGAGGCAGAAATCTGTCTGGATCTCTGTGAGTTCAAGGCCACACTGGAAAGAGCCAGGCATGGTGACACACGCCTTTAATCCCAGGAAGTGATGGCAGAAAGCAGAAATGTACATAAGGTGTGAGGACCAGGAGCTAGAACTGGTTAAACTTTTAGGCTTTGAGCAGCACAGTTCAGCTGAGATTCATTTGGATGATGACTCAGAAGCTTCCAGTCTGAGGAAACAGGATCAGCTGAGGAATTGGCAAGGTGAGGTGGCTGTGACTTGTTCTGCTTCTCTGATCTTCCAGTGTTCACCCCAATACCTGGCTCTGGGTTTGTTTTTATTAATAAGATCATTTAAGATTCATGTTACACTCTTTTGTTACCCATCTCGCCCCCCGCAACCCCCCCTCTTGGTTTTTCATGACAAGGTTTTTCTGTGTAACAGAGTCCTGGCTGTACTGGAACTTGCTTTATAGACCAGGCTGGCCTCAAATACACAGAGATCAGTCTGCTGCTGCCTTCAGAGTGTTGGGATTAAAAGCGTGTGCCACCATGCCTAGCTATCTTTTGTTATCTTGATAGCATTATTTTTGGGATGCATTATTATTTTTTTCTCTTTTTGTATTGTCAAGAATTATTTTTTTTTGGAATTTGAAAGGTTTTATATATTGAAAATGTTTAATGTAATCTTAACCCAGTACAATTATTCTCCTATAATATTTATACATTGTGAAATATAAGGCACAAAACAGAAATTCCAAACCTACATCTGTCTACTTTGTTTATTGTTCAAAATTTTTTTTCTCATTTTTTCCCCCAAAGTAGTTCATATGATACATTTTTTAATGATTACTAATCTATAATCCTTTTGCCATTATGCAATAAGACAATTGTCTGTGAAGAGGAGGGAGAGGAAACTGTGGTTGGTATGTAAAATAAATGTAAAAATGTTAATTGAATAAAATAAAAAATAATTTAAAAAGTTGTCGCTAGATCCTCTGTTACCTTGTGTTTAATCCCATGTTGTTTATCTCTCAAGATTCAACAACAATCACACTCCATCTTGTTGATCCAACAAGGGTTTATGGAGATAATGCTAGTCACTAATATGGAAAGTCTTCTGTGTACCATTTTTTTCTAAAGATGTACACACTTGAGCTATAGAAAACATGAACTATTTTCTTTACATAATCCCCTATTACAATGCCTTAGTGGGATTTTAGAAATCACTCTTATTCCCTCTGCTGGATTGATGTACTAGTCAATTTTATCTTCCTTTATCTGTCTTCAGACCATCTGTATTCTGCTCATGTATGCATTCTAATTTTTGGTAACCATCAGTCATATAGGATTAGAGTCCACTCTAATGACCTCCTTTTAACTTATCTCTTTAAAAGTTTCATTTTCAAGTGTGACATTCAGAGGTGACAGGAGTTAACATTTTAGCAAATGAATCTGTGGGTGAGAGGATACAAAACATTCTTTGAACTTTTGAATGTGTGTGTGTGTGTGTGTGTGTGTGTGTGTGTGTGTGTGTGTGTGTGTGTATGTGTGTGTGTGTTGTGTGATCTATAAAGTGTGGTGCATCCAGACAATAGAATGTTATTTAGAGTTGAAGAAATAAGCAATCCAACTACAAAAAGAGATAAGCAAAAGTTGAAATGTGTATTATTAAGTCAAAGAAGCCATTCTAAAAACTGTGTGATTACAGACACATAACAATCTAGGGAAGAAACAATTAAATAGTATCCAAACCCTGACAAGCTAGGAGAAAAATGCAGGCATGACCTGGTACACTGTGCTTCTAAGTTAGAAACATGGCACATCATGCTTCTGGGTGTTCCCAGAACTCAGAACTGAATTCTGAAGTAGCATGAGTAGGTAGATGATAGCTGGCTGGCTGACATGTCTGCATTTTCCATGTTTCTATTAATGTGTTTCTTCTGCATAGAGACCCTGGTGGTATGAGTGCTCACTATCCAATCCAAGGTCATGTGCAAACCAGTCACAGTCCATAGGCTTCCACTATAATAAGTAGCTGCTCATGTGTAATAAAACACAGTTCCTTGAAAGAGTTTGCTGAGTGGTTCATCTCCATGCCAATACTGATTTGCAGGCACTGTAGTTTTCTTGGGTGATGCCCTAGTAAGGACTGCAACAGCAAGATGATTATTAGCCCAGTGAACTGACTTTGTATGCGTCTACAATGGTGCTATTGTGCATTTGCTAAAATCCATAGAGCCAACTGTACTGCATATTGCTGGGTTTGGGGTACAATGTGGTCCATCTGTTTACTACTGGGGAACATTGGAAGTTGAGAAAAAATATTGTGTGTTTGGGTGGAGATGTGGGTGTCTGGGGCATCTCTGTGCTTTCTGCTCTTCATATTTTGTAGGGCTGCTTTAAAATTAAAACACATTAAACAGTAGTGACAGTGCCAAATGGTGACAGAGATACAAAGGAAGTAGATCTTTCATACATTCGTGGTGAGAATAGAATCAAGAAATAACTAAATAAACCACAGTAAATCAATGGATATACAAGTTGTGATATATACATATCATTCAATATTATGAATTAGCTTTATATGTACAACTTTGACTTCAAGTGTAGTATGAAGATGGTCAAAGGTCACACAATGTGGAATTTTTTATAAAATAAATTGACTAAATATAATAATGTATATAAATCCATTATTTATATATATGCAATGAATTGATAACATACATATGCATTATGGACAAAGGGTTGCCACAGTGAAGAAAAAGGGAGTTAGGTAAGTAAGACTAAGGCTATCAAGGGTACTGTGAGTGATCAAATTGAGCCCTAGACCAAAGAAAGACATCTCTGTATCTTGATTGAGCCAGTGGTATAGAAATCTACCCACTTGATTAAATGGAATAGAGCTATGCATACACATGCATTGCACTAAAGCACTAAAGTGAATTTCCTGGCTCAGTTATTATAATGTAACTAAGTAAAGTGTAATCTTTGGGGATAATTAGATGAAAGTACATTAGATGGCTGCATATTAGTCTTTTATGACCTTAAATAATTTCAAAATGAAAGTTAAGAGAATGCACTATTAAAGTTATATTTAGTACTCAGACTTTCTAAAATAATTAGAATCATAAGAAATCATTAAAGTTAGGGGTAAGTTCTGAGAATTGCCCCCAAATATTCCATATAGTATTGATTGATTTGTTTATATAAAATGCAGGTATTTTCTAGGATCTGTCTTGTGTAGATAGGGCTGCAGTTATATGATTTATTCTGATATTTTCTCCCTACTTCCTTCTTTCTATCACTTCTTCCTTTACATTTTTCTATTCTCCCTTCTTTTTTCCTTTCTTCCTTTTTTCCTTCCTTCCTTCCTTCCTTCCTTCCTTCCTTCCTTCCTTCCTTCCTTCCTCCTCCTCCTCCTTCTTCTCTCTCTCTCTCCCATTTGAATGACAGGTTAATACTAAAAATAATTTATTAGTATATTTTATATTAATAAACCCACAAGTCCACAGAAAATATATATTTCTAATAATTATTTGTATGTTTGTTAGCATTAATCCAACTTCATTGGGGTTATCTTTAATATTCATTCATTCAGTAGTTAATTCATTCAGCAGCACCAGTGATTGATGCTATGGCCTTACACATAGTACTCAAAAGTTCTACCATTGAGCTAAAACCAAGTCCGTTTTTAAAAAAATTGATTGGAGTCAGGGCTTCTCTATGTGACCAAGTTTGGTTTTAAATTAGTCATACTCAGGGCTCTAACTTTCTTACTTGTGTACTGCATTGTCTACATCCTTGTCTATTCCTATTTATTAAAATGGTATATTTGATCTTTTGTTCAAAGAGAAACAGGGAGCTATCTTCATTTATAAGATGTTTCCATTCTAGTTCCTCCCTATGTGTTGAATCCTCATGTTTTCAGCAATATGACATTTATGTGTTAGATGTGTGATGACTGTTACGACAATCACTGCATGTCCTACTTTCTTAAACTTCAAGCAGTATAAATAAATAAATCCATTATATGAAATGTTCTTTCTGTAAAATTTTCTGCCATTAATTTTTACCCATTTTCTTCTTCCAGGAATGTAATTTTACAGTATTCTTATACATTGTTAGACTTCTATGGCTAATTACCCTTTTTGAGATGTTTCTTTTTTAGTAACTTTTTTATTTTTGAGATTATAATATAATCACATCATTTCTCCCTCCCCTTTCTCCTTCCAAACCCTCCCATATACACAATATCATAGCATACAGCCTGATCCTCTGGCTCTTACCATCTTTCCTCCTCTTCTTCTACAGTATTCCCTAAGCCTTAGGTATGGAGGTTCTTTTGTAGTTGTATCCACTGGGACTAGACTCTAAACTCTGCATTTTGATTGGTTGTTGTTTTCTGTATTGTTCTCTGTCTTTTGCAAAGAGAAATCTCATTGATTAAGGTTGAGGACTATACTTATCTGTGGCTATAAGAACAAATACTTAGAATGTAGCTAGGGTTTATACTTATTTAGTAAATTGGTGTTTGAAGGTTCTTCTCCAAGATCCTTGACTTCACTCGCCCTGTATAGTTGGCTAGGTTTCCAGTAATAGTCATGATTTCCCTCTTGCTGGTCTTAAGTCCAGTTTGAGAGTTGTTGTTTACCACTAAGGTATTTACCACCAACTAATGCACACTAATGCAACTCACATACAATATCTTCACAAATTTTATTAGTGGGAAAAAGGTAAGGGAAAAAAGAAGTTATCAGCTCTAGTTCCTCAACTTTTCTTATTTTCATTTCTTCTTATAATAAATAAAGAACCAAACATTTATTCTGACATCATGTGGGTGATTATTATAGGCCATTTTATCAATGCTAAATGAACACTCAAAATAATAAATACATTTTTATTCAGTACTATGACAATAATTTGAATTTAAGGATGCATATTAGTTTTAATTACTTGTTATAGCCTTGATAATTCTCATAGGAAACTGTTGTAGACTGTATTTTTAGTCCTTTAGAGTAACAGCATTGCTACTTTTACACATTTGTTGAATGTTTCATATATTTTTCATAAGTGATATGCTTCAAACAATCAAAAGTTAAGTTTTAATATCAAAGGATGGCCATTTTTAATTTTTGTGGCAGCTGAGATCACCTTGATACGCTTGGATTTACATCCCTGGGAGGAAAGATTTGGTGTGAGTCATGATTCTTCAAAGGAACAGAACTCATAGAATATGCTTGTATTTATTATAAGGGGTTGGTTTATAAGGAGACCCAAGAAAAAAGATATTAAAGCTCAAGTCTGTTTGAGTCCAGAGGCAGGAGAAAGCAGATGTCCCAGCTCAGACCATCAGGTAGAAAATATTCTTTCACTCATGTTATTTATTACTTTCATGCCTCAACTTGACTACATAAACAGCATCATCCATAATGGTGATAAAATTTTGTTTTACCCATTTTACCACTTTAAATACCAATTCTATCCAAAAATACTCTTAGACATATATCAAGAAATAATATATAGTTAAATGTTTGGGCACTCCAGGACTTGTTTGACACAAAATTAACTACTAATGACAATCTTTACAGACTTATTCTGAAAAAAAAATCATCAGATTAGTGACTTTACCTTTTTCTCTTCTGTTTTTCTTTTTACTGAAAATGGAGTATGGATTATGATGAACAGCATAATAAGAGATAAAACCTCCGACTTCCACATATTTTAATATAATTCTTTCTTCATTCTTTAAAAATATTTGTGAGATTATAACAATTAAATCATTTTTATTTTTCCCTTACCTCCCTCCAAATCTTCCCATGTTTCTCTCCTTTTGCTCTTTTTCACATTCATGTCCCCATTTATTTGTTGTTACATGTGGGTTTTTGTGTGTGTGTGTCTGTGTGCATTCTTTAATTATTATCTAAAGTCAATGTACAACAAAGTAAGGAAACACAAAGATAAATAAATTAGTTTTCCTTGTATTTAGCAGGATAGAGACACATAAAAGAACTAGAAATAGAATTTAAATTAAATATCCATGTGTTTCATTCAATATGAAGAATGATTTGAAAAGTGATTGGTTTGGATAATTCTTGGAAGTGTAAGAAGAATGAACTCTAATGATCTGAAAGTGACTGTAGGGTTCTGGCCATAGAGTCTCAGAAAACATATGTAATTTCTTGGTGAGAAAAAACAAAGCAAAATATTGTGAATAAATGGATTAATATCCAGAGATTAGATCTAAGGGAACTAGAGCACATGCTTAGAGAAAACAGGTATTTGGAATGAGACTGGAGTCTGCCTATCAGAAATGTAACACTTGACTGAGGTTAGATCAAAAGGGTAACCTGATGTTCAGTCAAAAAAATGTGATGAACTTTGCTCAATCTTAGATATCAGCCATTTTGGTTAATTTTTGGTCCTTGGTTCTGAGCATTCTGCTGAATCTAGAGCTGGATAAATAATGCTGAATCAACTTACAGTACAGTATAGTTATCTATCTATCTATCTATCTATCTATCTATCTATCTATCTATCTATCTATCTGTCTATCTATTGTAGTATAGTATAGTCTCAGAATAGTTAGGGTCCTGAGCTGTGAGAAACTCATTCTCTGTATCTTTCCATCAAAGATCTTCTTCATGGGAGAAGATTAAGCACATAGGCTTTCTAGTTAAAGCAGCTAAGATAAACACTCTGTGTTATTAAATACACTATACTGAGTGTGAATTTAGCTTCTCATTATTGGTTTCTTTATCATTCAGTGCATCCCAGTAGACTGATTACATAGACAGTTTTCATAGTACCTTCTTCCCATTTTAGTGCATTTAGCATTACTGATCTTAGAAACATCCAACTAGCATGATTCCATCAATGGAGTATTTAAAACACAATGGTTAATAAGTGTCTCATTTGTCAGTTTCTGGATAAGAAACCATTCCAAAAATTGGAGACTTAAAATTAATTTGTAGTTCTATGAAACTGGAAGTTGGATTTCACTCAAATGGTTTATTCAGTGGTTCAATGCTGTTCTGGCTCAAATTGGTTTTATGGAGATGAACTCATTTGGTAGCTTGGTTTGGGAGCTAAGATATCTAAGAGTTCTTAGCCAATACCTTGAGGTTTTATCCTGAAGTAGGCTGTACAGAAAGTTTCCTTACATGGCAATATAAGTCTCCAAGAGGATGGTCAGGATCAATAAAGACTCTTGATAGTCTATATTAATCAAATCATGTCACAATACTGACCAGATCCAGGGGATTCCTACATATATTGCAGAGAAACATTTGCAAAATAATCAAAATACCATTGTGGACTTTGTTATCAACAATAGTTTGTAAGAATGAGACAAAAGCCCTTGAATTTTGAATATCTGGCACTCCTGTTACTTTAACTGACTTGACTTTTAGCCTTTTCTCCAAATTATGTGCTAAATAATGAGATGTATGGATCACCGCTACAACTCCCATCATTCCTATACTACACTAGGCATATATCTGTTCACCTCCAGATATAAGTAAGCCCAGACAAAATTAACTGGCTCACATCAAGTTGAGAGAATAATATGAATGTATCTGGTCAAGATCACAAAACCAGTCACTCAACTGACCCAAATATCTATGAGCCGTAATAAATTTTTATTTAAAGTCATTTAAGGTTTAGATTACTTTAAGAACTTTGACTATGTATAACAAGCTAGATTTTCAGAGGAGTTTCACTTGTTATGGGTCTAAGTGAATATGTTTGCATGTGTGGGCATCAAGGAAATAGATGAGTGAGGATTAGCAGCAGACATGACGGTAGAAATTTCTGTACAGTGGACCATGCTTGATGCTAATGAGAGGTTTCAGAGACCTTCAAGTAATTTCTGAAGAATCCATAGAAGTGAGACACCATGTAAGTCTTAATCCTGGATAATTACAGGCATGTTAAACTATAAAATAATAAACTTAGTTTCACAGATTAGCCATGTACTTGAGGTAAAATTGATAACCAAGTAACTTTACAGCATAATAAATGAGTGTCTGTGGGGAAACCAGAAGAGCATTGCCTTTTTCAAGTGTGCTGTGGCATGGTTCATCAACCGACCTACTCAATGTTAGTAAAGCTTGATTTTAAATGATCAGAAGAGTATGGATCAAAAGGTAGTGCACGGAGTCCATCCCCATTCAAGATTAATGCTTAACTTTCTGTTGACACATTTTTAGAATAAGATTTTTTTTTTTTGGTTTTTCGAGACAGGGTTTCTCTGTGTAGCTTTGCGCCTCTCCTGGAACTCACTTGGTAGCCCAGGCTGGCCTCGAACTCACAGAGATCCGCCTGGCTCTGCCTCCCGAGTGCTGGGATTAAAGGCGTGCGCCACCACCGCCCGGCCAAGATTTTTTTTTTTACTTTAAAACTTTATCAAGGAAGCTTAGATTTGTTAACATAAAAAGAACATATCAAACTCTTTCTTTTAAAAGACTGTTACCAAGTGGTCCCTGAATGGATAGCATTTCCTAAGGGTGGATTGAATTCTAGGTATGTGTTTCCACGCACAATTTGTGTAAAGCGCAGTTTTCAAGCCTAAGTTAGTATGATTTTTCATGTTTTTCTCATTGTATATTTAGGGAAATGTTCTTCAAACATTTTTTATACTTTTCTAAATATAGAGAAATAAAGATAAAAGTATATTAATAAATGAAATCAAAATCCAAAGCAATAAAAAACTTAATTTTGATTCCTCTTGATCATTCTGATTCTATTCATATAATGGTGAGTGTTTGCCTAGAACGCTGAAATTTTGAGTTTTCCAAAGAAAGGAAGAATAGGTAGAGAAGGAAACAGAGGATAGGGCAAAGGAAGGGAGGAGAGAAAAGAAAGCACCTGAGAAAATAAAGAGAGCTTCTTCCTTTCTGCCCAGACATTTAATCACTAGCATGCACTCCAGTACATCACTCCAATAACAACAGGATGCAGCTATTAGTGTGGTATTACAAGAAGTAAATCTTTAGTAGAGGAAGGAAAGTAGATTACTAATCCCCAGTAATAAAAGAATGAATAGATTTTACTGACTAAATTTCAGGAATTCCTGATGCCAAGCTCTGCTCTAAGATGATGGAAGATGATTGATTTTGTCTAGATCTCCAAAAAATAGGGGACTGGCAGTTGCTGATGTTATAGGCAGGCATCCAGATCCTTACAGTGGCACAGGATTTATTTCTGGTGTGTTATGCGTAGTAAACAGAGTGTGCTATTGTTATCATCATCATTGCAAATGAAGTGACATAAAGAAAAAGCATGCTTTCAAGTAATCCGTCTCAAGCAGAATGGTCCTCATATTCCAGCATGAGCTTTGTCTTTGGTGAAGGAAGAACAGAGACCAAGAATTGGTTGGATTCAGTTTCCAACTTGTTCCTATGACAACCGAGCCAGAATTTGTCTTTGGACAAGTGTCCTAAACTTTCAGAATATTAATTTTTACAATCTAACCTATTTTGTTAAAGGATATTGAAAAAAATAAAGCAACAAACAAAATAATATTTGAATTTCAAACATGTTATGGAAAATTGTTTGCAGGATAATGTTCTATTTTGCAATTATTCTGAAATAATACTTTGGACTTTTGAAACAAGGTATATAAGAAGCATATCCTTTGAGGGCCTACATACCCATCATGAAATACTTCATTGTTATTCTTTAGATTCATTATATCGTAACCTCCATACAGATATTAATTTTATATTTCACCATATCTTGGGTTCTTAATATTAAAAGTTTGTTTCAAACCGAACAAACATTTCTTTGATATTATTTCTATTTTTCTGATAAACTGACCATAAGAGAATTTGAGTGGCTTGTCCAAAATTGTAGAAGAGCTAGACATGTATTCCCATTAGGACACTCTGTAGCAGTATATAACAGCTGCAAGCAAAGAGCTCAGGCCTGAGCAGGGTAGAAAAGTACATGGGACTGTTATTGAAGTTTAAGAGTGAGAGTAATAAATGCCACAAGAGCAAACTGAAAAAAAGTGACAAGGTATCAGAGATAATAGAGATGAATTCTATTCCCAGAAATCACAAAGGAGCTAATATTTGAGAAGGGTTTTGAAAGGGGTTTGGAATATGAAAATACAGAGGTAGAAAGAAACTCATTTTGGCTATCAGGGCTTTAGTAATAAATTTGTGGAAAATGTAGATAGCTGGTGTCTGGGAAATTCTGAATGAACATTTTCCTTTGTCTTTTTTAACATAAGACCTTTGTCCTGACTGTCCTGGGGTATTCACATCCACGGATTGGCAGTGAGGCTTGCTATCACGGCACAGAAAATACAGAACTAATGCAAAATTTAACTTTTAATGTTCAGAAATAAATGACTTTTGGAAAAGTCAGTGTTGTTTGAAAACAAAACAAGTTTTTAATTCATTTGTTATCTTCAGGCTAGTTACAGGGATTTTCATCCATGGAGCTTGTCCTCCCCTTGAGAGATGCCCAGTTTTCCTAGTGTAGCTCAAGCTACCAGGCTTGTTTCTATAAAGGAAGAAATTATTGGTTATGTAGAAGGGAGAGAAAACCATTTATTCTGATTGAGGTAAGTCTCCATAAGCAGCATAGATCTCTTTCGTATGGTTAGCTAGTGAGAGCCTCTTATCCCAAGAGAGTCACAGTGAGTTATCAGAATGATTGATACTCCAAAAGCAGCAGGCTGTGAAGTAAGGTTTGGTCATTCAAGGTATTCTGTCTGTAGTGGATGTTCTCAGGTGCATAAGGATCACAATCCTACAGATTAGACATAACTGGCAATCCTGAGTCACACTTCTAACCCAGTGGTACTGTTTAAGGCCCATCTGTCCTTTCATAAGCAGGGAAGTTCCTGAGAAGGATACCAGAAGAGCATGTATTACAGATATTAAAGAACCGTGATTAGAAAATATGTATTATGTTTAGGAAATATGTCTTTAATCATATAAACAATAAGGTGGCTTTGTTATAGTTACGACAACCAAGAAATAAGCCTGAAACATAGATCCAATTTAATTCTATATTTAAATGCAGGGGCAGGACATAGGATTTATTTAACTACTGTATATTATTCTATGCAGATGATATCATACTCTATCATATGTGATACATAACAAAAATATTAAGCTATAAAATCAGTATGGTCGTGGTAATCTTGTCACATTTCATGTGATTAATACTGAGATTTTCAAACCTATGAAGATACTATCTTTTGCCAAAAACACTTACATAGTCATATGCATGATAATATATACAGTGTGTGTGGGCTATCAGTTCCTCTATTAAGAAATAAGTATAGATCTAGTTTCAGTCAAATGGCACAAAAAAGGAAAGTTCAGGACCAAGATGACAAAAAGTGCTGTGGACACCTTCCCTATGTCTGAGCAGCTACAAGCCAGAGCAGAAGTGGCAGAATGTCATGGTCAGGGTTTCTATTGCTGTGAAGAGACACCATAACCATGACAACTCTTATAAAGGAAAACATTTAATGGGTGGCTCACAGTTTCAGAGGTTTAGTCCATTATTGTCATGGTGGGAAGCATGGTGGCACACAGGAGCTGAGAGTCCTACATTTTGATCAGCTGCTAACAGGAAGTGATATGTCTCCCACACTGGGTATGGCTTGAGCATATGAGACCTCGAAACCCACCACCACAGTGGCACACTTCCTGCAGTAAAAGCCATACCTCCTACAACAAGGCCTCTCCTCTTAATAGTGCCACTCTAGATAGGCCAAGCATTCAAACACGAGTCTATGGGTGGGGTCATGACTATTCAAACCACTATACACAGGGTTATATATATGCTGTGAAACAATCCTTGTATACTGTAAATGCATATCACTCTCATTGTTAATAAAAAGCTGGTTGGACAATAGCTAGGCAGGAAGAGACTGGGCAAGACAGTATGACACAGAGAGAATGCTGGGAGGAAGAAGGGTGGAGTCTGGAGTCAATAGCAGATGCAGAGGGAGCAGGAGATGAAAGTGCCATGCTATTTAAAGTACCGCCATGTGGCAGAGCATAAATAAGAAATATGGGTTAATTTAAAATGTAAGAGTTAGCTAGTAACAAGCCTGAACTATCGACCAAGCATTATAAGTAAACTTAAGTCTCCATGTTGGTTACTGGGAGCAGGTGGTTGGGACAGGAAAACTCTGCCTACATTCATACATAAATGTTAAATGACAATATATCCTTCTGATTTTACACATTTTTATTTTTTCTCTTATTGAAAACATATCTTTTCTATATGACATATTCTGTTTATGGTTTCCCCTCACCTACTGCTCCCAATTCCTCCCACCCCCTTTCCTATGCTGATCTTCATGTTTCCTGTCTCTCCTTGGAAAACAAACAGGTATCTAAGGCATAATAATAAAATGAAATAAGATAAAACAAGAACAGACCTGAATAAAGCAGAAACAAACAGAAGAAAAAAAGCAAATAAAAACCACAAAAAGCATAGATAGACACGGGCACACAGGCTCATATCCACAGGAATCAAATAAAAACTGAAAACCAGAAGCCAAATGTATGCAAAGGACTGTGCAATAAATAAAAAAAAAATGCCCTGCCACGAACTCACAGAGATGGTGATAGCAGGCAACGGGCCTGGATGGGTCTGTACCAGATGGGGTCGTTGTAGCACTGAGAGGAAAAGTGGACACATGTCCCCACAAACCTGTGATCTATCTCAATTTATAACCACTTATAAATGAAAAAACAGTTCTCTCCAATGGAGAATAGGTTTTTTTCTAAATCTATTTTTAACATTAAAGTTGTGTATATATTTATATATTTTTAAAAACTACTTGTTGCAATAATATTGATTTTATTCATAAAAAAGGAAAAAGCAAGTGAGATTCTTTTGGGGGGGTTTAAAACTGTGACATTTACATTAACTTTAATGAAGTTTTGTTTAGATTTAGAAAGATGGCCATTAGGTTTATTACAAGCCCCAAATAACATTCCTGGTCTATGGAAGGACTTGGTTTTGGGTTTTACCTCAGTTTACCAAGTCGTATGTTCTTCTTTGTCAGTTCACTGTCAGCCTACAGTAGTAAAACTAAGATGGATTTATTTTCCATCTCCTCAGACTGTGTCTTGCTGTCTTGCCTACATGGATCCCAACTCCTTTCACTGTAGCCTGGTGAGTAGTTGGGACGACAGGCCCTTGGCACCATGCTCAGTAAAAGTTGGAATCACAGTTCTGAGAAATACTTCTGCAGTATGTAACTTCAAGTTAAGTGGAGACAATAAGGGATGAGGATCTCTTACATGCAAAAAAAAAAGATGGAAACTGTGAGGCATTCTGACATAAGTCTGGGGATATTTCTCTGTGTGGAGAGGATTTGATTTGAAGGAAAGGATGAAGTACAGGAAAGTCGTATCTTTAAATAGGGAAAAGTGAGGACTGGAAAACAGAGTGATCTACAACCCTTGGGGCCTATTAAAGAAATAAAGGGCCTGGTATGCTGTAAATGGTTGGTGAAATGTTTGATAAGCCTACTATTTGATCATTTCCTCTGAACTTATGTGTAATCTTACATAAGTTAAGTTAAAAATATGTATTTATAGTAAATTTGTACTAGATCAACACTGACAAGTTATAATTCCTTGGGTTCTAGACTAGTGTTAAGAAAAAATTATTAACATGAATATGTATTAAAAATTGAATTAGGCTTAATTTGTGATTGCAGATTCAAGTTTGGGTTTCAGGAAGTTTGCAGGTTACTACGTTTTATCTTCAACAGTTTCCCAAGAATTCTTGGAAGATCAGGAAAGTGGGAGAACAAGAATTTCTTGTATTGATTCCTTCAAAGAAACAGTGATTTGAGTAATTATCCATGTGTAAAAATGTATAAGAACTAAGACATCCAGATGAGAGACCCTAGAAACTGAGTAGAACACAAAAACAAGAAAATGCATATTGAAGAAAGCATGACGGACAGTTTTAAATTATCTTCGTCTTCTTCCAAAGGCTGCAAGGCATTACATATAGAGATACTCTCTCTGTGTGGGTAAAACAGAGCTCAACTTTTTTGCAGACCACATGACCAAGTCTGCTCCAGTTACAGTTCAGTTACTATCGCCCCAGATTCCAGGTCCTACTTTATAGCCTCAGGCTTCATACTGTCCCTATTTACACATTTATAATCTTTGGACATGATAGATAGGGAGGGCTTTACTCTTTAATGCTACTCTGTAGACTGGAAGAGGTTTTTAATTCTCCAAATTTAGATATCAGTGCAAGAATATGGGACTCATGAATAACCATATGGATAATAATGAGTTAAAAATAAAGCATGAGTAATGGACACAGAAAAGTGGAGATTTAAAACTTCCTGAGAAAGGATTCAATATGGTCATATTAAAGAAGCTCAGTGAGTTACAAGAGAACACAGGCAGCAACAGATGCTCAGGTGGTATTGAAGTAAAATTGAATTAAGCCCAATGCAAGTTAAAAGTATGTAAGTAAAAGTGGAGAATGGATATTATCAAAGCATACTATAAGCATATAAAAGACATCATAATGGAACCCATTAATGTGTAAACATGCATTAATAATTATCATCATAATAAAAGAAAGTGTATTTAATATACCTTGCCTACCACATATGACAGCTTAGGAACACAGGATAGTGTAGAATATTGCTTATTTAGCCATGTGGCTTTGTGGCTGGCAGGGAGATATGGTTTCAACCACTATTCAATATCACAAGAGACTGTGCTACATATATAAATAACAAACAGGAAAAGAACAAAGCTCAAAATCAAAAACATATTTCCACTAAATGTCAAATATTTTAAAGTGAAAACAACATAAGCATTGCCATTTTAATGGGACTGTCTATAAGTAAAGATAGAAATCAATAAATACATAAAATCAGAAATTCAGCAAAGGTTTTGACTGACTGTCTCTTGGAGGCCTTCTTTTTCTGAAAAGGAAATGCAGGGGGGCGAGTCTGTGGAAGCTGGGAAGTGAGGGGGGAGTTGGGAGGAATGGAGAGGGGAAACTGTCATTGAGATGTATTGTATGAGAGAAGAATCTATTTTCAATAAAAATAGTTATTAAAAAAAAGAAACCATACGAAAGAACCACACATAAATTCTGGAGCTGCAAACACAGTGACTGACCTGAAAATATTTCTGAGTATTTCAATAGTAATTTTGAGCAAGTAGAAGAAAGAGTCAGTGAGCTCAAAGATAGGTTGTTTGAAATTTCCTAGGGGGAGGAAAATATAAAAAAAAAATAGAAAGAAAGAAAGAAGGAAATTGAAAGAATAACATGTCTGATGCTTATAGCACACTATCAAATAAAGAAAGAGAGAAAGGGGAATTAAAAAAATAATCACAAAGCATTCCAAAATCTGGGGTTATACAAACAGATATTTGGATTTATACAACAAAAACCTCAGATGAATGAAAAATAAAGACATATAAAAGCATATTCAGTATCAAAAGGTAAGGCAAAGTGAACGTTGAGGGCAGGAGAAAGGAATTTCTTATAACATTATTGGTGGATTTGGAGACAGAAACCTTGTAAGCATGGAGAGAGTTGGATATTATGCTCAAAAGAAATGAGTGAATGAACAAGCTAAAGAGAAATCCTTAAAATTTCACTCAAGAAAACAATACTTGGCAAAGCTCTGTGTGTGTGTGTGTGTGTGTGTGTGTGTGTGTGTGTGTGTGTGTGTGTGAGAGAGAGAGAGAGAGAGAGAGAGAGAGAGAGAGAGAGAGAGAGAGAGAGAGAGAGAGCTGACTCCTGAGAAATTTCACAAACTATTGTTATAACATAGCCACACTCACCACATAAGATGGAGGAATGGGCCATGGGTGAGATCTATGCCCTGTAAGAGAGATCAGTGTTCCCATTATAAGTAATTCCTGGTCATGGGAATACTAAAAACTAATGTCGATGGATTTCAATGCTGGGTTTTTGTTTTCTGAAAAAGACCCCCTGATAAACACTGACTGACTTTGCTCTCATGTTGTCCCATTCAAATTCAATTTGCAGACACCTATTATATAAATGGAAGATTGGTCTATTAGAACAAGCCTGCCTCTCATATTCCCACAGGAAAATAGCAAAGCTGCTCAAAATACTATTAAAAATGTACTGCAAACAACAGTTCATTTCTTTTCCCATTATCTCGAAGAAAATACAAGTTATGTGATGATAGATTCTGTTTCTTAGTAGTCTTTTATCACAGATCTCAGAGATTTCTTTGAATCACCTCTTTGCAGAGACATGAAAATACAGGTTGGCTAAAGCTGAAAGTTTGTTATAGTGACTTTCCTACAATATGGGGTGAAATAAGATTTCTCCCCTGCAAGGAACAGTGACCAATGCCATTGCAAACCTTTCTTCTGAGAGACCATGAACTGTATCTTTGGCCTCAAACCTGATCATTATTATATTCACAGACTGTGTTTCCACAGGATTATGTTGAGATCTCAAAGAGCAGAAAAGGAGATAAATATGAACAGTGAAGCTTGGCTTCTTAGTGGATGTCTTGGGTATATGGCAAAGGCCATGACCATGAAATGGTAAATGGCAGTCATTATCTCAGCCTAATATTCTGAAAGTTTCTCCCTTTTTTTTTCATGTTTTTCTTTCCTCAAAGAAAAATAAAATGCAGAGAAAGAAAAACCAGAATTTCATCAGGCTTTGTCCTCTAGCTGTATTATTCATGTGGCTTCTTAAGGAGCCATACTTGACTACAGAAAGACTTTTGAATTCGTAAAATTGATCATTATCATCCTGCAGTAGGGTAACAATAAAGGAAACTAAAAATGCATCTATTAGCTAAATAACTAATAATTGTTGAGTTAGTTCCTTTCCTATTGACGTGATAAAACAAAAGGCAGCAGGCATGGTGGCTGGAATGGCTACCTGAGGGCTTAAGACCAAAACCACAGACCCAAAGCAGAGAGATCACCTGGAAACTGCACCAGTCTTTATATGCTCAAAGCTCATGTCTTGTGACATACTTCCTTCAACAAGAGCACACCTCCTAAATAGCCCCAAACAGCTACCCACTGGGGTCCAAGTGTTTAAATACATGAACCGACAAGGGACATTTTCATTCAAGCCACCATAGTTGTTTTCCTGAGTTAAAAAAAAAAATGGGTTTTTAAGTATATAAATTATAGGATTTCCTGTTATCATTTCAACGTACTTCATTTTGACACCTTCTATTTATGTTATTTTTTACCAGTTCACTCTACTTAAGTATATTGATAGAATTTTGATGAATTAATTTTGAACAAGCACAGAAACTTTGTACAAGTTTACTGATTTGGTTATTGAACACAGTTTTGGTATATTATTACCCTTGATCCATTTGTTCTTGAGAAATGCTACTTGTGCTTCAGAACTCTCTTGCTCTGCAATTAACACTGCTGGCATATAAGCATGTTTCACAGAAGTATCTGATGGAAACTTGGTTTTAAAAAACAGGTAATTAAAATAATTTTTATTGCTACACAAGTTTTAATACTCCCTATGGAATCACACAATATATTTACCAACCACAGTATTTGCCAATTAATTTGTTCCCAGTATACATAAAGGTTAACTGGCAAGAGTCAAAAGAAGGCACCTACTGTACAATATCAATCAGAGTTAATGGGGGCTACAAGGAATGATGTATTCAGTGGCCATGGTGATGGAAAGCAATTACTACTTCATCATCTTCTGAGAAGGGTAGAGATGGGTCACCTCACAGTCCAGTGGTAGCTGTGAATATGTTTGATCAGCTTTTTGGTCACTGCTATGGTTGTGGACATACAGAGAGGACATAGATACTGTCAGAATGATGGCTTGGGAGAAATTTGGGAGGATGGAAGGTACATTATGGTGAAATCTAGTGTTTGATAACTTTTGTACACTCACCCTGATCTCCTGACAGAATATTCTAGTGGTGGGATTCATCAATATGCCAAAGGATTTATATTCAGAGTGGTATCATTTTGGGTCAAAGCTCTGTGAGGTTCCTTCACATAAAGCATCAGCTATTAAGCCTCAGCAGAAAGGAGAAAGATAGCAATTAATGTAACTTAGCTGATAACATTGACTAATTTTCCATTTGTTGTTATTGTTTCTTAGGTCTTTTTTGCTTATTTATTTATTTATTTATTTATTTATTTATTTATTTATTTTTGTGACAGGGTTTCTCTGTGTAGCTTTGTGCCTTTCCTGAAACTCACTCTGTAGCCCAGGCTGGCCTCGAACTCACAGAGATCCACCTGGCTCTGCCTCCTGAGTGCTGGGATTAAAGGCGTGCACAACCGATGCCCGGCTCTTGTTTCTTAGTTTTTAGTTTTCCATTTTTTTGAGAGAGAGTCCAGCTATATATTCTAGATGGACCTTAGCCTCAAATTTCTCCTTATCTGTTTCTCAATTGCAGTTATTATGTGCATGTACCACATGCCTTGCCCACATTTGGTTAAAAGGCTTAGGTTACATTCATTGTTAAAATTATACTCTTTCCTTACAACTTTTTCCTTTTTTCTTCCACATTCAACTAAGAATATTTTTCTCTGTACGATGTTACACAAATCTTACTGATCTAGAATGAACTCCATAAAGTTTCTCTCTTGATCATACTGCTTCAGTTTCCTATCGGCAACCAATGATAGAACAGCTGTACTAAATATGACTTTCTCAGTTGCCAGTATTTTCAAGTTCTCTTTGAGACAACCAATGGAAACAATAAAATTAACTTTGGTAATTGTATAGATTACTTAAAACACTTTATTGATGCATTTCTTTGCTTACTGGTTCATCAAAATGAGAAATGCAAGTCAGCCTAAGGTCAGCCAGAATTTCTCTTTTTAATGGAGTCAAGGTTTTGTTCAAATAGAGAACTTATTGTTTGAATATTCACTTTGCAAACTCAATAAATCCGCATCCAGTGTCCAAAGAAGGGTATTCTCATATGCATGTCATATATCCAAGGCTCACAAATTCTATCAACAAAGGAGATGGCAGTATGTATATCTGCCAGATTAAGGGGTATTCAGCATCTTTTATTTATTGTTTTGAGACAGAGTTGCAAATGTAGTGTAGACTGTTTGCCAACATGCAACCTTGCTTTCTGAGCCTCCTGAAAACTAGAACAGTGGGTGCTGCCATGCCAGCCTTTGTTATGCGTCTTATGGAGTGGCTTCACAAATTCGCAAGTGGATAGATTATCTTCATTGGATCACTGAATCTTTGGTGGTTGTGGTGGTTTGAATGAGAATGGCCTTCCTAGGCTCATATGTTTGAATGCTTGGTCCCAGTTAGTGGGACTGTTTGGAAGGATTAGGAGGTGTAGAGGAGTGGAAGAAGTGTGTCACTGAGAGTGGGTTTTGGGGTTTCAAAAGTCTCTGCTAGTCTCTCTCTCCTTCTCTCCCTCTCTGCTTGTTGCCTATGGATCAGGATGTAAAGCTCTCAGCTACTGCTCCTCTGCGGCTCTCTGCTTTCCACTATATTGATCATGTACTAACCCTCTAAAACTGTAAGAATTACCTTGGTTATGGTGTCTTTTTGCAGCAATAGAATAGTAACTAGGGTATTAGAGTGACTAATTTGCTATTTTGCTAATCATCTGGTCTCTGAGTTGCATGCTTTGAGCAGAGAGGAACACCTTGAGGGAAGTCCATTGTTATATTCTCTTCACTATGAAGTGTGACTCCTTAGCAGAGATGAATTTGGGGGTTAGTAATTTGGGTGAAAAAGACACCATTAATCCCTGAATCACAGTGCTGATAGAGTTTCTAGACGTAATGTCAAATAGATATGCACCAGGACTATAAATCTTTTCTCAGGAGAAATGTCTATGTGACAAAATTGGCTCAAAGAAATCAGTAACCATTTGCCTGGTTCCCTGGGCTATGGTCTTAGGGTTACTATTCATTTCTTCAGTTGACATGTTGTCTACTCTACAACAGCGGTCATTAGAGTAGTGAAAGAAAATGTCCTCTTTAGTTTACACCTAGCCTCTATTCCTGTTGCTATGGGCACTTTACAAACAAACTCATCAAATTCCATACTTAGTGACTGAGAATAGAAGCAAACTTATGGCCACATGCTAATACATTTAGTGAGAGTCTTCACTTAAATGGAGAGAATATATGTGGCCAGTGAATATCATATTCTGACCATTCTGAATGGTCCTCTCACTTAAACACATTGATCTTCCATCTTCTGAATGTATTCCTTATGATACCATGAGAATGACTAATGTCTTGGCTGGTGAGTATGAATTAGTGAAGTTACCACATTGAGCCATTTTGCTATTATTTTAAATGCCCATATATATTTGGTCAAGATTCCCAATCCCAAGTATAGCATGAATCTTGAAGAGTCTGATTAATACAAACAAACCCAGATCCAAGTATTAGGGTGAACGCTGCAAGATCAGAGAGACAGAACACGCCACAGCCACCTCACCTTGCCAATTCCTCAGCTGATCCTGTTTCCTCAGACTGGAAGCCTCTGAGTCCTCATCCAAATGGATCTCAGCTGAACTGCTGCTCAAAAGCCTGAAAGCTTAACCAGCTCTAGTTCCTGGTCCTCAGGCCTTATATACCTTTCTCCTTTCTGCTATCACTTTCTGCGATTAAAGGCTCACTTCCTGGGATTAAAGGCATGAGTCACTTTGCCAGGCTGTTTCCAGTGTGGCTTTAAACTCACAGAGATCCAGATGGATCTCTGCCTCCCAAGTGATAGGATTAAAGGCGTGTGTGCCACCATTTTCTGGCCTCTGTAACTAGTGGCTGTTCTGTTCTCTGACTCCAGATAAGTTTATTAGGATGCACAATATTTTGGGGAACACAATACCACCACACCGAAGTTAAATAGTTCTATTTGTTTCTGTCAAGGGACTAATTATATTATTAATTAGCATCATATCTTTCTATTTCTTGTAATTGGGCTCTGTACCTGATCCACAGCTATGCCTGCACTCTAGCCATGTGAGCAATGCTTTGTAGGAGCCTTTTTGCATATGGAAATGGTTATAGACTTTGAATTACCCCTCTTCGTGTTTACATGTGTGCATGTGTACATGCATATGAGTCATGATGAGCAAAACTATTTAATCAACTCAGTGCTATAACAAATTGATTTTCTGAAACTACCTTCCACTGAAGTTTCATCATCCCAAGCCACCAATAATAATTGCAGTGATGTTGGTGCCACTAGAGCCGTGGATACTAGTGCCCTATAGCCCCTAGGGAAGAAGTCACCTACCTGTGCGTTTGTCAGATATATGAAACAGTAAGTCTGAAATCCAAGTGTGAAAAGCTATATAGTGGGAGCATCTTGAGTGTTCTCTAGGGAGACCGTAACAAAATGTCACACACTGGATAAGAGAAACCATAGAATTTATTGTCTTACAATTCTGAAGACCAGGTGTCTGGGACCAAGGTGTTTGTATGGTTGGTTCCCTTTTGAGGTGCCTTTTCCTAACTTCTAATGGATTCTCTGAAACTATTTGATATTCCTTAGGAGTAAGGTTGTTTTCATCCATTCTTTCTCTATCTCCTTATCTTCTCCTCTCATTTCTTCTCTCTGCCTCTTATCTCTCCCCCATATATGTGCACAGATTTTCTTCTTATAAAGACACAGATTTTAATGAGTGCTCACTCTACTTCAGCATGACTTTAAAAATTAACTGACTTAACAAATTACAGATGTAATGGTCCAATTTCTAAATAAGGCCAAATTCTGTTGTTCTGGGACTTGTACTGAAGGACAGCATGTGAGTGTTTCAGGATAAACAAATAACCCTCAAATAATCTTACTGCTTAATATAATTTATGGCTTAAGAGTTACATAGTGTGTATCCATACATATATGGAATAGTGATAAGAATACATTCACTCATTCAATGTTGGGTTGTTTAAATATAATGTATCCATTAATATACATTAGATTCCTCTGAAAACTGTTACTTTAAGAAATGAACTGCTGCCAGACAGAATGTTCTATTGGTCACTAACAATTATATAATTAGGTATATAAGAACTATTCCTCGTTGTATGATAAATACATTGACTTAAGCTCTGCCTCTTGTGGTGCATGTTCAGCTGCTTCAGAGACAGGAAATCCTCAAGCCTGTAAATGTCATTCTGACCTCTGAATGATCAATTTTCTTCCTGCATCATGAGGTTTGATTAAAAAATTATTGCCTAAGCTGGTTACCTGTAAGTGCTTTTAGCTCATAAAGTAATCCAATCACTTTGGAATCTAATTTTGATATTTATCCCAATGACAACCTGTTCATGAAAGAATTAAGGTAATTTTTGCCAATACCCTGTGAGACATTTATTCAAATTAATTGTTTTTGGCATCTTGCTGCCTGTTTGCTACCTTTTCCATTCAAATCCAACTTTGCTTTCTAAAATACTCAGAGACATTTTATTTTCCAATAAATACCCTCCAACACTTAGAATGTGAAAGAAAATAATTCTGGGAAGTTTCAGTTTACCCATGTATTTTTCTTGTGCCAAATCTTGAAAAGTGGTAACGCGTCTATAGAGTTTGCTGCAGGTACCCTGTGTCAGACAGGTTTCATTGCTGAGAAAAGTAACTGAAAAAACTGGCTTAGGAGAGGCAAGATCTATGTGGACTCATGGTTTCAGAATTGTCAGACTGTGGTCCCTGGGTCTTCTCGTGTCTAGGATTGTGTGTTTCAAAGCAGAGCATCATGGAAGAGTGGATGTGGTGGAAGTTTATGTTGGAAAAGAAGCATAGAGAACGAGAGAGGAAGGACCTGTCAATCAGATATAGCCTTCAAAGAGCAGAGCCCCAATGATCTGCTTCCTCCAACTAACCCCAACTCATGTTTTCCATAACCTCCTGTGTTAAGTCATTATAAACTCAACTGTAGATTCTTTCATATCCACTCCCAATAACCTTTTAAACATGGGCATACATCTTCAAAGTGTTTCTGTTTAGTGGAAACTTAGCTTTATAAAATCTAAATAATACAGGTTTAAAAATGTCAGAATATAGTATAAATCAAGGATATGTATTCATTCTTCTCCTCCAGGAACCAAAATTGTTATATTATTTCTATTTATCAAAAATATGATCTAATTTAGGAACCTTTCATTTTGACGCAATTTTAAACTCTGTGACATATTCCAGGACCATATTGACCAAGTTATCAAATCCTTAAAGTGTACCAACAATTTTCTTTTTACCACTCTTCATCACAGTGAGAATTTTTGATCCTGTACACTTATCCATAAATCCAGTGTCATGACCTGGGAAGGGTTAGTGGTCACTTTAACTGCCAAAGCCATTTCAGAAGTCACCTGATATATTTTGTTGACTCCCTATGGGAGGCCTTACCCTTTTGGAGGAGTGGATGCAGGTGGGTTGGGGGGAAGGCAAGGGGGTGGGAGTGGGAGGGAGCAGGAGGAGGGGTAAGAGGGGTTGATATATAAAATGAATAAAAAAATTTTAAAAAAGTCACCTGATCCTTTATTATCCAGTACAAAATCTATTAAAAACTCTATTTACTGATGGGGATACTCTTAAAGATTAATCTTCCCCCAAAATATGTTTATATCATGGAGTTCTGCTTAGGGATATAGATAAATAATTGTTTGCTTCCAGATTCCATCACATTTCACATCATCACCTAACATGAAGGAGAAACGCAACCAAGTGGGTAGGCTACATTCTCTTCAGATTATGGCTGCATTCTTTACCTTGTTATGTTTTCTGGACAAGTAATGAGATGATCTCATTCATCTTTTGGGATTCTGCTTTGGCATGAAATGCATAGATATATCATTTGGTCACCTTTGCCATTTTCTTTGGTGGAATTCATTTCTTGGTCAACGTTTATCTTCCCCATATGATATAACATTTTTGGATAAGGTTGTCTTTGGCTGCTTACCATCTTCTATCCGGGAAACTGTAGAGCTCGCAAGTGTGTTCTGTACATGTCCCCTAAAATGCAGAGAAGCAGGAACTCACATGTTACTGCTTAGTGTGGAGCTCAGGAGACAAAAATACCCCTTGTGCACTATTAGTCCTCCAAATAATTATACATGACAAAGTTTATGAAAGACGCTTGCCTTTTTCTTCAAAAATTCTGAGAATTTATGCAAAAAATAGTAACACGATTCTTGTTTCAGAGGTCATTAGACTCTATGAAATGTTTCCAATACACATACACATACATAACATATAATAGCCTTTTGTACAAAGCTGTAAGAAATAGAAACATTTGGTTAAAATAAGAATTAGTACTCCAAAAGGCACTAGCTCAGGGTAATAGCTCCCATTTTAATTGGGATTCTTATTGCTCACAGCATATGTTCTTAAACTCATTGTAGCTATGCTTTTGAATCTCCCACTTCAGAGACCATAGTTTACTTATTAGATCAGAACTATTTAAAATTCACCTTAATAAGCTTTCAAGGCAAGTGTGAAGCACAAATAAATGAAAATGGTTTTCACTTAAGTATATCAAAGGGTTGGTTCATATTAGGGTGCTTAAGCAAAATGCATTAATGCTGAATGCCTTTTACTATTAAAAAACCCACACATGGTAGCTCTGCAAATTTCAGTCCAATAGCTTTTGATCAAATGGTTTTTAAATCTTGATGAACATAGGGGTCATTTTGAGCACTGTTTCCGGGTAATGCAACTGTGGTACTCCTGAGAACAGTACTTTTTGAAGAATTTCTCATTGGATTAGATTTTTGTATGTTTTTGGAAATGCCCAACTTCTCAGTGATGAGATAATAGAAACCTTGATATGCTTCATACATAAGCCATTTCTTCCTCAGATACTCATGTAATCATTTTCATGTGTATAATGTGTGCCTGATTCTATTTATGTGCATCATGTATGTGTAAGAGTCTACGGAAGTTAGAAGAGGTTGTTGGACCCCCTGGAATTGGAATTACAGGTGTTTATGAGCCACTGTGAAGATGTTGGGAAACAAACTTAGGTCCTTTGTGATAGTAGTCAATGCTCTTAACTGGTGAGCTGTGAGAACCAAAGTTACATTTTAAGTTTTAATGACTATGCCTAAGATATCCATGAAACAAAAATGCCTCTGATCTGCAAGGCCCTTGTCCAAGGACAGATAGTTCCTGAAATGCTGGAAGCTATTGTTTATGGGAGATAACAAGCCACATGCTTTTTATTCCCCTAAACAAGTTTGTTTGACTCATCTGTACTGATGTGCTTGATCACATGTGGATGGGGGATTCACAGGCTAGAGGTACTTCAGGATGTATGCTTGTCCCTGCTTGGACCTGATGGAAAATGCCATGAATTATGGGTTTTCCTTCTTAAGCCACTACAAACTGTGATTCTTGGCCATTTCCATTGAACCTGTGTATGGACTTTGCCAGAGCCCATCCACCTGGCCTGTATTTAATTAAAGCTTGTTTCAAATTTGCCTTTAAACTGTGGCAGTGGTCTTATTCTCAATCAGTGGGATTAACAGAGCCGTCTCCCCAGACTCCCATAGAACAGTTTGTAGTGATATGTTGTGTATCAAATAAAGCTTACCTGAGGATCAGAGAGACAAAGGAACAAGCCACTGGAGAAACTTCTCACCACTACTGAATCCTTAGGCTGAATGGAAGGTGAGATCCTATCTCAACGAGTCCTCTGACTGAAAGCCTCTGAGTCCTCAGCCAAAAGGCTGTCCTGGTTCCTGTCTTCTCATGACTTATATGTCTTTCTCCACCTAGCCATTTCACTTCCTTCCTAGTGCTAGGATTTAAGGTACATGTGCTTCCCAAAAAATGATAGCAAAGACATGAGATCTCAAGTGCTGGTGTTAAAGGTGTGTAACTCCAAAGCACTGGGGTTAAAGATGTGTGCCACCACTATCTGACTCTGTTTCTATCCTAGACTGAATCAATCTCATGTAGTCCAGGGTGACTTTGAATTCACAGAGATCCAGACGGATCTCTGCCTCCCAATTGCTAGAATTAAAGGTGTGTGCCACCATTGCCTAGTCTCTATGTTTAATCTAGTGGCTTGTTCTGTCCTCTGATCTTTAGGAAAATTTTATTTGATACACAATATATCACCACATTTCTCCTTTTTTTTTGTCTAAAATAATAAAAGAAGGTTATAACTAATGTAAGAAAAACTATATACAATAAGTATATACAAGATATACAGTCAAGAATTACATTAACAATGTCTAGTCCCTTAACATCTGATAGAATCAGAGAAAATACTCCATTATTTATCCTATTTTGCTGAGTCCAAAATGTTGTTCTTAGTTCACATTCTATCCTAACGTGTATTACTAACCAAAAACTATCTTTTGATGTCTTTCAAACTTATACACTTTACACCATTTAGTGAGTTTCTTTTCTGAATTTGTTAACAAGGAAAACTATAACTATCTAGTCTTCGGCTCCATTAGAGAACCAAGAAGGAAAAAAAATATTACCCAAGTAATCAGGAAGTGCTAACAAATGACTTCCAAAAAATGTGAGAAATGATAGAAACAGTTGGCTGCCTGGACAGTCACCCAAGTTTCCTCTGCAATGTTGAGGCATCCATCTTTGGCCTACAGGCCTAGCATATCTAACAGACTTTTCTGTGGAGCAAGATATTCTGAAGGGCCTTCCTACCTTGTCTTGGCAAGGTTCAGAAGTCCTTTATTTTGTGCCCTGCTGGTCCATTTTGGACAGCATACTGTCAGCAGTTGAGGCAAGGGCATTTTCTTGCCTAGTGGCTAACTTGCCACAAAGAATGTAAACTCCACATGGAGTTCTTCAATGCCCATTGTATTCTCTGAAATAGATTGGTGCTGCCAGGAACAAACATGTCTCACTGTCATTAAAAAAAAGCAATCTATGTTATTAAAATATCTTAAATGCCATATTCTGTAGATCTCTGAAGTGTTTGAAGATGACCTGTCTGTCTAAAATATATCTCTGTTTGACTTTGAAAACATAACTAACATAACTAGAAGTTTGATTGTAATAGGTGACTAATTACTAACTTTCATTTCTTTATATCCTAATTAGTTGGTAACAATAACTTTCATGGACTAGAAAATTGCATTACATTATTAAATGAGCTGTATAGGTACAATACCTTGAACAAGAGTAGAAATATATGTATAGTGTGTTGCAACAAATATAATCTCAACTTTGCATTAATATACACAATTTGTATACAATATACAAAAATCCAATCCAATGTAAAATATTTAAAACTAGTAGTTGCTTTTTAAAAGTAGATTTAGCAATCTACCTTTTTAACTTATCACACTTTTTTTTCTAAAGTTTTTGAGATTGTATTTAATTATAACATTTCTTTCTTCCCTTTTCTCCCTCCAAATTCTTCCATCTCTCTCTCTCTAATCTTCAAATTTATGGCTGTATTTTCCATCTATTGTTATTACTTGCATTATATATATATGTATATATATATATATATATATATATATACTATATATATGTGTGTGTGTGTGTGTGTACATGTACAAATATGTATTCCTAAATACATCACTTCTTAATGACACAGTGGTAACTTAGGGATATTAACTGTTTCATTTAACAGTCACGCAAAGTTTCATTATCCTTATTGATTTTTTTCCCTTAAACAACTTGCAGAAGCAAAAAGTTTTCAGCCATCTTCTATTTAAACAAAATGGGGTATAAAGATAGGTTACACTTCTGAGGTTGAAATGAATGATTGGGTGTTATTATTTTATGCTTAAGTTTTCGCTCTTGACTATATTTCAATATATAGTTGGAGTCCTTATCAAACTCACTTTCTCATGCATGTGTCTTCCTGACATGTGTTTTCTTTGAAAAGCAGAATAAAGACTCATGACCAGAGAATTGAGCTAAAATGTGTGGTAAGAATGTGTAATTTTTCAAATCTCAATTTTACTATTTCTTAATATAAGTCTTATATTATTTTCAAAAGCTTCCTTACTCATGTGCTATACAATGCTTCATTTAACAGGTTAACTGTTGGAACAATGTGTAGGAGTGTTTTGCTTATAGCTATTATGCAAAAATGCCAGGAGTTTCACAGACTTGGATCACGGAGAGAAGTGGGTGTGGCGAGGGAGAACTTTGATTTGTTGTGAATGCCTTTTCCCTCCTTGCACAGCTATATTTAACCTTGGAACCATTTACTGTGTCCCAGCTATATTTACACAAGTTGGAAACTCAGTGAATGTTTCTTTTTTATAGCAATCTAAAAAGTGTTTGATAGAAATATTAACAGTGACAGAAATGTGGCTCAAAGTGATGTTTGCAATGCTACAATGACATTGCAGTCATACACAGCAATGTAGGCCATAGGTCCCAAACAGGTCACATGCTATGGATAAGTTGAGTTTAGAAGATTATTCTTGGTTGAAAATAATCACAAAATTTGATTGAGTGTCAATTTTCTTTTAAAATTCCAAAGTAGGGATAGTAGTTTATGCCAATAATCCCAGAACTCATAAGGCAGAAACTAGTGAATTGCTATGAGTTTTAGGGCCAGCCTGGATTGAACCTAAAGTGCCAAAGAGAGGACAAAAAGAATGTAAGAGTAGGAGAATGGGGAGGAGTGCTATAAAATGCTGTCTTCTGGGTATGACATGGCCCATTGTACTCAGGAACTCACAGCAGCTACACAAGATCTACACGAGACTCATAAAAAATCAGGCCAGTCAACATTCCTAGCATTGGTGGAACTGGGCTTCCCAAGAGTCTCCACTCCTGGTTGAGTTTGGCAATTGAAGGCTTCTGGATGAGTCAGACCATTTCACTTTATGAATGTGGCTGCTGGCAGGTTGTCTGTGTTGGATAGTCTTAAAATTTATCAGAATTAACTGGTACCAAATGAGTACAAAGACACACTAAAATCACACCAGGACAGCCAGGCCCAAGCGGCTACCAAGTATACCAGACTGAGGAAAGGGTGTGACACTTGCACTTGGACACCATAAACAAGATACTAATACTGTGGTTGCTACAGCCCCCACCAATCTGTCATCTGACTACCTAGCATACACAGGAAGGGGCAAAGAGAGAGAGAGAGAACTCCGCATGATCCCAGGGGCCTCAGCTTGGCTCTGTCATCCATCCAGTCCTGTGCTTTTCCTTTACAACATCCAGGGTCCTGCAGACTTGCTTCTGCAGTTCAACTCAGCCTGGAGTCTGAGTTGAACTCTGACCCTTGTGGCTTAACCTGTAGCATAGACTTTCTGCAGAGTTCGTTAACTTATTTTTACAGAGATTCTTTCTGCATCCCTATTAGCCACCTGCTTTTAGTTAGGACTCCTTGAAATTTCTTGAACCTTGCTGTGGCCTCTTTTTATTTTATTTTATTTTACAATATAATTTAATTCTACATATCAGCCACGGATTCTCTTGTTCTTCCCCCCCCCCACGCCTTCCCCCCAGTCCACCCCTCATTCCCATCTCCTCCAGGGCAAAGACTCCCCTGAGGATTGAGATCAACCTGGTAGACTCAGTGTAGGCAGGTCCAGTCCCCTCCTCCCAGGCTGAGTCAAGCGTCCCTGCATAAGCCCCAGGTTTCAAACAGCCAACTCATGCACTGAGCACAGGACCCGGTCCCACTGCCTGGATGCCTGCTCTTTAACCCTTTGCGGCTAATCCTAAAACTGTGTGTGCAGATAGGTAGATTGACTGTGGGATGTGTAGTACGTGTCCTGAGAGTTAATATTGGTAATTAAGACAGGGATAAAAAAAATCCTGTGTTTATCTTGACCGGATATCAAGGGAAATCAAGACTACTTGGGAAGTTGCTGTCAGTGAATCTGATGTAGCTTGAAAATTCATTGTTAGTCAATAAATTCTGACATTGTAGAAAGACTCAAATATGTTGATCTATTTTTCTGACAGCACACTTATGGTATTAATATTTTACAATTTCTATTTTAATCCAACACACAGTTTTTCTCCCTTGGTTCCTAATCATTTGCCATGGGATAGATGTGCCACATAATGGAAGCACAAAGCACAGAATGTGGGGAATTGGCTCACTATTCTGAGTTCTCCTTTAGTAGCTGCGAATTAAATGTTTGAAGTTTCAGAAACTCTCTAGTGCTGATAAACATTTCTACTATGCAAAACTGTGTTACTGGGACAAAGCACAAACTCAAATGTCACACACTAAGTGAGACACAGGTGTGTCCTGACAAGCTCTTAGACAGCTACCTTGCAAGTCATCTGGGAGTTTACATTCATGGTCACCTCTAAAGTTACTGTCCTGAAGTCCCAAATGATTCATGCTTCATGAAAAAAGTAGTTTAATAACAAATATGTACAAGTTAAATCGATCTGTTTATATATGTAAATACATATGCATATATGGGCACACATATATGTCTGTACACATGTATATAATCTTGCCTGAAAACAGGGTGTGAGCTGAAGCTAGAGACTAGACACATTTTCACATCTGGGAAGGAATCAAGATTTATTATGTCTTGAATGTCAAGATTGATCTCCCAAATGTCAAATGTCTCAGGAAGGAGTCTCAGCTTTGATAGGATCAAATTTATCATTTCTCCTCATGAAGCTGTCACTGAATTTCAGAACTCTCCCAGTTAACCCTCAGTGTCCTTAATTATTATTTACTATGTTATTGCCACCATAAAATGGCAGAACTTCATAATAAGTATTACAGGGTAAGACTCCTTAGGTAGTCTCTTCTTTCTTTGATGATTAGAAATTTAGCCATGTAGAGGTTAAAGATACACTCACACACACACACACACACACACACACACACACACACTCACATGCATGCTTGTGCAAACACAAGCACACACGCACACAAACACACTTAAACTTTTTGAAGCTTAATGAAGTTTGTGGTAATAACTTCGAAGAATGAGAGAGTGTGTATTGAAATATGAATTTACTTTGTTCTATTTAGAAGGTAGTAGAAGAGAATTTATGTTGATGTAAAAATCATAAAAAAAGACAAACAAACTTAAAAGTCAAGTTTATATGAGGAGAAACAGCCACAGGAGGAAGTTAAAATGAGGCAAAGGAGAAAAGAAGTAATTTCTGCAGTCACATTCTAGGAGTAATGGAGGAATCACATTTATAAGAATGAATCACAAGTAAAGATTATCATTCCTAAAGAAGAGATCTGTTTGGAAGCATTTGGATTTGGATACGTTGTCAAGTTGAAAAGTATGAATATGTGTAGCCAGAGGTGCTATATAGCTTCAAGGAATCAGTGTTTTCCGGACAGGACAGGGTAGATGCACATATGAACTCACAGAGATTACAACAGCGTACATAACACCTGTGCAGGCTCAAGCCCGAGAACACTAAGGCATGGAGGAGAGATGGTGGGTAAGTAGCCCCACCCATAGCTGAGGAGTTATGGACATTTGATAGCTGTCGGGAGAGGGAGGGTCAATTCTTTTCCAATGGAGTAGCACCTGGTATATTGACCACACTCCAGGGCAGGCACCATGCGCAGGACTAAGTGTTCAGCACAAAGCAGACAGATGTTTTACTTTTATTTTTTTTTTTAAGCTAGAAAAACAGCAATAGGAGCAGGAGTGAGAGAATGAAGCTATGAAGCTGGGTGGGCAGGAAGGTTTAGGAGGATCAGAGAGGAGCTGGGGGAAGGAGATGAATATGACCCAAACACATTATATGGAATTATCCAAGAAAAAAATATAAACATTAATTCTTAAAAGTATATGCCTGGGTTGGAAAGGTTAGTTCAGTTCAAAGTCTTTGAGTGGTGTGAAAAAATGTTTACATTATCTTCTCAAACACCTGGGACTGTTTCCCACTTTCCCTAGTCTTCTTGTGTGCTGAAGATCCCTGTTTGGCGTATCTCTGAAGTTAAAGAGAACCATTAAAAAATGTATTGTGCTTTAGATAATTAGGCTTTCAAAACACAAAAAATGAAACATTTTAGCAAATTATTGACAGATGAAAAGAAAGGAAATTACAAAAAAGAATGTCAAAATTTCTTTGTAAAGAATCATAATGAGATAAAGTAATGATCATAATAATTAACAACAAAACAATAACAATACAGAAAGATTGTCAAAGAATGGGATCAGGGCAGAAAAGAGCGATACAAATTCAATATGCGTGCATGATTATTTGAAGATTTTTTTTGATAGCTTTCAGAAAGATTATTGAGTAGTTAAGAAAATTCACCACCCCATTTCAATTACTGAGATGAGATGCCAAAGGTGAACTACAGAATGAGCAAGGGATCATTTGAAAGGCTTTGGCATGAACTGAAGAAGACAAAGAGATGATAATACAATAACAATCAAGAAACTAGCTAAATAAATTCGTACATATTGAAAAAGGGAGCATTGGATAGTGGCAAGCACCTTGTTAAGCATGATTGAATAAAGGTTTCCTTTCCCCCAGGACTACACAGCAAGGCATTTATAGATCCAAAGCAAGCTCAAACAAAGATGTAGAAAAGTTGACAGAAATTATCAATATCAGGTATACGAAGCTGAAATGTGTTTATGCAAAGGAGGCTAATAAACTGCAATGATGGATGAAAGAAGTGAGTTAGCACCCCGAGGACATGAATCGGGTCAAATGACCCTGGATCTAGAACAACTCTGACCAGTGAGGCAGCTAGCTATGGAAAAATTTAGGTGAACAATTTCATTGTTTAGATGGGACCAGGAATATTAGGTGCAAGCAATTGTCCAGTTGTTTTACAGAACTCAAGAAACTGAAATGCTTGTTTTCTATTGAAGTTCTTGTTTGGCTTCTATTCTGACCACTTGATCTTAGAATGTTTTGACTCAGAATGAAAACTAATAAGAAGAGGTTGCAATCACTTCCCAGCATTGTCTTCGTCTGTGCCTTGTTTCCTAGCTGTTCAAGGGTTCTATTAATCCAGGATTTTCTCTTGGGCATAAATATTGGCTTATTGTTGTTGTTGTGTTTCATCATTATTTTGAGAGGACCAAAACAGTGCGAAGATGCAGAAATGTACTCAAACTGCAAAAAGAAGCCATATCCTTATATCTAAATGGTAAGAATTTGGTTGACTATTTGACTTGGGGAACCAGAAGGGATTTTTTTCTATTGTCTATCATATGGTAATATTCCAGTCCTTGGAGATGATAACAACTAGATTATAAAAACGTAAGGAGATACTTAACAATAGCCAATGTAATCAGAATGTAAAAAGTAAAAAGAAGACCACATTGATAGAACTTGGGTCACTAAAATGAAACTGATTATCAATATTCAACTTCTGTGAGACTGAGGAGCAACTGTAACTTTTTCGTATTGTTCGTATTGTTAAGGAAATACAGGGTGCCACAAACATTGTTTGCAATGCCCAGATACTCTAGACTTTTACTCTGACAAAAAAAATATGTAAGACTTCCATATTGGTACAAACAGACTGGAAACATTTTCATTTACCAACTAATTAAAGGAAAAAAAATGGTGTAAGTATATAATAGAATATCACTTAGCAATACAAAAGAACAATTTACCAATATAAACAACATGAGTAAATCTCTAAAATATAAGAAAAGAGCCAGATATCATTTGTATATATTATGTTGTCCTCCAGTTTTAAATATTTCTATTTTCTATTGTGATTTTTTTTTTAATTATTGATTGTTTACATAGATGCTATTTGTTTCACATCTTGAAGATATTTTTCATGTCTGTTTTGTTGCCAATTGTTTATGTGGTTTTATTTTGTTTCAAATGTTTAGAAACGTGTTTCTGTGGAGGTTAGTGATCAGCCTGGAACTTTTAATGCCTGGTTGAAAAGAAATCATGTTTTATATTCAGCTATTGGGTGAAATAGTCTGCAGATGCCAAGTAGATAAAGTGCTCCGGCATTATTAAAGTTTTAATGTGCTGACTCATTCTGGTGTGCTGAATAGAGGACCATTCTAACTGTGTGTTTATTTAATTCTCTTTTAACTTTCATCAGTATTTGTTGCATGGAATTGGAATTTCTACTGCTAGATGGAATCATGCTTAGGACTGTTATGACTTCTCTGTGAATTGTGCACCTATGTCTTTAGTCATACTCTGTAGGTTTGGTGTTCAAATCCCACTCTAGCTTCCTTCCTACCCTTTTACCCTTTTTTTTTTAAATCAGATATCAACATCACATATGTAGAAATGTGCACAGATACACACAAACACAATATTCTTTTCACTTTAAATACATTTTTTGATATATTTAGTTTTTAGTAAGCTGCATACAGCTGCATCTTGGTCTTTTATTTTTATTTATTATGACACTCTGTACCTTTTAATGTATATGCATAGACTTTTATATTTGTTATGCTTCCATGTGCAATTTTAATCATAATATCTATTTCCTACTTTTCTATTTCTGTTTGTTCTCTTATTATCTGTATTACAGATTTTCCAGATTTTATTTTATCACCATTTTTTGGTCATTGGTTATTTGTTGGTTAATAAGTTATTATTTAATGGTCTATCAGGTATTTAATCTTTTGCAGCCTGTGTTTTAGTGATATAGTTCACACAGTGTAAGAACCTCTTTGGCTTCTGTACTACATACTGATCTGTTTTTGCTGCCGACTCATCATATAGTCTTGACAAGCATTAGTTTTGCTGTTCATCATCAATGATTAGATTAACAATTGAGAAAAATTATACTATATACTTATTTTTTTAGTTACCATGGTGGTTCTCATCATCCAAATTTCTCTTTAATGTTATATATCTTTTGTGAATTCTTATATTGCATTTATATTAGGGATGGAGTCTATTGGCTTATTTGGGTTGTAAAAGTCATTATTTTGTCCTCACTTTTAGAACATACTTAATCTGGAGATAAAATTGTCATTGATAATTTTTCCTTTTAGCAATCTATATAAATATATCAACTGTACCTTTGGCAAAATAAAACAACAGCAGCAGCAGGAGAGAAAAAAAGTGGGGTGAGCCACATCCTCTGTGCTGATTGAAGATGTTTCTCTCTTCTCCTCAGGCTTTCTTTCAGCCTCTTCAATCTCCAGGATTACAGTTTTCATTGGGTTTGATATTGCAGAAGTTATTTCTTCAACAATTTTTTTCTTTACTCCAAGTCTAGGTTTCTAAGACTCTATCCAGTCACACGTTACATTAATATTGTACCACAGGAGACAGGTAAACCGGCGATGAGCTGAGTTCTTTGGTTGTTTTTCTCTGTGACCCTTATTTTTAATAGTTTGATTGCTCTGTCTTGTTTTTTTTTTTTTTTTTTTTTTTTTGTTTTCTGAGCTTTTTTTTTTTTATTTTGCAATACAATTCAGTTCTACATATCAGCCACGGATTCCCTTGTTCTCCCCCCTCCCGCCCCCCTCCCGTTCCCCCCAGCCCGCCCTCCATTCCCATCTCCTCCAGGGCAAAGCCTTCCCCACAGACTGAGATCAACCTGGTAGACTCAGTCCAGGTAGGTCCAGTCCCCTCCTCCCAGGCCGAGCCAAGCGATGCTGCATAGGCCCCAGGTTTCAAACAGCCCACTCATGCAATGAGCACAGGACCCGGTCCCACTGCCTGGATGCCTCCCAAACAGATCAGGTCATTCAACTGTCTCACCCACTCAGAGGACCTGATCCAGTTGGTGACCCCTCAGCCATTGGTTCATAGTTCATGTGTTTCCATTCGTTTGGCTATTTGTCCCTGTGCTTTATCCAACCTTGGTCTCAACAATTCTCGCTCATATAAACCCTCCTCATTCTCACTAATTGGACTCCCAGAGATCCACCTGGGGCCTAGTCATGGATCTCTGTATCCAGATCCCTCAGTCGTTGGATGGGGTTTCTAGCACGACAATTAGGGTGTTTGGCCCTCCCATCACCAGAGTAGGTCAGTTCGGGCTGTCTCTTGACCATTGCCAGCAGTCTGTTGTGGGAGTATCTTTGTGGATTTCTGTGGGCCTCTCTAGCAGTTTGCTTCTTCCTATTCTCATGTGGTCTTCATTTACCATGGTCTCCTATTCCTTGTTCTCCCTCTCTGTTGTTGATCCAGAAGGGATCTCCCACTCCCCCAAGCTCTCTTTCCCTCGACCCTCGCCCTTCACTACCCCCACTCATGTCCAGGCTGTTCATGTAGATCTCTTCCATTTCTCTGTCATTGGGCGATCCCTGTGTCTTTCTTGAGGTCCTGTTTTCCAGGTAGCCTCCCTGGTGTTGTGAGAAGCAGTCCAGTCATCCTTGTTCCACATCTAGTATCCTGCTATGAGTGAGTACATACCATGTTTCTGAGTCTTTCTGAGTCTGGGTTACCTCACTCAGGATGATTTTTTTCTAGATCCATCCATTTGTCTGAAAACCTCATGATGTCATTGTTTTTCTCTGCTGAGTAGTATTCCATTATGTATATGTACCACATTTTGTTTATCCATTCTTCAGTTGAAGGTCATCTAGGTTGTTTCCATGTTCTGGCTATTACAAACAATGCTGATATGAACATAGCTGAACAAGTGCTCTTGTGGTGTGGTTGAGCATTCCTTGGGTATATGCCCAAGAGTAGTATAGCTGGATCTTGGGGGAGATGGATTCCCAATTTTCTAAGAAAGCGCCATATTGATTTCCAAAGTGGTTGTACAAGCTTGCATTCCCACCAGCAGTGGAGGAGAGTTCCCCTAGCTCCACATCCTCTCCAGCATAAGGTGTCTTCAGTGTTTTTGATCTTAGCCATTCTGACAGGCGTAAGGTGGTATCTCAGAGTTGTTTTGATTTGCATTTCCCTGATGATTAGGGATGTTGAGCAATTCCTTAAATGTCTTTCGGCCATTTGAGTTTCCTCTGTTGAGAATTCTCTGTTTAGTTCTATAGCCCATTTCTTAATTGGACTGTTGGGCATTTTGATGTCTAATTTCTTGAGTTCCTTATATGTTCTGGATATCAGTCCTCTGTCAGATATGGGGTTGGTGAAGATCTTTTCCCATTCTGTAGGCTGTCGCTTTGCCTTGTTGACCGTATCCTTTGCTCTACAAAAGCTTCTCAGTTTCAAGAGGTCCCATTGATTGATTGTTTCTCTCAGTGTCTGTGCTACTGGTGTTCTATTTAGGAAGTGGTCTCCTATGCCAATGCATTCAAGACTACTTCCTACTTTCTCTTCTAGCAGGTTCAGAGTAGCTGGATTTATGTTGAGGTCCTTGATCCACTTGGACTTAAGTTTTGTGCACGGTGATAGATATGGATCTATTTGCAGCCTTCTACATGCTGATATCCAGTTTTGCCAGCACCATTTGTTGCAGATGCTTTCTTTTTTCCATTGTGCACTTTTGGCTTCTTTGTCAAAAATTATATGTTCATAGGTGTGCGGATTAATGTCAGGGTCTTCAATTCGATTCCATTGGTCCACATGTCGGTTTTTATGCCAGTACCAAGCTGTTTTTATTACTGTAGCTCTATAGTAGAGCTTGAAGTCAGGGATCGTGATGCCTCCAGAGGTTGTTTTATTGTACAGGATTCTTTTGGCTATCCTGGGTTTTTTGTTTTTCCATATGAAGTTGAGTATTATTCTTTCCAGGTCTGTGAAGAATTGTGTTGGTATTTTGATGGGGATTGCATTGAATCTGTAGATTGCTTCTGGTAAGATTGCCATTTTTACTATGTTAGTCCTGCCTATCCATGTGATTAGTCTGTCTTTAAGTTCACTTACCTTTTCTTCTGTTAGGTCTGTTCTGATGATTATCCTGCCTTTATTTAATTCAGTATTATATTTTTATTTATCAGTTTCTATTTGAATCTTTTCAATAGCTTTCCCCCTGTTTCTTGCCCTGTTGATGTTTTCTTTCACATCCTTATTTGTATAATGCTTGTAATCTACGGCTTAACTACCTTAGTCTATTGCTTGTTGCTCTGATCCTATCAATTACCCGTCTTCTGCTCACAGGTTGTGGTTTTCTGCTTCTTTGTGCAAATTGTAACTTTAGCTGGATTATAGTATATGTACTGTGCATTTTACAGTACCTTGTAGCTTTTGGTAAGGTGTAATTTATACACATATTTTAGTGAGTAACTTTTAGAGGACATGATAATTGCCAGAAAATTTGATTGGTCTCAGTTTTAGATGATAAAAGTGGGAACTATTCCAATCACCAAGCACCAGAGGTTATGTGACTTGATTACTATTTACATTCAACTACCTAGTGTGTAGAAATTAAACCTTCAGAGTCCACTGATACTATCTCTAAGTAAGACCTCTTTTCTGGTACTCTGTCTTAGAGATTCCGATTGCCTTTACAGCTAAGAATCCTTTTCACTATCCCTCATTTTGTTAATATGGGGGAGGTCTCTGGGTTCCATTCATGCCCTTCTAGACCCATAGACAGGAAAGAGCAGCTGGTGACTCGGCTTCATCAATCAGAGGAGGTGCCTCATTGTTGGAATCAGACAGCTATTGCCTTTTTTCCCTATGGTGGTAAACTATAGACACACAGACACACACACACACACACACACACACACACACACACACACACACACACACACACACACACATTTCCCCAATAATTTAGTTTTTATTTTGATGGGGGAAAAGCCTCTGCGGCAGTTCCTTTTCCCTTGGTGGAAGCCAGGATTCTTTCTAGGAGTTTCATAAGCATCTAATATATATTATTCCTATTGCTATGACAAAAGAAAATTGTTCCCAACAGACTAGGTTAAAAAACCTACATTACTGTGCTTGTAATTTTATATGTCAGAAATGTGGGAAGGTATGGGCGTCTAGTTTCTGCCTGGAGTCTCTTGTATGGCTCCAGTGAGATGTCATGAAGGAGGAAATAGGCTAGATATCCTCGGTGGCTCATTTATATGGTCAGCAGTTGGTGTTGCTTGTCAGCCAGCTCCTCTAGTATGACACTCTTGGCAAGGTTAGTAATTTTCCATTACATCTGGTTTCCCTAATGGGGAAAATCCCAAGTAATATGAACAAAAGCATGAATTTTTGTGATCTGGATTTGGGAGTCATAAAAGATCCTTTGTTATATTGTTGAGGGAGATGCAAGACAATCCAGTTCAAGAGATGGGGATACTGATCCCATTAGTCTCATTGCTGTTAAATTGATTCTTGTTCGACATGTATAAAGTGTTTTGTTTGCTTGACTAACATTCTAAGTCAGAAAGTGCTGTGGTAATCTGGAGGCTTCCATCACGACAGAACTGAAACATCCATGCTGACGCTGCAAGTGGTTGAAAGCAACAATGAAAACTATCGTAGCCAGAAGAATGTGGAGCCCAGTTACTTTACGTCTTGGCAGGAAAATTCTTTCAAAGGGATGTTTATAAGACAGTGACAGTGTGGTGGCTTCTATGGTTACAGGCAGATTATCTCAGGCAAGAACTGACTGGTTTTCAGGGAAAGATCACAGGTACTAAAGAAAGTGTAACTCTGAAGTGCATTACAGAATTGGAAAAACGGAGTGCCTCAGAACCAAATACCAAGCTGTAAAAACCCTTAAGCAACCCAAATCTAGTAAGGCTGTGGAAGAAAGAAAATCTACTATCAGGCTGAGAATTTTTTCTACCCAATTTTCACCGCTGCAGAGAGCCTGAGTATCATCACTATTTAGAGAGAGGGAGGGATAGGCTGAGAGACCAACAAGACAGACACACTTTAAATCTCAGCTTTGCAAACATTTTGAAATATTTTTTAAATGTATTCTTCTCTCATACATTAGGTCCTGACCTCAGTTTCCCCTCCCTCCACTCCTTCCTGTCCCCCCCTACAAACCTCCCTTCTACCTCCTCCTCCCTGTTTCCTTTCAAAAAAAGAGCAGGACTCCCAGGGATATCAGCCGAACACTGCACACAAACTCTCATATCAAGGCTGGACAAGGCAGCCCAGTGGGAGGAAAAGGGTCCCAAGAGCAGGCAAAAGAGTCAGAGACAGCCCCACTCCCACCGTTAGGAGTTCCACAAGAAAACCAAGCTACACAACTATAAGGTATATGCAGAGGAACCAGCTCACACTCGTACAGGCTGTGATTTTTTTTTTTCGCTTCAGTTGATGTGAGCCCCTATGAGCCATGCTTAGTTGATTCTGTGGGCTGTGTTCTCCTGGTGTCCTCTACACACCTCTGGCTCCTACAATCCTCCCCACCTCTTCTGTGGGGTTCCTGAACTATGTCTAATGTTTGGCTGTGGGTCTCTACATGTGCTCCCATCAGCTGCTGGATGAAGCCTTTCCGATGATGACTGGGCTAGGCACTGATCTACGGGTATAGCAGAATATGATTAAGAATCATTTCATTGACTTTTTTTTTCTTTTTCGCCAGTTGTGTTTGATTCTGTCCTATGTTTCTGGGCTATCCAGCCTCTGTTTTCTGGTAAACCAGGCAGTGTCAGGCATTTGCTTCCTTTTGTTGGACCAGTCACTGGTCGGCCACTCCCACATATTCTGTGCTACCTTTATCCCAGCACATCTTGCAGGCAGGATAAAATGTAGGTTGAAGGTTTTATGACTGGGTTGATGTCCCAGTCTCACCATATGCATTAACGAGGACTGGGTAAACAAAAGAAAAATAGGGGGAAACCTTATAAGCACAAAGGGACTAAGTTTTCAAGGAACCAATAACTAAATCAAAAGTTTTGAGACTAAAATGACTGCAAGATTTGCTCAGTTCTTCTGGAGGACATTTATGTCTCATAGTTGGCAAGATGCTAGAATAAGGAAGTATTTCAGATGAAGAGAAACAGGGTTCTCGGAGATCAGTACTATCTATAAATATTTGGCATAAACTTAAGAATATTTCCCTGCCACAGAATATGGACAGGGCCTTCGCCTGGACCCGTAGCCAGATTTAATTCCTTCTGTGAACTGGTAACTGCCTAGTGACTTTCATTGCCTTTGTTCTCCTAACAGGAGACCACTGGTATTTTAGAAATGGGGAAGAGATAACAGCCCTTTTATTGAAGGATGATATCTGAACCCAAGGACAAGTACCATGTAGTTCTCATGTTTTTGGTATATAGAGCGGGATGTAGTGGGAGTGTATTAAGTGGTATTTTGTTGTTTTTCTGAAATCCAAATGTAACTGAATTTCCCGATGCTATATCCTGAGCCTGGCTACTTCACTGTGGAGAAGACATGCGTTTCCACAAAGGAGGAAAGGCCTGGTACTATCGATTTTTGTTTTCTTTCCCTCTCTAACGATTTTAGTTTTTATCTTTATCATGATACAAATAATTGCTAAAGCTGTGACAGTCCTGCTTGTTTTGGTTTTATCCCTGAAGTCAAGCCAAATACCAAGAACAGAAAAGTCTCCCTGGGATGGTCAGTATTCCATGTATCCCTCTGCTCAGAAAGCATCCCAGATTCTGCGTGGCTTTAGAGATACCTTGCCAACCTCTAAGCTCAGAATTCAAAGCAACCTTTCATGTTTCATGCTCTTCTCCTTCAATACAGTTAAGTGAATGATCTACACCACCCAGAGATATTTTCTTCACTGATGCATGCTTCAAACTCCTCAGAACCCAGCTAACTCTGAAGTGTAAGTCCATCACCGCCGGCCAGTTTCTTCACCATTGAAACAATAGAAAGTAACCCCTCTGAAACAATACAATTAGGCAACATAAATTTGTACTCACTCTTACTTTTCATTCTCCAAAGTGGACAATACTCACTTTTCCTTACAATCACAGTGAAATGTTGAAATACTTTAAAATATACATGAAAAGTAGTACGTGCTAGAATTCATGTCAAAATCTTGAAATCTTCACACAAAAGCATATACAATTATATACACTTAGCTAAATATCAAATATAGTCAAAACAATGAATAACCAATTTCAAGTTCTATATCAATATTGAAGATAAAAATTCTGAGATCTAGAGATATCATGTAGTCTGCTGAAGGTCACTCATACCTTAACCAGGCAGTGAGTCTATTCTGTTATGCTCTCTCACATTGTTTATATAAAAGACTCATTGTCCCAATTTAGGAATCGGAAACAATGAGGTAATATCCCTTTTTAATTTGGTGATTTTCAAATCTACTTATCCACCAGAGATAGCTATTACAACTAATATGAAATATGTCTTTTCTACATCTTTATCTGTTTATTTTGTGTTCTTGGGTATGTGCTTATAGAAATTAATCCCTTTTTATGGATATGTTTTCTAGGAAAACATGTATATATGTATATGTACATTCACATATCACTTTATTAAGTGTCATAGTACATACATCTTTGGGAACATACCTACCCAATGTAAGTAGAAGAAGTACATTTTAAATATTGAATATAATGTAGAATTTCTAAATTTAATTCTAAAGTATTTAACCTTAATTATATGTCTAACAGCAGTGTATTCTTTCATCTATTTCAATTATTAATAATGAGTTATACCAAACATTTAAAACTTGATGCAGGAACTTTTTCTCTGCCTTTCAAACTCCTAAGACTTAGTAAAATCATATGGTCTCCTTTGATCGTGGCCACATCCACATGTCATCCATTAATTGTTCACTCAGATTCTTTTCTTATTTTATTTAGGTTATTTTTCCCTAGTGAATTTAGAACTTCTATGATAATGGTGATAACTCTTTTATACATGTTATAAATATTTGTTCAGGTCTCTGTTTAAATTTTAACTTTGTTTGCCATATCTCTTTTGATTGCTTACAATGTCTTTTGATTTTAAAGCTTTCTCTTTGATTTCTGTAAAATTCCACCCTTGCAATCCATACCATAGAGGTTGTGCCCCAAAATGGTCTTCTAAAAATAGAGATCAGATCCTATCCTTTGTCATTTTGAAGCAATTGATTATCTTCCCATTACCAGCATTTTGCTGTGACTCATTGTCCTATTTTATCTCTCCTTGGGCATCTCACACTGTCTGGTCTTCCATGTCTTTGTTTTCCAGCCACAGAAAAAAACAGAATTATTGATCCTGTAATAATTCTTCCTTCCCAGAATGAGGTGCTTCATGCTGGCTACTCTTTCTGTAGGAGATATCCTTCTTCATTCCCTCCAACTGGCTGATACTACTGATTGGTTAGTCCTCCTAAATATGTTAAAGTCTTAACCCCTAATAACATAGAATGTGACTTTATTTTGAAGTAAGATCTTAGCAAAGGTCGTTAGGATGGGCTCTAATCCATTATACTCTTATAAAAGAAGTGATTCAGACACAGACTTATTCCTTTTTTTTTTTCTGAATTTTTAGACCTGTGTGGCAGTAGGAAGGTCCAACCTCTGATGAATTGAACCTTGAACAGCCATACAAAGGCATATTTATTGGTTGTTGCACAAAGTTGTTTTTTAGGAAAAGTATTTCCTCATACCACGGTCCCTAATCTAATCTATGTTTTTTTTTTTTTTTTTTTTTTTTTTTTTTTTTTTTTTTTTTAAGAAAAGCAGCACATGCCCTCATGACTTCAGTCCATATTGGGTTTTTGTTTGTTTGTTTTTTAATATCCACCTTTAATCTTGATCATACCTTCTGGTGGCAGCCTACATATATAAAGGACACTAAAGGAGTAAGCTCTCCCTTTGCCTGATTGCCCTAGCTCTGGCCACCAAGTTCATTCTTTCTTTCTTTCTTTCTTTCTTTCTTTCTTTCTTTCTTTCTTTCTTTCTTTCTTTCTTTCTTTCTTTCTTTCTTTCTTTCTTCCTTCCTTCCTTCCTTCCTTCCTTCCTTCCTTCCTTCCTTTCTTTCTTTCTTTTTCTTTTGGTTTTTTGAGACAGGGTTTCTCTGTATAGCTTTGTGCTTTTTCTGGAACTCTCTCTGTAGCCCAGACTGGCCTTGAACTCACATAGATCTGCCTGCAAGCTGATAATAGAAAAATAAATAAATAAATAAATAAATAAATAAATAAATAAATGAATAAAATTTTTTTTTTTTTTTTGTTTTTTTTTTTTGTTTTTTTTTTTTTTTGAGACAGGGTTTCTCTGTGTAGCTTTGCGCCTCTCCTGGAACTCACTTGGTAGCCCAGGCTGGCCTCGAACTCACAGAGATCCGCCTGGCTCTGCCTCCCGAGTGCTGGGATTAAAGGCGTGCGCCACCACCGCCCGGCCAAAATTTTTTTAAAAAAAGAGCCAAAAAAAAAAAATACTGACATCCAGTGAACTGAAGGTACTTTTTACCTGGTTGTCACAGGGACTTCAGACAACCAGCAAAGAAAAGCAGGAACTTGATCACAACCAAAAAAATAGGTCCATTGCTTTAGGAGTTTTATTCTAGATATTCAGAACAAACTGTTGGCAAATGAATAATAATACAGAGTAGTCACCATGGATAGTTTAATATTTAGAGAATAACTGAGCTATGAAGAATGTGTTTTTGAGCACTATTGTTAGTCAGCACATCTTCCTCAGGGGGTAGGTGAAGGAAAGAAACAACTGCATTATTCAAGGTTCTCTACCTGAAAAGGAATGGTAGAATGAATCTCTCTATGTATGAAGAAGATGGATTTATTAGAATTTCTCACAAACTATGGTTCAGGTAGTCCATCAATGGCTGCTACCAATGGAAATTTGAAGAATTCAGTAGTCGTTCAGTTCATGAGGCTGTATATTTCAGCTGGTCTTTAGTATACACCACAATTCTAAGGAAGTAGGCTCTAATGCTGGTTAAAAGAATGAACTCGGAGCTGGGCGGTGGTGGTGCTGCGTGCCTTTAATCCCAGGCTCATTCTTCTGAGTTTGTGAAAGGCATGTAGGGAGGACCGCCACACAACTGGCATGACATGCCAAGGATTAGCACGTATTGTTGCCAAACTAGAAGCCGAAAGTAAGAAATCTCCTTACCAAGAGTGGCTAGGTAGCTTTGCCAACAACTAATGTTCAGATTCAGCCTCCAGAACTTAGAGATTACACATCTTTTGTTCTAAACCACTTCCAGTTTGGTGCTGTGTTCTAGGAGCCTGAAGCCGCTAGCACAACTGGCTTCTCCTCACCCTTAAATCTTAGTGGAGAGGCCCCGCTCCTCCTTAACCCCACTGCTCAACACAATGTTTTATCTTTGGAAAAGATACAGCCTCCAGCCATTCTGAATCACAGAACTTTCTGGCGCAGCATATATCAGTTATAATTAGCTCAGGAAGATAGAAATTGTCAAATATATTTTAAGATGAAAAGAATTTAATAAAGACTCATGCACAAAGTTTGAGAGGGAAGAGGCATGAAGATCAGAAAATGACATTGTTTATCTGAGAAGTCAGAGATTCCAGGAAATCAATGCTAAATCAATGCTAATTATTACAATTACCTTTAGTGAGAGGATTAATGATTTGCTAAAAAAAAAAAATTATAAAACTCCACACCTGCTGCCAGACAAAAATCATCTGCCTGTAAGGAAGCGGTAAGAATTCCCCTTCTCCCTCTGAAGGTTTGGGTCTCCTTAATAAAGTCTCAATAAGTTAATAGGAGAAAGGTCATAAAAATTCATTAATGTGAATAAGTAAAAGAGACAGTAGAACGAATGCCCATCATTCGGGGGTGAAGAAACATGTTACACGTCTTTTCAGGGGAGAGGGAAACAGGGTGGACAGGCCATTCAAAGGGTGGGTAAAAAGCTTTCAGTTAGAGGAAACTGAACCACTGCACCAACAATAGTTTGTGACAAAGTTTTTCTGGGATCTGGGACAAGTAGGGGTGCAGGCTGTCCTAGGTAGATTGTCTCCTAATTAATCTACACAGTTTCCTTGGGAGAACAGATGAAAAATCTGTCTGAACCTTTGATGACTCTCCATCTCTGCTCAGCTCCAATGATTAATGTTCTTGGCTATTTGATGACATTCCTAGAGCAGTGGTTTAAGACCATGGCATTTGGGGATGGAATTTCTTGGTGAAAGAATTTGAGAGAGAGTCTCCCCTGTGCTTTAGGAGGCAAGTAATACCACAGATGGGAGGAGACAAGGGGTTGATGAGAAGATCAGATGGACTTCAGTTGTGATCTGTTTTACTAACCTTAACATGTTAAAGTACCTGGTGTTTCTGTAAAGCAAAAACAACACAAAACAAAACAACAAAAACAAAACCACTGGGGGCGGGGGAACTGAGTTGAAACAGCCAGAAGCCAGTGACTATTTAGTTTCTATTTATCTGTATAGGGATTTCTGTCACCACTTAATTTTTAAGCAACAATAATAATAACAGTGTGCTTCCATGTAATGGGAAACCACGCTTGGTAGAACTTTGCAGGAATATACACTATTTCTGCCCATTATGTTATATGTTGCTGTGTAACCTTCATTTCTTTTCTGATTCAATCATATCCTATCAAATCATTCAATGATACAATGAATATTAAAAGTTCAGTTGTATGTTTACATCTGATAATTATATTTTATGTGAAATTCTCAGTGAAAAATAAGGAGACAGAAAAAATAAACAATATATGTAAGTATATGCACAGCAGAGTAAAGAAATATATGACCATCGTCTGAGACCTCCATTTTTGTGGTTGAGCAGAAAGGCTTTACTGATCATTATGCCTTTTAATTATTAAACTCTCATTCCATTATCTCTTTACATTCAGTTACTTTTATTTCATTACTTGGTAAGGTATGAAAATTATTACACATGAGCCATCCAGCTATTACTAGCTATGTACACATATAATTGTTTTCCTTCTGTGACGTTTTGGACCCACAAATATAAAAAAGACTAGAATCTTGTAAGAGATTAGCATGAAGAGGGAAAGGCTTTGATGTTCATGCTTAGGGATTCAAACTTTATATTTCTGTATCAAAGAAGAGTCTTTGATGTTTTCAGAGTCAGTGATCTGGTGCACTTGCTAGCTTAGCTTGACTTTTACATTCCTGATTTATAAGACCGACTTAAAGGAAAAACTCTAAAGCAAGAAGGTGAGTTATGGCTATGACAATGTCCTACAGCAGGTGATGAGGATACAAATCAGTAAACAGAGAAATAGAACCAGTTCTGGCACTTGAGGTTTGATTGAATTTGAAGTCCACAGAGTAAGAAGAAACCTGTTTTGTAATGAATTCTAGCAGGTGTATAGTGGATGGGAATCAGCCCTGACACAGAAACACTGTGGTATTTCAAGTATAACAGAGGGAAACAGAGACAATGACCACTATCATTTGGCATCTGAGGATTATCAGAATGTCTTATGGCTAATGATTGAATTGGAGAACTCATTTTCTGAATGGGAGGAGAAATCATTCACTAGAGAGGAAAAATATTTTTAAAAGTTGCCCCCCCACCCCTTATTCTTCTGATGGGGCAGTTGGTAAGTTGGCAAAAGGATTTATAGAAAAGAAATGTGGAAATAATTGAAAATCTTTTATATTATTTATTTATAGTGAGTTTATTTAAAAAGTGGTTTGATATAAAAAGCCATTATGCTATATCAGATTGATTGGAGATATTCAAAACTTATCTGAAGAAGCTGGAAGTGAAGTTGTGTCAGTCAAGGAGGCATGCTGGGTGTCAGTCACTGGTTCCGGGCAACTCTGCAGGACGCTGTGCGGTCACTTCCCAGTGGAAGGATTTGTTGAGCACTCTTTCTGTCCTTTAGTCCTGACAGTGGCCCAAAATACTGTGCAGGGAAAATATTCTGGTCAGCAGGACTGACTGCAGAACAAGAACAAAGGGAAGAGAGACCCACAAGTAAAAGCTGCAGCCACACACTTCTGACATGACTTCCAACATTGAGTGGCCTTCTGGAAAGCTTGTGGTCTTTTGTCCCAGAGCTGCTGCCTGGGCTAGCCCATGATTCAGCAAAGTGGAGGAGAAGATTCAACAGGAGAGGAGAGAGGGTGAAGAAAAAACACCTGGATTTAGTGAGGATGACTTCAGGAGTTGACTTGGAGTGACTAAGTGTGGTGGTTTGAAAGAAAATGGCCCCTGAAGGGAGTGGTCCTATTAGGAGGTATGGCCTTGTTGGAGCAGGTGTGGTCTTGTTGGAGAAAGTGTGTCATTGTGGAGGTGGGCTTTGAGGTCTCATATATGTTTAAGCCATCCTTAGTGGGACAGACTATTTCCTGTTGCCTGTGAGTCAAGATATAAGGACTCTCAACTCCTTCTCTAGCACCATGTCTGCTTACATGCTACTTTGCTTCCAACTATGATGATATTGGACTAAATCTCTTAACTGTGAGCCAGCCCCAATGAAATGTTTTCCTTTTTTTTTTTTTTTTTTTCGAGGCAGGGTTTCTCTGTGTACTTTTGGTGTCTGTCCTTGTAGACCAGGCTGTCCTCAAATGCAGAGAAATCCACCTGGCTCTGCCTCCCGAGTGCTGGGATTAAAGGTGTGAGCCACCGATGCCCGGCTATGTTTTCCTTTATGGTGTCTCTCCACAGTAGCAGAAACCCTAAGTAAGACACCAAGACTCCTCAACTTTCTCCCTTCCACTTGACTAAACTTCAGCCAGGCTTTTTTTTTTTTTCCCTAATTGTGACTTGACCTCTCTTAGAACACTTACATTAGACTATTTTGGTGTATATATTCTTTACCTGCTTCTTTAAAACATATGGCAACTTTGTAGCTTACAACCAGTTGTAGCATCTAGGAAATACCTTTCTCTTTTTGAAATGTAACCATGGAAGGAGAAAGATCCCTTTCTCTTGTATATGGGAGTATGTAAACCTAATTTTCAGGAATCAGTCAGCAAAGAGAGAGTTACTAATTACAAAGAAACACATGCACACTCAAGAATAACTCAGTGATGGACACATATTCTCTAGTACCTCCCCTAGCTCACCCTTGAATTTTTGATTGTGTTGAATAAAGCTCATCTTCTTCCCCCAATGTAGTAGAATTGGGTAATGTCTTTCTTTGTCTACTGTGACACTTACTTTAACAAAATGGTTACTGGAAAGGGAGTCGGGAGGAGGTTTGCATCAGAAGGAAGCTGTACCCTTGAGGTCTCCATGTATTCCAAGAGTTTCATTTATAGAGAAGAGAATATAGATTAGAAAAAAGATAAGTGGAGTGAAATGAGTAGGGTATAGAGTAGACTTAAGAAGGTTTCACCTGAAGGAGCCTTTATAATGGCATTGTATGCTTGTTGTATCAGTCGAGGACCTTTGAAAAGAGAAAATTTTTTAAAAAATGTTTGGTTAACAAGTATTTTGTTCCTATTCACCAATGGACATAAGAAGCTCATCTTATCTTTTATGAAATGAAGAATGTGAATATGAAGGGTTCGTCTCTGGCCTTGTCATGGGTAGCGAATGGGACCTCTCCATGATCCTAGCTAGGATCAGTTGTAGAAGGGTGTTGGTTTGTTTTGCATAGACTTCTTTCTGGAATATCAGAGTTTGTGTGTACATTATGGATGGACTAACTTTAACCATGTGTTTACTGAGGACACAGGACACAGATAACATTGAAGACTGGTAGGAGCCAAAGTCGGCAGGTAAGCAGCAAGCTGCAAGAGCTGTGGTGACCACTGATGCTCCACAATGGACTTCAGAAGGCAATGGCTGCTGTCTCCTTTTCACCCTCTGAGCCCTGATTAAGTTTGTTTTATGGCAAACCCTAATGGAATCATACATACAGTGAGAGGATTTATGGAAAACAGTTTGGTTCGGCTATGTTGATGCTGTGCTAAGTCAACCCATGAATGAAAGGAGAAGGAAAGTGAAGCATTGTGATTCAGAAGCACTTGAGCCACAAGAATAAATCCAGCAGAGTGAAGACACTGCACTCTGTGAGGATAGAAGTGGTAACAGTGAGAATGACAGAGGGTTATATGAATGAAGTTATTGATTAGGTGAGCAACTCTGCTCTCAGTAGTATGATATATCTACAGTCCCCTGTGCGATCTCTGTAAGACTACTGCATTCTATTTTAAACACTCATTTTTCTTGTGTAGGAATTCAAGAGTACAAGGTCAGGAACTGTTTAAACGTCTTCTGATTGCTACTATATAACGTTGTGTCTGGCTGATAGAACAATCTCATTAGAGACTTGTTTAAAGAATAGTTGAATGAGACAGTGATTTCTCTTGAATGGTGGATGTGAATGGAAGACTCTAACGAAGGAAAGAAACAGATTATATGCATACACACATATTTTATAAAACCTTTTTATCAGATAGTTCTTTCCACATAAGGCATTACCATAAACAAAATTAAAACTAACAACAGCAGTAGCAGCAAGAAGCTTATACCAACACTGAGTCTGGCAGTAAGAAGTTCTGACTTTATGGGCTGTCAGAGAACATTTGAAGTGAGATAAGCAAAGTCTAGGATTTATTGTTGAGATAAAATTCTTTTAAAATATATTCTTTTATCATTTTTTTTAATTTTTAGAAATGACTACTACTGTATAAATGTTGTTCACATGTATTCTCTATTTGGGGATACTGTAAAAATATGACAGCATATATTCACTCTAATACAACCACTGCTTTTCTTTTTGCCTAGCCTGCTGTTGCCTCTTATTCATTAAACATTCTGTGTAACAGGCTCCAATCCTTGGCATCATGAAGCCTAGATTCCCTTCATCTGATGGGTGATATCGTTCTGTATGCTGTGAATATGTGTTGCTCTGATTGGTTGATAAATAAAGCTTAGGTAGAATAGGGTTAGGTGGGACATTCTAACTAGGGAGAGGAAGGAGAAAGAGAACAGAGGAGATGCTGTTAGCCTCCACCATGAGAAGCAAGATGTAAAGATACCAGTAAGCCATAAGCCACGTGGCAAAGTATAGATTTATAGAAATGATTAATTTAAGATGTAAGAGCTAGCCAGTGAGAACTCTGAGCCATTAGGCCATACAATTCATAATTAATATAAGCCTCTGTGTGTTCATTTGGGTCTGAACAGCTGTGGGACCTCAGGGCCAACGGAGCCAGGTGGGAACAGGGAAACTTCAGCTACAAATGGTGCCCAACATGGGGCTTGAACTCACAACCCTGAGATTAAGAGTCTCATGTTCTAGGAAATGCTGTGGGATAATGCTTTTGCACACTGGTTTAATAAAACACTGATTGGCCAGTAGCCAGGCAAGAAGTATAGGTGGGATAAGCAGACAAGGAGTATTCTGGGAAGAAGAAGGCTGTGAGTCAGGAGACACCATCCAGGGAGCAGCATGTAATGGCACACAGGTAAAGCCACGGAACACATGATGACATACAGATTAACAGAAATGGGCTGAGTTTAAGTGTAAGAGCTAGTCAGTAGGAAGCCTGAGCTAATAACTGAGCAGTTTTAATTAATATAAGCCTCTGTATGTTTACTTGGGACTGCCGGACCCTGGGACCTGGGCAGACACAGAAAAACTTTCAGCTACATTCATCCTTTTCCAGCCCTAATTTAAAACCCTTGCCCGATTCATCTGAGTTTTTTCCCTTCCATGCCCCCTTCCTGCTCTCTTCACCATCACTCCTTTTAAATGTTTCCTGGATCTATCCTACATCTTGTAATAGAATCAGCTATGCCTTACTCTTATTGTAATTTTAAATTTCCTTTAAACAGATACATAAATATTAATGGGGTGTCAAGTGATGTTTTGATATGTGTATGTATTGTACAATGTTTAAATCAGGTTAAACATGTCTGTTTTCACAAACATTTGTCATTTATGGTAAAAACTTTCAAAATACATTTTTTTGAGTCTTCTGTCATGGACAGCATGTACAGTACATTATTGTTGTCTGCAATGACTTTACTGTGCAGAAGTGTACTTAAATGCCTTGCTCCTTACTGTACATACTGATCAGCTTGTTCCTCACTCTTAAATATCTTAACTGAAAATAACAGAAAAGCAGGCCAGGAAGGCCTTGAGTATGCATGCTCTCTCTCTCTCTCTCTCTCTCTCTCTCTCTCTCTCTCTCTCTCTCTCTCTCTCTCTCTCTCACACACACACACACACACACACACACACACACACACACACATTCACACACATGCAAAATGTTTGGATGTTTTTTTTGTCTCATAGCACTTTGGGCATTTTCTTTCTTTTTTTTTTAAACCTTACAGGCCATTTACTTATATAGCATGGTTTCAGATTTTGTGTTTTCATAGGATTTCTGTGTGAGCAGCATGGAGGTGAGTGTGTCTCTGCATCTGTATGTGATTTTTGTGTGTGCCTTCTCTATGGGTCTTCTGTTGTCTCATTCTGGTTTGTGTGTTCATTTTTAGCTGCCTATTTGTTTTCTAATGAGAGAGAAAATGAAAGAGTGGAGATTTGGTTTGATGTGGGGGTGGAAAGGATCTGGGAAGGCTTGGGTGAGGAAAACCATGATCAGAATATATTATAAGAAAAAGAATCTATTTTCAATAACATAGCTTTAAAAATTATTTTTATCTTCAAACCCCTCCACTGCTCTGCACCATATCTGTTTCTGCTCCTCATCTGTTTAAATTGTTTCTGTATTTGTTTACATTTAATCCAGTGTTGCTCAGTCATTGTGCGAGCACAATAGTTATGCAGGATGAAAAATACTTGCCATTTAATTTGTTTAACAAATTTCAATAGTGACCACTGAATACAAGCATTTTCCTAAGAGATTTTTAAAGGATGAGTCATAAAGATAAGATTATGAGAAGTGCTGTTTTATCCCATTTTACAGATGAAAAGATGAAAACCCAGGCAATGTAGTCAATTTCTCCAAATTGTAAAGTAAATGACAAAGTGAAGGATCCCACCCAAGAAGTCTGGTTTCAAACCTAACCTTTCGCTTCTATACTAATGCTTCTTTCAAAGACAAAATAAGCTGGAGAATGTAAACAAACAAACAACAACAAAATCATGAAGTTGAACTAATCAAACTTAAAAGATAGATTAAGAACTTGACCTACAAAGATGAACAATGACAGAGAATTATTGGAAAAGAATAAAAGGAAGATAGGAGTGAAAAATGAGGCAGATACATAAATTCAGGAAAACAGAAGCAGAAAAAGGGTCAGAAAGGACAAGAGTACAGTCAAACATTTAAATTAGAAGAATTGCTCAATATATCACTACCACACAGCATGAATTTATCTTCCTTTTTTTGTGTTCTTTTTATTACTCATTAGGAGCTAAGGTTGAAATGTTTCAAAAAGAGATGAAGGAGTTTGCATCGAGGCCAAGCTCGTCTGTGAGCGAAGATGGCAAGGGATAAATTTGAGGAAAGTGCACAGGAAAAGTGTGTTAAGATGAGTAGCTTTGCAACAGAGGACAGTGGCATGTTTAGGAAATAATTGGCAGCATTAGTGGTTTGCTGGGAGACACGGGAATTTAGAGTGCTGAAGAAATACATGTTTTTTGTTTTTTTTTTTAAAGTTCTGTGGGTGCTTGTATGCTAACAAGACTGGGAACAGCTACCCGTTAGGACTCTGTGAGCCTGTCTCTAAATTGCCTGCAGTAGTTCTGGAGATGCCCTCGATGTGCTAATGTTATCCTAGAGCTACACAGGGGCTTCTTTCAGGTCACAGTGTTTGCAGAAACAGGAGGGTGTGGGTCTGTGGAAAGCCTTACGGCAGAGATTCGGTAGAGAACATTTACTCCCTCATCCCACTTATAAACGGTATTGGGAGACAGACTCCACGTGTCGGAGAGTCATCTACAATCTCCCCTCAGGCTCCATTTCTGATGGATGAACTTTATAATAAAGACTTGATGTGACTGCACTGTCAGCCTGTGCTGTCACCAGTCATTAGATGGGGTGTTTGTTCTCCAGATGGCATGGGAGCAATGTCTAGGGGAGACTGTCACCTCTCCTGGTGTTGGAGAACTCTGCAACAACTCTAGAAGTGAGTCTTCCTTTGACAGATACTGAATGTTCACTCATTCATTCATCTGCAAAAGACAGTGATTTTCATCACAACTATATTGAGGTATGATGTATAACGAACACAGTCATTTATTTGCTGGTCTGTGTTTGTGCCTGTTCTTGCTTGTTAGTGCTTTTGCACCCATTTGAGAAAATGAGCAGAACAGACAAAAAAGTTACTCTGCTCCTTTATCTTAGTTCTGACTTGGAAACAAGGGCCCTTTAATGCCTCGTTTCCCACATCTTTGTGCTTTTTGTTGATTTTCCAGTACTGGAATCTGGTCTTTGAAGCCTAATGCTGAAATGTCTGACGTTCTTAAGCATACCTTGGCTGTGTTATGCTTTGTAGAGAACAATGTGGCTTAGGGAAGCTCCACTCAGGCATGGGTTCCATCTACTACATAGAGTTGGGAGTTCAGTTCTAATGAGTCAATAATACGCACATGTAGAAAGGAAGAGGAAACTTACTGATTTGTATATACGAGGCAGCTTTAGGATGCATTCCAGTAACATTTACAGGAGAAACTAAAGAAGATATGGACCTGCTGTGGGATGGTCTGTATGTCAAATGTGTTGCTGATTGGTCAATAAATAAATCACTGATTGGCCAGTGGCCAGGCAGGAAGTATAGGAGGGACAAGGAGGAAAATAAAGCTGGGAAGTAGAAGGCTGAGTCAGAGAGACATTGCCAGCCGCCATGATGAGAAACAGCATGTGAAGATGCCGGTAAGCGACGAGCTATGTGACAAGGTATAGATTTATAGAAATGGATTAATTTAAGATATAAGAACAAGAAGCCTGCCACGGCCATACAGTTTGTAAGCAATATAAGTCTCTGTGTTTACTTGGTTGGGTCTAAGCAGCTGTGGGACTGGCAGGTGAGAGAGATTTGTCCTGACTGTGGGCCAGGCAGGAAAACTTTAGCTACATGGACCAGTAGTTATATTTGTGAATTAATGAGAGGGCAGCTCATTTGGATGAAAAAGCTTAATGAGTAGCCTTGTTTTGAAATTGAAAGGTAAGAAACACAGATGTGTTAGTTAAGGTCAAGGAGATGTCCAGCCTCCCTTTCCCAGTCCTGCCTGAGTAATGTACTTCAAGAGATAGGTGGCATCATGGGATTACTGCGGTGTTGAATCTACTGGGAATTTCCAGATTAGGATGCTACAGTTTTCAGAATAACTCCCAGGTTTTGCATGGGAAAAGGTGAGGTGGAAGAGCAGGTTTTCACTAACGAGAACTGGTTTATTTGTAAAATCATTGACAAATTACACAAAGGAAATATTACTTGGTCTGACAGAGGTTCATAGGAAGCTATTTATTTACCAGAAGCAATAGTTGACTATTCTCTAATTCAGTGTTTGCAAAAACTTATATAAAGAAAGTTAACTGCATTCTTTAGGTATGAAAGCTCATGTTCTATATTGTTTTCCAAGAAATCCACTTCTTCAAGATGAGCATTTTCATTAGGAGCAATGTTTTCTTATGCTCATTGGCAACCCATCCACCTCTATCATCAGGCAGTGATTCAAGAGGTGACACTTATTTTTCTGGGTCTGGGTCACCTCACTCAGAATGATTGTTTCTGGCTCCATCCATTTATCTGTGAATTTCATAATTTTACTTTTTTATAATCTGAATAAGATCTGTTGTACAAATATACCATATTTCTGTTGACAATTCATTGGTTGGTGGACATCTAGGATGCTTCTATATAACTCAGATAAGCAGGTATTTCTATATTTGGATATAGAGTCTTTTGGGCACATATCCAAGAATGGTACAGCTGGGTCATGTGGTAGATCTAGGTCCAGCTTTTTAAAATTACATCATAAAGAGTTAATGTGATGCTTCATTCTCCAGTAAAGACAAAAATGATTGAATATTTTGATTATCATTCAAAATGCAACCCATATTTTTCTTCTACATCCTAAGTAGGACTTGTTAGATAAATGAGTTATATAGTGTTAAATCAAGTATAATACAACACTGATACCATTTCTGTTACCATTTATATTTAAATAGATTTAAATATTTTGAGATATTAGATGTTTCTGTAAATATAAATAAGATAAAATTTTAAACTAAACGAGAATAGATAATGACCAAAATATTATTTTCACACTAAAACAATAAATGAACATTTTATCAGAACTTTGTTAGCACATAATTTATCTTTAGCTGTAAAGAGAAAAACGTTTCCAAAAATTCCACAGCTGTATGATGCCTCTAATTTGGTTCAGTGTGGTATCTGCTGTGAAGTGCTTGGTCTAGTCACAACACAGAGATTGAAATGTGGCTTTCTTCACTAGGATAAATAACCATATTGATGGCACATGCTTCAGTTAGCAGCTTACAGGTCTTAAAGAAAGTCATTAACTTGGAAACAGAAACACTGCCTCAAAATTAACTGCTCATGGGGTTTTGTAACCCTCTGTGGCTCTTCATACCCATGCATTTGCCAGGAAGCTTAATGAAATCCCACATGCCAAACACATTCAGTAGCTCTGCACTTTGTCACCTATTTTTTATTCTTTTCCTCTCAGTGCACATACTTCTATTAACAGGAAGACTCCATAGATTCTTTTTGTCAAGACCTTATTGGAAACAGAAGTCTCTTCTGTCGGCTAAGTGTGAGGAACTGAGATTCAAGTTCTGGCATAGGGAAGCTGTCAACACAATCTAATGATTGGGCTGATGTCCAATTTTCTAATATTGACCTGGTTCTTAAGAATCCCAATAAAGTAAAGTAACAATGGCAGCCACAGCAAAATGCATGACTTAAGACAGCTTCATAGTTTGTGGAGAGCTATGTCAGTTTCCTATAGCAACATGTAATATCTGCTTTATTACCTGTGATGTGTTGGCATCAAATTCCCAGTGATGAATAGCAGACCCTCAGACCTGAGGCATTGCCTGGCTGTGGAAATCAGGCACTCGGATGCCACACTCAGAGTGGATATTCTCCAGTTTAATGAAAAGCCCAAATGTTTATGGAGCCTGTGAAAACCATACTTCAAATGATAGTTTTCACAAAACTGTTTTGATTCAACTTGCATTTTTGTTCTTAGAAGCTTGGTGATGGGAAAGGAAAGCAAATGGCTGTTTTTAGTGAACTCTTTCCCTCAGGCAACAGTAACATTACAGGAAATATGAAAACTTTGAATTGTCTGACCAAGCCTCCTTAAATTTACATTGCCTATGCTAAAAACGGAATTCCTGTAATGTTTTTCTTTCTTTATGTGTAGATAAAAGCTGAATTCATTGAGTTTGTTGGGACTCAAAGGAAAATGTGTCAGTGATGCACATTGGTGGGGTAATATGATATTTTAATAGATGTATATACAAAGCAACTTTCAAATCAGGTTGAACATATCTATCTTTTCAGACATTTACCATTTCCTAGGGAGGAACCTTTCAAAATGTCTTTCTTCTTGTAGATTTTTTACTGTGTGTAGTGTATTATATGCCCCCAAATATCCTGCTTCTAGTGACCTTTAGCTTAGTACCCATTGATCAACATTTCAAAATCATGATGTCGCCTACTCTTCCAGTCTTTATTAACCAACATTCTGCTTTCACATTCAAAAGGGTGGTTGGTTCTCAGTCAACAATTTTTTTTTTTAGGATTCTACATGAAAGGGAGGTCATGTGATCAAAAACTCTCAGCACATACCATGAAGATTGCCCCTAAATTTACTCAGGTTTCTAAGGAGTGCTTTCTTCTGACTTATCGCTTGAGATGAGCTCTTCTTTTCATTTCTAGTCTGTTTTGTCCTCATCACACTGAACTAGACCAATACATAATTCCCCGTTTTTTCCCTATATTTTCAAAAGTCTCTTCCAAAGAGCCATTCACATATGTAATGTGCTATCCTGGAATTTTAAGACGATGGTAAGAACTCCGTGTTGTATCTGTAAACAAACTTACTCTAGCAAATCTCTTCCACTTTGCTGTAAGAATGTGTCACTGCCAAAAGTGCACAATGGAAAAAAGAAAGCATCTTCAACAAATGGTGCTGGCAAAACTGGATATCAGCATGTAGAAGGCTGCAAATAGATCCATATCTATCACCGTGCACAAAACTTAAGTCCAAGTGGATCAAGGACCTCAACATAAATCCAGCTACTCTGAACCTGCTAGAAGAGAAAGTAGGAAGTAGTCTTGAACGCATTGGCATAGGAGACCACTTCCTAAATAGAACACCAGTAGCACAGACACTGAGAGAAACAATCAATCAATGGGACCTCTTGAAACTGAGAAGCTTTTGTAGAGCAAAGGATACGGTCAACAAGGCGAAGCGACAGCCTACAGAATGGGAAAAGATCTTCACCAACCCCACATCTGACAGAGGACTGATATCCAGAATATATAAGGAACTCAAGAAATTAGACATCAAAATGCCCAACAGTCCAATTAAGAAATGGGCTATAGAACTAAACAGAGAATTCTCAACAGAGGAAACTCAAATGGCTGAAAGACATTTAAGGAATTGCTCAACATCCCTAATCATCAGGGAAATGCAAATCAAAACAACTCTGAGATACCACCTTATGCCTGTCAGAGTGGCTAAGATCAAAAACACTGAAGACACCTTATGCTGGAGAGGATGTGGAGCTCTCCTCCACTGCTGGTGGGAATGCAAGCTTGTACAACCACTTTGGAAATCAATATGGCGCTTTCTTAGAAAATTGGGAATCCATCTCCCCCAAGATCCAGCTATACCACTCTTGGGCATATACCCAAGGAATGCTCAACCACACCACAAGAGCACTTGTTCAGCTATGTTCATATCAGCATTGTTTGTAATAGCCAGAACATGGAAACAACCTAGATGCCCTTCAACTGAAGAATGGATAAACAAAATGTGGTACATATACACAATGGAATACTACTCAGCAGAGAAAAACAATGACATCATGAGGTTTGCAGACAAATGGATGGATCTAGAAAAAATCATCCTGAGTGAGGTAACCCAGACTCAGAAAGACAAACATGGTATGTACTCACTCATAGCAGGATACTAGATGTGGAACAAGGATGACTGGACTGCTACTCACATCACCAGGGAGGCTACCTGGAAAACAGGACCCCAAGAAAGACACGGGGATCGCCCAATGACAGAGATATGGAATGAGATCTACATGAACAGCCTGGACATGAGTGGGGGTAGTGAAGGGCAAGGGTCGAGGGAAAGAGAGCTTGGGGAATGGGAGAACCCAGCTGGATCAACAACAGAGAGGGAGAACAAGGAATAGGAGACCATGGTAAATGAAGACCACATGAGAATAGGAAGAAGCAAAGTGCTAGAGAGGCCCACAGAAATCCACAAAGATACCCTCACAACAGACTGCTGGCATTGGTCGAGATACAGCCGAACTGACCTACTCTGGTGATGGGATGGCCAAACACCCTAATTGTCATGCTAGAAACCCCATCCAACTAATGAGGGATCTGGATGCAAAGATCCATGGCTAGGCCCTGGGAGGATCTCTGGGAGTCCAATTAGTGAGAATGAGGAGGGTTTATATGAGTGAGAATTGTTGAGACCAAGGTTGGATAAAGCACAGGGACAAATAGCCAAACGAATGGAAACACATGAACTATGAACCAATGGCTGAGGGGTCACCAACTGGATCAGACCCTCTGAATGGGTGAGACAGTTGATTGGCTTGATCTGTTTGGGAGGCATCCACGCAGTGAGACTGGGTCCTGTGCTCATTGCATGAGTTGGCTGTTTGAAACCTGGGGCCTATGCAGCATTGCTTGGCTCGGCCTGGGAGGAGGGGTCTGGACCTACCTGGACTGAGTCTACCAGGTTGATCTCAGTCTGTGGGGAAGGCTTTGCCCTGGAGGAGATGGGAATGGGAGGCGGGCTGGGGGGAAGGTGAGGGGGGCGGGAGGGGGGAGAACAAGGGAATCTGTGGCTGATATGTAGAACTGAATTGTATTGCAAAATAAAAAAAAAAAAAAAAAAAAAAAAAAGAATGTGTCACCGACTGATATTGCCGGGCTCCAGTCTTTTTGCTTGACTGGTGATTCCCCCTCCTGCTTCTCTTTATGACATTTTATGTTTTCATTTTGCAAAATTGCTCAAAACTGTATCTTTTTCTCTCTTCATTCCTCGCCTTACTGAGCTTACTTTCCACTTTTTTTTCTGGGACTATATTCCTGTACTCAATTGAAAAAAGCAAGTGACTCACTTGTATATTACTAACTTCTTGTTTCTGAAACATTGCATTGCAAGATAAAATAAAGTAGAATTAAGAGAGAATGGACAAAGAGCAAACTACAGATAAGAAACAGAGAAAATATGGGAAGGAGTCAGAAAGGCACACAGAATGAACATGATATAAGAGTTGAACGAGGTAACAAATGTGACCTGCGATTCCTTTAATATGTATCCTAAGATAGTGAGACATGGCTGGTGTGTCTCATGGCTTGGTTCACATAGGAACAGGGTTGTCAAGTGTTGACTTCATGCCAGCTGGACACTCACAATTTTTTTCTGATTGCTATGTCAGGATTATTTTGACATTAACAAAGAGAGATTCTTTTGGTAATGACTTGCAGAAACTAAGATACATGACATGTGCTATCATTACTTTGTTTCTGAAGACCATGAAGATGATGTGACAGCTAAGAAATTTTCTTGGGGCACATCTCAGGGGAACCCAGATATCCTCTTCATGTACAATACTTTTTTGTGGCTTTCCCCTTCTGAATTGAAACATTCTCGTAGAGGGAGGGCAGTGGCCCCTAAGACTCAGGAGGCAAATGAAACTTCAAAGGCTCATGGAATTCTGAAAGCTACAAGATTTCCAGAGCCCCTTTACAAGGTTCTGTAAGTATAAACCAATTGCTGGGAGAATGGAGACTGTGGAACTGCCAGCAAATAGTACAGGAAGTGCTAGAGAGGTAGCTTTTATGAACTGTCATCTATGTAGGGGCTGTGCTTTCCTGAGGAAGCTGCCTTTTAGGCACCAACAATCCTGAAATGATCCCCTCTCCCTTCTTTCTCTACATAGCATCAATAAAATAATTGGGTTTTCTGTGTCCCATTTAGGGTGAATAGAAGCTTGTTCATTTGTCCTTCCCCCCAAGTCACAAAATAGCTTTAACCTCTGACAGGCACACTGTAACCCAGGCTCAGAGAAAATGTTCATATCATTGGCCTGCATATCCTAAGAATGCACAGAGTGGTTAGACTTCATTAGATTAGAATGTATTTCTTAGCCCCTAAAGTTTTTTTTTTTAATTTGAAAGCTGTCAATCTTTTTACCTGTTTTAATTTGCTCCCTATGTTAGAAACATGCACAGAGAGGAATAAAATATCCCTTCTATATAACACAATGCAATGGGAAACCATTGATCCTATCTATTAATGCTTTAAAATCTTTTCTCTATAATTTGCTTTGTCCCCCTGACTTAAAGTACCATGTTTTATAAAGTATATTCTTTTGCTTCTCACTTCACTGGGTGTCTACATCGGTATCTGACTTATTATTTTTTGGTATGAGAAATTCATCAAACTTCAATATTTAAAATAATTGAAATTTTTTAAGATATATATGCTCATGTGCTTTGTACTTTAGAATAGGGATATGTAAGCGGCAAGGTGTGAGAGTCAGTTGAGATTCTCTTTGATCTAATGGCATTCTCTTTGATCTAATGGCATAGTACTTTCTCAGTGGAATGACCATGGGATAAACAAAAATAACAAACACTTCCAAATTTCATAAACTATACTTTAAATCCACTTATATAGATAATTTGCAGTGAAGTTGCCTTGAATCCTTATTTATGTGTTTGTTTAATTTTACCTAGCCATTAAGAAACCTGCTTTCAGTATATATTATTAAAAATATAGACCCAAACTAGAAATCAATGAAAATCATAAAACTCTCCATAAGTTACTTAATGGGCTGGAGATACTTTGTAGTCAATGATAGATAAGCTATTATTCTTAAAGTTATAAATCATCTTTTAATATTCCATTTCAATAGAAAAGGTAATTTGTGTCATTCATAAAGCATTGTAATTAGAATTTTCTGGATTATTATGCCTATTTCACTTATTAGAGAAGTGGGTTTTTTTATCTTAATAGGGATGAGAAGTATTGGAAAAATGCTTTTTAATCATATAGGAAAGTGTTCTAAACATTTATCTAGTTTTGTAGCTGAGGGAGACAATGTTTTATTCAGTTATTCTCTAAAACAAACAACCTCAGAAGTAGGTCATTTAGAAATTTGTTTTACAATCACTTATCAAAACACAGAAATGGAAGTTTCACTAGACAGCTTTTTAATAGGTTCTACCATAGCACATAACCTTTTTGGTTCTTCTATATGAACTTTGAAAAAGCTGCTGTGATATTGAGGAGCACAGCAATGTGGCAGTTAATAATAACATTAGCAAATTTTAATGCATTTCTTAGAAGAATATTAACAGATTACATTTTCCACTGCAGTTTTCAAGAGAAACAAAATAAAAACAATGTATGTAAAATTTACACACGACTCAGTGGTGTACCACAAGTAGTCCTGAAAAATAGTGGATAGTTGTCTGATTTCTAAAGATGACTTAATATATTTTTGGGTTTTGGGTTAAGAAAGCTTCATACACACACCCCACACACAAACACTGATACCAACACACCTCACACCCACACACACAACACACGCACATTCATGCACATGCACACTCACACACATGCACACATGTGCACACACACACACATGCGCGCACACACGCACACACACATGCACACACACACACACACACACACACACACACACACACACACACACACACACAAATGCTCCCATTGCCTCTGCTCTTTGTGTTGCAGTGTCCCTATTCTTGGGTCTGTCTAACTCTTTTGTCCCCTTACCTGTTGTTGACCTGAGCTGTACACTGGGGAAAGTCCTTCCGAGATCTTCAACTCTGATTCTGTGATTCTATTTCTATTTTGCATGCATCTGCTGTATTTATGTTGAGCCAACAGAGATAAAGATATGGTTAGCTGAACTTCCATTTCTATTTAGTTCCCTGCCTTCCTGTATTTCTTTTTTTCTTTCTTTTTATTACTAAGAAAAATTTTTCATTCATTTTACACACCAATCAAAGATCCCCCTCTTCCCTCACCCCGCCCTCCCCAGCCTCCCCTTCCCACTTACACCCCGCTCCCACCCACAAGAAGGCAAGGCCTTCCATGGGGAGGCACATTCAGTAGAGGCAAGTCCAAGCCCTTCCCCCTGCCTCAAGGCTGCACAAAGTGTCCCATCATAGTTAGTGGGCTCCACAAAGCCCACTCATGCACCAGGGATGGATTCTGATCCTATTGTCAGCGGGACCCTCAAGCAGATCAAGCTACACAACTGTCTCACCATGCAAATGCCTAGTCCCGTCCCATGTAGGCTCCACAGCAACTGATCCAACTTTCATGTGTTCACTCTAGTTTGGTTTGGTTGTCCCTGCCTGTTTCCCCATCATGATCTTGATGCATGCTCATAGATTCCCCCTTCTCTCTCTTTGACTGGACTCCAGGAGCTCTGTCTGGTGATTGGCTGTGGATCTCTGCATCTGCTTCCAGCAGTCATTAGAGAAAGTTCTGTGATGACAGTTAGGGTATTCACTGGTCTGATCTCTGGGGCAAGCCAGTTCAGTTCAGGCACCCTCTCCACTGTGGCTACTAGCCCAGGCTGGGATCATCCTTGGGGATTCCTGGCAACTTCCCTAGCATTGGGTTTCTCTCTATCCCCATGATATCTCTCTCTATCATGGTATCTCTTTCATTGCATTCCCCCTCCCTCCCTGTTCCAGCTCAACCATCCCATTCCCTTATGTTCTCATCCCTTATCCCCTACCCTCCATTTTCCACCCCTCATCCCCTGTATTTCAAGACTATATAGCACAAATAAAAAATGTTCAATGAGGAAAATAGTACAAAATAACATTTATTCAATCATTAATTCACTCATTCATTTGCCTTACCTTAAATATTTGTTTTCTATTTACCAAGAATTACATTGATACAAGAGACATGAAGAATACTTGGCTTTATTTCAATTCACTTCATATTAATTCAGTTCAATTGTTTAAACTTTCGAAGTTCTCAGTGGAGTAGGAGAGGAAAGAGACACAAATATTTGTAAGTGTGATGCAGTACTGTCCTGTACATACACATAAGTCACAAAAATAGGGCTGGTCAGTTTTTTTGTAGTCTGGCTGCTAGGAAGGTAATGCATGGGCTCAATACTGAAAAGGGAAGATATTTTTGGCAAGTGCTGGGAGGGTTCATTCTAAGAGAAGGGAGAACTGAGAAGAACAGACATATGTGTTTATTACTACAGCAAAAATTGATACAAAGGCTTCCACTTAGAAGAGGGTGAAGCCCATCTTCTAAAACACAGGCCTGTTCTATGTGGTGAGTGCAACAGGGGATTGCTTACTGTATCTCAACAGAATGTTCAAGAATGCAGTGGAATTTCAGTTTATGTTAATTTTGCACTAACCTTTAGTTTTCACATGAGATGGAAGGATTTAAGATAATGAAATAATTTTCTTGTCCATATTCACAGTCTCAAGCACATTATTAGCATGTAGTAGTTTTTGACTTTTACCAAGGCTCTGGGGGTAATAATCAGTTTGTTCTACATTATGATAGTGTGGGAACTTTATACATAGATTATGCTCTGATTATGCTCTCCCTTCCTATAACTCTTCCCAGATCCTCCCTTTCCTCATTCACCCAAATCCATACTTTCTTTCTCTTATTAGAGCACAAAAACTCAAGTCCCAGTGGATCAAAGACCTGAACATAAATCACTTGCACTGAACATGATAGAAGAGAAAGGGGGAATAGCATTGAAAGCATTGGCACAGGAGACAACTTCCTGAATAGAACACCAGTAGCACAGACACAGAAATCAACAATTAATAAATGGGACCTCATGAAACTGAAAAGCTTCTGTAAGGCAAATGACACTGTCAACAGGACAAAATGGCAGTCTACAGAATGGGAAAGGATGTTCGCCACCTCCTTATCTGATAGATGGCTGATCGACAAAATATATGAAGAACTCAAAACTAGACATCAAAAAACCAAATAATCCAACTCTAAACAGAGTTTTCTCAACAGAAGAATATAAAATAGTGCAGATACACCTAGAGAATTTTTCAACATCCTTAACCATCAAGGAAATGCAAATCCAAACGACTCAGAAATTCCATCTTACACAACTAAGAATGGATAAGATCAAAAACGCTAATGACAACTTATGCTGGAGAGGATGTGGAACAAGCGAAACACTCCCCCATTGCTAGTGGGAATGCAAACTTGTACAGCCATTTTGTAAATCAATATGGTGGTTTCTCAGAAAATTGGGAATCAATCTGCATCAAGACCCAGCTGTATCACTCTTGGGCATACGCCCAAAGGATGTTAAATTATATCACAAGGACACTTTCTCGACTATATTCACAGCAGCTTTATTTGTAATAACCAGAACCTTGGAAACAACCTAGATGTCCCTCAAATAAGGAATGGATAAAGAAAATGTGGTATATCTACACAATGGAGTATTATTCAGCTGTTAAAAGCAATGATATCAGGAAATTTGAAAGCAAATAGGTGGAACTAGAAAAAAAAATCATCCTGAGTGAGGTAACCCAGACTGAGAAAGACATACATGATATTTACTCACTTGTAAGTGGATATTAGCTGTAAATGAAAGAATAATCACGCTACAATTCACAGACTCAGAGAAGCTAGGAAACAAGGAGGGCCCAAGGATAAGGAGAAACAGAAGAGATCTCCTTGGAGGACAGGGGTGGGTAGGGATGGGAACATAAGGGATTGGGTTAGCAAGTGGATGGAGGAGGAGAGTACTGAAAAAGAAGATTAGAAAGGGGGTGACATTTTGGGGTCAGGTAGAAACCTGATACAAGGAAAATTCCCATGAATCTATAAGGATAACCTCATCTAAGACTCCTAGCAACAGTGGATAGGTAGCCTGAACTGGCCATCTCTTATAATCAGGTTGGTAACTACCCCAATTGTCATCAGAGAGTATTTATCCAATAACTGATGGAAACAGATGCAGAGATCCACAGTCAAACCCTGGGCTGAGCTTGGGGAATCATGTTGAAGAGAGGAAGGAAGGATTCTACATGCCAGAAGAGTCAAGGTCATCACAAGGGAACACACAGAAACAACTAACTTGGGCTCATAGGAGCTCACAGACTCTGGACAGACAGCTAGAGAGCCTATATGTGACCAATCTAAGCTCTCTACGTATGTGTGACAGTTGTGCAGCTTAGTGGGACTCCTAGTCATGGAAGGAGGGCCTGCCCTTGATTGCTTTGGCTGGCTTCCAGGAACCTACTCACCGTATTGGGTTGCCTTGCCCAGCCTTAATACAAGGAGAAGAGCTTAGTCTTACTTCAGTTTGATATGCCATGCTTTGTTGATGAACAGAAACAGAAGACGAGTGGATTGGGGTGGGGATGGGGAGGAGGTGTGGGGAGGGAATGGGAAGGGAGGTGGTAGGGGAAACTGCAGTTGGGATATAAAATAAATGAATAAATTTAATAATAATAATAATAAAAAGAATACTAACAGACATCTAAAAAATAATAAAGTAAAATAAGATAAAATAGAAACAAAAAACCCCCTACAATAGGGTAAAAGAAACAAACAGAAGAAAAAGATGGAAAAAAAAACTCAAGAAACATATGTAGACACAGAGATACATATTTACACACACGCAAATCTCATCAAAATAGAAAACAGGAAATCATATGTACCCAAAGGACACGTTAAACAAATAAAGGCCCCGACAAATCATTTTGAGACAAAGAACCTCCTAAAATGCAATTGAGATAATTTTTGTGTTGGCTATCTACTACTGGGCATGAGGCCTGCCTTAAGAGTGGTTTGTTTTTCAAGTGAGGCTCTTTTGGAGAAAAGTAATTTTTTCTTTTGTGAACAGTTATCAATTGGAGAAAGCTTCTGGGGTAGGGATGGAGGGATTGTATCCATTTCGCCTCTCATCCCTGGGACTCCATCTGACCCAGACCTGTGAAACTTGTTTATGCTGGTTCAGCCTCTGTGAGTTCATGTGTGTGCATCAGTCCTTCTGTGCTTAGAAGGCTTTGTTTCAGTGATCTCTTCTGGCTTGTCCACTCCTTCTGCCTCCACTTCCCCAGGGTTTGCTGAGTCCTGAAGTGAGTGATTTGATAGAGACATCACAATTCGGACTGAGTGTTACAAGGTCTCTTACTCTCTGCATATTATCTGGGTGTGGGTCTCTGTATTTATTCCTATCCACTACAGGAGGAAGCATCCCTGATGATGGCTGAACAAGTCATTGAACTATGAGTATAACAGAATGTCATTAATGTTCCTTTAGCAGAACAGTAGTATTTGGTTTTCCCCAGGTCCCTGGCAATCTAGTCTCAGGTTCTCAGCTACTTGAGCAGTGTTGGAGATGGGTTCTATCTCAAGGAGTGGGCCTTAGACCCAATCAGATATTGGTTGGTTAGTCCCACAAGCTTTGTGCCACTCATGTACTAGCATTTCTTGCAAGCAGGTCACCACTTCTTTGGTCATGTGCAGAGTACTTTCCCATACCAGGAACACTAGTCAGCAGGGGTGAAGGCTCTAGGTAGGTACCAGTTTGACTTCTCTGTTTTCAGTGAGTTGTGTGAGTGTTGTCTTTAGGAATACGGCCTTATCATCAGTTTGTAATGAGCAAACAATAACAATGGCCATAGTCTGGGTTGCTTGGTGGTTCTCATGAGGCCCTTTTGGTCAACAACTCTAAGATGTAATTCATTCCTAGAACTGGAGGCTTTATTTGGTAACAAGGAATGTCCAGCTAAGCCCCAATCTCCCCTGTTATTTTACAATTTCATTTAGATAACTTTCATACATGTATATATTTTAGGAAGCTTCTACTGCTTTAAGTTTCCACATGACCCCTCAAATAGCCCTTACTTCTGGCCGTCCCTCCTCATATTCCCTCTGTCACCTCCTCTCCTTTCCCTTTCTCCATTTAATTATCTTGTTTCAGTCTCCCCATCCACCCACACTATCTATTCCATTTCTCCTTCCTAGGTTGATCTAACCTTCCCCATGTTGGGCGCCAAATGTGGATGAATTTCTAAATGGTCTTATGAAATAAAAACCATGGAGCCTAATATAGGAGTGAAAGCCTTAGATCAGGGAAATAGGGAAAGCCACCAGCCAACATTACCTCATCAACTCTGCAGCTTCCAAATGCACATTATTTCCTGTCTACCCACACCTTTATTGCCTTGCTGTTCTTAGCCCAGCTACCTAACTTCCTCTTCCTACACAGCTCTGTCACTTCCTGTCTGTCTGTACAGACCTCCAGGCCTCTATGGTTGGTACTGGGATTAAAGGAGTGTGTCACCACGCTTGGCTCTGTTCCCTGGAATAGCCTTGAACACACAGAGATCCTGTCTGCTAATGGATTAAGGGCGTGTGCTGCCTGACTTCTTTACTTAAAATAGCTGGCCTCTCCCTCCCCATCTTCAGGCAAGCTATATTTATTAACATACAAATAAAATATCACCACATTTCAGCATAAATAAACTATCACCACAGGATGAAGTATCCTTTGGGTATATGCCAAAGACTAGTACAGCTGGGGCTTGAGTTAGACAGATTCCTAGATTCTAAAGAACTTCCAAACTAATTTCCATAGTGGCTGTACAAGTTTCCATTCCCTCCAGCAAAGGATGAATGTTTTACTTACTTCACATACTTGCCAGCAAGAGCTGTCATTTGTTTTATTGATCTTAGCTATTCTGATCAGTTTAAGATGAAATTTCAAAATAGTTTTGATTTGCATTTCCCTAGTGACTAAGGATGTTGAACATTTCTTTAAGTGCTTTTCAGTCATTTGTATTTCTTCTTCTGAGAATACACTGTTTTGATTTGTACCACATTTTTAACTGCATGATTTGTTTTCTTGATGTCTGGCTTGTTTAGTTCTTTATATGTTTTGGATATTAGCCCTTTATTGCACATGTAGTTGGTAAAATTATTTTTCTATTGTGTAGCCTGCCATATTGCCTGAGTAATGGTGTCCTTTGGCATGCAAATCTTCTCAGTTTCATGATTTCCCATTTGTTAATTGTTTATCTTAGTGCCTGTGTTATTGGTGTTCTACTCAGAAAGTCCTGTGCCAATGAGTTCAATACTATTGGACACTTTCTCTTCTATCGGATTCAGTGTATCTGAGGTCTTTATTCCATCTGGAGTGGAGTTTTGTGCAGGGTGCTAAGTGTAGATCTATTTGCATTCTTTTACATGCAACGATCCAATTTGACCAGCGCCATTTGTTGAGGATGCTGCCTTTTTTCCTTACGTGTATTTCTGGCTTTTTTATTAAGATAAAAACAAAAATCAAATATCCATAAGTGTGTGGACTTATGTCTGGGTTTTCAATTAGATTCCATTTATCAATGTGTCTGTTTTTGTGCCATCATTATGCTGCTTTTATCACTATAGTTCTGTAGTATAATTTGAGGTCAGAGATGGTGATACTTCCAGCAGTTCTTTTATTATTCAGGACAGCTTTAGCTATCCTGATTGTGTTGCTGTTGTTGTTTGTTTGCTTGTTTCAATAAGAAGCTGAAAACTGTTTTCTCAAGTTATGTGTATGTTGGATTTTGATGGAGATTGCCTTGAATATATAGATCATTTTCGGTAGGATGGCCATTTTTACTAGATTAATCCTACTAATCCCTAGATCTGTCCATCTTCATGTATCTTTCTTTATTCAGTATCTTAAAGTTTTTATCATGCAAGCCTTTCACCAGCTTAGTTAGAGTTTCCTTAAGATATTTTATATTTTTGAGACTTTTTGTAGAAAGTTTTTGTTTCCCTGATTTTTTTCTTAGTCTTTTTTGTCATTTGCATATAGGAAAGGTATTGAGTTTTTTTAATTAATTTGTATCATACTACTTTATTGAAAATGTTTGTCAGATATAAGATTTTCTTGGTAGAATATTTAGAGTCACTTATGTATGTAATCATATCATCTGCAAGTAAAGATACTTTGATTTCTTCCCTTCTTATTTGTATCCCCTTGATCTCCTTCAGTTGTCTCATTGCTCAAGCTAAGACGTCTAGTACTTTATTGAGTAGGTATGGAGAGAGTAGATAAGCTTGTCTGGTCCTGATTTTTGTTGAAATTCTTTGGGCTTATTTTTATTTGTTAATATTGCATATATTATTTTTAGGTATGTACTTGTATACCTAGTCTCCCCAGGACTTTTACCATGAAGGGGTGTTGGATTTTGTCAAAGGCCTTTTGTGCATCAGATGAGATGATCATGTGTTTTTGTCTTTCCATACGTTATGTGGTAGATTATATTTATTGATTTCTGTATGTCGAATCATCCATGCATCAGTGGGATGAAGCCTACTAGATCATGGTGGATGATTGTTTTTTATGTGTCTTTGTATTCAGTTTGCAAGTATTTTATTGAGAATGTTTGCATCTATGTTCATAAGGGAAATTGGCCTATACTTCTCTTTCTTTGTTTGATCTGTATGTGGTTACGGTGTCAGGGTAATGGTGGCTTCATAAAAAGAATTGGGCAATGTTCCTTCTGTTTCTGTTTTGTATAATAATTTCAGGAGTATTGTACTTACTTTTTTGAAAGGCTGGTAGAATTCTGTGCTAAAATTATCTGGCCCCAGGCTTTTTTGGTTGGGTAACTTTTAATTACTGCTTCTATTTCACTAGGGGTTATAGGTCTGGTTAAATTGCTTACCTAATCTTGAATCAACATTGGTAGCTGGTATGTATCAAGAAAATTATTCATTTCTTTTAGATTTTTCTATTTGGTAGAGTACAGCTTCTTTGTTTTGTTTCTTGTTTGTTTATGACACCAGTTAGCCTCAGTATTTCTCTGTTTTTTATCTGGATAACCTGTTTATTGGTGAGAATAGAGTGTTGAAGTGACCTACTATCAAGGTGTTAGGGCCAACATGTGATATCAGCTGTAGTAGTGTTTCTTTTATGAACGTGGGTACCCTTTTTATTTGGTTTACAGATGTTTAGAATTGTAATATCCTCTTGGAGGATTGTCCCTGTGATGCATATGTAGTGTCCTTCCCTATCTCTTCTGATTAGTTTAGATTTGAAGTCTATTTTATCAGATATTAAAATACCTACACTGGCTTGTTTCTTGGGTTCATTTGCTTAGACTATCTTTTTCTATCTTTTAAGGTGATGTCTGTCCTTAACATTAAATGCTTATTTCTTGGATGCAGCAGAGAGGTGGATCCTGTTTATTTTATTTTTTTTTTTTAAATTCATGAGTCAGTCTGTGTCTTTTTGTAGGGGAATTGAGACTATTGGTGTTGAGAGTTGCTAGTGAGCAGTGTTTTATGATTCCCATTATTCTGTTGGATGTAGGGTTGGTTCCTACCCCCTTTGACTTGCTTGTCTGACATAATTTATTTCTTCTGTTTTTCTGGATGTAGTTACCTCTTCAAGTTGAAGTTTCCTTCTAGTACCTTCTGTAGAGCTGTAGTTGTAGACACCTCTTAAATTTGGCTTTTATATTGTAATGTCTTTCTTTATCCATCTATTTTAAATGAAAATTTTGCTGGATATAATAGGCTGGGCTCCCACTTGTGGTTTCTTAAAGGTTGCTCTGGCTTTTCTGGCTTTTAGAGTCTCCATTGAAAAGTCAGGCATTATTTGATTTATATGTGCTGTGGGGATTTCTATTCTGGTCCATCTATTTGGTGTTCTGCATGCTTCTTGTAGCTTGATCAGCACCTCCTTCTTTAAGTTAGGGAAATTTTCTTCTATGACTTTGTTGAAAATATTTTCTGTGCCTTTGGCTGGGGTTCCTTCTCCTTCCTCAACTCCTATGATACACACATTTGTTCTTCTTGTAGGTTACAGATTTCCTGGATGTTTTGTGCCTATAAATTTTTAGGTTTAAGATTTCTTTCAGCTATCTATTCATTCTAGTTTATCTTCAGTGCCTGTAATTTTCCCTTTCAGCTCTTGTATTCTGTAGTGAGGTTTGCCTCTGAGTTTCCTGTTCAAGTTCATAAATTCTTCCTTGCTAGTTTTACCTCAGTTTGGCTTTTCTTTAGTGATTTCATTTCCACTTTCATGTCTTGAGTCTTTTTCATTTCATTCCATTATTTATGTTTTCATTAATGGATTTATTCATACCCTCTTTTAAGTTATTGATCATATTCACAAAGCTGTTTTGAAGTCCATGTCTTGTACTTTAATGATATTGGATTTACAGAGCTATCTTAGTAAGATTGCTTAAAGGGTTCTAGTAGAGACATGTGATTGTGACTGTTATTGACTGTGTTAGTGTCTAGGCATCTGGGTTGTGATGATTGTACTTCTATGTGTTGATATCTGATCTTGTCTTTGTTAGGTGGGTTTTCAGTTCTTTGTTTTTTGTTACCCTCTCTATATCTCAGTAGATTGTGGTGGTTGTGGGTTGCCTAATAGAGAATGCTTTTGAGTCCCTACCACACAGATAGAAATTATTTCTAGGTATTGGAGCTGACATAATGAAACAGGGATGGGACAGAGGATTGGAGACTGTGAGGATCCACTGAAGGTAGGAAAGCTGGTTGTGCCACAAGGATCTTTGGAATTTACAGGGAATGGAGGAAAAGAAGAAAGACAGGACTGTGCAGGTGTCTGTGACAGGGCTTGGGTTGGGACTAGGGAATTGGAATAAGACAATGGGAAGGAGATTTATGGTTGACTACCTGATTTCCTGGCTAGTGTGACCAGTGGATTTTCAGGATGTTTCCAGTTAAGACTGCAGTTCATTCTCAAATTCAAAATATAGCAGAGTTTCAGGAAACTCTTAGAGATTTGTGATTTTTCTGAGAATAACTATTCCACTTGGAGTTTGCTTTGGGTTAAACTTTCTTTTATATCTACTGAGATGATCGTGGGTATCCTTTCTTTCTCTGTCTCTTTCTCTCTTTCTTTTTTTCCTTCCTTCCCTCTCCTCCTCCCTCCTTCTTCCTCCTCTTTCTTTTTTTCTTTCTTCTTCTAGTACTTGAGGTTGACTTGTACATGGTAGACAGGTGTTTTCATACCTGGGGATGCCCTCTGCATTGGTTTTCATGTTTTGTTTGTTGATAAGCAAATATAGACATTCTAAGTTAGCTTTGCTTAGTGAAGTAGCCTTCTAGTCCCAGATACTTGTGTATATAATCCATTATCTAATTGATTTGCTTCTATAATCAGTAGTTTTGTATGTTCTTAAGGACTCCTTTGTTTATATTTTGTAAATATTATCCTTTAGCTTTCTTTCCTTGTAATATTTCCTCTAAAGTTTTGGTTGCCTTGTCATATGACCAAATTCATTTTAATAGTCTTGTTTTTAAAAAGTTTAGAAGGTTCTTGACAATTTTACTTTCTGGACATCTTATGTAGACTAGGTATACTTCTTATTTAAATATCTGATATAATTTGTCAATGAAGTTTTCTCTGCCTTTATTATTTTGTTATAAACATATTAACTGTAAATTTAATTAATTAATATATTAATTTAATTAATAGATACAGGCCTATTCACATCCAAATAAGCTTTGTTGAGTTATGGTAGCCTGTGGTTTTTATGAAATTTGTCTACTTCATCTACACTGATTTTATAGTCACAGAACTATTTATGTACCTTGATTAGCTCTTTAATATCATCATTATATTTTGTTGTACATACATATATATATGATAGCTATAGACAGTCCCAAATATTATGACTATACTAATTATTTAATTTTATTAAAACAACTCCTATGTTGTCCTGGGAAACATTTATAAGAGCTGATTGGTTATAATTATTTAGCACAGTGAGCCCTTTGCCATACATATTACATATATTTTTCTTTTTAAGATTATAGCACAATCACATAATTTTTCCTTCTATTTCCTTTCACCAAACCCTCATCTATATCTCTCCTTTCTCTCTTTCAAATCCATGGTCTATTTTTAATTAATTGTTCTTATATGCATATATGTATATACATATGTATTTCTAAATACAGTCTGTTCAGTCTGTATAATGCTACTTATATGTATGTTTTCTGGGCTGAATGGTACTGGACAATAAGTTGATGTGTAGTTCCCTGGGGAAGACTATTTTTTCCCCACACAAAATGTCAACCTGTAATTCTCTGTGTAGGGTTGCAGCCTTGTGGACTTTCCTTATACACTTTGGCCTGTCTAATGGTGTCACCCTTGCTCAGCTCATGTTTAGGCAGTTATCTTTAAAGTCATTAGTGATAGCATATTTCCTTAGAGGCTACCTAGCTGTGGCATCAGCTACATTTTCTGAATAGCTTTGTTTTTTACTGGAGTTACTTGAATAATTTAACTGCAGAATGGAAGTCATATAACAACTGGATGCGCTCATATAAAAGACTGATCCTACCAGCCATGAAAGTGCCCAGGATGATTAGCTTGTTCTGGTCAGTCTTCTCAATTTGTCCCCATGGCTGATAATTCAAAATGGAAATGGCATGTATGAACTAGACCCACTTCTGCATAGAGATCAGGGACAGCTTTCACACAGCACATTTCCTACATTATACTAGGTAGAATATACTTTCAATATGTAAAACTTTACACAAATATTTCTTAAATATATTTTGATTTTTATATTTTTGTATATAATAACTATATCCAATCTTGCTACCTGTAGTCTTTTTTTTAATCCCTCCACATTAATTCTTTATCATCTGGGGAAAATTATAGCGTATCAGTATGCCTCACTGGTAGTGAATAGAAAATGTTTTTTACTTTCACATATTTCTAACTTTCAACCTGATTATATAAATTTGAGTTGCTTACCACTTTCCAGGTTTCCAGAAATGTTGATATGAATTGCTGTTTTGTACAAAAGTAGACTAGTATGTCATTTCTAAATCGTATTCTGTGATATCATAATTATAAGCCGTTGAATCCATCTCTTTATTGAGAATGTAAAAGTTCAACACTGAGTAATAAATGTGAGCTTGAAAGTAAGTCATTCATCTAAGAATCATTACTTCTTAACCCCCAAAGAAAAAAGCTATTATAAACTGCTTAAATATTTATTTGACATTATTATCTGAGATACATGGCTGCATGGTGCTAACTATGTGTTTGCAAAGTCTTATAGAAGAACAGCATACCAGGGAACACTTTCATCAGATCTAGAAACTAAAATCAGCAAAACTGTAGAAATTGGAAGGCATTGTTGCCTAATATTTTAGAGGTTTCAGAGAGACCCAATAATCTCACAAAATCTGATTAAGATGCTTAAAATGTCATTTAAACTTATCAGTATATAATTTCATGTATTGTTACAAATCCTTCCAAAGTACTCCCTGGAAGGTGGTAAGTGGTTCAAACAAAGCTGATCATTATTTTTCTTAATTATTTTGCGATTTAACTCAAAATTATTATTATTAAAGATATTGGAAAATATATTTTGTCTTCTTAAACTCTTTGATTTGGTTTTACACAGAAAGAGATCAAATTTAAACCTTGGGACATTGGCAATCTTTTGCCAACATCAATTTTGTTATGCATTTTTATGGCACAAATTAGCCCCAAATTAGAGATTTTTAGAGCAGGCAACATTTATTAAATTATTAGTCAGATTAGAATCTTATTCCACCGAGCTGATGTCTAGTGATGTTGAGTGTGAATCTTTCAGAAGTCTGTGATCCAAGTATTGGTCAGAGTAATACTTGGAAGGAGAACCTGATTTTAAGCTGATCTCTGTGGTTATTGGCAGGATTCAGTTCCTCATGGAAGTGTTGGACTAGAGATCAGTTTTTTGCTGGTGGTCAATGAAATACTGAGAATTCTTCTTGCATTCTATTCGGTCTTGAACACAGAACTTTGTGCATTCTAGGTAAGTGTTCTACCACTAGGCAGTCCAATTTTTTTTTTTACTTTTATTTTTCAGTTGGTATTCTATTAGGTTGTTCAGAACGATTTTGCACTTGGCCTTGAACTTTCTGCCTTAGCCCTCTCATCCTACCACTCGCAGCTGGAATCGCAGGCTTACACTATCAGGCTCAACTTGTATTACCCTTTGTTTAAATCGCTTACTTGCTGATTGTGTTAATTATTTTTGTTGTGACTAAAGGCCCAAAAGAAACCACTTAATGGAGGGAAGGTTTATATTGCACATGGTTCAGGGGGAGAGGCCGTCATAGTGGGAAAGGCACATGACTGGGAGTGGTTTACGGCTGGGAGTTGTGTGAACTCTCTCACATGCAGGTGGACAAGGAAGTGGGAGGGGAAATGTTCATGCTCACTGTCTTTTTTCTTTCTCCTTCTTCATTCAGTCTGGGACTCCTGCTCATGAGACAGTGCTGCTCATATTCAGGGTATTTCATTTTCAGCTGACCTCCCAGGAAATGTGCTCAAAGGCATTCACAGAGCTGTGTCAAGGTGATTCTAATTCCAGAAAAGTTGGCGATGAAGACTAACCATCACATGGATGGAAACTTGCGTGAATGCTCCCTAAAGCAACATTTGGAAGTTATTGTTATTTTGTAACTTTTTTAGAAGAGAGATTTGATAACTTTTTTGGTGTGAATTTTTTTGGAAAATACTTATTTTTATTTTATGTTAATGAGTGACTGCATGTGTCTGTATATCACATGCATGCAGTGACTGCAGAGGCCGGAAGAAGTCACTGGATCCCCGGAACTGGAGTTACACACTGTTGTTAATGGACACGTCAGTTCTGAGTATCCAAGTTGGGTCCTTTCTGAGAGCAGCCAGTGCTCTTAACACCTGAGCCATCTTTTCATTACAGAAAAGTTACTAAATCTAACCAGAATTAGTCAGAGGAGATCATCAAAGAACACGAATATCAAAAGGTGAGAATTATTAGAAGCAGGGTAGCATCTATCTCCTGTGCTTGTTGAAGACAGTCCTTTGGATTGCGATGGCACAGAGAAAGAAAAAGTTAAACTGGACCCAGCCATGGTGAGGCCAATAAATGATGTTGAAGCAGATGTAATAAAGGAGTAATCTTTTGTTTCTTTTTTCAGAACATATATTTGTTAAATTTGTGTAAAGCAGACACATCTCCTCCTCTAAATCTCAGTGCTATTTAATTTAATCCTGAGGATGGATGCTCAGGGGAAGGTCTGACTTTAATGTCTCTGCCCTGTTCTTTAATCAAGTGTGTTGTTTGATCGTCTTAGATTAAATTAGACATCTTTTATTCATATGTCAGAAACTTGAATACACATTCATGATCTAGTAACCAAACTGTGTTGGGGTTTCTCAGTGAAAACCCAAGCATCCTTTAGCTTTCTAAGAGGCAGAAATTGTGTTAAATAGTCTTTGTTTCAGGGCCTAGAAACACCTTTAGATACACTATGGAGACATTTTCTTTGATACAGGATAGGAAAAAAATATATTGGCTCAAATTAATCTCAGTCTTCCAGATGGACATTTATAATTTACATATACAGACTAGATGCAGCTAGAAACACATATATGCATCCAGAACCAAGTGATTTTATTTAAAAGATGATGTATAATTTCCCATTAATTTACTTGATTTCACTTTAGCAACCAGTATTATTTCTTCTTACAGAGTGGTAATAATTCTTTTTGTCCTGTCTTTTACAGTAGCTATGGCCTTATTGCTATGGCAAGAAATCCTATGAGTAAGACAGTTAACTATAAAATAAGCTTCATTAGATTTAGTATCTGTCTCAAGGTACAGTAATTTGAACACAAAGCTCCCAGATACTGCATCCCACGAACCCATTCCACTAAATGCTCATCGGTGCACCTTAATCTGCCCGAAGTATTTGTAATAGCCTAGATTTATGTTTCTAGGAATGAACACTTAGAAAAGGCCAATGACTTGCTTCATTATTCATCACTTCTTTCTTGTTATTAGCACAATTAACAGCTGTTTCACCCTCACATGATAAGTGTAGTTTCCAACTATTCCAAGAGACAATGAAATATGACTCTTTTCCTTTCACATAGATTCAAAGATTCCTGTATGCCTATTACATTTTAGGTGACAATTTAAAAATTAGATGTAAGTAACTGCAATTGAAAACAATTAGGTTTTCTTATAAATCAGAGCAGATTGTGGGTAATTTTGAGAAATATATTTCCCTTTGCATCTCAGTGTGAAATAAATTTCACATATACAATTCACTCTCTTTTTAATTCTTTACTTAGATAATAAAAAATTATTTTTCAAGTATTTTTAAAGAAAGGTTCATGATCAGTTTTTTTGTTGTTGCTTTTTCTTTTCTCTCTCTCTCTCTCTCTCTCTCTCTCTCTCTCTCTCTCTCTCTCATTTACAGAGTATTACTACACAGCCCTATCTTGCCTCGAACTCACAGTCAGCTACCTGCCTCCTAGGTGCTGGGATCAAATAGTTTCAGAATTAGCAATTCAGAAGTTAAGAAGCACGAATTTGTAATACATCCCCATGTGTTTTGTGTAGCTTATTGATTTCTCCCCAAAATTTAAAAAATTCATTTTCCAGAATATGTAACTTACAGTAGTAGGGCTTGTGCTTCATTACCCTTTCAAATCTTGATATTTAAATTTATTATTTGATGAACAAAAGAATGAAATACAACAGACTTGCAAAACTTATGAGAGTAAGGAATCGTTTACTGTTGTTATTATCATTATTTTATAACTATTATTATTTGGTAGAGTGAATATAGCAAATGGGCAGAGCGAAAACCCTGAACGCTTGGGACAAGCATTCAGAATGGTGCAGGTTTGGTGACAACAAGGACTACTTTATCATGGATGTGAGTACTTGAGTTGTAGATGAAGATAGCCAGAAAAAGGGAAATCGGGGATAAGATATATATTGATTTTGAAGTGATTCATAGGCTACTAAGAACAATAGGAGAAAATAGTGAGATAAGTATGATAGACATGAAGCAATAAATGATTACCAGCTAATTCACAGCTAAGAGATGTGAATCATGCAACAGCGAAAAATCAGTGTCTTAGTTTGGGTTTCTATTGCTGTGAAGAGACACTATGACCATGACAACCTATGTAAAGAAAAAATATTTAATTGGGATGCCTTATATTTTCAGAGGTTTAGTCCATTATCATGATGTGTAACATGAATCTTAAAAGTTCTTATTAATAAAAAAAATACCCAGAGGTTTTTCTTTTTCTTTTCTTTTTTTTTTTTTAGAGTGAAAGCTGAAAGATCAGAGGAATAGAATAAACCAGCCACAAGTTCTTACTGTTAGGAAATCATCAGCCCAAGAGAGCTACTTCCTGTATATTCATGCCTTATATACCTTTCTGTGCCCTGCCATCTTACTTCCTCTCTCTGCCCAGCTATATCACTTCCTCTTTCCACCCAGCTCTATCACTTCCTATCTGTCTGTACAGACCTTCAGACCTCTATGGTTAACTAGTGCTGGGATTAAAGGCATATGCCACCAAGCCTGGCTCTGTTCCAGTGTGGCCTTGAACTCACAGAGATCTGGATGAATCTCTGCCTCCCAAATGCTGGGATTAAAAGGCATATGCTATTACTGCCTGACCTCTATGTTTAATATAATGGCTGGCTTTGTTCTCTGATCCCCAGGCAAGCTTTATTTGTTAGAGCATGAATAAAATATCACCACATTGGTGATAATGGTGAGACACAGTGGTGTACAGGCAGACAGACATGGGGCTAGAGAAGTAGCTGAGAGTCACACTTACTGACATTCATGAAAAGGAAGTAGTCTGAAATATTGGGCATGGCTTGAGCATATGTGAGACCTCAAAGTCTACCTCTGCAGAAACGCACTTCCTCCAACAAAGATATACCTATTCAAACAAAGCCACACCTCCTAATAGTGCCACTCCTTTGGGGGGCATTTTCTTCCAAACCACGACATTCCTCTCTCTGGCTCCCTAAGGCTTATAGCCATATCATAATGCAAAGATGCATTCAGTCCCACTTCATAAGTCTCCATAGCCTATAACAGTCTCAAACTTATTTAAAAGTCTAAAGTTCAAAGTCCCTTCTGAGATTCACTCAATCTCTTAACTGTAATCTCCTATAAAAGGAAGATTAAAAAAAAACCCAGATCACATACTTCCAACATATAATGGGCACAGGATATACATTACTGTTCCAAAACATAGGGAAGAGAGCATAGTGAGGAAATATTGGACCAAAGCAAGACTAAAAACAAGTTGGGCAAATTCCAAACTTTGCATCTCCATATCTGATGTCAAAATGCTCTTCAGATCTCCAAGTGCTTTCATCTTTGTTGACTGCAACACACTTCTTTTTCTTGGGCTGTTTCCACTCCCTGTTAGCAGCTTTCCTCAGCAGGTATCCCAGGACTCTGGCATCTCCAACATTTTTGCCTCCTTGGAAGTTAAGAGAACTTTTGCTATAGCACCAGATCTTATTTTTTGACTTCTCCATTCATATTTAGTGTGAGATCACACCAGGGTTTCAGAAAAAGAATATTGAGGAAAAAAAGTCATTCATAACAACAAGATTCTATTAGGCTTTGTTAATTTACTAACAAATTAAATCATTTTAATTGTAGTGGTTTTGGTATCTAATTAACCTTGGCCTCCTAAATGTTTCCATCTTCTAATACCTTTCTCCTAAGTACCCTAGACTTACCAGTGCAATTCAGTTCATTGTGGATTATAACCATGTAGTATTAATTACCTTGAAACTTGCAAATGCAGTAAACTCAGTGACAGTTACTCTACCCTTCTGTCGCTGCTTTACCTCTTTTCATTGGCCTTGCAACGCAATTTGATTTGGGTTAAATCCCTTTGTAAATAAAGCTTCTGGAGGTTTTAAGCAGCACCTCACAACGATTTCACACTTAAGTTTTTGGCAGTGTGTACAAAACAAGCCTCAGAACACATTGTTTGGCAAAATAAAAGAAATCAGGAGGATGTGTTCAGGTTTCTGTGGTCTACAATTTACTCTTAAATAGGTATAAAAGACAGATAACACGTTTAAAAGGATCAGCAGTCTTTACAAAAACAACAGCGAAGAAACAAACAGAAACAGTCTAAATCAACAAGGTTATGACAGGAACATTTATTGATGAGAACAGACAGACACACTCACGTACAGACAGACAGACACACATGACTTATAATTTTCAAAAGTTAAAAAAAAAACATAGGAAAAATGCCTGAGAATTGAAACAATTGGTTCATGAAATAAGGGGTTTGTGCCACAAATAAACTTTAGAAGAAATTATATTTTTCACTTACAAGTGATTATTTAGCTGACTTATTGGATACATTTCACCTGAATGTCTAGTTATTTTCCTGAGCATTGCACATGTGGAAATGATAGGATAGTGGAGGAATCTTTGTGCTGAATCTACATGGTCTGTAACAAATTACCCAGTTGTATACCATAACCTTTAATTCAAGTCACAACACAGCACCTACTATGTAGTAACTGTTGTTTTATGATAATTTATTATCCATGTATTCTTGCTTTTCAGAAAAAAATAAGTGTGATTATTTGATTTTAAAAAAAGCAAAAATAAAAGTCATTGGTATGACAATAGATCCTCTGAAGCTCCAGTTTTATAAACTGCTTAAACAACACTGAAGGTGATTATTATAGAAACTCTACATGTGTCTCCTTAACTTGTTCCCGTATTACAAAGGTAACTTTTTTTCTGTTTGATGCAAATTATATGAGCACCTAATTTAAAAGAGACATGCTACTCTTCTAATATATTGCTATTTTTGAACTATTTGCCTTGTCATAAAGTGCTGTAAAAAGTAATATGTATCTGAACAAGATTAATAACAGAAATAGTTTAACAGAAGAAGAAAGCTCTGTCAATGGTAATCTATGAAGATTTAAGATTTCCGTAGAGGGAACAGGTATAACTTCAAGGCTTTATATCCTGGTATTTAGCTTTAAGATCTGTAAGTAGACAATGAAACTAGGTATAATTGTTCTGTTTTCCAGTTCCCCACATTCATTTCCCTCTGGATGGACTTAGCATGAGGTTCCTGCAGTCATCTTGAGTTTTAATCAACATGCTTTCCCTTGAGTAATTTTTGCATGTGATCTGCTTGCTCTTGCTGACCTGTAGGACAACGCTTTTGTCAGTTAGTTCCTCAACAAATTGCATTTCGTACAATTGTGGGCTGGTCTCAATTTTTTTGTTTGTTTGTTTGTTTTTCGCTTGGGGGTGGTGTTGGTCTTAAGAAACGTGGGTCCAGTTCTCACACAGTGGAACTTAATTGTGCATGAGTGCTTTCACTACAGTGTGGAAAGTATCTTTAATAATCCAAATGAGAAGGCAGACATTTTGGTGACATGATAATGCATCAAGTTGTCATTTGGGAGAGAGTGATATTAATCCAAGCAGCCTTGATTCATGGCTGAAAGCTCTTCATCCCAAACGTTACAACCCTAGAGCTCTGGAAATCTGAACTTATGTTATCCTTTCTGGGATAAATCCACAAATAAAGATCTTTTAAAATTTGACTTCAGGGAAAGCAGCTAGGGTGTGTAGGGGTAGGATAGTTTAATGGGAAAACAAAATCAAATCCCCAAGTCATTTTCTGTGTGTGAGACAGAGAAAAAAGAAGTGGTAGAGGGAAGGAAAAAAGAGAAAAGGATGCCACGTGAAGTCAAGTGTTAAATATGATGCGACGAAATCATGATTTGTCCCTTCTCCTGTGCTCTGTGGGTTAATACTCGATGGAATCAGTAAAACGACGAACTAAGAACAGTTGTTTACATAGTATAATACTGCATATCAGTAAGTGAAATAGGTAAAGACAAAGCATGACTTGGGGCAGCTGAGGATGACCTGCTAGTCTAAATGCGGTCACCAGCAAATTCAAACCAAGGGTTCCATTTCACAAAGAGGTGAAGGAACTTGAGGAAGAGTGACACAGACATGGAAGAAGAGAGTCCCAGACACAGGGACAGCAAAGGAAAGGCTCAAGGATGACTATCTCTGTATATAGTCGGTCATTACTTAACACAGGCATTCTCTGAGAATGCCATCAGCTGATTTGTTGTGTGAACATCACACAGTGTACTTACACAAACCTAGGAAACAAAGTCTACTTTACTACTTCACACTTAAACACACAGTCGCAGTATTTGTGACTGTGCATTATATATATATATATATGTATATATATATATATAATACATACATATATATGTACACAATACACATCAATATACATAGTCTTCTGTTTTATGGCTCAAACAACATCACATTAAATAAGGCATGTAGATAAAGACACAATACAGAGACATAGTAAACAAGAGATGAATGAGGCTACTGCAGGAGGGAGATGTTTCAAAGAACTAAGTTTTATGTATATGTATATGTGTATGTATACATATATGTTTTTGTAACAGTGTATATACTGTGTTATATATATATGTATATATATATACACACTTTTATATATTTCCTAGAGTATATGGCTTACCGTATATATACTGATAACAGCCATTGATGAACTTTATTAAGGGTGTACTGTCTGGCCATAGCTGTTTTTACCATACTCTTATCCATCTGTAAGCCCAGTGGACCTGTTACCACAGCACCACCACTAACACGAGTAATGTGTTGTTCTCTATCATTAGACAGGTGTTTTTGCTCCATTATAGTCTTAGTAGACCATCAGAGTATATGCTGCACAGTTGACGTAAACATGGTCTGAGTGTTTGGTTGTACATAAAAAAAAAAGATCAAGAGTTCAGTATGGCTGGAGTTGAGCAAGGAGGAGAAAGAAAGTGAGAGAAAGGTAAGTAGGTTTACATGCAGTGAGAGAGAAAGCGTTTTTTAAAATGGGCAATGTTAATGCTTCTGCATTGAATTTTCAAAGTAATGTTAATGAACCAAACCAAGTTGTAATTACAGGATTCAGCTAATTTCTGTACACTTTTGCAAGTAAAATGAGAATTTTTACATTTGCATGTTGACAGTTTTTTAACAGATGGTTTTTGTGTTAACCTGAAACTCAGGATCCAGATGCTTTGTTTTAAATAGACAGGAGGTGCTATCTGAGCAAAACCTTTGAGCTCCAATCTTTTTGATGAGGCAAGGTAAGCCAGAGTTTACGTTTGGGGCCAAACCCATTCTCTTGGAGGGTGAGGATGGCATTCTCAATCTGTACAATATTCTGGAAGTGGCTGAAATGGGATGAAGCAAGAATGTACTTTAGTAAGCAGAGTCAATACTCTGAATAAAATCAATGCTTTACAGTCACTATTAGATGAAGATTTATTTTCAACCTTGGTTATTGATTTAGAACCTTTAATATTTATTCAGAGTATTACACTGTCAAGTGGTTATTCCTGATTAACATAACTTTAAAAAAATCAGTAAGCATTTTCAATGAGTATTTGAATTATTTATTATTATAATATTTTTAGAATTCAAATGTCATTGAAAACAAGCTGGGATGCTATTTCAATAGTAAATTTGAAGAAAGATGACAGCACTGTGGAAGCATTTTTGAGAGGTATAAACACATGATTGTCTTAACAACTTTCTCTGGAATAGTTTTAAATTGTGATATCCTCAGTGGATCAGAAACAGAACAAAATGTCATGACGAGGAGAAAGAGATTTGTCAGGAATAAAGGTGGCTGTCAGAGGTGGGAGGAATATAATGGAGGGTGGAAAGGTGAATAAAAAGCTTAAATACATGTGCCAAATTGTCAAAGAAATTTTATTAATAAAATAGATTTGTTAAAATAGCCAGAGAATATCTTATGGAAATTTTCACTACAGATAATTTAAATTATTTTTTTTTCTGTTGATTTTGGAGAAATGCATTGGAGTTAAACATAGTACCAGGCTGAGGCAGAAAACAGGCTGCCCATTCTGAAATATGTCTCAAATTCAATTTTTCTCTTTGACCATATGATTAAACTCATTAAGTAACAGTCAACTTCAAGTTCCTGATTTTTTAATGTATTTTATTCAAGCTATCACTCACTTCTGCATAGCTTTCTAATCGCAATTTTTTTCTTCAAAATTCTGCAAATGTGCTTGAGTAGTTCCAGAATAAATTCTATACTTAGTTATTAAAATCTGGGCCCTTGTAATATTGTATAATCTCTTTTTTCTATCTAGTTTCTTCTTAATTAGTTCCCAGCCACAGTCTGTGTCCTGATGTAGCACTGTACCTTTAATCTTGCCACATATTAGAATAGAGAGTTCTATATCTAAGACCAGATACAAAATATATAGAGATAAGTAAAATTTTAAGAATATAAGGCCCATTGTTTGAAGATTATTTCAAGACAATAATTGGAATTAAACTCAGTGTGTCTTCCTGAAGCAGAGCTCTGTCAACTGTATAGATTGCATGCATTTGAAAACATCCTATTCTGTACCTCCTCCTAACTACAATTTAGTGTTCCAAGATACTTACTGAATGCTTGTTTGCATAGACAAATTCTCCCAAGTTCTTTAAGTTAACACAACCTCTGTCTCCTGATCACAGTATAACCTATGATCTTATTTTTGTGTATTTGGTATCCACGAGAATGTTAAGATTTCAAAGAAAGTGACTACTTCATCCTCTATCCCTTCTTTCTTCCTAACCTGATGCATGATGCACCCTGATGAGACAAATTATGATTCTGCAGAGTGTAAGATGGGAATGTTCATTCACCTTTAGCAGAGGCCTCCAGAAAAGCTTGATGCTATTTAAACATTCAAATGCTGTCATTATAAGGTGCCTATACTTTGCAAAAGTAGTGTGTATTCTTAATTTTTTTCTCATTGTTCCCATAGGTAAGAATAGTTCAAGTGAAAGTAATGTATACATGATGAGAGTTTAGATGTAGTAGTGACAACCTTGGTCAGGAACCGTGGTCTTGCTTTCGTTTTACAGAATTGAAGAAAATATATTCTTGTGGCTAAAAAGGCTTCATGTAGCCATTTGCATTTTCTTCAAAAAGTTAACATGTGAATTACTTAGATGACACCATTGGATCTTTATGAGAATCCAAATAATGTTACACAAGCTTAGATCATAATGAGTATCAGCAGATGACTACTGCCTAAAAAGCATGGTGGAAGCAGGGATGCATTCGGCAGGAGCATATTCATTATGCAGAGATGGCTAGAAGGAGCCAGAAGAAACCATGTTCCTGTTTACAAAATGACCTTGAAAGTTCATTATTCTTCCTCACTATATACATCAATAAATCCTGCCGTAGTTGGAGAGAGCTCAAAGGAAGGGAGGCATTAACAGAGTGCTGGCGATGTTTATAGGATATGCAACAGTACAACGGGTGTTTTCATTGTGTAGCATCTGTGTTGTGCCATGGTGTAATTAGGTTCAGTGTGATTTCATTTTCAATTAAAGCTATCAGCTTAATTCACTTTTCTTCCCGGTTACTAACAAGGTAACTTTGAAAATATTTCAGGCTTATTAAGGATGTGTTCTTGTTTTTTTTTTTTTTTTTTTTTTTTTTTTAGTCTTTAAGATATTGTTTTATTTCTCCTAGGTACCCAATGGGAATAAAGTTCTTGCTTTACTGGAGGTGAGCACCCAATTTCAAGAAGGCCAACTTTTATTGAGGGTTTAGTACTCATTAGGGAGAAAGAAAAAGACAAGTAAAGGCATGTGGAATAAAGCATTGGGCTTGGACTCTGAATTTCCCAGTGACAGTATCATAATAAGTTTCAGTAATACAAAAGCTGAGGTTATTTAGGACCATTAGAAAAGGATGGGTCTTAGTTGGGGACATCCTTGTGAGTTCCTGGGGGATTTCCCTAGCTCCAGAGTTTTCCCTAACCCTTTAATGGTTCACTCTGTCGAGATATCTCTTTCATTGCTCTCCCTCTCAATCCTTCCCCCATTTCGGCCTTCTCGAACCCTCATGTTCCCACCTCTCATCTCCTCCCCTCTCATGAACTGGCTTTTTACAGCCCATTATCTATGTTGCCTTGCCCTACTCAGCAGTGATGCAGAGGGGAGGGGCTTGGCCCTGCCCCAACTTGGTATGCCAGTCTGTGTTGACTATGCAAGGGAGGCCTTACCCCCTATGAGAAGGGGATGAGGGTGGGATGGGGGGTGTGTGGGGGGAACAGGAGAAGAGGATGGAGGGGGAACAGGGGTGGGTATGTAAAATGAAAGAAAATTTAAATAAATAAATAAAAAGAAAAAATGTGATCTCTGCTAGTTCAGGCACCCTCTCCGCTATTGCTAGCAGTTAATCTGGGGTCATCTTTGTGGATCCCTGGGAATTTTCCTAGCACCAGGTTTCTCCCTAACCCCATTATGTCTCCCTCTATCAAGATATCTCTTTCATTGCTCTCCCACTCTGTCCTTCCCCAAGCTTGACCATCCTGTTCCCTCATGTTCTCATCCCCCATCCCCTCTGCTCTATTGCCCACCCCTCTCAGCTGAAGGTACCAGGCTTTGCTGACTCCCCATGGGATCCCCTACCCTTTTGGAGGAGGGGATGAGGGTGAGTTGGGGGAAAGCCTGAAGGGGACTGGGAGGAGGGATGAGAGGGAGATCTGTGGTTGGTATGTAAAATTAATAAAAAAATTTCTTAAATAAAAAAAGGATAGGAATGAGTCTGATTTTACCTTAGATGATCAATATCCAGGTGAGTGCTGGGCTGTGTTCTTTAACTTTCTCATGGTTGTCACAACATATTTGACAGAAGCAACAAAAGAAAGATTTATTTCAGCTTATGTTTGGATAGGATGCAGTCTGTAAGCGTGGGAAAGGCAGGCTAGAATTTATGGCATTGGGAATATATGGCAGGGACTTCTCATAGCTTCATGAACCAGGAGGTAAAGTATTTGGTCTAGAAGCAAGGATGGACTATAGATGTCACAGCCATTCCTTAGTGACTGGCTTCCTCCAGTTAGGACCTGACTCATAAAAGTTCCATGATCCCACTAAACACAAACTGTTGTCAGCCAGGTATCAAATATGCTCTAATATGAGCCTAGTGGGGAAATTTCACTCAAAACCATAACTATAAGCTCTCCAGAAAAAAAATGTTTTTAGAGATTTATTTTACTTTTATTTATATGATGTGTGTTTGTGAGGGTAACATGTATAGAGCTTGTGTGGATGCTGGCAGAAGCATCAGATGCCTAGGAGGTGGAGTTAAGGGCAACTGTGAACCTCTTGATGTGGATCCTGGGAATTAAATCCAGTCCCATGAAAGAGCAAGAAGTACTCTTAACCACTCAGGGGTCTGTGCCTTGAAACATAATGAAAAAAAAACCACCACATTATATTTGTAATATATATGAGAAAAAATTTCCTATCCCCATGTAACCCTTATAATTTAGAAGAAAGTAATTTAACCATAAATTTATAATGTATTTCTCCACTTTGGCAAGTAGGGAATGGATGAAAGGGTACTTTGGAAGGGTGGGATGGGAACAGGGAACAAAAAAAAAAAAAAAGGATTAAATCTGGTGTCCATATTTCAATGAACTGAATGACATAGCTAACCAAAATAACTAAATGATTTTTGCTAGCAGGGGTGCCATCTAGAATATCCTTAATGAATTCACCTAATTATCTAGAATTGCTTAGGGCAAATATGCCTGAAATCTGTGTTTTATTGGGGCAAGGATTTCTAGTTAGTTCATCAAGCAAAAATGCTCAGAATCCAAATACTCCATCAGGGTGGAAGTGAGGTGACTACATACCTAAGGTATAAACGTCCCTGTTAGTCTGGGCTACCACCTGCTTGGTGCTAGGGTGAGCAGCTATGACAGAGGCCTAAGAATTTTGCTGCTTCATCTGTACCCAGTGGTCACTTTCATTCTTGAAAATATTAGTAATTTGTAACAGGTAAGGTCTCAAATTCTTGTGAGTCTATCTTATGTTACGAGCACTTGAATTCTCAGATAAATAGGTACTCAGAAAACAGAAACCCTTCAATGTGTTACAGTGCTAGAGTTGGAGAAAGCTCTAATAGCACAAGCCAATCTGTCATTAATACCCTCCAGCAGCACCCCTTAGTGCTTCTCTTTATCTGTGCACAGCAGCATGTGAAGGTAGAGGAGGAGAGCTCAGGAGAAACTGTGTCGCAGGATGTACCACCAGCTGAGGGAAATCACTCTATGAGGCAGTGGGAGAGTGATATGGCAGAGATGGAGGGATGAGTATTAGGATTTTAGAAAAAGAAGACAGTGTTTAAGCTGACCAGTGAAGACCATATCCATTTCTCTGGTGGGCTTAGAGAACTAGATTGTTGGAGCTGAAATACTCCCCACCAACCATTAAGGCTGCCACAGATGAATACCTGCAGAAAACAAAATTGAGCTCTCCCAGAGCTAAAGCTGAAAGGAAAAAATCCATTATCTTGAAAGTCCAATATGAAAGCAATGTATCCACACATATGAAGAAAGTGAAGTTTGAGTCTGGGTAGATTTGTTCAAAAACTGGGAAAGAAAAAGGAAAAGGGAGAAAAAAATGTACATGCAGTAGAAAAGATTATTTCATGACTTAAAGAAACCAGATATTTTTTTCAGAAAAATACATTTTAAAATTTCTTCAAAACATTGTTCGCTGGAGGAATAGGTACTCTTGGCTCTAAGTAAAATTCAGCAGGATATGACCTACGGAAACTGGAAAAGGAGTATTAAGTATAAAATAGATAAGTGCTATGTCTACATAGGAAACACAAATGAAATGTATGGAGCTGACAGAATCTTATAGATAAGGTTTCCACAGACTCAATATTAAATAACTGGTTTGATAAAGGCACCAAAGTGGCAATCAAATAACTGCACCCAAAGGCAAGGTTGAACAAGCTCTCAGATGCCTACCAGGGAAAGCGATGGAGAAAGACATTTGAAAGACTAAGACATGTACCTTATGGGACCAGAAAAGATACTTCCAGGAAGAGAAGAAGAATTAAAAACAATCATTTGTTATGCTAAAGGGAAGCCTGAGAAAGCCTGTAATAGAGGAGGTTGCACATCCATATCATCATGGTGGCAACTATTCACAGCAATCAAGCCATGGAGTCAACCCAGGTGCCTGTCAGTGGCTGAATGGATAAAAATATATGTATATTGTTTAGCCATGAAGGGTAAATCCATGTTGTTTTCAGGAAATGTGGAATGGAGGTCTTCATGATAAGCAAAAAAAGTATGAGTTAGAAATACTCTTATCATATGTTCCCTTTCATATGTACAATCTTAAAAAAATCATGAAGGGCTAGGGATAGAGAGATGGCTCAGTGGTTGAATACTTTCTGCTCTTGTATCAACCCCAGCTTAGATCCCCAGCACCCACCTGGTAGCTCATCTACCTGTAATTTCACTTTGGGGTGTTCTGGCATCCTCTTATGACCGCTGTGGGAACCGCATCCACGTGATATACAGGCAGGCAAAACACTCATACACATAAAATCCACACAAATCTTTAAAACAAATGAACAGGGACTGTTAGGGGATAAGAGTGTGAATAGTGGCAGGAGGAACAAATTTGGATGGAAGGGAGTTAAAAAAAACTATCTTACGTGAATTTATTAAAATGTTATGAAACTATTTTGTTCAATTAATATACAATAATAAAAATTAAATCTTCTAGCCATTTTGACACTGAAGATAGTTTCCTCTAATATATTACATTTTGATGAGCTAAATAAAATTTTATATAGTTCATAATTTTGAAGACATCTTCATCAAAATAAATTTTTTATAACAAACATTCATATATAAACATTTGGATTATATATCTTAGATATTTTAAATTAAAGAAGGAATGGAATGAATATTTAATCTTAGCATTCAGGAAAGGATTTGGTATGTGCATGTGTGCAAACAGAAGCAAATATTTTTTAAGAGAAAGAAAAATTAATATAAAGCAGAATTTAATACTAACTAGGTAACAACTCATTAACATGTTTTTTAAAAGTTTATTTCATGATGAAACTGAGGCATGAATTCCTTCCTGTGGAACAGGAATCAAACTGAATTAGAAAGAAGTGGCTATCCCTATAACCATAATGCCATTATTGTTCCTGTGGGATCATCTTGCTTGGCAGTTTGCTTTAGCACACAGAGTATAGGACTAATTAAGATCATTGATTGCCTTTTCTTCCCTAGCAGTCTGCATAGCATTTTTTTCAGCACTAGGAAAGCTAGCTATCACAGAGATAGTTTCCTGACAAGTTTAAGATTAAGTTCTCTGTGTTCTATAATTAAGGTATATAGCATGTACAGCAATAGGGGCTTATGATATAGTTATGTTGGGCAATCAGGAGCAATGGAAGTAGTTCTTTCAGGGGTCTCAGGTGCCTCCCTGATCAATGATTCACACTGAAATTTGTATTAAATAGCCCATGTTTCCTAGAAGCAACAATGTCTATCTATGCAAGCTACTATTACTCAAACTCCTGGTTGTTTTTTAAACATTTAGTAACCAAATTGCTGGATGTCCATTGGGCTTCCTCACACACTCTTAGTTTTGGTTTATCTACTCTTTATCAAATCTTTCTCCCCACCCTCTTGCTCCCATTCCTTCTTAAACCTTTAACTTCCAGTATCAATATTATTTTCACTTGGTCTTACTGCTTTCAACAGAACATTAACTATAGCAATTTGATATAGAAAGGGGGGATAGCTAGACAGATACTAGACAGATAGGCCTAATGATTGCAATTTAATTTTTCTCATTTTGGAACTGATTTGAAACCCCCAAGTATTACATTGTTTCTTGTTCTGTTTACTTCTACCCTACTCCATTTCCAAACACATATTGTATACTGTATTTCTTTTTCCATATTTCAAGATATGAACCAACCTCTTTATATTTCTTAAAATATGTATTTAAAGGCATTTCCTCAATATTCTTGAACAACATCTAATCAAGTTCTTATTGTCAGGGTAATTATGAAAGCTTATTCAACTTTAATTTCCCAGTTCCATGTTATTCTTCTTATCTCCAGAAGACAGTTCTCAATTTTGTTCTGGTTCGGTTTATTAGTCTACTTTTAAACCTGATTTTGGTGTAGGGAACAGAGTAAGCCTAGAGTAAATGCACAAGAAGGGATGAAGAAGTTTTGAGTGAATCTGTATTGTTTGACATGGCCATGCCCATGTCCATGTCCAAGGCCTTCGTCCCAAGCTTTCTCCTGGGGTGTCAGGCTCAGAGTAATGGCAAAGTATTTCTCTGTTCAGATGCAAATGCTGATAGTGCATGCAACTGTATGAGTTGCACACAAATTGTTGACCAGGGTGTGCAAAACCTACAACTGCAGCTTCCTCCTCCTGGATGTTTATAGTCCAAGATACTTGACTACAGAGACCTCCTCTACTTCCTTCCCTTGTACTGCACATAATAAATGGGCTGATGTTCCTGGTTGTTGTATAAGTAGTAAGTAGGTGAAGCTCCATAAAAGTGTGCACAGCCTACCTGACTCCAGCTTTTCTGCTTGTCTGTTGTTTCTTTAGCATCTACCCTTCTCTCATTTCTTTATTGCTTCCACTCAGGTTTCTGGGACCAAGACATGTTAGGTTCCTCAGCTTAGCTGATCAGAAATGCTGTTTTGTAAACATAAGGTACTTTGTCATCCTGTACTATGACAAAATTGAAAGTCACATCATGTTTTTGGGGGATAATAATATAATTACAGCATTTTCCTTCCCTTCCTTCCCTTCCAACTCTCCCATACACTCCTCCCCATGTTCTTTCAAATCCATGGCCTCTTCTTTCACTAATTGTTATTTCAGGCATATATGAATCTGAATATATGCTTATATTCCTAAATGTAATCTGTAAAGTTCATATTATGTTACTTATATGTACATCAGTGAAGTCATGGTTATTGGATGAGAATCTACAACCACTGATTTATGAAAGTAACATAATCCCTAACAATAATGTCTAAACATTTGTCCTTATACCCACAGATGAGTATGATCTTCACCCCTCATCAAGGAAACTTCATTTGCAAAATGCAGAGACCACTATAGAAAACTACAATTAATCAAAATGCAGAGTTGTGGAGCCCAGTTTCAATGGATTATCTCCAAAACACTCCCACACTTAAGGCTCAGTGAATGTTGCAGAAGAGGAGGTGAAAAGATTGTATGATCCAAAGGATCAGGGGTTTTGCTATGAGAGTGTGTCTCCTTGTAACAGCAGAAGCTATACCTGTAAAATCTCACCAACACCGCCCACATGTGAGCTGAATAAGGACAACATCAATGGACATGCCAAACTGGTCGGAAATGTCCTTGAGACCTCAACCACACAAGAAGAGCTGTAGAACAACTGATAAACTGTGGGAGCATTTGGAGACTTGATCTTTTCCAGAGAGGATTTGGTGTCCAGTGCCAAATGTTCAGCTCTGAAAACATACATACATAAATATATATTGTATTTCATAAAAAATTATTTTCTCAATAGTTATATTACTAATTTAGTAAGTCTACCGGTTGGTTCTCATATGTGAGGTGTATCTTTTATTGATCTTATCAATTTGGAGATCCCACAGAGTGAGATTGTCTGCAACTTCATTCCAGATTTTCCCCCAATGTTTGCATTATCACATAGACAGAAGAGCTGTGTTACTTGTATTTTCCCGAGAGTATCTTCTTAGGCATGTGTGCAGCTTCTTAAGTCTCCTTATGACTTGTCTCAACTTGAATAAATTTATGTGAAATGTTAATAACATGAATTGCTTATTCTTTGGTATTCTGAGTGTAACATGAGTACTTAAAATTTAAAAGCACAGAATACTAGTTTTAGTATCATGATCCTATTTGGATTGTGCAGCTCTGAAATTTCTCATCTCCAGTAAAAGAATCAATAGTATAGGATTACACTATCCAGAATTATAACCATTCAATATCTACCTCTCACAGGTTTTATAGATGAAATACCTGTACTTTCCAAATAGCACTGATTAGTCTTGTCTGAAACAATGGGACATTCTTTTGGTCTAGAATGGCAAGTTTTAACCTTATAGGTGAATTTTAATTACAAAAGCAAGGATTCCAAAGGGAAAATGAAATACCATTGTTACTTTGGCAGTGTTAATAGATGCATTCAATGACTTTCATCAATTACATCTAATATATGGACAGAAGACATTAAATAGTAAGACCTCTCCTTATGTTGTTTGTAGTAATTGGCGATGCTAACAATTATTTGACAGTAAAAGCACAGGTGATCCTTTCTCTGGCAGAGGAAGGCTTATGTGCAATATCTTTGTCCTATTTCGTCTTTCTGATCTTGGTGGGTTGTCTAATCTTTTATTTTGTGTTTGTACAACAACTCATCTTTTGAAAGTTCTTTTCATTTACTATCCATTGAAGTAATGGGGCATCAACTTGAGATTTTGGTGGTTTGAAAGCAACCTAGAATACTTAGCATGTATTCTAATGAGACAATACTTGGCAACTGATCATAGGATGCAAGTTAATTCTTAAATTTAAGGAGTTACTATGCACTGACACACATGCTCACACCCAAAGAGAAAAGACATGTAAAATTATCTTTTTCTTACAATAAGCATAAGAAATAAAGTATTTAACCAATAGAAGAACTAATTGCATCTTCCTTGCTCATCAGCATTTAATGTGCTATTCATTACTGTCTATAGTTTTTATTACATTTTGCTTTATAACTGTATGTTTTCAACTTCCACTCATGTCTCCCATGTTTTAACTCAATGGTGTTATTCTTAAATTGACCCCCTGCTTTAGCTCTTCAACTTTTATATTTGTTTCTGTGACTTTCCTGAAAAATAAAACAAAAACAAAAAAATAAAACCTTCCCTTATCTCTGAATCTCCAAATGTCCCCTCTTTCCTAGAGGGGTTGCTGATTGAATCTACAAATCAGTACAGTGGAGAGGGCAGTTTCATAGGAAGATGACCAGAGTTTGCAAAGAAATGTTTCCATTTTCAGAGAATAAATGATCTCTCTCACTTGTATTTGTATGGACTTGGTAAAAGAGAGGTACTGTGAGACTTGGATTAATTTGGATTAACAGTGAGTCTTTGATTGGGGGATATGGGGGGTATCACTTTAGTGATGCAGATTTAGGGTCTTAGTTGAGAGGTTTAAAAACTGGGTTTCTTCAGGCAACATGGAGATAATTAGATGCTCTTTAAACTCACTGGAGCCCAGTATAGGCTGCAAACTGCACAACGGTTCCTTTAGTATGAAACATTTCTCTCTGGGACAAGATGATTGTCTGTCTGTCTGTCTCTGTCTTATCTTTCTGTGATGGGAATTGAACCAAAGGCTTCATACACTGATTTCTTTTAAAAAAATAAATGTTTATAGGCATTTAAATTTAGCAATTATAGTATTGTTTGATGACAACTGAGTTAGAAAGTGAATAGTCTAGGGTAATATTTCCAGGCTAAAGGAAAGTCTGAAAAGCTTTTACACCTAAGCAGAATGGATTTATCTGAAGGACATTCCTGAATGTTGATGAATATTATCAAAATCTGTTCTCGCATTCACTGTTCTCATATTCCATATTTAAATATCACCTTTGTGATAGTTCAGTCGTTTTTTTTAATGATATTAATATTGCTCACTAACTGAGTTGAATTATGATCCCATGAGAAAAGCAATCCCACCTATTTCACTTCATCTTGAGTCAATGAATGCAGTCTCTCTCTTTCCCTCCCCCCCCGCCCCGCCCCCCCCCCCCCCCCCCCCCGCGCCCCGCCGTGTGTGTATAGCATGCATGTGTGTGTCAAAGATCAAAACTGGCCTCAAACGTCGATGTTACAGCTTCCCATTGAGCCGCACTCTTAGTTGAATGAGTATAACATTCGGTCAGGCGTTGTTTGCTTTTAGGTTGTATCTTGTGTTAACTTACTTTGTTCTTCACACACCTTGTGATAGAAAAAAAAATAAAATTTAAGAATAAGTTAGAGGAAATACTTTCAATAAAGGAAAGTTCACAGGAAAAGAGTACTGTGGCGGGACAGCTGAGGACTGTCAGAAAAATAAGGGCCAAACGACTCACATGTGCCCACAGAGAAGCAAGGTCAAGGTTAGTTATGAGAAAGGCCATCTAAAGCGAGAGGCAACTGCGACGAAGAAAAACCATAGGTAACTCGGGATTGGCGAGAGAAAACACACAGTAGCTGGTGCAGTCAGAACGGAAGGTTTTAAAAGCAGCATCGAGAGAATTGAAATCATCTATGTGTGTTCTTTTTGGTTCTTGGTATGAAAATGAGGTTCAGATGGTGATACAAGGCATAAGAAGAGCCAGACCACTGTAATCAGATAAATTTTATTATTAAGTTACAATTAAAATCTGCTATATAAACCTTGGTTCTTGGTCAAATATTTGGTGAAACCATTCCATGGGCAGTGGTGAAAAATAGGATGCTATTATTGTTAAAAAAAATAAAAAGATCAACAAACAAGCAAAAAACCTTGGCAGACATAGGGGTTAACAAAGGGTTCAGGGGTGTATTTGGCTATTCTTGATCAGTTAGTTCTGCTTCGGAAACTTCCCCAACTTGCTTAAGGAAAAGACATGGAAATTCAGTCAATAGCCCTAGCCTTCAAGTAACAGCCACAGAACTATGGAGTTCAGAAGACATGGCTTTCTGAGCCTCTGGTCCCCACAGTCATGTCACCCAAAGGCCCAGTGATGCTACCCAGACCTAGCACTTGAATCCCAGGCTGAGTCTCCTATAATGCAACATGTCAGATATTTTTTCCCTCTGTATCATATAATAACTACCAGTTTTCACATTAGATATGGCAACATATAAAAGTTACCAGTTTAAAAAAAAACCAAAACAATATTTTCCATCTTGTGCAAAACTGCCAGTGGAGGAGCCTTCTGGGGGACCAAGTCATGCAGGGCTATCACTCCATGCAAGCATTCAGTTAATCACCATTTCTGGAGACGTAAAGAAACTTAGATGGGAATCGATACAGAAGACATTTAAAAGGACTAAAAAGTCAGACAAATGTGGTAAAAATAATGTCTTAAACTTTATTAGCTTTCAGGAATCATAAAGGAAGTCATTATTGGGAAACAGATTAAAAGCCAGGAAACCAGATCGACCCGATCTTAGAGCTCCATTTTCTTGTTGGTTGCGGCACCTGTTTTGAAATTGGTCGCTTCCCTCTGGGTTTTCTTTTTCATGTTTTGACTTCATGATCGAGTCCTCTTGCTATGTCAACATAAGTAAGAAAGAATGAAGCTTCTACTGTTTTATTTTCAACTGGGTTTTATTCCTACAAGGTGCAGATGTGGAGGGAGACCAGAAAGAACACAGAGCTGCCTACTGACTCCTTCCTACATATTTTATCTTGGGAAATCATCCTTCCCAGGGCAACCAGCTTCAGTATAATTCCTAGCTTAAAGATAACAGTACAGAGGCCCAGAGAAAGCTAGGGACTGGACAAGGTCATTGCTTTGCAAGTTAGAGACATGTAACTAGACCAGTCAAACTGAACTTTAAAACCTTCTTCTTATTTATTCTACGGTGTTCACTAGGGTAATGAGTTGTTGTACTGTAATTTGTTTACACAGATATCCTTTTCAAATAAGTTATAGAAACACCAGGCAAAGTTTCACAGAGTTGCAGACACAATGATTCTCTTATTTTTCCGTGATAGAAATGGAGCCAACTCCAGGGCATGTGCACTCAGCATGCTGCCATTCATGAAGAAGGCTGTTGGTGCCAGGCCAACTATGTGTCAAGGTAGCTCCACTTTCAAATCTGGGCATTTGAGTGCTACATTCTGAAAACATGTGCATGCTTCATCTAAGTAAAGCACAGAGGCATCTTGTTCTTGAAACAGATGCATCGTAAAATGCAAACACTTTGTACCAGAGATGGCTTATGAATCAGCTGTCCACGTAAATAAATACTTTCATGTTAAACATGATAAAAATGGAGAAAATACAATGTTTGCTTACCAAAGATGGTGAGGAAACATGAGACATAAAGCATCTGCTAATCTGTCAAATCAAATGAAAGACACATTATCTAAAAGATAATCAGCATTCCAAGATGAGGAGGAAATCTTGAAAAAATAAGAAAAGCCTAGAAATGCAAGCAGGTTCTGAGACTGCAGCTCACCACAAAAAGGGCTTTGGAGATTTCGACCCATTTCAAAGCATATTTTTACTACACACTTATTAAGCTTGAAGTATCCATTGTGTACAAGTAATTGACATTTCTTTGTAAAGCACTATTTTCAAAATAGAAAGCTATCAATCTTATTCAATTCTTTTTTTTTTTTTTTGGTTTCTTTTGAGAAAGGGTTTCTCTGTGTAGCTTTGTGCCTTTCCTGGAACTCGCTTTGTAGACCAGGCTGGTCTCGAACTCACAGAGATCCACCTGCCTCTTACTCCCGAGTGCTGGGATTAAAGGCGTGCGCCACTACCGCCCGGCTCCTATTCAATTCTTATACTGTCATTAATTCTCTTGACAAACAGAAGATGGCTCAGTCAAACTGAGATGCTGTATCAACATGACTTTAGCCTGCTTCTTATCACATTTATAGTAAATTTTATTTTTGGATCGAAAAAGGAAGAGTTCAGATATAAAAATTAGGTAGATTGATTATTGGCTGTGCTTGGAAGTTTCTGAATATACCTAACATAACAATGTAAAATTATTCATTTGAATATGTTCTCAGAGGAAGGTGAGGTTCTCAGATTGCTCTCTTTTGAAAAATAAGCATAGATGAATCTGCATTTTAAGATATATGTCTGTCTAGAAATCTAAAACTTTGTAACATAAGCAAAGGAATGAATTTCCTTGGACACAAGAGTCCCCATGCCATTTCTCTATGACTTTCCTTTTATAATTCAATTATAATGCCTTAGTCCAGGAAATTATAAAACAAATCCTCTTGTGAAATCAAACTAACACTCCCATATTTATTAATATCATAATTAATTTTAACAACCCATAAAAGATTTTATTAGAATTTGTGCTATATGATCTCACATCCATGTTTACCAAGCCAGTTCAGTGAGGGAGAAAGCTGTGGTTTGAAAAATACAAAAATACTGGTTTGTCTGATGATTGTCTACATCCACGAATTTAAATTCTCGAAGCCTGCTCCTTTTTAGGTGTCTACAATTAATATCTCACAGAGGCTAAGAATTGTCTCAAACACAGGATAGATCCTAGGTACCCACTGTCAGGAAGCCACCTGAGGATGACTCATCCACAGTAACATCTTTTGTAATGCATCTATCACCTTACCTAGCCTTGTCAGAATATGATTTATCCACTGGGAAAGCAAAATAAATAATATTTTTGATCTTATAATAGGTTTAGTATCTTGTGGTTCATGTTTTCAAATATAACATTTCTTCTAATGTTTGAGTATTCTTAAGGCAATTAAAGATGTCATTATTAGAAATACAAATTACTTAGGTAAAATAATTCACATACTTCCCTGGGTCTCAAACCAGCTTTGTGAACCTCTTAAATCTGAGCCACGGCAGGCACATATTACAACGTATTTTCTGACATCATTACAGACTTACTGTATGGGTCTGAAATCTGGGGTTTTAAAAATGTCACCAAAGAGTTCTTTTTGTTTTAAGATTCATTTATATTTTAAATTACGTGTACACATGTGTCTGTGTGTAGGTTTGTCCATATGCATTCAGTGCTTGTTGAGCTTGAAGAGGGTGTATTGTAGCTGAAGACACAGGTGGACGTGAGGGAACAGAAGTGGGTGCTAGGAATTGAATTCTGGCACCCTGGAACAGCAGTGTGTACTGACCACTGAGCTGCCTTTCCAGCTCTGCCTACTGAATCCACTAAGTGTGCAGACCGCCTTTGACGTAACCGGTAGTGACAGCATACATGGCAGTGGCTTGCAGCAGAGTTTCTTTGTTTTAATGGCCTTGTGTTTTGTTGAAAATATCACTGGGGGTAGCAACAGGTAAGAAATACTGTGGAATTGGGGACAAGCATTGTGCTTCAGCAAGCAAAAGAAAGGTCAATGTCTTAGAGGTGTTTGGCTTCTGGGATTTATGGAAAGATTTTATAACTATACAATTATAGCTATATGAAATCGTTTCACTTAATGGATATTGTATAGGAACAAAAGACTTTTTTTTAACTTTAAAGCTTTCTTATCCATGAATTCTCTTTCTACTAGTTTTATTAGAAAACAAATACAATACAACTGTTACATTGATATTTTGATTTTGTGTTTTGGGCTTTCTTTTAAAAAATGATTGAAAACAGATTCTTCTCTCATACAAGACATCCCAACCAAAGTTTTCCCTCCCTCCAGTTCTCCCAGCCCTCCACCTATCTTCTCTCTCCCCCAGATCCACTTCCCCTATGTTTCCTCTTCAGAAAAGAGCAGGCCTCCAAGGGAGGACAGCTAAACAGGAACTCTCATGTTTCAGAAATGTTGTAGGACACTTTAATAGTCACCTATCAAAGAGATAGATAGAAATGCTTCTTATTCTCACTTCGCAGACAAATGAACTTCAAAGATGTTAATTAATTTGACCAAAATCACACAGCAAATAAATAGTGAAGTCAACACACATCCCAGGCTATTTGGCTCCGTGTCCAAGGAACTTTCCATACTCTCAAGCTACTCATATAGAAAGTGCATTTTCTTTGTTCTCTTTGAAAAGCACATTTGTGTCCCATGTCCTTGCATTTAAAACATCACTACATTCTTTAAAACTGTTGGGACAAGTGTTTTTCATGACAATGTACATTTCTGTAGAAATTTGAAAAGTCACAAAGTGGAATTGTTTTGTGTGTGTGTGTGTGTGTGTGTGTGTGTATATATATTTATGTGTGCTTGTGAGAGAGACATGAGAGAGAGAGAGAGAGAGAGAGAGAGAGAGACAGAGAGAGAGAGAGAGACAGAGAGAGATATACAGAGAAAGATTTTGTATATTATAAAGTGAATGTGGAATGGTTATGTTATAAGCAATATTCATCTAAATGATTTTCCATTATGTCACTCAAAAACTCTTCCCTAGTAATGTCTGTCTTGTACTGTGTAATTTTCCAAATGGAAAGTGTGTGATATTAGATTAGTTATACAAACAAGTATTTTGAATGCCCAGGGGAGTCCTTGCCTGGAGGAGATGGGAATGGGGGGTGGATTGGGAGGAGGGCGGGGTGGGGGTCGGGAGGAGGGGGGACAGGGGAATCCATGGCTGATATGTAAAATTAAATTAAACTATAAAATTAAAAAAAAAATAAAAAAAGCATATGTGAAACTTTAAGTAATCAGACACAAACTACTAAAAAGCTCCCAGATTTGGGCCTTCTGTGCTATCCCAATTAAGGTGGATTTTTTTTTCCACTCTGGGAATTGCACTGTATAACTGATTACCAAGCACATCATGTAAACGGCTCTTAGAAACTGCAAACAGCCCATTATGGAGAATGCACCTTATTAACAAAGGTCATTTTAGAATCTCACCCTGGTAACTAATCGCGTCAAATGTACAGTACATCAATAGGTGCGTAGACTAGGAAGCAGCGTTTTCCAATTAAGTGAATCAGTTTGACCTTCTGAACTATAAATAAACTGCAGCAACAGCTCCTGATTAGGCTTAAGGATTCTGACTTCCATCGCAAACAAATGCCTCAGAATTAAAGCATACTTAGAAAGTTAATCCTGTAAAGAGTCAATGAACAGATTTAGTTTCCGCATTAATGCCTTGGACCTGAGTTTCCTGGAATTTTGCAGTGGAGGCAGAATGGTATTGCACCACTTTGAATAGATAAACAGGCTCTGAATTAGATTTCATCCTCCCTTAGGATAACTAATTTAACAAAAGCAAACCCACTTTCAAAACAGAGTAAAATATTTGCTTCTCTGAATAATGAGAGGGCTTGGTTGGTTTACTGCTCCTATATGAATACACACAATTAACTCTACTCAGTGGAAGCTTGCACCACTTGTTAAGAAGAGATTTTGGCTTCTGTTTGCTTTTGTTTGATGTCTAGCCCACAATTGTTGCAAACCCCATTTACTCACTTTAGATCAGAAAGGAAAATACATCCATTCCTTTAATCCAATAGCCTCATGCTTCGTACTCATATCTGATATTGTTGATGCACCTTCAAGGAAATGTACAGGTGAGTGGTTTTCTAGTCTTCATAATGGCTTTCCATAGGTCTCAGGGTTGCTCTTGCACAAGATTATGTATCTGAACTAAATAAAGTTTAAACACTTTTGTAACTCTAAAGTTTCCTGAACTCTAAAACTTTATAATTATGAAAGTCCAGGAATTGTTTAACCAGCCCAAGTAGAAGGGGCTAATTTTCAACAGTATCCAAGGCTATTTTTCAGAGTTCATGAAGAGATGAAATCAGCAGTAAGCCTAAATAAACTGCAGCTGGTTATTTTCCCACCAACAGGAAACAGATTTAATAATTAGGGAAAGAAGAATCACATATAGAAGTCATTTTAGAAACTTTGTATAAAAATTTCAGTTTCTCATGATATCTTTGAATACCATTGTAGACTTGGTTTGTATGGAAATGCTGGCCTTGGTCGTGACAGGGCTGGTAAGGACTTGGTTCCTTCAAGTGTACATAGGAACATTGGAAATCACACACTGTGGTTAGAGATATCTCATGTGAAATCTTATTATATGATTTCGAGAGTGATTAGTTTTCACCACTTCAGCAATGTTAGGGCAGAACGGGGATTATCTTCTTGAACCATGATGACAGAGGTATGTATATTTTATTTGGAGAAGAAGTTATGGTGAATTTGAGACTATAAAATAGTGAATTTTCAGGATTATTAAAAAGGGTCTACATTATATTAATTTGAAAATTGAATGCTTGACTAGGTCAGTGGTGGCAAAATTAAGCATACATATACAATTTTGGAAAAAAATGTCATCTTATGCAACATCTTCTTCAACCTGTGCAAATAAGAGTGAAAAATACCTGACATAACACAGGAATCATCCTTTTGCCTACCTTTTATTTATTTTTCTGTGCCTCTGGAGACATTTCATTCTCTATTATAAAATTTCCCATCTCAGAAACAGAGCACACAATGGGTAGATCCACACAGAATCTCTTGCAACTTAATATGTCATCTTTTCCAAAAGAATATTATTTAAAATGAGAAATGGTACTTAATTTGAGTGACTGAGTCCCTTTTAATCATGTGCTACCTGAATCCATGGACTATTTCTACTCAGAAGATTTTCCCAGAAGGCTTTCTCATTCTCTAACACAAAAAGGTGGCTATTATTCTCTCTTCACAGTGTGAGAAGGCACTGGATCAATGCATGCTTTGTGAAGGTTTGTTTCTTTTGTTTACTATATGTACAGATATCCCTCAGCACCTAGAACAATGCCAGATACAGAATAAGCACTCAATAGGTACTAAGTGCACGAGTCCTCCTATCTCTCACTATCAAAATGTAAATGTATAAAAACAAGAGGACTGTAGAGATCTGGTTATGAAACATTACAGTTAACTCTTGATACCTGCAGAGAAATGATTCCAGGATCGATCCCAAAGGATATAAAAATCCAAGGATGATGAAATATCTTACGAAACATATAACTTTGCACAAAATACAAACTTCTTTAAATGATCTCTAGTATAATCCTCAAGATACTGGAATTACAGTGTAAATAGTATACTGTATTGTTTGGGAGTATAATGACAAGAAACAACTGTATATGTTCAATATAGATACATTTTGTTTAAAATGTGGTTCACTTGATCTTCAGTTATAGAGACTATGAGTACCTATGAATATGGACAACTTGTGGGGCATTTACCCACCAACCCCACAGCTCTCCAGAGTTTTCTTGAGTGTGAGCCGCAGGAAATATTAGATAGAAGGATTTATTGCAGAGAATCTTGCGGAGATAAACAGATAGAAAATAAAGGATAGCCTCAAGAGGGTCTATAACCTTTTCCAACGGGCCCCGACTGTCTCTGCCCCAGGGTTTTTATAGAGACGCCAAGGGGTGGAGCAAAAGACCTCATCCCCCAGCACAGCGAATTGAAGATCATCTCAGACACCTGCACTCAGGCCCGTGGTCCTAATCATCCTCTATGCGGACCTGCTGGGTAAAGCCACGAGGAACCTGAGAACGGGCTCCCACAACGACTGACTAAAATCTGAGGAGATTGGATTGAAGTAGAAATGGCTGCCAAACATTACGAGTTAATGTGGTAGAGATTGCAAAATGCTTATCAAAAATACTTTCTCTTCCTCCCGAGCCTAGCAAGCAGACTACACTTCCCAATTTCCTTTACACTTTTGAGTGCCCATGTGTGCAAGTTTGAGCCAACTCAAATGTGAGCTGAAGGGGCAGGAACTATTCTCAGAACTTACAGAGCCATTCACATGCTCTTCTTTAACACATTCTCTGCTCCTCTTTGTGTACTGGATAAGATCTGTCAGAATATTTGAAGCCCTAGAAAAGATATCAGGAGATTGGGTACTGATCCATGATGGAGAAGTGCCCTGGCAGAACTGGAACTGTATATTCAATCTTACTTGGGTGAGATTGCATTCAGGAGAAGTAGTGACAGCAGGGTAATAGAAATCAGGATTAAGAAATGGAAACATTGTAAATATTAATATCAGAGTTAAGCACTTTTGTAAGACAAATTGCTAAACGATCTTGCTAATAAAAAACCAAGAGCTAGATATTGGGGTGAAAACTGAGAGATCAGAGGAATAGAACAAGGCAAGCCACAAGTTCTTACCACTAGGAAATCCTCAGCCCAAGAGAGAGCTACTTCCTGTATACTCATGCCTATATACCTTTCTGTGCCCTGCATCTTACTTCCTCTCTCCATCCAGCTACATCACTTCCTCTTTCTGCCCAGCCCTATCACTCTCTGTCTGTTTGTACAGACCTCCAGATCTCTGTGTTTAACTAGTGCTGGGATTAAAGGTGTGTGCCACCACGCCTGGCTCTGTTCCCAGTGAGGAATCTCTGCCTCCCGAATGCTAGGATTAAAGGCATGTGCTACCACTGCCTGACCTCTGTGTTTAATATAGTGGCTAGCTTTTTCCTCTGATCCCCAGATAAGCTTTATTGGGGTGCACAAATAAAATATCACCACATACACTCATATGACAGTTAGCATTTGGTTCCATAGTAGTTAGATAATTAGTGACCAAAGACTAGCATGTCAAGAGGCTAGTAAGAAGAAAATACTATCAGTGTGTCAAAAAATAGATCCATGTGAAAGAAATACGGTAATGTTAAGCTAACATATGTCTTAAAACATTAAAAATCTTAAAGTTTCTGTTTCTCGATAAAAGGAAGGAAACAATGGGACAAAATGCAAAACTGACTTGGACATCACCACATAAGAATTACACTGTTCTTTTTTCCCCTTAATCCTTGAAATTTCAGCAATATGTGTTAAAAAGCTTCAGTACTCCAGTTGATGGGAGTAGGGCTCCATTTCCTTGGGTACCAGGCTAGTGATTTTAAATCACAAGAAGTTTTGGTGAGTTCGGCCCTGTATTCACACAATTGGGGTTCTATTCAGTAAAAAACTATACTTGAATCAGAACATTAGACACAAGAGGTTGTCCTGTCAGGATTCGAGGACACAGACGACTTCTGAGTTTAGTGTTCACTTGTCACAGTTAGAAGCATTAGCTTTGTCATGGCAATTTTTTTTTTCCCAGAGTTTTAGGATTCTCCAAGGTTTACGGAGAAAGATTAGCAAGTTTCCTGGAACAGAGGAAGAAATTGTTTCAGCTAACTCTGTCTCACAGCAAATGTCCACTGAAGAACATTAATTAGTCTGGGGACATTAAAACTCTTTCCTTGTCCTAGCATCCGGTATGCATGACTAAAACTTACATTCTAATCAGGGGAAACAAAACACACCACACACACGTTTTCCTCTGAAGTCCAATCGTCTTGATATGTGAATTGTTTTAGAATTCCCACTTGTGGCTGCACATCTAATGTTATCTTAGAAAATGTGCTAACAAGCTTGAACACGCTGTGACTTTTTATCACAACGAATGGTTCTGAAAAATGAAATCTGATGTTTCTTACTCGGAACGTAATGTGAAAGGAAAACAGTGCAGAGGAAATGGCAGGATTTATGCAGGATGGTGAGGCTGTCTTAATTTATTGTCTACATGGAACACTTTCTTCTTTCACTGTGACATAACTATTCTTATATTCTAACACATTTTTTTTACATAAGAATTTTCACTTTTTAGAAGATCTTCTATATTCAAACTGATCTCTTGGGAGAAGGGCTTAGTTGGCTCATTAACAATGTGTGAAGACTTCTGACATTGCCTTCCAAAATGTAGCACATTATTAGGAATAATATTGAGGTGAAGCAATAAAATTCTAAGGAAATTTTGGAACTCTGGGGAAGATCAGTGAATTGGAAATTAACTCATTATTCAGATACATAAGAGTCTGATAAAAAGTGAGCTTCCTGTAGAATATTGGCAATATTTACTATTATGAGTTCTAAATGCATAAAACTTCAAAACTTTGGAAATGAGGGGATATTGAATACACTTCTTGAAGACTATACAGCTAAGCTACTGGATGATCCCGTGCATTATATACATTCCTGGATTTCACTGAGACTTGTGTTATACAGTAAAGCATACAGTCTGAATGAGCCTTGTGCCTTTTAGAAACTTAACCCAAGAAACCACTAGGGGTTTGTGAATGAAGAGTCTGTGGAAGTCTAGTTGGATACTAGGATTTAACTTGAATATCAGCTTGCTAAAGGCAATAATGTAATTCTTGTGCATCTCATACCTCCACTAGTTTTAAGAATGAAAAAAAATATTTAAATGGATCTGATAGTTTTCTCCTTAATGTAGGAAATAAGAATTTATTATAAAGGCACAGGGAGTGGTCATTTCTTAAAATGAATTACTTATTTTTTTCCTGAGCCTGATCACAGTATCTCCTTCGTCCCTCCTCTCCTCGCAGTCCCTCCCCCCAACCTCCCTTCTTCCTGCCCCACCCTTCCTCCTTCTCTTTAGAAAAGGGTAGACCTCCCTAAGATGAGTGTAAACATCTTATCTTCTGAGCCTTGACTGTTCTCAGAGATGATGAAGGAAATAAATCACTACCAGAAATACTTGGGATGATTTCTGTTGGCAGGGATGGAGGGAGGGATAGTGCCTGCATACTTAAACAGGGAAGCTTGTTAAGCTTCTCCTCAGTAGCAGATACCTACATGTGGTATCCATGCTGTAGAGTATTTCAGGGATACATTGGAATCAATCTGGGTAGGATTCAGTGGAAGAGAGTAGTAACAGAAGGAGGGATTACAGCTCTAGATTTGAGTCAAACAGGCAGTTCTAGTAACTGATTATAGTAACAGCTATGGCAGTTTTGTAAGACTGAAGGGAACAGGAGGCAACCTTGAGAAAGACACATAATCTACCTAGTCCATTTAGTTTTCCTCCTGTGTGTTTAAGGCTGACCATTTGGGGATTGGGGAAGGTACCAGGGAACTTGCTCCTGAAGGAGATTGACTCTTCTGCTGTTGGCAGCCACTGATTGCCTGGAGCTTTTCCTATTGTTTCAGGATTAATAAACAACTCTCTGCTGAATTATGAAGGACAATTTATTTGGTAATCAAGCTTATTGATCAAGTAAAATTTAAACTACAAGTGTCTGTATAGAAGAATTTTACTTTTATTATCTTGAAGTTAAATATAAGATTTATTTATTGTGCACTGGACAATCATATTATTATTATGCAATGTCACTTAACATCATCTGTAATTAAATTAATAAGACCAGCACTGTAGTGTAGCTGGAGATGTCCCAGTGCAGCCTGGGCCGGCAGCCACTCAGATTCAAATAAACATACAGGCACCTATATTATTTAAACTGTTTGGCCTAATGGCTCAGGCTTCTTGCTATCTAGTTCTTGTATCTTAAATTAACCCATTTCTATAAATCTATACCTTGCAACATGGCTCGTGGCTTACCGGTATCTTACATGTTGCTTTTTGGAGGGCAGGCTGGTATCTCCTTCCCTCAGCCTTCCACTTCCCAGAATTCTCCTCCCTCTTTGTCCTGCCTATCCTTCCTGCCTGGCTACTGGCCAATCAGCATTTTATTTATCAGTCAATCATCCACAGCAGTGTAGTTTGTTCACAATATAATATTCACATTATAATGGGTATGAATCTTACTATTAAATGAATCCCTATGAAATAAATAATAGTTACTAATTACCAATAATTACAGGATAGGTATCATACATAAATCATTGTAATTTTCAAAATTAATTGAAAAATAATTATTCTGGCCAATTATTTGTTAAGAATTTTGAGGGCATTATATTATAGCTATTTTGCCATACAGAAATAATTTATTCTTAAATTTGATGGATATACCAGGCTTTATTCTTTGAAATTCTGACATATAAAATAGCTTCTAATATAGTATACATTATTTTCACCATATATCAGGATGAGAATATGACTTTTAGAAAGCAAAATGGAAAACCAAAGTATGTAAAAAATTTTCTTCCATCATTTGAATTTGAGGAGATATATAGACAACTATAAAAAGGAGAGTTCATAGTTAATATTTTAAGTAGAACATGGGACTGACATAGTGAAGAAGATGTGAATTGAATATTTACCTCCATGTCAAGCATAGATGATAAATTTCAAAATCAGACAATATGCATGAAGAATTCATTGTATTAAATTATATTCAATACTATTTTCAAAAGTTATAGGTATTTAAGGCTTCAACTTTAATATTAAAAGTCAGAAAATGTTGTCAACCTTAATGATAGAAGAGACTTCACAAACATTAATAAATTATTCAAAATCACTAAAAATATAATAGTTACCAACTGCTATAAACCAAAGTATGCATTGGGTTTTTTTTTGATATTGCAAATATGTGGGGTAGAACATGGTGATCAGAAAAGTGAGAATGGAAATACATGGCAGCATTTTTCAGACAGTCTTGGCAACACAATAAGCATGAAAATAATGTTAAGTATCCAACGCCAAAGTCTGAGAAGCCACAGAGGCATTCTGAACAGTGAGAATGAGGATATTGGCCAAGACTCGCTGAGTGGACGTATGTACAGTTTATCTTTTGCCAAGGAAACAACTGGTATTTAGAGAATAATCCAGAAGGCTTATATCTCCTTTACTTTATCAAAAAAGGAACATGCCAAGTTATTTCATCCAGTATTTTGCTTGGCACTATGACATATTATAGAAGGATCACACCTTGTTATCAAAGTGCTTAAAGAAACACAAAATCAACTTCAACGTAAGTATAAAACATATGAAATATGAGGGATATAAGAACGCTGCCAATGCTATCAAAGAGTGATGAACATGAAACCTTCAGCATAGTTTAAAGCATTTTACACAGTTTTCACACACATTCTCTAAGTTCAATTGGAAGTTATAAGGCAAAAAGATTTCTTGATCCAGTATGTTTTAAATCCTTTTTCTTGAACAGATAAAGTACACTAAAAGTCCATTTAGCAGCATAAAATGGGAACCACTATCATAATGGGAATGAGGAGTTCAATGTTAAAGTAATAATTAAATAATATCACTCTAAATCTCCTGAAAATTGGTGAATATTCATAGAAATCTAGACTCCTTAGTGCACAAGTGATACTTAAAATATATGCCTTTAACATTTGTTTCATCTTTATTAATCACTTTAGTAAAATAAATTGGAACAAAATTCATTTAAATAGGTGACTGCAAAATCATTTTAGAGATTATAAAAAATTTTAAAACAACGTGTTGATGTTTATGAAAATACTGTTGAGTTAAACAGATTATTGTTATTAGAAATAATTTACAACTTACTAGGAACGATTTTGGCTATCACCTTCACACTCAGCAATCTGTCATTCAAATGTAACTACAAAGTCACTTTTCTTCACCAAATGCAATCCTTTTTATTAAAAAAAATCTATGTTAAAAGCAAGATTTACATCGCTTAAATTAATAATGTAACAACACTGCAAGAAAGTCCCAGTGGTAAGACTACTATTCTTAAAGAAGTAAAATGGCTCAATTTTATCAAAATTAGTAGTCTCATTATATTTTTTGCAATATGTTCAGAAAAAAAAGTTCTGTCCACATTTTAAAATCACTTTTATTATCTTCTAATTATACTATTAGGGAAGGAAAGAAATAGACTCATAACTGTGTATTAACGAGGATAACTTGAAGAAATAGCAACTTTCTTTTTGTGACTAGTCACTGTCAAAGCAAATGATGCCTGAAAGTGAAGTGGGAGGAATCTCCCCAAAGATGAAAGGAATGATTGGATTCTAAAAGTGAGATTTATATTGCTATTGATCTGTGATTAAATCCTTTTTTTTTGACAACTTGCAGATGGAATATTAGGGTAGTTTCTAGGAACTATACAGACTAAGATAAATGCCAGAAAGTGGATAGGAGATTGTAATTCCAATTTCCACCATGGTAATTTGGTTCTACAGAAAACAACATTACCAGATAGATTTATAGCTAGTTGCTAGTGTCCAAACATCAATGATGGATGGCTTGATTTCAAACTGGAGGGAGAATTTTAGCACCGAAACAAAGAGCTTGCCTCTCACATTTTATAACAAATGGTCTATGTTTTATAGCAATGACCGCATTGAGAGGGAGTAGAGTTGTTTGAATTTGCAAATTATATAAAACCAAGAAGGGAACTAAAATGTTGCACAGTGAAAAACTAAATGTCAGTCTAGATAAATTTGATACTAGCAGATAAAATATAAACCCACCCATGTTTTTAAAACAGAAAAACTATCTCAAATATAGATTTAAGATGCCTTGGGACTCAATGCATTTGGTTTTCATGTGGCTTCTTGTGAATCTACCTGCACCTTAGAGGCACATTATCTCAAATTAGGTACTGTCCTGTCTAATTCCATACACCTTGCTTTCAAGTAGAGTGAGGAGACAAGGGTAGGGTTGGGATAGGAATTTAGAGAAAGTGACCACTCAGAGTAAGAAGATGAATGTATATAAATCATGCTGTATTCAGACTAGCCTCTTAGATTTAAAACCTTCAGGGTGAAAACTCAGTGTTCTTACTTAGTAGACACAGTCACTCTATGGAAGTAGTGTTAATGGATAGAATTGTGGAGCAACTGTTTTCTAATTGAATAAATATTAATATGTTACATAATCATAAGTACCAAAATAGAAGACTCCTCATCAACCAAGGTCTTCGTTACAAAGTAAGTTTGATAACTAGTGAGAACAATGTATACCATTGTTGTATTAGTGCTACTTGTCAAAACAATACTTGCCACACATCATCGACCACCAACTATGATTGGAAATGTAATTGAGAGCCGGGCGGTGGTGGCACACGCCTTTAATCCCAGCATTCAGCAGGCAGAGCCAGGTGGATCTCTGTGAGTTCGAGGCCAGCCTGGGCTACAGAGTGAGTTCCAGGAAAGGCACAAAGCTACACAGAGAAACCCTGTCTCAAACAAACACAAACAAACAAGCAAACAACAGCAACAACAACAACAAAAAAGAAAATGTAATTGAATATAAATGAAATATTTATCAACATATAGGGGACCCTCATTATTTGCCTAGCACACCAATTATCCCAAACTTGATGTTATTTTTCTTTTGTAAAAGAAATGATACTCATAAGGTTAAGAGCACTTCTTTGCCTGTCAGCTTTGAAGTAGGCAAAAGAGTCTAGCTATCATGTAGCTGTCTCCTGAGTTAGCATCAAACATTAACATTTAGTTAATGAGAAACTCACCCAAGTGCCTATACCAAATATTGCATTTTTATGCTAATGTGTCAGTCAAATAAAATATTTTAAATGTATAAGGTAACAGGAAAAGCGAATCTGAAATAATATTCTAAAACCTTTTAATATCTCTATTGTTAATATTTTATTGTGCAGACATGGCACACTTCTAATATATTACATTGGAATATATATAAGTTACATATAAAATGACTTTTCAACTAGAAACATAGTTTGTAAAGTACTTATTGAAGATGATTACATTATGATATTCAAAAGTCTTTAAAAAATAAAAACAAAAATCATTGTTTCAGAAGCTATTCTGATTTCAACATTTTTGTTTATTTTCAGGCTGAAAACATTACAACAGACTCTGAAATATTATGCATAAACTTCCTCTGCAGCAGCTGTGGCTAGGAAATAGGAATAATAATGTTTTCTCTTCTCTTACCTTGATGGGTTGTTTATGAGGATCAAATGAGAATGTGGAAGCACTTTAGAACTGTAAAAATAACTGGAAATTCAGGGAAATTCTAAAATGAATAATGAGTGTGTGAACTCGATCATGAAGGTATTTTCATTTTCTTTAACGATATTATCCAAAGCTGTAATAAGATATGGAAACTCAGGCTATCTCCTAGGACATAGAGAATAATATTTTGGAGTCATTATCTTGAAATAGTCAGTAAGTCTAAGTGAAATATTCAAATATTAAAACACTAACAATAAATATGCTGAATAAATTTCAATATACTGATTATTTACCTCCAAAATTATGTTAATATCTGAAAGCACAATCATCAGGATATAGTGTCAATTGCTTGTTAAGATTGAAGATATTATATGCACTCATGTCTTTTGGATTCAAATCACACTTGTACAACATACCTAGTCCATAAATTTGAACAAGTAACATGAACTTTCTAAGCAGTTTAATTTATTATCTGTGAAATATAGGACTATTTACCTCTCAGGGTTGTTGAACAAATAATATAGCTGGTATGAGATATAAGTAGCACAGTGACTTATCAACAGAAAATTTTCAAAAATGAAGAACACACACACAAATTCACACACACACACACACACACACACACACACACACACACACACACGGGATGGGAAAAAGCAGAGAGACAGACAGACTGACAGACACAGACACACACACACACACACACACACACACACACACACACACACACAGAGACAGAGACAGAGACAGACAGACAGACAGATACAGACAGACAGACAGAGACAAAGACAGACAGACAGAGAAAGAGACAGAGACAGAAAGAAAAAACCCTTTACTTATAGTTCTATTCTATGCAGATTGTCTCTTGATTATATGTCCCTCCCTGTAATCTCCTTTGCTCAAGATACAGACTATCTTTTTATTTAAGCGGAGATATCTTTCATTCATTCTAATATTGTTTTCTGGAAACAGGTTCTTGCTATAGAGTCCAAGCTGGCTTCAGATGCAAGCTCCTCAATTCTCCCACCTCTGCCTCCCAAGCTAGGGTTACAAGAGTAGTCCATCAGATAGTATTTCCTTATATTCTTTCTTATACAAGTATTCGACATATACATTTTTTCTGTTTATAATTTGTGGTGAAACTTTAGCTAGAACCATACAATATATCATTAAATTGAAATTGGTTGAAATAAACACTATTTTCTTTTCTTTTAGAAATGAGTGCCGGGGTTACTGTGTTCCAGAGATAGCCACTCTGTGCTGCAGTGTTGAACCTCTGGATTTGCCTTTGGGAGAAGAAATGCATTTCAGATTCCCAGTCTGTTACTTTGAACCACTTAGACAAAGGATAGTATGTTGTGGAAAATCGTTTTATGTACTGTTTCTGCCTAAGATACCTTCTGACTGGTTTAAAAAGAGTTGAATGGTCAATAGCCAGGAAGGAGAGAAAAGGCGGGACCTCTGGGGAGAGAGAGGAACTCTGGGAAGAAGAGAGGTGGGTTTAGCCAGTGAGACATGGAGCAAGGCAGTTGCGCAGAATGCATGAGAGATAAAGAGCCACGTGGCAGAACTAGATTAATATAAATGGGTTACTTTAACTGATAAGGGCTAGTTGGGAACATGCCTAAGCTAAGGCCAAGCTTTCATAATTAATAAGAAATCTCTGTGTCATTATTTTGGAACTGGTGGTCCAAAGAAATTTGACTCCAACAGTATATGAAAGAGTTATTGCAACAAAGATAATGCCATTTAAAATATGTTGTAAAACTTAAGAACTGGATTACAGGAATAGCTATTTGGAAAAGTCTTCCCCTAACCACCCTGCTTTAAAAATGATCTTTACTGCAAGTTGATTGGGATTTTAACACTGATAATATTGCATACTACTCATGAGGCCATCCAAAGTGTTAGGAGCATATAAAATGAGGCTTTATAGGGAAACACAGGACTAGTCTCTTATATGGTCAAAGCTGTCTTGAGAAATGATGGTTAGGTTGGCAATTTGGATGAGAGTCCTTAGTTCCATGTATGGCTTGAACTTCCTTCTAGTATCAAGTTAATGCATGGTACTTTCTAGGAGCTTGTCCAAATATGTGGCAGAGAAAGAGGTGAGGTAAAGTATAGAAGTCTATAATCAAACAACAGAGAAATTTGGACTACAAGCAAAAGGCTTTGTTATTAAACTGTCAGTGCAAGTGGGATGGTATTGGTTAATGTCCAAGAGACTTCTCTTTTCCTTGTTGATAAGCTGGCCATCTACAATGAAGTTTTGATATGCAATGCAGGTCTGGCAGAAAGTCTGATGGAGGGCCAGGAGGAATAGTTTTACTCTCTAATAAAAAGAACGACATGAAAGCTAAATGATTCATTTCCTTATCATCAGGAGATTTGTGATTCAAAACCATAATGGAATAAAGTAATGAATTGATGAGTGACTCAGGAACATGTCAGGATGAATTCAAAATGCCATGTGTGTTCCAAAAATATTATGACACTTTTAGACAAAAAAAAATCACAAAAATATTTCATGTTTCAGCAATAATTATTTTTTTAGTAACAATGGCTGTCTCCTTGTAATCAAGAGGGCTAATTGTTCTTAACAAACCTTGGTTAATTAAAATTAGTTAATTGCTTGACATTATTCACTATACTTTTTGGACTAGACACAACATTTCAAATAATTTGAGTAGTTATTGGGCATAATCATTTTGAGTACATAATGTAAAGTTTGACTCCTTTCCTATTGTGTAAGCATTTTAGCATGTGATTGCATGAATGGGGTTGAAGCTCAGTGGTATAGTGTTTATTTAGTGTTTCCTTAGCCCTCGGATTGTAGTAGATAGAATAAAATGACTCCTTAAGGGTGCTTTGTCAACTCCCCCCAAACTGTGAATATATTACATTACAAGACAAAGAGAATACGCAATGAGGGTAGGAGGGTTTTTGGTGATAAGTCTTATATTCTTCAGTATTGTCCTTTGTTTGGATTCCCAGTCAGTATGCTCGTGATTGTAACTCCTAAACCATGAACAAATCAAAATATACCAAGCTAACCTAATATTTTTATTTCCAGCCTTGAGGTGGCATCATGGAGTTCTACATTTTGAAAACTCTGATAGTATTCCAACTAAACCTTGTCATCTACAATCTCTAGAAAGTGCAGTGGTAGTTGCTGCAGCTTATCAGTGAAGTCACATGGTGTTTACACATCTTTTCAGCGGCTCTACGATTCCCCATGCACATAGTGTACATCATCACAGACTTATTTTTAGTGACATGAAGAAAAAAATTAGTATTATTTTTTATGAAAGCCCCAATAATGTCAGGAATTATCCATCCTTTATGCTATTTACATGATCCTACTGTAAACATTTATTTATTTTTCTATTTGTTAATGGAAAAATTGGACCATGGACCAAATGTTTTAATTTTAAGGTTTGTAAATATTCTTCAGATGGTAGAACTCTCCATTTTCTTCCATGAGCAGGGACTTTTATTCTTCCCATTAATAGTGGCTTTTTTTCCTGTGTGATATTTGAGTAAAGAATGGTAAGAGCTGAAGTGTTATCTTATACAGATGCTTTGACAATGCAATTGCATAATGCTAGTGGAGTTATGACTTGTCATCATATACCCTAAGGTTTTCTTTCTGGTTTCTTGTCCTGATCACTTCAAACATCCTACAGAGTTTCTTTTGATTCAGCCCCATAAGGAGATATGAGCTGAACTAGTCACATTTTGCTTTTTTATATTTCTCTGTTTCTCAGAGTAGAGGGCAAACTCTCTGCAATGAATGCTCGGAAAGCTACATGCTTCCTTTCAAATAGATAACTAAGATATGAAGCCAGTTCAGTTGTTCATGGGGAATCCTGCCTGTTTCAGACCCGAGTTCTCAGCTGGCGTCAAATGTTTATGTGTATTTATTTTTATATAATGTTTAACAGAAACATTACCAGATTAAACTTTTTTCTTAGATACACAGCTTTTGATGGTAATTTCAATGTGACACCAAATCAGTGAGTTACTCTTTGTTTTAGAAATCATAAAATCATTGTGTTTCATCATCTGGCTCACTCAAAAAAAAAAAAAAAAACTGTAACCATTAATAATAAGATGAAGAAAACAGAGGCCGGCCCCCAGCTCCCATCTTGCTCCGGACTTCCCTTTTGGAAAACTGGTGAGTGCCCTTCCTTGCCCCAGACCCCATCCCTGGGCACCAGCCACTCCAGGGAAGACCTGCCCAACTTGGCCCCAGGTTCTGGCCACCTGGCAGGTTCCCTGCTAGCCCCACCGGGAAGGATCCCCTTCTCCAAGACCCCTGGCAGACCCTGCAGTCTCCACGCCCTGCCCCCACTCCCATCCCCCTGAGCCCCAAGCCTCTTCCTGAGACTTAGAGGCCGGCCCCCAGCTCCCATCTTGCTCCGGACTTCCCTTTTGGAAAACTGGTGAGTGCCCTTCCTTGCCCCGGACCCCATCCCTGGGCACCAGCCACTCCAGGGAAGACCTGCCCAACTTGGCCCCAGGTTCTGGCCACCCGGCAGGTTCCCTGCTAGCCCCACCGGGAAGGATCCCCTTCTCCAAGACCCCTGGCAGGCCCTGCAGTCTCCACGCCCTGCCCCCACGCCCATCCCCCTGAGCCCCAAGTCTCTTCCTGAGACTTAGAGGCCGGCCCCCAGCTCCCATTTTGCTCCGACTTCCCTTTTGGAAAACTGGTGAGTACCCTTCCTTGCCCCAGACCCCATCCCTGGGCACCAGCCACTCCAGGGAAGACCTACCCAACTTGGCCCCAGGTTCTGGCCACCTGGCAGGTTCCCTGCTAGCCCCACCGGGAAGGATCCCCTTCTCCAAGACCCCTGGCAGGCCCTGCAGTCTCCACGCCCTGCCCCCACGCCTATCCGCCTGAGCCCCAAGCCTCTTCCTGAGACTTAGAGGCCGGCCCCCAGCTCCCATCTTGCTCCGGACTTCCCTTTTGGAACACTGGTCTGGCTGAACCAAGTGTGCGGATAAGGCCAGTAACGAAGCACAAGGAGATGGGCAGACGTCAAGGCAGAAACATATACAACAAAATGAATAGCAATACAGCATCACCAGGCCCTAGCCCTCCTCCAACACCTAGACCTGAACATCAGAAATTGGAAGAAGCAGAAGAAAACAGCCTTATGAATGACATCATGAAGAAGCTAGAGGCTTGTGTAGAGGAAAAGACAAAAAAATGTGAAGAACGCTGTAAACAACTAGAGGAAAGGGCAAACAAATTAGAAGAAATCAATAAAGTCCTGGAAGAAAACAATAAAATACTGAGAGAAAATCAAGAAAAATCAATGAAACAAATGAAGGAAACAGTCCAAGACCTGAAAAGGGAAATAGAAAAAATGAAGAAGACACAAACAGAGGGAATGCTGGAAATAGAAAATCTGAGAAAACGATTGGGAACTTCAGATGCAAGTATAATCAACAGAATGCAAGAGATGGAAGAGAGGATCTCTAGCATTGAAGATACAGTAGAAGAAATACATTCATCAGTCAAAGAAAACACTAAAGCCAACAAAGTCATGAACCAAAATGTCCAAGAAATTTGGGACACCATGAAAAGACCAAACCTAAGAATAATAGGGGTCGAAGAAGGAGAAGAATACCAACTCAAGGGCACAGAAAATATATTCAACAAGATCATAGAAGAAAACTTTCCCAACTTAAAGAAGGAAATGCCTATGAAGATACAAGAAGCTTATAGAACACCAAACAGACTAGACCCCCAAAAAAAGTCCCCTCGCCACATAATAGTTAAACAACTAAACGTACAGAATAAAGAAAGAATATTAAGAGCAGCAAAGGAAAAAGGCCAAGTGACATATAAAGGCAAACCCATCAGAATAACACCCGATTTCTCAATGGAGACTTTGAAAGCCAGAAGAACCTGGACAGATGTAATGCAGACACTAAGAGACCATGGATGTCAGCCTAGACTAATATACCCAGCAAAACTTTCAATCACCATAGATGGAGTGAACAAGACATTCCATGACAAAGCCAGATTTAAACAATACTTATCCACAAACCTAGCCCTACAGAAAGCACTAGAAGGAAAATTCCAACCTAAGGAAGTCAGATACACCCTCGAAAACACAGGCAACAGATAAAGCCACAGCAGTAAACCCCAACGTATAGAAGTACCCACACATCACCACCAAAAAATAACAGGAATGAACAATCACTGGTCATTAATTTCCCTCAATATCAATGGACTTAATTCACCTATAAAAAGACATAGGCTTACAGAATGGATACGAAAGCAGGACCCATCTTTCTGCTGCATACAAGAAACACATCTCAAATTCGAAGATAGACACTACCTAAAAATAAAAGGCTGGGAAAAGACTTTCCAATCAAACGGTCTTAAGAAACAAGCGGGTGTAGCCATCCTGATATCCAGCAAAATAGACTTCAAACTAAAATCAATCAAAAGAGATCAAGAAGGGCATTACATACTCATCACAGGAAAGATCCACCAAGATGAAGTCTCAATTCTGAATATTTATGCCCCAAACACAAGGGCACCCACATATGTAAAAGAAACATTACTAAAGCTTAAATCACATATAAAACCCCACACATTAATAGTGGGAGACCTCAACACCCCACTTTCACCACTGGACAGATCTCCCAAACTGAAACTTAACAGAGAAATAAAGGACTTAACTGATGTCATGACTCAAATGGACTTAATCGATATCTACAGAACATTCCGTCCTAACAAAAACAATATACCTTCTTCTCAGCACCCCATGGAACCTTCTCTAAAATTGACCACATACTTGGCCACAAAACAAATCTAAACAGATACAAAAGAATTGGAATAACCTCCTGTGTTCTATCAGACCACCATGGTCTAAAGTTGGATTTCAACAACAACAAAAACTACAGAAAACCTGCAATCTCATGGAAACTGAATAATACCCAACTGAATCACCAATGGGTTAAGGAAGAAATAAAGAAAGAAATTAAAGACTTCCTAGAGATCAATGAAAATGAAGACACCACATATCCAAATTTATGGGACACTATGAAAGCAGTACTAAGAGGGAAATTCATAGCACTAAATGCCCACATAAATAAGTTGGAGAAATCTCACACTAGAGACTTAACAGCATACCTGAAAGCTCTAGAACAAGAAGAAGCACAGTCTCCCAGGAAAATTAGACGCCAGGAAATTATCAAAGTGAGAGCTGAAATCAATAAAATAGAAACAAAGAGAACAATACAAAAAATTAATGAAACAAAGAGTTGGTTCTTTGAGAAAATCAACAAGATAGACAAGCCCTTATCCAAACTAACCAAAAGACAGAGAGAGAGCATCCAAATCAACAAAATCAGAAATGAAAAGGGGGACATAACAACAGACATTGAGGAAATCCAGAGAATCATCAGGTCATACTTCAAAAACCTCTATTCGACAAAACTGGAAAACCTAAAAGAAATGGATAACTTTCTGGATAGGTACCACATACCTAAGTTAAATCAAGACCAGATAAACTATTTAAATAGTCCAATAACCCCTAACGAAATAGAAACAGTCATTAAAAGTCTCCCAACCAAAAAAAGCCCAGGACCAGATGGTTTCAGCGCAGAATTCTACCAGATCTTCAAAGAAGAGTTAATACCAATACTCTCTAAATTGTTCCACACAATAGAAACAGAAGGAACATTACCAAATTCCTTCTACGAGGCTACAATTACCCTAATTCCTAAACCAAACAAGGATACAACAAAGAAAGAGAACTACAGACCGATCTCCCTCATGAACATTGATGCAAAAATACTCAATAAAATACTGGCAAACAGACTCCAAGAACACATCAAAACAATTATCCACCATGATCAAGTAGAATTCATTCCAGGGATGCAAGGGTGGTTCAACATACGAAAGTCCGTCAATGTAATACACCATATAAACAAACTCAAAGAGAAAAACCATATGATCATCTCACTGGATGCAGAAAAGGCATTTGACAGAATCCAACACCCCTTCATGATAAAGGTATTGGAGCGATCAGGAATACAGGGAACATACCTAAACATAATAAAGGCAATTTACAGCAAGCCAACAGCCAACATCAAATTAAATGGAGAGAAACTCAAAGCAATTCCACTAAAATCAGGAACGAGGCAAGGCTGTCCACTCTCCCCATACTTATTCAATATAGTACTTGAAGTTCTAGCCAGAGCAATAAGACAACATAAGGAGATTAAGGGGATACAAATTGGAAAGGAAGAAGTCAAGCTTTCCCTATTTGCAGATGACATGATAGTATACTTGAGCGACCCCAAAGATTCCACCTTCAGCAACATAGCAGGATACAAGAACAACTCAAAAAAATCAGTAGCCCTCCTATATACAATGGACAAAGAAGCGGAGAAGGAAATCAGAGATACATCACCCTTTACTATAGCCACAAATGACATAAAATACCTTGGGGTAACACTAACCAAGCAAGTGAAGGACCTATATGACAAGAACTTCAAGTCCCTGAAAAAAGAAATTGAAGAAGATGTCAGAAAATGGAAAGATCTCCCATGCTCATGGATAGGCAGGACTAACATAGTAAAAATGGCAATCTTACCAAAAGCAATCTACAGATTCAATGCAATCCCCATCAAAATACCAACACAATTCTTCACAGACCTGGAAAGAATAATACTCAACTTCATATGGAAAAACAAAAAACCCAGGATAGCTAAAGGAATCCTGTACAATAACACAACTTCTGGAGGCATCACGATCCCTGACTTCAAGCTCTACTATAGAGCTACAGTAATAAAAACAGCTTGGTACTGGCATAGAAACCGACATGTGGACCAATGGAATCGAATTGAAGACCCTGACATTAAGCCCCACACCTATGAACACCTAATTTTTGACAAAGAAGCCAAAACTATACAATGGAGAAAAGAAAGCATCTTCAACAAATGGTGCTGGCAAAACTGGATATCAACATGTAGAAGGCTGCAAATAGATCCATATCTATCACCGTGCACAAAACTTAAGTCCAAGTGGATCAAGGACCTCAACATAAATCCAGCTACTCTGATCCTGCTAGAAGAGAAAGTAGGAAGTAGTCTTGAACGCATTGGCATTGGAGACTACTTCCTAAATAGAACACCAGTAGCACAGACTCTGAGAGAAACAATCAATCAATGGGACCTTTTGAAACTGAGAAGCTTTTGTAGAGCAAAGGATACGGTCAACAAGGCAAAGCGACAGCCTACAGAATGGGAAAAGATCTTCACCAACCCCACATCTGACAGAGGCCTGATATCCAGAATATATAAGGAACCCAAGAAATTAGACATCAAAATGCCCAACAGTCCAATTAAGAAATGGGCTATAGAACTAAACAGAGAATTCTCAACAGAGGAAACTCAAATGGCCGAAAGACATTTAAGGAATTGCTCATCATCCCTAATCATCAGGGAAATGCAAATCAAAACAACTCTGAGATACCACCTTACGCCTGTCAGAATGGCTAAGATCAAAAACACTGAAGACACCTTATGCTGGAGAGGATGTGGAGCTAGGGGAACTCTCCTCCACTGCTGGTGGGAATGCAAGCTTGTACAACCACTTTGGAAATCAATATGGCGCTTTCTTAGAAAATTGGGAATCAATCTCCCCCAAGATCCAGCTATACCACTCTTGGGCATATACCCAAGAAATGCTCAACCACACCATAAGAGCACTTGTTCAGCTATGTTCATATCAGCATTGTTTGTAATAGCCAGAACATGGAAACAACCCAGATGCCCTTCAACTGAAGAATGGATAAACAAAATGTGGTACATATACACAATGGAATACTACTCAGCAGAAAAAAACAATGGCATCATGAGGTTTGCAGACAAATGGATGGATCTAGAAAAAATCATCCTGAGTGAGGTAACCCAGACTCAGAAGGACAAACATGGTATGTACTCACTCATAGCAGGATACTAGACATGAAACAAGGATGAATTGTCTGCTACTCACATCACCAGGGAGGCTACCCGGAAAACAGGACCCCAAGAAAGACACAGGGATCGCCCAATGACAGAGAAATGGAATGAGATCTACATGAACAGCCTGGACATGAGTGGGGGTAATGAAAGGCGAGGGTCGAGGGAAAGAGAGCTTGGGGGAGCGGGAGATCCCAGCTGGATCAACAACAGAGAGGGAGAACAAGGAATAGGAGACCATGGTAAATGAAGACCACATGAGAACAGGAAGAAGCAAAGTGCTAGAGAGGCCCACAGAAATCCACAAAGATACCCACACAACAGACTGCCGGCAATGGTCGAGAGACAGCCCGAACTGACCTACTCTGGTGATGGGATGGCCAAACACCCTAATTGTTGTGCTAGAAACCTCATCCAACTACTGAGGGATCTGGATGCAGAGATCCATGACTAGGCCCTGGGTGGATCTCTGGGAGTCCAATCAACGAGAATGAGGAGGGTTTATATGAGCGAGAATTGTTGAGACCAAGGTTGGATAAAGCACAGGGACAAATAGCCAAATGAATGGAAACACATGAACTATGAACCAATGGCTGAGGGGTCCCCACTGGATCAGGCCCTCCGAATGGGTGAGACAGTTGATTGGCTTGATCTGTTTGGGAGGCATCCAGGCAGTGGGACCAGATCTTGTGCTCATTGCATGAGTTGGCTGTTTGAAACCTGGGGCCTATGCAGGATTGTTTGGCTTGGCCTGGGAGGAGGGGACTAGACCTACCTGGACTGAGTCTACCAGGTTGACCTCAGTCTGTGGGGAAGGCTTTGCCCTGGAGGAGATGGGAATGGGGGGGGGGCGTTGGGGGGAAGGTGAGGGGGACGGGAGGGGGGAGAACAAGGGAATCCGTGACCGATATGTAGAACTGAATTGTATTGCAAAATAAATTAAAATAAATTTAAAAAAAAAGAAAAAAAAAGATGAAGAAAACAGTAACCTATTTACTTTAAAAAATTAGGAGTCCTACAAATTTAGCTTAGTTTTCCTAGATGTATTCTGAGAAATCTTTGAGAAAGTGACAAATTAAAAAAATAAGGTTTTATCAAAATTATTTGCAATGACTCACTTTCCAGTATTTCACCGTTAAGTACTAACTAATACATCTTTGAGTTTTTTTTTCTGTGTGTGTTTTAATGCTTGCCTTCATTTACCTAAGTGCACTGTGTGTGTGCCTCATGTCTGCAGAGACCAGAAGAAAGTACTGGCTCTCCTGGAATTGGGATTATGATACTTGTGAGCTGCCATGTGAATATTGGGAACTGAACCCGGCTCCTTTGCAAGAATAGCCTCTGTTCCTAACCACTGAACATCCCTTCTAGTCCCTCCATTTTTTATTTCTTGACTTCTACAATAATTGTTATTATTATTTACATTTTGACTCCATTGTACACTAAAGTAATCTATTTTTTGGTGTCTTTGTGCAACATTAACCAATGAGACTGATGGAAAAAAATCTCCAGCTTGTTCAATTAATAAAATTTGTGATATAGCTAAAATGGTGCAGTTGACATGAGGTTAGCATATATGTGCTTGGAATTGGTATAGGGGACCAGTAAAAATATAAGTGAAAGACTGTAAATACTGAGGAGTAGTTTGGCTCAGAAATTAAAATGGTCGGACAGGATAGAACATATGACTTGGTGAAGAATGTTTTTGTAATTCAAATCCAAACAGTCAATGCAGTTTTGTTCCACTGCACGACTTACTAATGTTTTAGCACAATTTGTTACTTACAGTCTGTCTTTTCTGCAAGAAGAAACACATCTTCTGTATTTATGGTATTTAATATTCTCCACTATGGATTTTATACTTTTTCAGAGAACATGGTTGTTTCTGTGTCTGGGAATTGGGAATGAAGTGATGGTGGTGGACAAGTAGTTTCAGATGGGTAAAGAAAAAACTCTGTGTCTAAGGAATAAGGAAGTTTTAGTACTTTTTGTCTTCTGATGCCATATAAAAATCACACACCAAAGAATGTTTACTATTTATTTAACATTCCTCAAAGAACTATTATTCCATTTTATGGCAATAGTTAATTAAATGACGTGTCCTAGAGGAAGGAAGCTTCTCTCTAGCCCCCTTCCACTGCTCTCTCATTGTTCATATTACCTTTTCGTATGTGGGATTTCATTTTCTTTCCTCTTCAATGAGATATCTTTTAGTACACACTACCCTAAAACAGTGGCTTGCAAAACCACACTGACACTACAAAAGTTTGATGCCAACACCAATGAAAATAATACAAAACCCAAGAGACACATTCAAAAGTTTTTATTGAGTCTAGTGTATCTAGTCACACAAAAAAATGTCCATACTTTAAAATTTTTCAATGTTCTGTTCTTCATTATATTTAAAATGTTGTGAAACTGGGTGGGAAGAAACTTGCTATGCACAACCAGTAATTTGAGAAGCATTTTTCTTTCTTCACGGATATTCAAAACATTAAAGACTCTCATATGCACCAGTCAGTTGGAAAGGAAACTGAGCATGATCAATATTTTTGGCCTTCTGAATAAGTATTGGTCTAAACATTAATACTTCCTCTCTTTCTTCAAGAGCCTTGCCTTTGATTTCAGTAATCCTGTAAGACAGTTAAGAAACAAAGCTGGCAAAAACTTCATCTGATGGGAACATCAGGAGAGCTCATGCAGCCAAAGTGAAAGCCTTTCTCAGGCTCCTGAATCTAGAATAGAGGTGATAGAGATGGGAAATACTTACTATGTGAAATATTTTCTGTTAAAGCCATTACAAAATATAAAGTTATTTGGCAGGAAAATGATTAACACATGAAATATATTTACATATATAATTTATTTCCTTATTCCCATATTTGAAAATTTAGTTTACATTAGTTAATAGTTGATAGTTCTCTAGAGGGATAAGGACAAGGTGGATAATGTTGCACGGTAAGAAGAAAATGCATGTTTAAAGTGACCACATTATACTAGCAGCTCCATCCATGTCTCACTGATGATGTGACTCTTTTTGTGCAGACCCAGTTCAGGCATCTATACCCTCTGTGTCTTTGGGATTTCATTGATTTTTCTTGTTCATAAAATGATATTTTGTAGCACTTTTCCATGTATGTTGACTCTTCCATTATTTCTGTTCCCTTTCTTAAAATGTTCCCTAGTTCTTAGAGGGAATGGTATAAATGTCTTGTTTAAGGTCAGTCACTCATCCATCACTTAATCTGAATACACTACGTAGTCATGTGTCTCTTCATTCACTGCCATCGCTGGAAAATGAGGATTGTCTGATTAATACTTTCTCTCTTTCTTCAAGGTGAAGTAGATTTCAAATCCAATGAGAGAGTTGTTGGTTACCTTTGTTATAATAGTGACACTACTGAACAAGTGTGCACATCTTGCTTGGTGGGTTAGTTTTGCAGATCTTAGGGCTCACACCTGAATAAGACAATTGATACCTTTCCCTTTCCTAAGCCTGCCTAAAAACTTTCTGTAGTATAAAAATTACCCAGTAGGATGGAAGCTGCCAGATCAGTTTCTGCTTGATTTTTTTTTTTATCCTACATCCAAGGTCTGCTACTGACAGATTCAAGGAAAAGAGGAACCATTATGTCCAGTTGTTTATAGCATCGAGCAACAATGGATAGTTCCAATCCAGTGTTACATTGGTCCCTTAGTTAAATTATATGAGTTACAAACCCAACCCAGAATTTGGGAAACATGGAAATGGCCTGGTAGTGATAAGGGTTGGCAAGAAGATAAGAGAAAGTAGTCATAACACATTGTATATATGTAAACTTGTCAAATCACAAAATTAATCAATAAAAATGATCACAATTATGATTTCATGCTTGTTTTGTGACCACACAAAATGGCCTGAATAAAATGTGCATTTCAGTTTCCATATATATTTTCATTATTATCTGCCATCATTTGATTGTATCAACTTGATAATAACAATTTAGTGAACACTCCAGCCATTGCTTTTCTGTTAACCCACACATGCCATCTATACTGTTTCAAAACAATTCATTCCATGCCTTATTGAGTTATTAAACTCTCGGGTGAGAATATCCCTAAATATAAAATGTATGACATATAATTTCTTTAGACATATTATAACTGTTGTTTACTATTTTGAATATAGCCTCCAACCAGATTTCTAGTTTCTGTTTTGATTTCTAAAGACATTTGTTATTGGTTGGTATTGGCGAAATTATTAAGGCCACTCCACATAGTTAAAAGGAAGATTTATTTAGTGGGTAACTTACAAATGAAGGGATAGGTAGGTCGCGGGGTCTGGGGAAGGTGTATCACAGTCCAGCAGTGTTCTCTGGAGCTCTGGTCGGTCAACCTCCACCGTCCACAGTCCCAGAACAGAGAGCGCAGATCTCAGGTCTCTCGGTGATTCCCTTGGCCCCGCCTTGTAGGTGTGACAGTTGCCGAAGCCTCAATGGGGGTTGGAACTTCCAGATCAAAGCTGGAATGGCTACCCACTACAGGTTGGTCTTTGGTCTTTTAGGGGGACTGCCATCCAGCTCCCAAATAAATCACACACGGAGTCTTATTATAACTTATGAATGCCCTGGCTTAGATTGGCTTAGTTTGTAGCCAGCTTTCTTTAACTTAACTTATCCCATCTACCTTTTGCTTTTGGGCTTTTCCCATTCTCGTACTTCTGTATATCTTACTCTTACTCCATTGCTGGTTGTATAGCTGGGTGACTGGCCACTGATATCCTCCTCCTTCTCTGCCTCCTCCTTTTCAATTCTCTCTTCCAAATTTCTCCTTCTATTTATACTCTCTGCCTGCCAGCCCCACCTATCCTTTCTTCTGCCTCACTATTGGCTGTTCTGCTTTTTATTGGACCATTAGGTGTGTTAGACAGGCACAGTAACACAGTTTCACAGAGTGAATGAAACAAATGCAACATTAACCAATATAACACACCTTAAAATAATATTCTACTACAGACATTTCTTTGGATCCTACATACTTTGCTCTCATAAATTTTCAATTATACAAGAAGTATTTGCCTTATTTAGGAAGGCACCAAAAAATAACAGTGACTTTTGATGTAGTGAGAGTAGTAACTGTTGACACTTAATTTGTCCTTAGATTTCAAATGTTACTCATACCCAATGCCTGGGATAAACTGATAATATTATGGAATAAATAGGCTTTGTAAACACTCCCCCACTTCCATCTTCTTCTTACATGCTTCTCTTCCTATCCACCAGTTCAGATATCATTGCTTTTCAGGCAGTTTCTGGGTTCACGTCAGCTATGCATTCTTGTTTGCAATCTGAATTTTCAAGTACCTGCTTATGATCTGTACTTGGCTGTACCTGGCATTTCTAAAAGAAAAAAATCAGTTTTGAAATGTGAAAATGTGGAAGCCTCTTTTGCTTGGTGCTTGGTGAGAGTTTCATGGTGGTCACATGGTGGAAGTTTGAGTGGTAGACTGTCTGGGAGTGAGTGAGACAGGAAGCCAGGGCACAGGGACAGCCAGAATTACTATTTTATAACAGTTTTCTCTCCTGAGAATCAACATAGGGTTCTGTCAGAACTAAATAACCCTCTTCCTTCAAAGAGCAGTGTAGAATGAATCTTAAAAGTTCTTATTAATAAAATCAAACCTGAGCCAGTTATTGGGGTGAATGCTGGAAGGTCAGAGAACCAGAACAAGCCACAGCTATCTCACCTTGCCGGATCCTCAGTTGGTCTTGTTTCCTCAGACTGGAAGCTTCTGAGTCCTCATCCAAATGGGTCTCAGCTGAACTGCTGCTAGAAGCCTGAATGCTTAACCAGCCAAATGCTTCTAGTTTCTGGTCCTCACGCCTTATATGCCTTTCTGCTTTCTACCACCACTCCCTGCGATTAAAGGCTTGCTTTCTGGGATTAAAGGTGTGATGAGTCACCATGCCTGTCTGTATCCTTGAACACATGGATTTCTGCCTCTGGAATGCTACGATTAAAGGCATGTGCTACTGCTGCCTATCCTTTATGTTTAATATTGTGGCTGCTCTGTCTCTGACCCCAGATAAGTTTATTAGCATGCACAATATTTGGGGGAATACAATACCATAGAGCAGAGCCCCAGATAACTAATTAGCTTTCACTAAGCCCCACTACTTAAATCAAGTTCTATTACCTGAAGTGGCACTTCAGGGCTGAACCACTCTTCAAATACATGGACCTCCGATAGTCAACTTCCTTAGACATAATCCATTGGAAATCAAATGTGGATTTTTTAAAATTAATCACATTTTTATTCCTGATATAATACCTTGCTCTTTTGAGTGGTCATTAAGCTGACTAGTCACAGCACATATCTTGTCACACAAAACAGAAAATTTTACTTTTTTCTCTATCTGCAAAACAGATTAGTCAGCAAATGTTCTTGATTTCACCTCATGAGATTTTTGTTTCTCTTCTTTTGTCATCATTCCTCTGTTTCAATTGGTCTTTAGTTTCTGCGTTTAATCATTGATGCTTCACTCTCCAGTAACATGTTTCCCCCTAGGGAAAGCATGGATTCATACATTGATTCATTACAATCTTTCCTTAAAAAATGCAGCAGAATGGTGGAGGCCGAACTGCGGTGCGGGCTCGAGGCTAACCTAGGACATAATAGCAAGACCCTGTGAACAATAACAACCCAGAGTGCTACTGCTTATAGAATAAACCAAATTTAATGGTAATCCAAATCCCAGGGAGCTCAATGGGTCCCTCGTCTCTAGGATTTGCTATTTCATGTGTCTGCCACCAGGAGCACTTTCCTTTTTAGTAATTTTCTCCATTGGTCATTATTTCCTGATTTTCCCAGTTTCCATGAAATACTGCCTTGTTCTTGTATTTGTGGGTCTCATGCCTGAGGAATACTGGACCTTGACTTGCTGCACTATTTCACTTTGGTTTCATTGACTGCACTGTAGTCTGTCACGGATACATTTAAGGTAGTGAGATCACCCATATATGTGAACAAAGCTTTGACTGTATAGTTTTAGTCATCATTGAGATATACTTGGAAAAATTTAATTCTCTGTTCATTGTGGATCTCACAAGCCTTGGATGCATGTATATTGCTGCATGTCCTGATATTTTTTTATAGTTTGGGGAGTTGTAGCAATCTCCTCCCATTTTAGCAATTCTGTGCCAATTATAAAAGGGGTTTTCTTCTTCAGCCTTTTCTTCTGTAGCTGTGCAGAGTTACTGAGAGATGTTTATTTGTTTCTATGACATCTTCCAAGGAGAGCTTTATTTATTTACTTATTCATTTACTTATTAAGATTAATTTACTTATTTATGTGAGTGCTTTCCTGCATGTGTGCAGGTAAGAAGCCACAAGAGGGTATTGGATCCGCTAAAGGTGGAATTGCTGACAATTGTGAGCCACAATGTGGGTCCGGTCCTGAGAATCGACTCTGGCCTGGTCCTCTGAAAAGCATGAAATGATAACTCCTTAGCCCTCTCTCTAGCCTAAGATAGAATCTGTCTGTCTCTGTCTCTCTTTCTCTGTTTCTCTGTCCCTCTCTCTGTCTCTCTCTGTCTCTGTCTCTGTCTCTCTCTCTCTCTCTCTCGTGCATGTGCCTATTTCCCAGTACTCAGGAAATCGAGACCGGAGAATCACATGTTTGAGGCCAGTTTGTGCAACACAGTAAGTTCAAAGTCAGCTGATGCAACTGGCAATCCCATTGCTCAAAGAAGATAGTGCAGTGCTAGAGTGTTTCCTTCCTTGCCTGGCCTGCATAAATTGCTGCTTTGATATCTGGTGCTGAACAGGAAAAGCAAATGTGCAAATCTTTGTGTTTTTACCTTTTAGTTTTAGGATTAGCAGCTCCCTCTGGGAACAGAGATGTTATTCGTTTTTCTTCTAGTAATGCCATAATGCTCTGTTCACCATTTGATACATGATCTATCACTTGGATTTATTTAGGTTTTTTACAACCAGAATGTACCTTGTGTAGATGCCAGCAGTCTTAGGCAGTCCTCTAATTCTCCTGCTTGACTGCATTTGTGACCTGATAGCTGTTCAGTATGTCTTATTTTTTATCACTTTGTAGTCAGTTGAAAGAATTTGCAGGAAACCTTTACTAACTTTTTTTTATATATAAAATATCAGACTCTCTTAAAACAGTAAATAAAATGCTGGACCTGCCTGATTGGATTTGTTTGATGTTCAAGGAGAAAGTTCATGTCAGCAGTTGAAAGAATGAGAAAACTGAACCAAGGGTATCAGAGCTGTGGTGAATTGGCCTCATGTGGGTTCAAACTAAAACATTGTCGGAAACTATGTATTAAAGGAATACTTAGCTTTTTATTCTGATGAAAAAGACATGGGGCCTTATTGTACTTACAGGAAAATACACGTGCATACCTTACTTCAGTAATAGCAAAATCTCCTTTTCTGTGATGTTCTGACATTTTATTACCTTTGCAGGAAAAGAAAACTTAGAATGATCTGTAAGTAGTAACATTTCAATGTGACACTTTGGAGCCACTCTGGAGATTTCGTCTTTGATGTGATGCTTTTCGTAAACTGACAAATGTAAGGCTATGTTCACTCTCATCACCAACTTTGATCTTCCCTTCAACAGAGCCAGACTCGGGGCTCTTGTCATTATCATCATTAAGCTCTGCAAGAGCTTCCTGCTGTGTGTTTTAGATAGCCACAATATTTTTCATTTCAAGAAAGCCACAAAGGAATTTATGCTTTCCTAGTTTTATTTCTTGTACTGAGTGTTTTTGGAGTTACAGGTTTTATATACATGTATAAGAAAAACAAAATGTTAACCATACTTCAAAATTAAATATTGTCCCGGTAATATTTTCCTGGCCAGAAATGAAGTCACTTATTTTAGAAATCAGGTTGAATGTTCTATCTCAATGGCCATATGTCAGCGAGATTTTAAAATTTGTTATTGATAGACAAGTGCAGTAATTAATAGAAAGGTAGGAAGAAACAGGCAATTTATGTGTTTTAGAGTGAAGCTTGGTATCCTATCACTTTATTATGCAATTTCTATTCCAGCTAAGTTGTTGAGAACACATTTATATTTGGTCATAAAAATATTTTGGTTTGCTTATTTGTAGAGTTTTTTATATAATTTTAACATGAAAACTATTAAATCATTTCCTCCATGCAAAATATTTGTGCTGTGTTTGTGTCAATGTCAAAGAAATCTTACTGATGTTTAGACTGCTCTAGAGTGACAATGACTGAATAATTCATTGGTTGCTGAAAGGTCAGCTTGACTATTTCAGCAAACATTTGAGAAGGCCATAGGCTTCAGCCACAGTGGGCTTTCTGTAAAGCTTTGGTTATGTATTTCTCACCATCCTCAGAAGTTATCAGGATGTATTACCTTGGCTACTATGATTCTGTGATTGGGGGAACTGAAGTATATGGATATTGATGAAAATTGTGGTTAAGCCAGTTACTCAAAGTTAAAGTCAAGGTCATAGAGTAGAAACTGGAATTTACCTACCTAAACCCCTGTGTATTCTTTCATTGTTCAATCAAAAGAGGCAGATTATTTCTTAGATGTGGTATGATTGCAATTTTGTAGCTTGGAACAAAATGGTGTCCTGTATTTATATATCACTGTTAAATTTTATCTCATCCAATCATCTAGCAAATATTTCTTTAGTGTATGGTATGTGAAGAGTTCTATGATAGAACCAATATCTTTTTTTTATATTCTCAAAGAACTTCATGTATAAGTTATATTCTGCATAAGGCATAGAAGTGGAAATCATATAATAACTTTGGAGGATAGCACTAGAGAAAGGGACAAAGAGAATAAGTTGACTTATCTACCATGCACCCCTTAAATACTTTTCTACTTTGTCAGGTTTAGATCTGGACCTAGGGTCTGTGCCCATTTGGGTTGCTGAATAAATTGGTAAGCTTTCTTTTGTCCTTAATTAGATTATAATTGCATCATATCCTCCTTCTTTTTCTCCCTCCAAACTGTAGAGGAAAGGGGCTGGCTAGAGAAACCCACCCTGACCCTGGAGCCCAGAATTAGGGAAGGATGGCTCAGATAAACCATAGTGGACTGAGCAAGGGGGAGCTGAACGGAAGAACCTTGCTGGGACGTCCCATAGTGGACTGAGCAAGGGGGAACTGAACAGAAGAACCTTGCTGGGACGTCCCATAGTGGAATGAGTGAGAAAGAGCTGTTAACACTGAGCCAGAGATTGTGGCTCTCCAGGAGAGGAGCAGGATTGCTGTGTCCTGCGGGGAAACCATCCCCCATCATACCATCATACCAGGTATATCCTGACTTTCCCGAAGAGTCAGGATACCCTTCCTTGATGAAGCAGTTCCAGGCCTGACTCTCCTGAGAAGTCAGAAAACCTTCCTTTCCAAGGTTAGGCTGTTTCTTTGCAGTCCCAGCCATCAGAGCTGTGCTAAACAGCTCCAGGTGTCAGGGACACCTTCAGGGCAGAGTTCTTGTTCTGAGTAGCTCGAGGTGTCCAGGATCCCTCACCCTCTAGGGCTGAACTGTCTCCTTGCAGTTTCAGCCACCAGTTTACTTACATTTGGTGCCGAAACCTGGGACACCAAACCCAGAGTTTTTGCAGTTTACTTAAATTTGGTACCGAAACCCGGGACACCAAACCCAGAGTTTTTGCAGTTTACTTACACAAACCCTCCCATATACATCACTCTTTGCTTTCTTTCAAGTTAATGGCTTTTTTTTTTTTTAGCGTGTATGTGTATGTGTGTGTTCCTAAATACATAAATACAACCTGCCCAGTCTATATAATGTTATTTTTATGATATGTTTTCAGGGCTTACTGTATGGTATAGGATATGTAGTTGTTACACTCTTTCCTGGTGTGGTGATTTGAAAGAAAATAGTTCCCAAAGGGACACTATTAGAAGGTGTGGCTTTGTTGAAGTACATAGGGCCATATTGAAGGAAGTGTGTCACTGTAAAGGCGGGCTTTGAGGTCTCATTTATGTTCAAGCTAAGCTCAGTGTCTCAGACCAGTTCCTGTTGCCTGTGAGTCAAGAAGTAAGGACTTTCAACTCCATTACCATGTCTGCCTGTACAATGCCAGGTCCCACCATGATGATAATGGACTAAACCTCTGAAACTGTAAGCCACCCCATTAAATATTTTCCTTTGTAAGAATTGCCATGGTGATGGTGTCTCTTTACAGCAATAGAGACCCTAACTAAGACACCTGAAGAAGACTTTTTTCTCCATCTCTTAGCATTCCTTATTTACCTGTTGCCCCGCCTGCAGGGCTTCAACGGGTTCTCGACCACCCTAAGGATGGAATGATAGAGACAGGAGATACAAAGGAAATACACCAAGTCTAGATTCTGATCAAGGTGCCACTTTATTTTTCTCCAAGAGGGTTTATATAGTTCCTGCAGGGTGGGGGGAGCAAGAAGCTGTCATCTGCATAAGATGGGGCAAGTTAACAGGATGTTTGTATAGGATGTTTACAGGGTGAAAGGGTCAAGGGCCCTGCCTCAATGCCCTGTTGCTAGGCGACCTGACTGTAAGATGATCTAGTTCCCTGTCTTATGGGGGTCTGTATTTTTCCACTAACTAGAGATTCTATCCTTGTCCCTGACAACCTGTAGTTCTGTGTGTAGGACTGAGGCCTCATTAGGTTTCCTCCACCTACATTAGCAAGTCTATGTGCATCCTCCTTGTTCAGGTCTTGCTTAGGCATTCGGGTTGGTGAGACTTTACACATGGAGCTTCAAACATTTCTAGGAGACACAGCCTCATGGGGAACCTCATTCAGATAAATTCAGGTTCTTATAATCTTTCTGCCCCCCTTTCTTCAGTGATTCTTGAGCCTTGTATGAGCAAATTGTGATGTAGATGCATCAACTGGGACTGGGCTCCACAACCCTGCAGTTTGATTGTTTTTTGTTTGTTTGTTTGTTTTTGCAATAATCACTATCTGTTTCAAAGAAAATTTTCCTTGATAAGTGTTGAAGATATGTCTATATTCAAAATATAGCTAAGTGTTGTTATTTTAGTAAAGTGGTTGTTCTAGGTTCTCCTCTAAGATCCACGATTTCATAGCCCTGTGTAGATGGCTAGGTTTTCAGTATCAGACATGATTTCTCTGTTGCTGAGGGGTCATTAAGTCCACTTAGAAAGCTATTGCTTATTGCCAAGGTTTCTGTGCCATTACTGTCTCTTAGGCTTATGGTGTCATGCTGGTCTTTGTTGTGGCTCATAGGACTCACAGCTGGGTAGTACTGTTAGTTGCTTCCCTCTCTTAGAAGTTAAACTTCTAAACTGATAATCTTTTTCTTAAATGTATTTATTTTACATCCTCATTGCAGTTTCGCCTCCCTCCTTTCACCCCTATTCCCTCTCCCTACCCAGCCTCCATCCAGTACTCCTCTGTGTCTGTTCAGAAAGGGGCAGGCCTCCCATGGGTATCAACAAAACATAGCTTATCAAGTTGCAGTAAGACTAAGCACCTCCCCTTGTGCTAAGGCTGGGCAGGGCAACCCAGTATGAGAAATAGATTCCCAAGAAACAGCCAAAGGAAGACGGTCCCCCATTCCAATTATTAGGAGTCCCACAAGAAGACCAAGATACATAACTATCATATATAGGTAGAGGACCTGGTTGTTGGTTCTGACTCTGTGAATTCCTATGAACATATTGTTTCTGTGGGTTTTCTTGTGATTTTCTTGACCTCTCTGGCTCCTACAATCCTTCTTCCTTCTCATCAGCAGGTTTACCCGAATTTGAACTAATCTTTGCCTGTGGATCTCTGCATCTATTTCCATCAGTTACTGGATGAAGGCTCTCTGATAACAACTGGGGTAATCACCAATCTGATCACAGGAGATGGCCTGTTCAGGCTACGTATTCACTATTGCTAGGTGTCTTAGCTGGGGTCATCCTTGCAGATTCCCACAAATTTCCCTTGCACTAGGTTTCTACCTGACCCCAAAATGCTGCCCCTATTCCAGTCATCTCTTTCAATATTCTCCCTTTCCATCTAACCCAACCCGATCCCTCAAGCTCCCATTCCCTCCCGCCCCCAGTCCGCCCAGGAGATCTCTTCTATTTCCACTTCCTCTTGGACCCTCCTTGTTAGTTAGCTTCTTTGGATCTGTGGATTGTAGCCTGGTTATCCTTTATTTTACAACTGAGATCCATTTATGAATGAGTACATACCATGCTTGAGGGTTACCTCACTCAGGATGACTTTTTTTCTAGTTCCATTCATTTCCTGCAAATTTCCTGATGTCACTGTTTTTAACAGCCAAGTAATACTTCATTGTGTAAATGTACCATATTTTCTCCATCCGTTATTCAGTTGAGGGACATCTAGGTTGTTTCCAGAGTCTGGCTATTACAAATAAAACTGCAATGAACATACTTGAGCAAGTGTCCTTGTGGTATGGATTGAGCATCCTTTGGATATATGCCAAAGATGGGTATAGATGAGTCTTGAGGTACATTAATACCCAATTTTCTGAGAAACCACCATATTGATTTCCAAAGTGGCTGTATAAGCTTGCACTCCCACTAACAGTGGAGGAGGGTTTCTCTTGCTCCACATCCTCTCCAGTATAAGCTGTCATTAGTGTTTTCAATCTTAGTCATTCTGATAGGTATAAGATGAATCTCTGAGTCATTTTCATTTGCATTTCCCTCATTTTGAACAATTCCTTAAGTGTTTCTTTGCCATTTGAGATTTTTCTGTTGAGAATTCTCTATCTAGATGTGAACCCCATTGTTAAACTGAAATTTTTGATGTCTGATTTCTTGAGTTCTTTATATATTTTGTAAATCAGCCCTTTGTCAGATGAGGGGTTGGTAAAAATCTTTACCCATTCAGTAGGCTGCCATTTTTTGCTATTGACAGTGCCCTTTGTCTTACAGAAGCTTTTCAGTTTCATGAGGTCCCATGTGTTAATTGTCAACCTTAGTGTCTGTGCTACTGGTGTTCTTTTCAGAAAGTTGTCTCCTGTGGCAATGCATTCAAGGTTATTTCCCACTTTCTCTTCCATCAGATACAGTGTAACTGGATTTATGTTGAGATCTTTGATCCACTTGGAGTTGAGTTTTCTGCAGGGTGATAGATATGGATCTATTTGCATTCTTCTACATGCTGACATCCAGTTGTGCCAGCACCATTTGTTGAAGATGCTTTCTTTTTTCCATTGTATAATTTCAGCTTCTTTGTCAAAAATTAGGTGTCCATAGGTGTGCAGATTTATGTCTGGGTCTTCAAATAAATTCTATTGATCCTTGTGTCTGTTTTTATGCTAATACCATGCTATTTTTATTACTATAGCTCTGTAGTATAGCTTGAAATCAGGGATGGTGATACCTTCAGAAATGCTTTTATTGTACAGGATTGTTTTAACTATCCTGGGTATTTTGTTTTTCTATATGATGTTGAGGGTTGTTCTTTCAAGGTCTGTAAAGAGTTGTGTTGGAATTATGATGGTGATTGCATGGATCCATGAGCATGGGTTCTTTCCATTTTCTGATAACTTCTCCAATTTCAATCTTCAAAGACTTGAAGTTGTTGTCATACAGGTCTTTCACTTGTTTGGTTAGTGTTACCCTAAATATTTTATATTATTTGTTATGATTTTGAAGGGTGTTGTTTCCCTGATTTCTTTCTTAGCCCTTTTATCATTTTTGTATGTAAGAGGGCTACTGTTTTTTTTTTTTTTGAGTTAATCTTATATCTACCAGTTCAATAAAGGTGTAGAACTTCTTTGTTAGAATTTTTGGGATTTCTTAGATATACTATCATGTCATCTGAAAATAACAATACTTTAACATCTTCTTTTCAAATTTGTATCTCTTTGATCTCCTTTTGTTGTCTTATTACTCTACTAGAACTTTGAGTACTATATTGAATAAATATGGAGAGAGTGGACAGCCTTGTCTTGTTCCTGATTTTAGTGAAATTGCTTTGAGTTTCTCTTCATTTAATTTGATGCTGGCTGTCAGCTTGCTGTACATTGCTTTTATTTTATTTAGCTATGTTCGTTTTATCTCATCTCTTTCTAAGACTTTTATCACAAATGGGTGCTAGATTTTGTCAAAGACTTGTTCAGCATCTAATGTGATGATCATGTGGTTTTTTCTTTTAGTTTATATGGTGGATTAAATTGACAGATTTTTGTATGTTGAACCATCCCTGCATTTCTTGGTTGAAGCCTAATTGGTCATGGTGGATGATCATTTTGATGTGTTCTTGGATTCAGTTTGCCAGTATTTTATTAAGAATTTTTGCATCAACATTCATGGTCATCATTCTGTTTCTTTGTTTAGTTTTTGGTTTGGGTATCAGGGTGACTGTGGCCTCATAAAAGCAATTTGGTAATGTTTCTTCTGTTTCTATTTTGAGGAATAATTTGAGTATTGATATTAGCTCTTCTTTGAATGTCTGGTAGAATTCTTCATTAAAACCCTTTGGCACTGGGATTTTTTGGGGGAGATTTTAATGACTGTTTGTATTTCCTTGAGGGTTATATTTCTATTTAAATTGTTTATTTGATCTTGATTTAACTTTGGCAAGTGGTATCTCTTGAGAAAATTGTTAATTTCTTTGAGATTTTCCTGTTTTGTGGAGTATAGGGTTTTGAAGTATGAACTAATAAGCCACTCTTTGGATTTCCTTGTTGTCTGATGTTATGTTCCCTTTTCATTTCTGCTTTTGTTAAGTTGGATATTCTCTGGGTATATAGCTCAGTAGTAGAGGATTAGATTGTTGTGTGCTTTTAACAATAATTTTCAAACCAATTAAAATGGTGTGTCAATGAGTCCTTTAAAATAATTTCATAGCAGAACATGTTCACTTGTGTATTGTATCAAAATAAGGAAAAATTGAAAAGCCAGCTACCAACAAATTGCTAATATATTAAAAGTAATTTTAAAAGATGTATGCTTTGGTGAATAATCAGTGCAAATGGACTTCTGGCAGTAACATTTCTAAACCCTCTAGCACAATGGATTTATCCATCAATATAGATAACTTCAAACCATAAAATTTTTCATTATATGAAAAGGAAGCAGCAATTTTGAAGTAGAATTTGGGGATTATGTGATTTTGAGCTTGAAAGAAGCTGTTCATCTGTCTCTGAGTGTATGATGCTTTCTTTGTGAAAAACACTCAACAACCGTGCATTCCTTGTGCAGTTTTAGTTCATCTTGCAGAATTCAGTGAAGGGTACGGTTCCTCTAATGAGTAGGTCACTCACCCATTCTGGCTGGTGTGGCATGGGCCTGCTTGGCAGAAGACTTCTGGGGTTGGGGGAGGGCCCAAAAGAGGGGTCATACACGGGTTGACTGTGACAGCTTGGCCAGTAAGGACAGAATACAAGGAGGGATGCAGCTCCACTGGCAGGCAGGTCACTCACCAGTTCTGGCTGGTGTGGTCTCCCCTAATATGATAATGTTTAACTTTTGTTCAGCATTTATATTTGTTTGGATATATTTATTTGTTTTCATAATAAGTAGAATGTGGCACCTTTTACTTATTATGTTAACATATGCAATTGCTTCGGTTCCTTATAAGAAATTTGTAACATACCAAGCTAGGTGAATCTGTTAAGTCTCACATGTGATATTTAATGTTTGAAATTTCATATGTTCAGCATGATTTTTTCCCTTAAGCACTTGATTTTCACTAAGTTGATGAAAAACTTTGGGATTTCAGGAGTTCCTAGTTTTCCCAGAATTGTTCTCTTGTGACAAATGAGTAATGAAGCATATATGGGTCTTAAAATTCACTATTACCTGATTTAAGAGAAATAGAAAAGACCAAATAAAAGTGATCACTTGATGTCTCAGAATTTATTCCATCACATTGTTTTAGTAAGCTGTTGTACAGCAGAATCATAAATATTTTCATCTGTGTTTCCTGAGAACTCAAAGGAAGAATCCCACAGGATTTAGTCCATCAATTAACTGTCAGGTTTTGAGATTGGATAGAAGGACTGGATATGCTCCTTATCTGGAGGCACAGCTCAATTTTTATTGAAGCACTTTTAGTACCCATCATGGAACCTCTCCTGACAACTTTCTCACTGGGGCTAAGTCACAGACAAAGGAAATTACCATTAAGTGCTATGAGGGAAGGGACCAGACTAGACTTTCCAAATTCCTGAGACAGTCTGTAAGGCTGTAGCTTTCACAATTTTAGTGATATGTTTAAGCTCACCCAAGCTATCTACGCCATGTTCTTTAACTCTACAGGGAAATCAAAGAGATGAATCATACAACTTTACATATGGTTGGCAGCTGCCCAGAATGTCCACTTCGTGGCCAGGAAGCTTCCTTTTAACACTTTCTTGTAGAAGCTATCTTCCTTCCTTTGGACACAACTTCTGTCTTTGCTGGTGAGTGGGCATATCTTTCTCACATTACAACCAGGAACAAATTGATCTTTTAGGTTTCCCACTTGCTTGAAGTCTTAGGAACTTGCTAGACTTTGTATCTGTGAATTGCAGTGCACCCACTGCTTAGACACTGATTGAAGATTTCTGGTGTGACTGGGAATTCCATAGCGGGTTGGGAAGTGCCAGTGGGGGTTAGTAATTTCCATTTGTACTTGAAAAAGAACACCGAGAAATTATACCTGACAGAATTCAGAATCATTCAAGACAGTAAGGGCAAGTTGCTAAATATAAAATTGCCTTGCTTATCTTTCTATTATTATGGACTCTCTGCTCAAGTCATGCTTGATTACACGTATTTTCCTCTCTCTTTTATGCCTTCCTGCTTTTTCACAAGATGTTTCTTCAGTCTTGAATGGCCATTCTTATCTGTTTAACAGGCTAATTTCTACCTGCTTGGTAAGAGGTAGGAGGGACAATTCTTCATCTATGAAATCTCCCTGACCTCCTCTCTCCCACTGAGAGCCGTCCTCACTCTTCTAGATGACCCTATCACCCTTAGTAAATACATCACCACACTGAGAAAGGGCTCACATTAAATCTAGTGAGCAGCAGGAAGTATTGCAGCCAAAGACAGTACATGAGCTAGTTCACCTAGACATATGAACTCGATACATTTTCTGTTTTCCATATATTAGCACTTACTGCAATGGCTGTTGTATCGAAGATAGTCAATAATGCTCGGAGTAATATATTTAAAAATATGTGATAGAAACTTTAATAGAACTTTTTCTTAAGTCAGTCTAAAGCAAAAGAAAAAGTCAATAAAATTACAGTAATTCATTCACAGGTACCAAAAACTGGTGCCATATTTCTCCTATCAAACCAAGTGTAGGCCTTACTGCAATACTTAACTTGTGATGCTATTTTCTTTCTAATACATCTACTAAAAGGTGGGAGGCCAGAAATAAAGGGAGTCATCAGAGTCACTGGCCTTAAGGAAATTGGATGATGGATAGTGAGTACCGTCTTTGCAGTCGAGTGATGGGGATGCCTTCAAATAACAACATACCTGTATTATAGTGAGAGATTGGTATGTACCCCCTCATTTTAAATATACACTATGCACTTTTTACTGTGTCTCTGCTCTTCTGAGAAAAGGATTAGAAAGAAGGAGCAAAGAAGAGGGTAGTAGGTGAAAAGCAGTCTACCATGGTCATTCTCATGGTACAAAGTTTTGAACATTCTTGGTGTCAAGTGTACACTGTCAAAGAAGGTAACTGAGTTTCTGTCATCCAAGTAGGAAATGGCTCAGGAGAGGAGATGGTCAAAGAAGATGGATTTATAGAAAATAGACTCCTTAATGCAGAAGTCAAGAAGATCACAGAGTAGGGGGATAGGTTTAAACACACACATCTCCTGGCATTATGTAGTCTAACAGCTGTGCAGAGTGTGTGTGAGACTGAAGTGACTCATTAGAGAGGCCACTAGAAAGCAGAAGTCATTCATCCACCTTGGCCAGAAAACAGCAACAACCACCACAGATAAAACTGAGGTGGACCTGATTAATGCACCAGTGCTCATCATGTTCACTGCCCCTCTCTTTATTCTCATTGTTGTCATAGCTACTTTCTAAAAGATGGAAGAAAGGAAAGCATTGAAAAAGAAAATATATCCATTTTCCAGTTAATTTCCTAAATCTTCAATGAGAGCCAACAATGGGAAAGAGTTAGGTGTCACATAAATCAGCATGTGGAATCTGGTGCTGAGTTGGAGTATGAATTCAAGTGTCCGGACGACTGTGGCACCTTTCTCTGATGCTTATTATCAATGTCTGTCTCCTGTGTGGAATAGAAACTCAACAGAACACGTTGGCAGGCAATGATTAAAGGAAAACAATCTATTTCGTATTTTATAACATTGCATTGGCCTTACCTTCAGAAAATCAGTTTACTTGAATGAAAGTAATGAATGCTAGGAGTCAATGGGAGTTCGCTAAGGGCTCATTATAAGACTATGGTACCATTTTACTGTCTGAAAGTGTTCCTAGAGGTGTAGACATACCCAGGTCTGATCAGGAGGAACAAACGGGTCTCAGAATAAGATTGGAGATAAAGAAACTTGCATTTGTACGAGAAGCTGGGGGAATAAAAACGTTAACCAGAGTGAAGTGAAGTTTATATTGTGTTAGAAAAGGAAGCAGAAATAAATGAAAGCCCGCTTTCACTTGGTATTCTATATCCCGGAAAGGCGATGCTGTGACAGAGGGTATGAATATCACTTTAAAGAGTCTCTAGTTTGGTCTGGATGTCAAACAGTCTTCCACCCTGTCAGTGAGAGCAGCAATCGGCTAGTCATGGGTGCTGTGTTTCTCATTTTGAATCATAGAACAGATTATGTGAACTTGCATGTATTCATTGCATGCCACCTGACTCAGAATGAACCCTAATAAATGTGCTCTTTTTCCCCCCAAGAGAAGCATTTTATTGTAATAAAGAAGGTATTAGTTACACACATTTTATTCAATCAGTTGAGGCATTTTTCAAACTTGTCACTCAACAACACTTCAGGATGTCCTACACTACTATTAGAACAAACTCGGACTCTGTTATTGCAGTATAGGTTTGTTTGGAGACTCTACTTTTGTGGCTTGAGAAGATTCAGAACTCTGTGCTGAGCTAATGAATTATTATCCCTTGTCATTCACATCCTGGCTTGATTCTTTAATGCCTGACTGGATTTTGGTAAAATGATAAACTATGTCTTCTGGATTAGCAAACCTGAAGGTCAGTCCTTGGAAAACAGTGACTTCTTGAAGGAGTGGCTTGCTACAATCTACGGACCAAGACATCTTCATACATCACATTGTATGGACTCATAGTTAGAATATAATTAACTTCTGCTTAGTGCCAGACATTGGAAAACCTCTTTATGAGTTATTGGTCAGAGAAGTACCGAAAGTTTTCCAAACAACAGAAGCTATTTCCATTGTTCTTGGTTGTCCACCAGAGCTAGATGGCAAGACCTGTTGCTGAATATATAAAACACTTGATTGTAGGCCATAGATCAAGCTGGAACTGACCTAGAAAATTCTTCTCTACTGGCTAGATTTCATGGTGCCACAACATGCTCTGTACTGCACCAGGAAGCAAATTCATCAATGCACAGGTCTAAGTGGAGAATTTACTGCTATTCTTAGGATAAATAGATGTGCTGTCAAATTATCTTCTAAAAAATTATGTTTATACCCCTTATAATCATTGATTTTTGCTGAGAAGCTTCTTTTTTCAATGGTTGGTGAAGATAGTCATAACTGGTCCAAGTAGTGAGAGTGAAAGTGACTATTGAGCACTCAGCTCTAAGTAAGTCAACTCCCTTTAGACTCAGAGAACATCACAGAAGAGGGGGCAGAAGGAATGTAAATGCTGGAGAATGGAGAGGATCCTTGTGAAACACTGTTTTCTGGACATGACATGGCTAATACACTCCTGAATTCATAGCAGCTGTAATAACCTGTGCAGTATCAAGCAAGTCAGGACTCCAGCATGGATGGGAGAAGGGTTTATCAGACTCTACATTTAGCTAAGGACACAGCTAATGGATACTAGCTTTCGGCAAAGGAGATCTTTTATTTTCAGTGGTGTGACAATTTAATTAAGTTACAGTATTCTAGTGGCTAGTCCAACACCCATGTTCATGTAGGCATCAGTAAACGAGGACAATAAGTGGAATGTGGAAGTAGTAGCAGTATCTAGGTGAAATGGGAGGAGGGATTTATGTCAGATGTGACCAAGACACAGGAAAGAAAAGGATAGGCAGTTTTGGAGTCGAAGTGCTTCTTGAATGTGTCTTGAAACTGCAGCTTTAACACAGGCACACACGAAACAGCAAGCTCATCACACAGCCACAGTTAGGCAGCTCAAACAGCAGGTGTACTCTGCTCCTCAGTGCAGAAAATGACATGAAACCTCACGCAGGCATTAAGGGAAAAGGTTTGGGGTGTTAAAAATTGTTAGCCACCTGCCAGTACAGTGCAACAGCAGGTGCATATGCTAAATATCTACAAAGTCAAAATGACTTTAAAGCTTTTGCATGGTTGTAATGTCACTCTTTGCCCTTCGAAAACCTCAAAGCAAATAAAACAGTGCACAGTGCATTATGTGTTGCAAAACTTTGTCTTCAGAAGAAACTGTAATTTTACTTCTTAAAGTGGTTAAATTGAACATAACATGTAAAAACAATTCTCAAATAAATCCAAGTGCCTATATATTTTACAGTAAAATTTTAAATTTTAACGCCTTCTCTAGCATAGCATTTTAAGACTAAGAGAAGTCACTGGCTAGTTTGTTATTAATTTCTTCAGGTTTATATATAATCCAGGGTTAATTATGACTATTAAGATAGGTAATAAAATATTCTTTGTGTTTTTTGGTAGTGACAAACATTATAAATATTGTCTGCAAAGTGGTTTTCAGCAAATATTATGAAATAAATTCCTTTTTATGTATTTTGCTAGAGTTTACTTTACATTCATTTAAGTAATTATTATGTTTCAGTAACAAATAATATTTTCAGTCAATCATGAGTTAAGTTTTACTGTTTGACATGAACAAACACTGTGACTTGAAAAATAAAATTTTTAGGATCACTGATGTTTGCTAAAGATTAAAAACATCTATTTCATTTTCTTCAATAATGATATCAATAACACAAGGGTAAAAAAATGAAATGACTTGTAGAGTGTTATTAGATTATCATTCAAAGAAAACACATTCAAAATATTTCCCTATAGTGTATAATTTTCTGTTAAATAGGTATATCCCATCAAGTAATTCAGTGTCCATTTATATAATTGAAAACGCATTTTCACGTATTTGTGAATGATAGCTTTTTCTTCTGCACTCTATTGGAGATTTACATTAGCTGCAGCATACAAAGGCTGATGTGTCAATCTAAAATTTTCCTTACTGCTGTCAGTAAGGTAATCTTTTATCATAAATACTCCTATCTATTTAGAGCTAAAGTGAGTTACAGGATATATTCAGTGTTACAAAAATAGGTCCTCTGCCTTAAGGTATAACAAAGGAGGATATTTGTCTGGTAATCCATTTGCTCCCTCTGTTTTCCAGTCAAGTGGAACTATGTGACCAACACAGGCAAAAGGCTGGACAGAAGAAGTAGCGGTGTTCCACTTCCAAGCTGAAGCAGTTCAGGCTGCAGTGCTCCAGCACACGTTGTGATAGCAAGCTGACTCTGGAGTCCACGTGTTGAGGATGTAGTGGCTGAGTGACTTCCTGTGTCACCTCAAGGAGAACTGCCTCTATCATCTTCAATCTTACTGAGGGAAAATAAAAGCTAAACTAAATTAAGATAAACAAAACTGAACTAAAACAAGCCCTTATCTCATTTGCAGGCATGGGGATTTCAGAGCTTATCTGGCAGTGCTTTGCTGGGTCTATGATATTTTGTTTGCCTTTTGGATTTTCATAATTATACATATCTTTCCATTTACAAATATCACCAGTAAGATACATTACTAACACAGTTGTAGGGGAGGGAGGCCACTGAGAAACTTGTGTGTAGAGATTAACACAAGTTTTAAGTATGTTAGCTTGCACTTAAAGCTGATTTAAACTGTTCCTTCTTTTCCCATCATAATTTTCGGTCTCTGAAACCAGGCCAGAATTGTATCTGTAATGTGAAATTTCAGGTGTCAAAATATTCCACAAATAATAATGCACTAATAATCTATTAGATGTGACTTAACTGCATATTAAAGGAAAATAAATGTATTGATTGTTTCAAAAATTTCTTGGTAATTTTTGAAGACTTTCTGTGCTAAGCAGTGTTCTAGTGTGTGGGACCATTATACAACTTGTGTTTTTATTGAGGGGTTAGTTAATAAGTAGTTGCATAAATTAATGTAGTAGCTTGAAAGGGATCTGTGATTTAAAAAAAAGAAAGAAAAATTAACTGGTAGTTTTGCTGTAGCTTATGAAAGATGGATGGAGTCCGATTAAATTTTTTCAACACTTATCAAGTAATTACAACATGCTGGATCATGGTTTATTCAATTTATACCCACTATTAACTATTGATGGATACTATTAACAACTCTATGTTGTAGGTGCAATTAAGTCCATTTTATAGATGAAAAAAGTCATATAAGATGTCTGTTACTGCTTAAATATTCCCCTAGTTAACTCCTGGTATAAACCAGAATTTGAACTAATTTAAGTTTTCAAATTATTCATGTCATTTTGGTGCGTGATCTAGATGAAGCCCATGAGTCTTACTGGATGACAGGCTACATTATGTCACATTAAAAATAAAAACTCCTTCTGAAGTAAAGAACTGGATAGAAGGAATAGTTTCAAGAGCTGGAAATATTTGGGATATTTAAAAAACACAATGATAGTGACGTTGTAGTAACAAACAAGGATGTGGGGGTAAAAATAGAGGATGATGTAAAACTATAAAAAGGCATATGGCATTTGAAAAATGACATGACTTTATTCTAAGTGTGTTGAATTTAAACCAGGAAAGAAAACCATTACATGCTGTAAAAGGACCTCCTAACTGTTTATATAATACTATGAAGAGTAAGTAAAGAAGAAAAAGAGTAAAAAATGTTAATTGTATACAGAAGATCCACACCCTCTCCTTTTTCTCTCCTCTCTGTGTTACTTTATATATATATATATATATATATATATATATATATATATATATATATATATATATATATATATATATTCACTCAGGCAAAGTAATTCTCAGCCTCCCTTGCAGCTTTGAATGGTTATGTGAGTAGATGATCTGGAGCTATGGAATGGTGAAAGCTCCTCATCTGGAGCTATTCTTTAGGCTTTCGCTTTCCTTTCTTCCTTCCCTTCCTTCTTACGGAATTAAAGACAGGTAAACAAGGACCAAATTACAGCTGCATGAACATCTGGAAGGTGAAAGTTACGCTCGTAGGATGTTTGAGAGGCAGAGTGGGACAGAAACTATGGCATGGTCATTTCCAGCTTCGTGATCAAACCCAATTTTATTTAAGCTACTTTATTCAAATCAGTTTCCTCATGCAGTGGAACTCAGTTCCTCAGTTGAAAATAGAGATGAAGTACTGAGTTGTAAAATTAGTACAAACAGGAAGTTACAATGGTTTGGTACAGTGGTGTGTAAGAAGATGGTCTATAAAAATAGTACTGGCTTGGATTACATATTCTATAAACATATATTTGAAGTAAACAACGGAGAATAATAAAATAATATTGAAAAAAGTTAATTAAAACACTATAAAATTCAACATTATCATATTCGTTTTATATATATAAACATATATATCATATATATATCAAATCAATATGTGAAATAGGCCAGTTTTGTAGGAATATTTCTTTTTTAATTAAGATATTTAAAATTGGAAAAATACTTCATTTAGCATCTTTCAGTGTCACTGATCACAGTTTCACTAGAAGGAAAAAATTAAACTCCCCTCGGTTTTCCATGTGCAGTACCCGAAAGACAGATTGACATTTAAACTTGATCAGATGGGTGAAACTGTTCCCTTTTTGAACTTTAAGGAGACAGAGTCCTTAATCTTTCCTTTCAATCTTTACTGCTTTACATATGCCACGTTTGCTAGATCGGAACCTTTGGTTGGCACATTAAGAACTTTGTAATCCCCTCCCTTTCGTGAGATCAGTGTAATCTGCCTCTACTGCCTGTTTTATACACGAGGGGATTCTCTGAAGCCAGCAAAACTCAATAACGGTGGTGGCTGACTCGCAGGATAATTTAAAGATGCAGCCATCTGACAGCTGATTCTTCAGTGGCTCCACTTCTAACTGACAGAGGTAAAAGAAAATGCTGAAGTTGTCAGTCCGCTTCTATTTTTTATGAGCAAATTTTGTACTTTTTGGAGCGATGGGATGGAGGTGCATTGCAGGAATGAACTTCATGTGCCAATCTGCAAAGCAATCCTTGCTCTCCCTTGTGTAGGAATTGCACTTGTGGGGCATTTTTCACCTGAGGATGGCAGAGTGCCTCATTAAAACGGATTTATTAAGCCTACAGGGCCCTGTGTAGAAGAAGGATGGTCAGTTGCTAGTTCATCAAGATGGAAAAACTGGGGAGAAAGTGTCCAAATGACTAGGTTATAGGATACCAAATTGGCAAATTTCATTCATTTTCTGCCCTGGTTTTATAAGTGAGGCCAGTTTAGCCATTCAGAATGTTGATTCTTTAAGCCCAATAATTGTATAAATTTAAAGCACAGGTCTTTGGAAAAATCAGCTTGTCTGACATTTTGGGTCAACTGATTCTTCACTGTGAGATGGTGGGAGCTGTCTTGGGTATTAAAGCATGACCAACAGCACAGCTTTGCTGGTCTCTACCCACAAATACTAGAGCTATGCCTCCATTCTGACCACCAAAACTGTATCTAGATTTGCTTAATATCCTTTGGGGGGAAATAGGCCACACTTTTCCCCTCAATAAAAATTATCATCACTTATGTAAATTGAAAAGAGACCTAAAATATACTTGAATTGTAGATCTGGATCATTTCATAAGAACACAATTTCAAAATGAGAAAGATGAAAGCAACATGTAAACACAGGCTTGATTTAAGAAAATTGTATAGTAAGACACAAAGATTCAGTACCCAAGATTCCTCTGGGTGAGAGTATTATAAATTAATCAGTACAGGCAAAAGGATGTAACATGTGGGACCCATCCATTTAGCCAATGGGGAAGGAAGTTGGCAAGAGGCAGGTGCCATCTCAGGGCCTCATTGGGAAGACTGAGCTGCAGAGACCATGTGTCAGAGCAGAAGCTGTAGCCTAAAGTACATAGTAATAGACTACATCCAGAGCTTACGATTGCAGCTTTTCTGCCTCCTCCAGACTGCACCAGATGATGATGACTCTAGAGTTGAGTATACTCTCCATAAATTATGTTTGGAAGAAAGTGGTGGTGAGTCTGCTGGAGAAAGGCATCAATAATTATTGAAAGTCGCTTTGAGAGCAGAAGCCATCCAGGAGGACCTCACCTTTTCATATATCACCTATGTGTTGCCACATGCTAATTTATCCCCCGAGACTGCATTAAATCAATGCCTAAGCTATAATTACTACTAGAAGTAGTAATTTCCTATATTTAAATATCATTTAGCAATTTCCCAGTGCTAACAGCCAGAGCACTGTATCATTGATCTTGTCACCTAGTTTTTGAAAGGAAGATTTCCTCTTTGGAACTGAGAATTCTTTTCATTCTCTGTAATTAATTTTGATTTCCCTTTGCAAAGCACTGAAATTCTTTTCCCTGAAGTAAAACATGTTCAAACCATCTTAGGTATTAGATGAAACATATTAGTGCTACAATAGCCTCCCATTCATTAGTCCCTCACTATCCATGGAACCAGTGAATCTACAAACATCTTTTGAACATACATGGATGTTAGGCATGCATATAAATAAGGGACTTGCAAATATTCATAAAAGTGATTGCTGTTCTCAATCAGATTTTAGTAAATTAACAGATTTCATAATCATTATAAATATATGCTGTGTCTATGTATTATAATCAGAACACAGGAAGACAGTTGTCATGGGCAGTGGTAGCTAAGCCTACACAAGTGATCAGGATAGGATTATGAATAACCTCATTGAGCACTCAAAAGAATCAGGAAATTTAGCTGGATACATTTAAAGCAAATATGTTCCTTGACTGGGCACATATTGTGAACACTTACTCTGATGACATTGCGGAAGATGAATTAGACTCAAGAGAGAATGTTGGTGAAGTGATCAAGAGAGAATGATAATCAGGCTACAGTGGTAGTATACGTATATGACAAACGGTGATGGCCTGACCTGAAGCCTTGGTACTGGGATATATTGATGTGGATTTGTCTGTGGTAGGTGTAGGTGGTAGACTAAAATGAGTAGATAATTACAATTGCTGTATATAATGATGTTGGACTTGAGGAACTAAAGTCTAGTACTAAGTCTGCCTTGAATCAACATGGTATACCCAAGAGCGTCTTGGTGGCATCATGGGTATATGGGCATGTTTGTTTCAATCCCAACAGTTATCGTGGACCTGCTGCATAGTTTTCTGCCTGATCTATTTTGTATTTTCATGCCTATTCTCTCCTGCTCTTGTCTCAAATTTCAGTGCATACACACACACACACACACACACACACACACACACACACACACACACACAAACACACACAACAAGCATACACACATGTACACACATACACACACTATAACTATACACAAATTATCTTTATTAGCATTGAATAAATTTATTGAAGAAGATATTTTAACTGAATGTCTAGTTGTAACTAGACTGGTACTACTTACAACCTATTCTGAGAACTCAAGTATCGTCACTACAGTACCATCCTAGCATCAAGGTCCTGAATTTGATTCCCTAGAAACCCCTGACTCTCTCCTTATGAGAGAATTCACATTTTTTTTTATCACTCCTGATTCCTAGCTCTAAGTCTTCAGATGTGAATGTACAATGTGGAGTAATAAGGAAATCAGGCATGGTGGGGGCTTTTGAAATAGCAACACAGAGGATATGAAGTGGGAAACAAAAATGTGGAGAGGATTCCAACTGGGGAGGAGGGAGGGAAATCAATATAGAAGGAGAAAAAGATAGAGGAACAAGTCATACCAGGTTTGCCCGATAAAGCTTCAAAAAGGCTATTATCTTGTAAATATATACCAGATAACACATATTTTCATATACATATTTATTTTATATACATACTATGTATTTATATATCACATATATTGTATATTATATATATATATACATACATACACATATGATCTTTAGGATATATATATCTTAAAGGAAATAAAGCAACTTGGGTTAACAATGCATCTCAACAAAAACCACAAGCCAGAAACCAAAAAAACTGAAATATCAGGCAATAGGGAGGGGACTTGGGAGGGGCTGTGGGGAGAAAAGGAAAAGCAGAGAAGAGCGTGACTTTATTTTATTTTTAATGTATAAAAAACCAGGATATTAGAAAACAAAGAATTTGAAGTCTGTGAAAACAATGAGAAAATCAGAAAATGAAAGAATTTACTGGTAGAGCTAGGAAGAAAAACACACACTCAGGTCATAAGGGGAAATCATCCTTAGAAGTTAATAGTTGCATCTAGGAATGATGGCATGTCCCTGCAATTCCACTTACTTAGGAGGCTGAGGCTAAGGCTGGAGGGTGGAAAGATTGAATACCACCTCAGGAACACAGAAAGTTCAAGGAGCTCCATACTAGACAACTTAGTGAGATCCCGCGACATAAAGAGAAAAGCAAACTGGTAAAGGTTAGTGATATAATTTATAGTAGAGTGCTTGCCTGGCTATTGGTTAAAGCCTCAGTGATGATAAAAACTTACAAGTACCTTAAGAGAAGAAGCAGGACAATGAATTTAAAAATTGGTTTAACTTGAGGCCCGTACCAGGAGAGGGATCCCATCCCCTACACTGCTTGGATGGCTAGGAAGCAGACACTGGATAGCCCAGAGACCTAGGGTAGAACCAAACACAACTGATAATAAACAAACAAACAATCAAACAACAACAAAATCAATGATATGATTCCTAATAATATTCTGCTATACTCATAGATCAGTGCCTTGTCCAGTTGTCATTAGAGAGGCTTGTTCTGAAGCAGATGGGAGTGGAGGCAGAGACCCACAGCTGGGTATTATGCAATCTAAATTGGAGGTCTCTATTGGGTACCTCCTAGAAGAGATCTGGGAACCCCACAGAAGAGGGAAGGAAAGATTGTCAGAGTCAGAGTGAGTGGAGGACACCAGGAAAACATTGCCCACTGGATCAACTAAGCAGAGCTCATATATGCTCACAGAGACTGAAGTGGCAATCACCAGGCCTGCATGGGTCTGCACCAGGTCCTCTGTGTATATGTTATTGCTGTTAGCTTGATGTTCTTATGAGACTTCTAACAGTTGGATCAGGTGTGTCTCTAACTCTTTTGCCTGCTCTTGAGTCTCTTTTCCTCCTATTGGGCTTCTTTGTCAAGCCTTGATATGAGGACTTTTGCTTTGTCTTATTGTATCTTGTTTTGTCCTGTTTGGCTATTCTCTCTTGGAAGCCTGTTCCTTTTTGAAAAGGAAATGAACTGGGGTAGATATGGGGGAGAGGGGAAGTTAGGGTAGTTGGGAAGAGTGGAGGGAGGGGGAACAGAGGTGAGGATATATTGTATGAAAGAATAATTAATTTTCAATAAAAATAAATAAAAATAAATGTTAACCATGAAATTTTGAAAGAAGTGATTAGATACAATAACACAAATTACTTTATTAAGTAATAAAGATATATTTCTGGGTTAAGGAGGAGATGTTGAGAAAATGAAGAAAATAAAGCATGTTCTTTCATTGACTTTGGAAGAAGGATGAATTGCCTATCTATTTGTTGATGAAAGTGAATGTACGATACACTCTGGAGAAAAGTAAAATCTATAAGGAAGGTAGGATACCATTGTCATCATAGATGGAGTTGTCAATCTTGGGCAAATATGAGGCATGTCTTCTTACCAACACAAAAGCAAAGATGAGGTAGGAAAGGCAAGTTTACATATATATGGAAATATATAAGCTTGGAGGTTATAAGAAAAAATGACAGATGTATTTCTTATATTTTAGGTTCTCAGAGGAGTGCAAAAGAAGGTAATTTGTTAAAATTGGGAGACAATTAGAAAGTGACTGCAAAAGTGAAATAAAGGCTTAGACTAAAAAAATACTTCCACATTTATCATCAAACATTTTTATTGGAAGACATTATTTTTATCTTATTGGAAAAGAAACTAAAATTGAGAGGTCACAGTGCTTCAGAGAAGGTTATAAGTTCTAAATAGTAGAAATAAGACTTTTAACCTTTACAAGTCTTGTTTTATACCTAGTGCTTTTTTGATCAGATTATTCACAGTAAAAATTAGCAGTTACTTAAAGTCCTTGGCCAGCGGGTCCAGATGGAGTGAAGAAAGTAGGTGAAAAATGGAGAGGACCTACTGAAAGAAGAGAACATGTAAGGGTCAAGGCAAAGGGTAATTAAAATTCACTCGAGTGCGATGGGTACATTTGGAGCACAGTTAAAGACATAGATGTCTGTGACCAAATTTGGGAGTTGGGAGATTAAGACTGCAAAGATAAAGGGCATGCAAGTGATTGGGAGCTCTAATGTGGGATCCTGATAGTCCTTCTTTGAATTAAAAGTGAGTTGTATTGATTTCAAAATTAAAGAAACATAATGTTGAAACATCAAATTGAACCCATCAGGTAATCACATGAAAACTGAAAGTAGGATTAACAGCAGACAGAGTTGCAAAGAAGAACCTGACCTACATAAGGACCATAGAAACAGGGTCACAAACCCATTCTCCTCACTTTGGGTCTTCAGAACTTTTTAAAAGTGAAGGAATATTCATTTTTATTATGGACCTTGTTATATAGTAAACTGTTTTACTTTTAAAATGTTAGGCTTCAAATGTTTGCTTAATCAGTATTTTTCTATGCAGAAAGTGAGGTAAAAACAGTAAGTAAAAATCTAAAAATTAAAAACAAAACATTTCCTTGAGGAGCACTTATAGGAAGTTGCATGAAAATTTGTTCCTTTCACAAACTATATTAATTCATACATTTTTATATGACCATTATGAAATCATCATTTGTGATATATTGAGTTCATGTATATTTCTCTAAAATTACTGCTATAACCAAACTACATAACTAAAGGAAAATATACTATCGAAACAAAAGGAATGCAGTGTGTTTTTAGTGGAATGCTTAGTTTCAGTCCTAGAAAGGGGGCCTGAATCCGTGATACAGACAATGCTGGTTTTGAACTCACAGAGATCCACCTCAGCCACTTGAGTGCTGAGATTAAAAGTGTGCACCACTATGCCTATGGTTTTCAGAAATTTAATCTTCTTAAAGCACTGAAAGATGAAAGGTTCAAGAAGAGTAGGGAAGATGTAACTCATTTTATAATCTGTAACCCTTTTACTTTTGAAAAAAATTCTACTCTTTGTTACTCATTTACTAAACTGCTACAAAATTAAGCATTTTGTAGCCCTCTAAGGGTTGTTGGAATCTTCTTTCATCCAGAGTGACTTGGAAGTCTTTTTATTCAGCCTTAGTGGCAGTGGTTAGAACCCAATGCTCACTCCACTGGAAAATTGGAAATCTTGCTCAGTTGTCTCGTCCATTGGCCCCCCTCCATTGATGTGAAGAACAGAATAATAGAATAATAGATCAGTCCCACTCAATGTATAGTGCTGTGTTATTTAACAAAGTTTCCTTTTGTAAGTCACTTAAAATCATGTCTCAACATACCATAGATAAGTGATCTTATTATAGGGAATTTATGCCATGTCAAATTCCTGGGAAAGTATAGTCTCTACTCTTGTTATCACAACACTTCCTGTTCCTAGAAGAGGATTCCTCTAGTGAGTGCCAAGGATCTAAAACACATTTTTAGTCTTAATAGAATTTAAAAAAAGAAAAAGAAATCTCAAATCAATAGCAACAGTCTGTAAGTGGCTCTAAATAAAGCTTGCCAAGTGTGGTTAGGGTAGCCTGCAGCCACAGGTCAGAGAGACACGCCCATATGTTTTACTGTCTCAGGATGCAACTTTATCACAGTTATATTTTCATTATCATTTGCTAGTCCCTTCTGGAAGTTAGATCTTGCCAGAAGAACTAATATTAGCACTGATAATGTGAAATAGGGCATTACAAATTCATTTGGCAAATGGCACTTGTAATAGGAGCAAAGCTTTGCCTTTTCCAATCAGAGGATACATCTGTAGCATCTTTCCTAAGGCAGAAAGGACACTTTTAATCTCCAACCTATTAATAGTTTTGAGGCATGCTCTTTAGTTCATTTTGTATTTTAGATTTGGTCAATGCTGCTCTGATTTACTGATTAGATAAATGCACTTTTATTTAATATGCTTTTCAAGGTTGTTATCGTGGACCACTTGTACTATAATTCTTGGAAATACTGCTTGTTCATGTTTTGTTTGATTCTTTCTGTGTTATTAATGATTGAGTTAGACAAAATAAAGCTATTTGCTAATTTAGTCATCATAAGGTTAAGTTTAGAGATTTATAACTTTCTTATATTATTGTAAAATGGAAGGGAGAAAAAAGCCAATAATTGGAGTCGATAAATACGTAAAACACAATTTTATTTTAAAAACTGCTATATTCTGGAGGTTGAATGTCCTCCAAAGATACATGGGTTAAAGAGTTAGTACTTTGGAAGTAGGAGACCAGTTGGAAAAGAGACCTAGTAGATGTTTGTAGTGCACTGTTGAAGTCTCCTAGAAGATAGTTATGAAACCCCTTTATCTTCCTATTTATCTTTTGCTTCCTGGTTCAAGATGTAAGTGTATTTGCCTACCGTGTGCTTCACTCCTGTCTTAGTTACTCACCCCAGTGTGGGTCAAAGCAGTTGGACCACTCCTTCATGAACGTAGACTTTAAAACTGTGAGCTGAGTAAACTCTTTTATGAGTTAACTATCTTAGATGTTGGTTACAGTGAGAAAGCTGATCGACTGCACATTACCATTGTAAAATAGTTAAGCAGGCAAAAGAAGACAGTGGTAGTTAACTAAAGACTATAGAATATAACCAGGATGGTACTGGTCAAATCACATATATGGGCACCCTGCTTTTGTTCCTCTTAACTATTTCATATTATTTTATGGTTATTTATGAATTTTTTTCTGTTTTTAGTAAATGGTATATTGAAAACCACTTAAATATGTTGATGCTTCTCTCTGCCAACCTTTCCTTTTCACATAGTGATTTGTGCATACCATATATTTAATAAATCTTTATTTGATAAACTATGAATATTTGATCTGGTTACTATCATCATCTACCAACATGCAACTAATAAGGCCAAAAGCTGATTTTAGTTTCACATGGAAGAGAATCTACTGACATCTGACCTATTTCTTTGGTCTTTGGTAAGATCATTATTTAAGGTCTTTGGTAAGATCATTATTTAAGAACTCATGTTACATTCATCAAGTTTGTTTTAATTTTCTTTTAAAAGGTTCACTTAAAAAATAGTATTTCTTGTCTTCTGTGGTCCATAATTAGAGCTATATTTCCCTTGGTGTTTAACTGTAAAGGCCATAAAGTCTTATCCCAATCTACCAATTTATACAAAATACTTAGAGTTACATAGGATTTCTATGTAGCCTCTGAAGCATTTTCAGTCTTTTCTGTCAGAGATAATAGATTAATTTTTCAAAACAGTTATAAGTGAAGAAAGAATTTCTAATTACTGAAGCTAACTTCATAGAATGTTAGAATTTTGAGGAAAATTTTACTTTAACTATTATTTAAGTTAATTATATCACTTCAAATAAATAATATAATATCCTAAAATCATAAAATTATTTTCCCTAAGTAGCTTTGTCTGGGAGATGAAGCGTCCTTAGACAAGATCTAAGAGGGTTGCATTGAATCCTACTCTCCTAGGATTTTAAAAATCCTAGACATTTTGTTTGTTTGTTTGTTTGTTTGAGACAGAGTTTCTCTGTGTAGCCCTGGCTGTCCTGGAACTAGCTCTGTAGACCAGGCTGGCCTTGAACTCAGAGATCTACCTGTCTCTGCCTCCCAAATGCTGGGACTAAAAGCATGCACCAACACCACCAGACTAATCTTCAACATGTTAAAACAATTACAGAACTACTCAAGAAAAAAAAAAAGCTAACCATCCAAACAAACAAACAAAAACCAATATATAATGCATATGCATAGAAACAAGAAAACAAAACTAAAACTAAACCCCAACTCAGCATTCCCTGCTAAGAAAGCAGTGCAAAGGAATGAACACTGAATAGGCCTTTGGCAGGGTTTGCTCCCATTGACTTCCGCAGGAAGAGAAAGCATCTCTAGAATGATCAAAGGTTAGATACAAACCATGGGGAACAAGAGTGACAGCCAAACTCCATTCACAGCATCTGAAACTAATACTTCATCAGGTGGCAGTGTGATGCTGTCTATCTGCTTTCCTTAGGAGCTGGTTCCAGCACGCTTGACATGCCTCTCATTTCCTTTAAGAATTGTTTTACACACCGACTATTTGCAAACTTATTCCCCAGTGCCTTAACCTTTAAACACAAGTCATTTTGGTCAATACTGACTCAGTGGTCTCAATCTTTGGGTGTTGCTTCTTTGCTGATATTCTTTTTTTTTTTTTTTTTTTTTTTTGTTTTTCGAGACAGGGTTTCTCTGTGTAGCTTTGCGCCTTTCCTGGAACTCGCTTTGGAGACCAGGCTGGCCTTGAACTCACAGAGATCCGCCTGGCTCTGCCTCCCGAGTGCTGGGATTAAAGGAGTGCGCCACCACTGCCCGGCTCTGATATTCTTACTTTACAGGTTCTTTGTGGGGTTATGCAGTGAATTATCCACATGTAGCTTGGTCTCCACCATGAAGTATTAATAAGGAGATGTTTTTAAGAAACAAAGCCTTTTCTAACATACCTGAAAATACATTAACAAGGTGTAGACTTTCATCAAGTTTACTATCAGCTAGGAGATCAAATGTGTTTGCCTGGATTTAGTCAGACACTACGGCTGCTATCATGAGTGAGGCCAACTGTTTGAAACCAATGACTCAGAGCTAAAGTTGTGGATAGTTATTTGTCAAAGGGCTGCTCTGGATATTAGGAACAACTCTGCCTGTGCTCATGTTATCACAATGTCAAAGGCTATCAGGCCCATACCTGCTGTAGTTTATTAATCCAAGAGCAAAATAAGCAGGCAGCAGCATATGAACTGGGACTTTTTTCACAGATTGGTCAGCATCTTGAGCTTTGAGACTCCTGCACTTGCATGCTTCCTCCAACAATATTTGCCGAAGCCTTTAAACATTCCTCACTTTTCAGTCCTTCTTAGTACCATGAATGTAGAGTTTTTACAAGAAATATATGACAAAATTAGATGACAAGGACTTAAAAAAATAGCTGAATAGGAAAAAGGTCTGATAGTTTAGTTGTCAGGGAATCTTTCTGTGACTTTTCTAGCTGGATTTTATTTTTTGCCCCACTCCCTCCACAAGAACCTACTAAAATAAAATAGTGCTATGCAAATTGCAATATCCCAGGGCAGCTTAGACTTATAGCCCTACTGTGGAGCAGAAGGGTAATAACTGAACAGGAAGGTGTTGGGAAGATCAGTATGAAGTACATGAAATGGGTGGGGAAGTCATAGTCAGTGTATGATGATTAGTCTTGGTTGTAGACTTCACACAATGTAGAATCACCTGGGGAAAAAGTCCCATCAGAAGATTACCTGGATTTCATTAGCCCAGGGTCATGTCTGGTGGAGGATTATATTGATTGGGTTAATTGAGGTGGGAAGACCTCCATACTGTGAGTGGCACCATTCTCTGGAGAGGAGATCCTAAACTATTTTAAGAGTTGGAGAAGGCAAGCTGAGCACAAATGTACACACAACCATGGCTCTCTGTTCTTGGCTGTGGATGCTTCAAGTTCCTGTGACATTGAGTTCCCTGCAAGGATGGGCTGTAACCTAGAATTGTGAGCTAAAATAAGTTCCTTTCCCCCTAAGTTTCTATTTTATTACAGCAGCAAGAAATGAAATGAAGCTGGGCGGTGGTGGCGCACGCCTTTAATCCCAGCACTCGGGAGGCAGAGCCAGGCGGATCTCTGTGAGTTCGAGGCCAGCCTGGGCTACCAAGTGAGTTCCAGGAGAGGCACAAAGCTACACAGAGAAACCCTGTCTCGAAAAACCAAAAAAAAAAAAAAAAAAGAAATGAAATGAAGACATAGGAGCTACCAAAATCAGTCATAGAGGATGACATTGCAGTCCCAATTAGCCAACTTTTCAGAGACCTTCAGTTGCTCTCACCATTAAGGTTCTTACCTGTCTCCCACAGCAGCCACAGACTGCCTGTGGTATATACAGGGAAAGTCCTCTTAGGATTTGCTGTTGTGGATTTTTTTCACAGAGGACAGTGGTCCTCTGATCACTGGGTGTGAACAAGTAACACCACTGCTTCAGATCTCTGAAACAGGAACAAGCTCTGAGCTCCTTCTCCATCTCCTGTAGGAAGCTGTTAATGTGTACAACCTGATAACAAGGACCATCACACTCTATTCGAAGTCATATAAGCCAGACTAGTTCTGTGAACACTTGATGGGTGTTTTGATGGGAAAGCCACTACATCAGCAAGATGGCTGTATTACATACAGGAACGATAAAAGGAAGTGAATAAAATTAAAGAAACCAATTAAAAACAAAAGCTGTTAAATTATCCAGGAAGACAAGAGCTAGGAAGAAAGGAACAAAGAATATACCAAAATCAAAAAAACAATTATGCAAATGGCATTAATAATCTTTACTTATTAATAACTTAAATATTGAGTATAAACAGTTCAATTCTCTATTGAAAAACAGAGGGGCAAAATTAATATCAAAATAAAAATCCAACTATCTGCTACTCGTAAAAGACTCATCCAGTTTTAAGAAATTATATAGACTGATAGTGAGTGTATGATAATGATATCCAACGCAAATGAAAAGAAGGGGGTTAGCTACACCTACATCAGTTAAAATGCACAGTAAGTAAAAGGAGGTAAAACTGAATATCATATAATGATAAAGTAGTAAATTCATCAGAAAGGCATATATATGTGTGTGTGTGTGTGTGTGTGTGTGTGTGTGTGTGTGTGTGTGTGTGTACTCAACACCATATACATCTAAATACATAAATAGACAACAAAACTGAAGAAAGATGTAGACAAAAATATGATGCAAGTGAAGGATTTTCATATACTATATTAAATAATGGGTAAATAATTCACACAGAATATCAATAAATAATGTACATGAAAAGTACATAGAGAAAATATCAACAGACATGAAAAGCTTCCCATCTGACATCAATAGAATATACATTCTCTAAAGCACATGGGGCATTTTTGAAGATAGAGCACATGTTGGGTCACAGAAAATTTTTCATGTGTTTTGCTAAAGGAATATAACAATAAAGTTACTCTTAATGACATTCTGCTATACCCATAGACCAGTATCTTCCTCAGCCATCATCAGAGAAGCTTCTTCTTGTAGTAGATGGGAACTAATGCAGAAATCCACAACTGGACAAGGGGCAGAAATCTAAACACTTTGTAATACTCAACCCTAAGCAGGATAGCTTCAACAAACCCCTCCCCTCAGAGTTAATAGAGCTATCTGAAAGAGGAGGTAGAAGGACTGTAGCAGCCAGAAGGGATGCATGATTCCAAGGAAACAGTGTCTTCTAGACACAGCAGGATGGATGTACATATAAATATGTACTCACAGAAATTGTGGCATCATGCACACAGCCTGCATAGGTTCAAGCCAGACTGCTGGACTCAACAGAGAGTAGGGAAAGTGGATAGGATCTCCTATCTCCAATGGAGAATCTACTTCCAATTGGTATCCATTTGCAAAAGAAAAACTTTTTTTTTCTCCAATTGAGTGTCACTGATTGTATTGAGCATACTTAAGGGTAGGCCCCATGCCTAGCAGTATATGGTCAACAGTAAGTGAACTCAACAATATTGTGTCTTCCATTGTTCAGTTTGGGCATTTTTTTGTCTTACTGGTATTTTATTTGTGTATTTTGGCTTCCAATTTTGTGTTTGTAGGGATTTTGTTGTGTGTATGTGTTTCTTGTGCCTTTTCTTTTATTAAGAATATTTTAAATATGGTTTGTTTGTTTTTTGTTAACTATTTTCTAAAGATAGAGATTAGAAAAAGGCATGTAGTTGCTGGGCGGTGGTGGTGCACTCCTTTAATCCCAGCACTCGGGAGGCAGAGCCAGGTGGATCTCTGTGAATTCGAGGCCAGCCTGGACTACCAAGTGAGTCCCAGGAAAGGCGCAAAGCTACACAGAGAAACCCTGTCTCGAAAAACCAAAAAAAAAAAAAAGGCATGTATTTGATGCGTGAATAGGTGTGGAGGATCTGGGAGGCATTGTGGGGAGGGAAAACTGTGGTCAGTATATATTGTGTGAAAAAATATTTTTAAACATGCACACATGATAAGACTGGATACACATTTATTTATTCATCTATTTATTTTACTATTACTTTTACCACAAAAACCTGGGACAGGGAAAAGTTACTGCCACTGTGAGGAGAATAGCACAAAGCTTAGAAAAAAAAACAATAAAACACTACTTGTCAAGTTATGGATTTCAAGGGCCTGTAGTAGGAAAACACTGAAGTTGGAGATTGCAAAAGGGAAAACTGAAGGTCCTCAGACAGCCAAGTCAGTTTCAGGCCCATGACAAGGGTAGTGGATCAGAGTCCCTTGTCCCTCCAGGATCTCAAGACTGAAGAAATCTATGTAACCTTCATTTGGCTATTCTCAGTTGAAGGGAATGGGAAATAAGCTGTCTTTGCTGTCTCATAGTCCTCTGTTAATGGTTTTTAACATTCCCTCCCTCAAGATCAATATACCTAATTCATAAAAGAAAGGTCATTTCAAAAGGGAATGTGGTCAGCACAGAAGGAAGCCAGTTTATCATGCTGTCACCTCACAGAACACTCAAGCCTCAATTGTGTCCTCCTCTTTACCCACCAAATGTTTAGGATTTCCATATCTTTGGTTCCTTCTTTTTCTGTCTTATATTTACAGATTCACAAAGCTCAGATTTTAAGATACTGGCATAATCTAGGGGTGTGGCCACTCCCAGGGAATCCTTTGCCATATGTTGTCTAATTGATGGAGATGGGGTAGCTTCTACTGATTAGAGACTTCTACATTAGAGGTGAATGTAAGCTCTCAGGTGTTTGCATTTACTATGCTTCTGCTCATTACTAGATAAATATCACCCCTATACCATGCTTTTAAGATCTGGTCATTAATCTGCTAAATAGATAGTGTCCTTTGACAAATCTCAGCTTCACACATACCAGGCCTTTTTTCATTTAGGCCACCAACCAGCTCCCAAATCATAACACAGAAACTTATTATTAGTTATGAATTCTCAGCCTCACTTAGGCTTGTTTCACTTAATTAACCTGTTTCTTTTTATCAATTTTTTGCCTCAGAGCTTTTGACTTTTCTTTCTGTACATCTTATTTTCACTGCTTCTTCTGTCTGGCTGGTGGTGGTTGCCTGGCTTCTGGCCCCAGGCATCTCCCTTGTTCTCTCTTCCTTCTCTCATCTCTTGTCTCTTGATAGGTTCTTCCTCCTATTTATTCTCTCTGCCTGGCAGCCCTACCTATCCTTTTTCTGCATAGCTATTGGCTGTTCAGCTTTTTAGTAGACCAATTAGGTGCCTTAGGCAGGCAAGGTGAAACAGATTCAACACATCTTTACATAATTAGATGCATACCCTTACGTCATTAAACAAATGAAGCATAAACAAAAGTAATAAACCTTTATACTGTTAAAGTAATATTCTGCAACATAAACAAACGTAACACTTCCTTGTCCAGTTAAAGTACTCTGCAACACTCACATAAGGTGATTAACCGAGTCAGGTACATGAATAGCACACAATGAAACCAGGCTTACACCATGCTTGCAAAGCTGCAAATGTTTTGCAGCTAAATACTATATCATTCTACCCATTCTGCTCTTTAGGATATCATTTTCATAAATCACCATTTTTTAAATCAGATACTCCAAAACTGGTTGTCACCATCTTCTTTAGAGTTAAATGTCCATTTCCCCAATTCAGGTTAAATTATGCCTACAAAAAAAAAAAAAAAACAAATTCAGCTATTGACTTATAAGGAAAAGTAGAGTATGTAAACTCAGCCAAAGAATCAACTAACCGACCTGAGATACACGCTGCAATTCAGAAATTTCACTTCTAGCAACAGAATATGGTATTTTCATGAAAAAAGATTGTTCTAGGAGTACAGCTTCTGGCAAAAGACATGTTTGGCATTTATAGTACCAACATGGAGGGGATGCTTTGGAAACATCTCAAAGCAATCCATGTCTTGAGAAGGGAAGCCCTGCTCAACTCACCAGCAAAACATTTTCACCCAGGAGCCTGTAAATCCTCAAGGTTTAGCAATCCATGAGGCATTCCAAATTGGAATTTAGTGATGTGCTGAATCTTCCCATGATATGAGTTTTATCAACTCTTTCAATACTGATAAAAATATTTAGATGCTGTGAACATGAAGAGTCAGTCAGTAGGCAGCACCAGTCCATGGCATCTGCATCAGATCCTGAACCCAGGATCCTGCCCTATTTGTGTTCCTGCCCTAACTTTCTTCAATGATGGACTATGATGTGGAGGTCTAAGCGAAATAAACTGTTTTTTTTTTTTCTCCCAACTTGTGTTTGGTCATGGTGTTTCAATACAGCAGTAGTAAGCCTAACCTAGGATAATACTATGGCATTCTTAGAGCAGAAATTTCTAATATTGACTTATCCAATATCCTCTGAGGAGGTATGACTCCATTCTGTGTACAAAGTGTGGTAGTCTGATTAGATAGTACCCCACAGGTCATGACAAGACAAGGAGTGTAATTCAGAAACAATCTGAAGTTGCCAGACTTCACTGGCAAAAGTAGTGCTTGACAATTTTAGCCTTTGGCCTTTCAGAAGCTATATAGCCACCTAGGGCTGCTGTATCGTTAACAAGTGAGTTTGTTAAATTACCTCATCTCCTACTCTACCCAGATTAACTGGAATCACAGACTCTGACTCCTTCCTGTGATAAAAAGTCACATGTCTCTTGATCCTCCCAGTTTTAAAACTGGTAAGTTTTAAAAGGCTGTTAAGCTCCTTACACACAATGAGAACATTTGGTGAACCTTGATATTGAAGTCGACAGAAATTCAGACAACACAAGAAAGAGTATTTCCAGTTCTTTTCTTCCAGTTTCCAGATGCACCTATGCAGAGGTAGTGAGGGCAGGAGAGTGAAGCAAAGGAGGAACAATGGGTGGAAACACATCATGATGGGGACTCCAGTTCAGTGCCTGTGAGAAGCTCCTCTAGTTATGCCTCCAGATGCCAAAGATATCGTTCTACTACAAGATGTGGGCGAGCATAGTTGATTTCTCTGTTCCTTTTTATAAGAAGCTCATTACTAGTTATCCTAACTCACACGTCGTAACCATCAGGCATTGTCTCTTACAAATGCTTTCCATTTTCTTAACCTGCAGACAATGCACAGTGTTGATTACTATCCAATCATCTTTTCTATTTCTCTGTCTTCTCTCATGCTATACTGTCTGTTTGTCTGTTGTTCTGCCTTTCCCCCATCTGTCAGACTCTGACTGCAAAGCTATGTCTTTTCTTAAGTCTCTTTTATTATTACCAGAAAAAATAATACATCCCTCCACTGAACTCTACTTTGAATTTGTAATATTTCTGATAAAATTAATATTTCATTTTATATTTTGACTCTCTCATATATCTTATCTGTATTCTAAAAATGCTCACCAACAGTCTCATTTGTATCATAAAATAATTTTATTAGTCTAGTTATAATTTATGTACTATCAATAGATAACAGTATGATAAAAAATAGAGATTTTTTCAGTTATCATTTTTGTTTAGTACATTTCAAACTACAAAGAAATATTGTATAATGATATTCTGAAGGAAGTATTTGACTATTACTGATTAAATAAGTGGTTCAAATGGAGGGAGTATACAATCATTCAATATACTAATTATTAATTTAATTGAAGAAAGAAAGTATGACATTTGTAGACATAACTTGGAAATTGTAAATTCACAGAGAAATAATGTAGAAAAATATTTTCAACAATCATGCAATATTGATGATGTTATATGATTATTTCAACTTATGTATGATGAACTCAAAGTCCACAAACAATGTATTGGTTGTTCGAAGGAATAGCTTATAAATCTGACCAAACTGGTTGAAACTGGCCTGAAAATTCCCAATCTTCAAAGTTCTCGAATAAAATCTCAGTAGGAAATAATGACAGGAAAACTAGTGACGAAATATGTTCCTGACTCATTTATCAATGGAACAATTGATTAATTTATTTGAAATATTTTTGAGTCCTATTTACGTATTGACCCAAAAGTTGTTATGTATTAGTGAACAGAGTTACATATGGGAAAAAATAGTTACTGAATATGAGGATCTCATTTAATCTCTAGACTAATGCAATTGAAAGGTCAAGGGGCCTATGCTGGTCTTTCCACTTTAGTGAAATTTGGCTGGATATTACAGCTTTCTTCTAGCCAAGTTACGGGTGAGTATTCACATGGCTACTTTTAACTGTAAGGCTGGAGGAGGCAGTTTTGCATTATTCATGTTAATAATTAAGCAAATTAAAAATTCATGTATGGAAAAAAGGAGATGCAGGCTGTTTGATGGGTGACTGTGATTCCAACAACCTCCAACCCACTGTCCACATTGTATCCTGACTGACCTTTCAGCTGTGAGAACTGTCAGAATGGAAACAGGTTTATCTTAGTACTGAAAAAGAGCCCTCAGCACACAGCTGAGCTTCTTACCTGTCCTCTGTATGCTTCTCATCTGTTTCCTCCATTAGTTTCCTTCAAATGCACTATAACCATACAGAGAATATGGCCATTTTACTTAGCTCCAAATCATCTTTTGGAGTCAAATATTTCATGCATAATTTATGCATAAATGAGTTTCAGCATAATGAATGGAAAAATCAATGACTGTGTAAGTACATTTTATATATATATATATATTAATTATGAGAGAAGGAAACTAAAAGAAAAAAACAATCAAATGGATGCAGAAATGAAGGACTCTATTAAAGTTACGTGGTAGCAACAGGATAGATAAGAGTTCCATTAATTGTTCAGGACATAGAGAGAATTAGGAGAAAATAACTCTCAATAGAGTAACAAAACCCTCCTTTTTAAAGACAGGCTAAACAAGGAATTTTCTCCTTTTACGTATTATTCTTCACTTAGGGTGGGAGATTGGCTTGGAAAGTGGCAAGAACAAAAAGGAAGTCCTCTTGAAAGTCAATGACATAGTAACATTTTACAGAATAGGAAATTTTGAGATGTATTTTTTGAATGTTTGAGTTAATGCCTCTTAGTGGCTACTTCCCTCTCTTTTCAGGAATCCTAGAAGGACTCCGGTTTAAAAGAAAAAAACATAGAAGAAAAATAGAAGCAAACAGACAAGATGTGCTGATCCTTAACAGCCAGCTTTGGATTGTACTGTGAATTTTAAAATGAATTTAATTAAGACAGTGGAGCAGTGTTCCTTAGGTCTTCCTAATTAGTCAATGAGGCCTTCATCATTTCTAATTGTCTTGAACAGAGACAATGATTACAGAAATGAAATGCTAGCTGCTGTAAGGAAATTTAGTTTCTTAAAATTATCATCAATTGGACAATGTAAACAAATTAGAATAAAGTGACTCACATGGGCTTCTATCTAATCTGTTGTAATTTGGGCAAAGAATAAACAACACAAATAGAAAGAAATGATTAAGGAAGAGTGATGAGAATATTACATAAATGTGTGTACATATATGAAATAAATTCACATAGGCATAGCCATACCAAACATTTACAATCAATCACTTGGCTAATTATTTTTTTAGTTAATTATTCCATTTCTAAAAATAAAAAGACACCTCAATGTCTTCTGAATCAATATGAAAAGTGCATTAAGATGTGCATTAAATTAGGAGTAATTGTGAAAAGCAAATGTTAGAGGCCAGAAACTGAATCAAATGTGGTTGTTTAAAGCATTTTATGGATACATCCTTGACGGCAATTGATATTAGAAATTATTTCAGCCAGTACATAGAGGAAATCTGGGACTGAACAATTTATTCTACCGATAAATGAACAATAATTCAACATTTTAGGAAAAGGACAACTACAATCGTTTCTAAACTCAGATATGAATTTATTTTGAGGGCTGTTGTAAAGATTTTATGTTTAACAAGACGAGTGGCTTCTCTATGGATGTAATTAGGACATTTTGGAAATAAATTCCCACACCTTTTTATGGCATCTCTTATAGCATAGTTTAATAATCTAGAACTAATGAAATGTCTGTGTTCCAGCTTTGCAGATGTTTATCTTAATCCAGGGCTGTATTTTAGAAGATTCTAGGAGGAATGAACAGCACTGAAGAAAATCCACCTACTGATGCTAGTTTTCACTTTATTGATGTCTTGTATGTATAATTACATAATTATTCATTGGCAATAAACAAAGGAGTACATTTCTGAATTACAAGTTAATCCATTGCCTACTGTTTCTTTGTGATGTCGGATTCTTTATTGAATAGAAAAGCAAAGGACTTGGTGACTAGCCTTTGGGGAAAGGTTGGGTAAAACACACCTGTTCTAAAAGCTGCCAAAGGTAAGAGGGATCCTGATATTCTGCACCTTTCATGTGTAGAGGAAAAACACTAATTTTCTTCCTACAAATAGATAACAATAGTTTCAAAAAGCATGGGTATTTTAGTGGTGTTTGAATGAAATGCTGGATTTTAGGAAACTTCACTATTATAAAGTAGTGAGAGATGGAACCAATCTGGATAATTTTAGATTTAATTGGACACCTGATAGCTAAAAGTACTAGAGTAATGATTTATAAGTTTATCTGTGACTGTATATTCTTGCAGGTTTTCTGCTTTCCTATAACAGACATAAACCTGGAATAGATAAGTAAAGAATGAAATAGATAAATATGAAATGAGAGCATACCTAGATGAGCTACAGTTTATGTTGACCCAAAGGCACAGGCTTGCTCTCGAGGTTATAACACAGAAGAGTACATTTGCTGCTACATGTGTGAGATCCTAATGATAGACTCCATGGAGAACAGTATAGAGGTCCTTCATATTAACAACATAGCTACCATATAATCCAGATTTTTCAGTTGATACACACACACACACACACACACACACACACACACACACACACACCCCACATACACATCCACACACACATTGTGTGTGTAAAATGAGGTTAGCATACCAAATTGATATCGGCACACTCATGTTTATTGTGGTAGTATTTATAATAGCTAATATATGGATTCAATCTCTCCACATAAATGGACAGATGTATGAAGAAAATGTGATACACACACACCATATATGGATGTATATGTGGGGTGTGTGTGTGTGTGTGTGTGTGTGTGTGTGTGTGTCTGTGTGTGTTTTGGTTTCTATTAACGTGATGAAACAATATGACCAAAAGCAACTTGGGGAGCAAAGATTTTATTCCACATACAGTTCCAGGCAACAGTCCATCACTGGGGGAAAATCAGGGCAGGAAATCAAACAGTGCAGGAAATAATGCAAAGGCAATAGAGGAGTGGTAGATACGGACTTGCTCTAATGGCTTGCTCAGCCTGCTTTCCTATACAGCTAGGACCCCCAGCCCAGGGATGACACCACTTACAATTCCTGGACCCTTCCCCACTAATCACTATTTAAGAAAATGCCCTATAGGATTGCCCACAGCCCGATCTTGGGGAGGCATTTTCTCAACTGAGGTTCCTTCTTGTCATAGGACTGTAGCTTGTGTCAGGTTGACATAGAACTAGCCAGTACAACACATGCATGCATGTGTGCCCATGCATTCGTACTGGGATATTACTCAGTGCTTAAAAATATAACAAGATCCTCTCATTCGGATCAAAATGGATGTAATTGGATAATATTAAGAGAAATAAGTTAAACACAGAATCTAGAAAAATACTTGTGTTTTACTTATTTGTGAAGATTAAAGGGCATTGATCTGAATGCAAGATAATGATTGTGAGAGGCTGAGCATGGCAAAAAGAAGCACGGTATGTACAAAAGTAGTTGCCTTCACTCTTTGTATTTTGTACGTCTGTATTGAGATATTACACTGAACTCCATTAATACATATAATTAGCGAGTGTCAATCAAAACTAAAATAAAAAGGATAGTCTACGTGTAAAATAAAATCAAATAAATATATTATTTCAGTTATAGTCTGTAGCTAGAGTTTTCCTGCCTGGCCCACAGTCAGGACAAATCTCTGTCACCTGCCAGTCCCACAGCCGCTCAGATCCAACCAAGTAAACACAGAGACTTATATTGCTTATAAACTGTATGGTCATGGCAGGTTTCTTGCTAACTGTTCTTATATCTTAAATTAATCCATTTCTATAAATCTATACTTTGCCATGTGGCTTGTAGCTTACCAGCGTCTTCACATGATGCTTGTCATGGCGGTGGCTGGCAGTGTCTCCCTCTACCTTCCTGTTCTCTCAATTCTCCTCTCTGTTAGTCCTGCCTATACTTCCTGCCTGGCCACTGGCCAATCAGTGTTTTATTTATCGACCAATTAGAGCAACAGATTTGACATACAGACCATCCCACATCAATAGTCTGTAATCAGATTCCTGCTATATATCTATAACTGAAATTGCCATTAATCTAGCTATCTGTATGAATGTTGCTAAAGATGATCTAGGAGAAACCAACACAGGAGCTTTGAAACACAATTAAATACTCTTTCTTCTTTATTATGACTCAGAGAAAAATGTATTATTTATTATATGTTTTATAAAGATCCATGTTGGTGGTAATTAAAGAAGCTTAAGACAAATTATTTAAAATTTATGTGATTAAAACATCCAGGGACAGGGCTAACTTCAGGATTTAGGTTGAATAACCCCTCCACATTATCTTGTTTTTCTTGGCTTGTAATTCTTTATTATGCAGATTGCGGCCATACATTGCAAATCTAGCCCAATGTATCTCTAGAAATCTATTCAGCAGAACAGCAATAGTGTGTGACTGGGTCTCTGAAATGTAGTACTTTTTAAACAGTTCCTACATACTTCTAAGTTTTTGTTTCACTGACAAGTTAGTTTTTCAATCGTTGTGACCAGAGAAGTGCTTTGTAAGGGCTCTTACTAGCATACTGATACAGGACTGCTGGATTCCTTACTGACTCTCTGTAGCAGTAGTTCTCAACCTTCCTGATGCTGTGACCCTTTAATACAGTTCTTCATGTTGTGGTGACCCCTCCCCACTATAAAACCATTTTCCTTGCTGCTTCATAACTGTAATTCTGCTACTGTTATGAATTGTAATGTAAGCATCTGATATTCTGGATACATGATATAACACTCCCAAAGGGGTAGTGACCCACAGGTTGAGAACCACTGCTCTACAGCTTCTGCTGACTAAAGGGATGGGAGAGGTTCTCACCCAATCAACCTTAGAGCAGATTACAATCGCAGCACAAACACAGGCATTGGATACTTAGAATGTGGTATTAATCTTATGGTTATTAGGATTCAGTTTGGCATGCTTGCTGGAGTGGCATGCAGCAAACTTCTGGAGTCAGCTGAAGACCTAAGACTATGAATGTTGTAGTTTAATGAGACCTAGGTTTCTCTGCTTTTATGCCCCTAATAATTCAGGGCAAGAATGCCATTTAAGACTCTTCTGTGCAAACCTAGACATCTTGAAAACTACTAATTTGCTAATAATAATCCATCTCTGATATATATTATGTTCACTAACTAGCTAGTAATCTTAAATGTAAAAAGCCAAGTTGGTGTGTTATTATGCTAATTAACAACCTTCTAGTATTGACTGGAGATAAAGATAGTTAAATGTTACCACCAGCTGTCTTCAGTGACTGTGATACAGTTTACTTGTTTTATTTTATGCTAATTACCCTTCTACACATACACAAATAACATTGTATTTAACTGCAGGGATGTTTTGAATTGAGCTTTTTATAGTTAAATATGTTTAAATCAACTTTTTGAATTTGTAAAGCCATAGGATATGATCATCTAGATTTTTATTTTAGAAAATAAAATTAATTTCACTTGTGTGTGAGTATGCTTGGGGTAGGGGGTAATTTGACCATATTGTAATTGCCCAGTCTGACCCCATAGATTTTGTTATTAAGACTTTAAAATACATGCAAATTAAAAAAAATATATCACCTCTCTTTCTTGAGAATCTCCTTCTTTTCCCTTGCTGGCCTATTCCCTCCCTCCAAATAGTCTTTCTAGTTTCATTGCCACATGTAATTGCATGCAAATTTAAATCTTGATTTTGCATATGAGCGAAAACCTGGTGCTTTGTCTTTCTCCTTCCTTACTCTCTCTCACCTCCCCTCTCCTCTTTCAGAGCTCATTCCCTCTCACTGTCACCTTCTACTTTTTCATGAGTTATATTTATCTTTAAGCTTAGTTTCCACACGTAGGAGAAGACATGTGATACTTATCTATCTGAATCTGACCCAAACTGCTTACCGTGAGGCTGTCTAGCTCTCTCCATTTCCGCGTAAATGGCACATGTTTGTTGTTTTAGCTAAATAAAATTTCATGTTGTATTTGTATTGCATTTTCTTAATCCATTAATCTGTTGATGGGCTGCATGTTTGTTGCAGCACTGTTCACAATAGCCAGTGTAAAGAATCAGCCTCCATGGGTATAAGACATTTTTAAATTGTGTATGTGTTGAGGAGGTACCACAACCCATACATGGGGATTAGAGGATGATATATGGGGGGTTAGTCCTGTTCTATCCACAGGGATCTTTGGGGTCAAACTCACTTGTCAGGCTTACTTACTCACTGAGCCACCTCACTGGTCAGGAGAAAAGACTTTAAATGCCACCCTCTTCCCATTAAATTCTTATTATGTTGTATGACTATTAAAACATGGTGGAAAAAAAAACCTCTTGGTAAGCTAACATTGTCTTAAGTATCAATGTAGAAATCAACTGGCACACATGTTAGATGTTAATACACATCAGTAATGATTTTCAGAGTAAAGTTCTTCAAATAAACTTTCCTCTCAGGGTTTTCCAAAACTTGTCTTAAATTGAGGAGATAATAACTCATTTCTATAAATTTCTGGTTGGGTCTTCAATGTCCTACTGTTTATGATAAACTGAGTTCAAATGGGGGAAATCTTTTTATAGATGTTTATATTTTGGATCTGAGAAGTGACTTTTAATTTATCAAGGTAATTTGAGTTGTACCCACTTCTCTTGCTATTTTTAGACCAGACATTTTAGCATGCTTCTTTAAAGGATAAAAATCAATGATCAATCTCAACTATTCTTCAAAAACAGTGTCCTTTATTTCCTTCCCAAGTCCTTCAGGTGCCTGATTTAGCAAATGTTCATGGCTTTTAAAACACTTCAGGAATCATAGCCAACCTCCTTCTCACAGGACCTATCTGATCCACCACATCAGACCACTCATCTCCACTGCTTTCTGATATAAGCCCTTACTCTCTGTTCCTGCCAGTTATCAGAGTCCCACTGTCAGGGATGGTGAGCTAAGGTGTGTTTCTGTGTAAATCTTTCTCCATCAAATTATCTTTGATCATGGATATTTGAAAATACATTTTCATCCAAGTACATCCTGTAATCACATACCATAATACATAAATCACTACTGAGGACAAAGTAATGAAAATGATAAAGGCACCAAACCAGATTGATGAAAGATAGGGGTTATTGCATCTATCCCCTGATACCCAAGGAACTTACCTCCTGGGGACTCCTGCATCAATGGAGTTTACCATTATATTCACGTAAGGCACTCTGGCTTGAAAGTTCCTGAGGCAAATGAACAAGGCTTGAGATAATGGTTCAAAGCTAAATAGTTGGACTTACAGATCTTTGAAAACTTTGGTTCACAAGTAGAAGACAATAGGAACATCTGTTAATATATAATTCGCTGATTCTTTGAAATGAATGTACTTGACAGTTTCATTGTCTCTAAAAGTTAGATAACTGCATGAAATACAAAGGACTAAGAAAATATCTTTTTTTTTTAGATAATCCAGTTTTATATTTCTCTTGATATTTTGAATAAGATGTATTATAAACTGTAGCTGAAGTTTTCTCCAGTCCTGCCTGGCCCATGGTCAGGACAAATCTCTCTCACCTGCCAGTCCTGCAGCCACTCAGACCCAACTGAGTAAACACACAGAGACTTATATTGCTTACAAACTGTATGGCTGTGGCAGTCTTCTTGTTATCTAGTTCTTCTATCTTAAATTAACCCGTTTCTATTAATCTATACCTTGCTACATGGCTCATGGCTTACCAGTGTCTTACATGTTCCTTGTCATGGCGGCGGCTGACAGCGTCTCCTGACTCAGCCTTCCTGTTCCCAGAATTTTCTTCTCTGCTTGTCCCGCCTATACTTCCTGCCTGGCTACTGGCCAATCAGCATTTTATTTAAACAGAGCTATATCCACAGCGATAAACCTTTTATCAGCATCTCTATTTTGCTCCTCCTAGTGTCTAATCTTATTGACACAAGAAATTCATTTCTTAGCTGGGTGATAGTGGTGCATACCTTTAAGCCCAGCACTCAGGAGGCAGAGGCAGGTGGATCTCTGTGAGTTCAAGGCCAGCCTGGTCTACAGAGTGAGATCCAGGACAGGCACCAAAACTACACAGAGAAATCTGGTCTCAAAATACCCCCCCCCCCAAAAAAAAAGAGAGAGAAAGAAAGAGAGAAAGAAATAAATTCATTTCTTACTATTTTACTTGACTATGACTTGGTAACACCTTTGTCTTTGCATTTTCAGAATTAATATTTAAGTAAACTCATAGTGAATTAGTTGATAAGACTGATGCATTAAAAACAGTATTGCGATAAATACAATTGATATCAAAACTGTGTTGGTTAGTTTCCTCAACTTGACACAGAATCACCTAAAGGAGGGAACTTCAATTGTTATCTCCACAAGATTTGCCTGTAGACATGTCTGAACCACATTTTCTTGATTGTGGACTGATATGGGCAAGTCCCACCCACTGTGGATGATACTACACAGGGGCAAGTGATACAGAGATGTATAAGAAAGGTATCTGAATGCGAACCTGAAAACCAACCTATAAGCAGCTTACCTCCATAGTTTCTGCCTCTGTTCCAGGTTGAGTTATTGTCCAACTTCCTCAATGATCTAATGTTATGGGAATATGTAATTCAGATAAACTCTTTCATCCCAAATTTCTTTCAGTCTTGGTGTTGGTCACAGCAAAAGAAAACCGAATAGGACAGAAACAATGTTTGTACAATCTGAAGGATTTTTCATACAGTCTAAAACAATATAGTTGAAGAACAAGTTCACCTTTAATATCAACAAAGATATTCTTCTAGTATCAGGATAATAACAATATGACATTTAAGCTACTTAAAATAATAGCTCCTTCACCCAGAAGGAGTGTACACCAAGAAATAACCACTTTGAGGGCTGAACTGAATAAAATAGAAACAAAGAGAATAGTACAAAGGATCAATGAAAGAGAGTTGGTTCTTTGAGAAAATCAATACAATAGACAAACCCTTATCTGAACTAAGCAAAAGCTAGAGAGAGAATATCTAAATTATCAAAATCAGAAATGAAAAGGGAGACATAACAACAGACAATGAGGAAATCCAGAGAATTATAAGATCATACTTCAAAAACCTGTACTCCACAAAATTGTAAAATTTAAAAGAAATGGACTCTTTTCAGGATAGGTACCACATATCAAAATTAAATCAAAACCAGATAAACAACTTAAATATACCTATAGCCCCTATGGAAATAGAAGCAGTTATTAAAAGTCTCCCAACAACAACAACAAAATCCAAGATCAGATGGTTTCGGTGCAGAATTCTACAAGAATTTCAAGAAAGGTAATACCAATACTCCTCAAATTGTTCGACACAATAGAAACAGAAGGAACATTGCCAAACTATTTCTATGAAGCTACAGTTACTCTGATACCCCAACCACACAAAGATGCAACAAAGAAAGAGAATTACAGACCAATCTTCCTCATAAACATTGATGCAAAAACACTCAAAAAATACTGGCAACCTGAATCCAAGAACACATAAAAAAAAATCATCTAACATGATCAAGTAGGCATCATCCCAGAGACGCATGTATGGTTCAATATATGAAAATCTGTCAATGTAATCGACCATATAAACAAACTGGATGAAAAAAGAACCACATGATCATTTCATTAGATGCTGAAAAAATTTTTGACAAAATCCAACACCCCTTCATGACAAAGGTCTTGAAGAGATCAGGAATACAAGAACATACCTAAATATAATAAAGACAATTTACAGCAAGCCAACAGCCAACATCAAGTTAATTGGAAAGAAACTTAAAGCAATTTCAAGGCTCTTCACTCTCCCCATATCTATTCAATATAGTACTTAAGGTTTTAGCTAGATAAATAAGACAACAAAAGAAAATCAAGGGGGATACAAATTGGAAAGGAAGAAGTCAAACTTTCTCTATTTGCAGATGATATGATAGTATACAAAAGTGACCCTGAAAATTCTACCAGGGAACTCCTACAACTGATAAACACCTTCAGTAGTGTGGCAGGATAAAGATCAACTAAAAAAATCAGTAGCCCTTCTGTATACAAATGATAAACGGGCCAAGAAAGAAATCAGAGAAAAATTACCCTTCACAATAGCCACAAATATTATAAAATACCTTGGGGTAACTCTAACCAAACAAGTCGAGTACCTGTTTGACAAGAACTTTAAGTCCTTGAGAAAAGAAATTGAAGAAAATATCAGAAAATAGAAAGATCTCCATTTCTCATGGACAGGTAGAACCAACATAATAAAACTGGCTATCTTACCAAAAGCAATCTGTAGATTCAATGCAATTCCCATAAAAATCCCAACACAATTCTTCACAGGCTTAGAAAGAACAATACTAAACTTCATATGGAAAAATGAAAAACCTAGGATAGCTAAAACAATCCTTTACAACAAAGCAACTTCTGGAGGCATCACCATCCCTTACTTTAAGCTCTATTATAAAGCTATAGTAATAAAATCAGCTTGGTATTGGCATAAAAACTGACATGTGGACCAATGGAATCGAATTGAAGACCTTTACATTAATCCACACACCTATGAACACCTGATTTTTAACAAAGAAGCCAAAGCTGTACAATGGAAAACTGAAAGCATCTTCAACAAATGGTGCTAGCATAACTGGATATCACCATGTAGAAGACTGTAAATAGATCCATATGTATTGCTAGGCACAAAACTTAAGTCCAACCAGAGACCTCAACATAAATTCAGCTACACTGAACATGATAGAAGAGAATTTAGGAAGTAGGCTAGAATGCAGGAGACCACTTCCTAAATATAACACCAGTAGCACAGACACCGAGAGCAACAATCAATAGATGGGATCTCCTGAAACTGAGATGCTCTTGTAAGGCAAAGGGCATGGTAAATAACACAAAATGACAGCCTACAGAATGGAAAGAGGTCTTTACCAATCCCACATCTGACAGAGGGCTGATCTCCAAAATATATAAAGAACTCAAAAAACTAAACATCAAAATTCCAAACAAGTCCATTAAAAAATGAGTTGTAGATCTAAACAGAAGAATCTCAAGTGGCCGAAAGACATTTAAGGAACTGCTCAACATCCTTAGTCATCAGGGAAATGCAAATCATAATGACTCTGTGATACTATCTTACACCTGTCAAAATGGCTAAGATCAAAACCACTGAAGACAGTTTATGTTGGAGAGGATGTGGAGTAAAGGGAACACTCCTCCATAACAATGCAAACTTGTACAGCCACTTTGAAAATTAGTATGGTGACTTCTCAGAAAATTGGAACTCAATCTGCCTCAAGACCCAATGACACCACTCTTGGGCATATACCCAAGGAATGCTCAATCATACCACAAGGACACTTGCCCAACTATGTTCATAGCAGCATTATTTGTAATAGCCAGAACCTAGAAACAGCCTAAATGCCCCTCAACCAAAGAATGGATAAAGAAAATGTGGTACATATACACAATGGAGTATTACTCAGCTGTAAAAAAAAATGACACCTTGAAATTTGCAGGCAAATGGCTGGAACTAGAAAATATCATCCTGAGTGACATAACCCAGACTCAGAAAGACAAACATGGTATGTACTAACACATAAGTGGATACTGGAAGTAAAGCAAAGGATAACCAGACTACAACCCACAGCTCCAGAGAAGCTAGAAAACAAGGAGTACCCTAAGTGGGACATGTGGATCACCTTGGGAAGGGGAAACAAATGAGATTTCCATGAGTAGACTAGGATGAGGGGGGTAAGAGAGGGGAGAGGATGGAGGATGAGAATATGAGGGAACAGGATAGTTGATCTGGGGGAGGAGGACGGAATGGGAGAGCAAGGAAAGAGATTTCTTGATTGAGAGTGACATTATGGGGTAAAGGAGAAACCTGGTGCTAGGGAAATTCCCAGGAACCCACAAGGATGACCCCAGATTAGACTACTAGCAATAGTGGAGAGGATGCCTGAACTGGCCTATCCCAGTAATCAGATTGGTGACTACCCTAAGTGTCCTCACAGAGCCTTCATCCAGTAACTGATGGAAACAGATGCAGAGATCCACAGCCAAGTACTAGGCCAAGCTCCAGGAGTCCATTTGAAGAGAGGGAAGAGAGATTCTATGAGGCAGGGAGGCAAAACCATTATGGGAAAATCTACAGAGACTCCTCAACCAAGCTTGTAGGAATTCACGAACTTTATACCAACAGCTGTGGAACCTACATGGGAATGGACTAGGCCCTGTGCATATGGAAGACAGTTTTATAACTTGGTCTCTTTGAGGGGCCCCTGGCAGTGGGATCAGGATCTATCCCTGGTGCATGAGCTCAGTTTTTAGAACCCATTACCTGTGGTTAGAAACCTTGCTCAGTCTTGATGTAGCTGCTGGGGAGGGTGGGGAGGAAGGGGGGGGTGCTTGGTCCTGCCTCAACTGAATGTATCAGGTTTTGCTGACTCCACATGGGAGGACTTATCCTTTGGGGGGAGGAAAAGGGGGGGTGGGTTGTGGTGTGGAGGTTCAAGGGGATTGGGAGGAGAGATGAGAGGGGGATCTGTGGTTGGTAGATAAAATGAATAATAAATTTTTTAAATAAAAGATTAATAGCTCCTTACAAATATATTCTGACATTGAGCATCAATACCTATGATTAATAAATAACAGAATGTACTTACAATGATTTTCTGTCAGTGCAGCTATTAACACTGAAGAAGTATGAGTTTATACATAATGATATGCATCTAGATTTTTAAAAACCTACAAAGAATAGAAATTATTATTTGGCAGAATGAATTACAATATTTTTTTGTTTTTAATTTTGTTTCTGTAATAACTAAAATCTTTGTTAGTATATTATTTTGCAACTTTTTATTTTTAAAATAAAGTATTTGATAATCATATACAAATGCCTCTTTATTTACAAGATTTCTTGAGGAAAAATCCCCCAATGAATATGTATGTTGGATCCATTCTGAAAAGATAAATATCAAATGACAGATACTGTGCCCAGGATGACCATTCTACTGTATACAGCTGGTTAGGGTCATCATGATTCTGTCCTACAGGGTGAAGTTCACATTCTACTACAGCTCTCGCATTCTTCCAATTTCATTTGCTTCCTCCCATTCTCTCCCATCCACTTCATTTCCTTCACTTGTTCTCTTACTACAGTCACAGTTCACTCATCAATTTCAAGGAAATTACCACCCTCTCGGTAGAAGTGTTTATTTATATTATTCCTGATGCCTAGGAGCTGCTCTCTCCCCTCCCTTTTGACTGACTTCCTATGAGGCATGCTTGTCAAAATGTGATCCCAAGAGGAGCAGCACTAGCATCACCTGGAAGCACATTAGAAGTGCAGAATTCTTAGACCCTGTACACAGCTGCTGCACCCTCCTCCTCCTCCTTCATCATCTCTTTGGAGAATGTCATGGATATTAGCATTTTATCAATTCTTCCAGGTATTTCTGATGATTCAGGAAACTGAGGAACAGTATTACAAAGCAATGCAGAAAAATTCGGTGACAAAAATCCATCCCATTGCCTCTAGGAACATTGAAGAAAAGGTCACTTGGATTTCCAGATTCAGCAACTGGTCTACTGATTGACAAGGCTGTACTGTAGAACCCTGTAAGGTGAAGCCCTTCAAACCTGTGTTTCTGGTTAGAGATTCCCACCTTGGCAAAAATCCTCAAACTGGGATGTGTAATAATATCTTGAGTGTTCTAACGTGCAGGTAATTCTGTGAGTGACTGTTTTATTAATTTCACTATGTTGTAATAACCACCACAGTTCCAGTGCCACTGGAACAAGACTCAATTCTGATGCTAACCCAACTATTTCCTGCTACACATATTTTCCTTTCAATTGTCTCTGACTTTCCTGCTATTTCAACTTTTGTCATGAGGTCTCAAGGCTTTGTATTCAAAGATTTCTTCAGAATTTAGTATGGAATCCTCACTTAAAAAATTACCCAACATCAATTTTTATACTTTGAGAATTTCATATATATATGTATAAAATGTATAAATATTATCATACATACTCCTTCTTTCCCCTGTGTCCGACTCTCCATCTTTTTCTTTTAAAAATGAATTCGTTGAGTCAACTTACTATTGGTTATATGTGTATGTGTGTGGGACCATCCACTAGAGTGTTAGAAATTTCCCAGTGGCCACACTCCCAAGAACAAGGATTTTCCCTTCCTTAGCTGCTGTTTTCTACCAATGGTTGGGGCTGAGGCTCTGTGAGTTCCTCCCCTATGTATGTAAGGATGCTGATTGGCATGATCTTGGGCAGTATTTGATGGATAACCCCAGCAGCCGTGAGTTCATGAGTACAATAGCCAGAGTTTGATTTCTCTCAAATCTGATTTACTGATAGCCATTTAGTTACCAGCACAGACTCTTCAAGATATGCAGAAGTGGGTAGTCATGTAATATAAGATGCTTTTAAATAAAAAGGAGCTATTTTGAACTTTTTCTGTGTACGGCTACGGTATGACAGATGGTTGCCTTAATTATGATATCTTCTTTAATTCCAACATTGATGCCAAATACTAATGCTTATCAGAAAACATTTTCTAGGCCTTTTCTGCTTTATCTTTATTTTGATGTTTAAGTAAAGTACATTACATTGCAAATTTTTATCAGTATCTCCTTTTATGTCTCTTGATAAATTATAATATTGATAATAAAATGTGTTTCCTTACTTTTTTACCTGTTTTGTACAATCCCTCTTAAACTGCTAGCCCACGCCATATTCAGATAGCTATGTTGAAGATAAAATGTTCTTAAAAATAAGCGTCAAATGGATTCAGAAACAAATTCATTTCTTCGTATTTTTAGACCAACAAGGGGCAAAAGCATTACAATTTGTGGCTGAACCACATATATCAGTTGCTGGGTCATCTGTGACTATATATTCTTAGAGATTTATTTATTTCTATTTTACATGTATGAGTGTTTTGCTTGCTTGTATCTATATCCACCAAGTGCATGCTTGTTGCCTACAGAGACCAAACAAAGTCAGATCCCCTGAGACTGGGGTAATAGATAGTTGTCATCTACCACTGGATTCTGGGAAGCAAACCTAGGTTGCCTGCAGAGCAGTCAGTGTTCTTAACTGGGGGAGAGATCCTTTTCTCCAGGTCTGTTACTATTTTTAATATGAAGGTTACTAATCCTAGAAGCTTATTTAAAAGGGAAGCCCTTAGGCACCATCTCAAACCAACTACATCTGAATCTGTATCTAAGGAGATTAGAGAGCATTTACATCCACTTTAAAATTTAAGAAAAAAATTTCTTGATAAAAAAAAAACAGAAAAAATATTTAAGATGCATGTTTTACAAGCTTAAGTCTCAAATGCATCATTTTGATTACAGCCACACATTGGCTTCTTTATATGTATGTGCGTTGACTTCCACATATATTTTAATAAGTGCCATTTCATATAATTTATTTATTTAATTTTGGTTTTCTGATAAACCATTATCCAATCAATAAAGAGCAAGCAACTCTGAGCTTTGGCAAATGTGGTTCATTGGGTATTTATTCGAGCATCTTCGTTTAATACAATTTCTCCTTGAATTTCTCTCCCTTGTTTCATTCTTTCCACATCTGTAAAGCTATTAAACAAATCAATGGCTGTATTATAAGCCTGGCATTCCCATTAAATACCCTGTAGGTTATGCCTGTAGAGAAAGAGACTCACCTAGTGCCTCTGCATGACTCTACAGACCAACTGCAGTCTGGACCCAGCTGTGGTGGAAGGATTATTTTTCCTTCCAGAAACACAGGTCATCATCTTGGAGTAGCCACGCAGGCCTTTCTCCCAGTCTGTCTTGATCTTGGGGAGACCCTTCTCTTGCAGTAGGTTGCCATGCATCAATATGGAATTGGTGGCCCCATAGCAGGGCTAATTTGGTCCCTTCTATTTGTCCTCCTACTAGGGAGTTTAGGGAGCTGACACCATCTTTATTTTGCTACATGAGCTGGTAAGTAATAAGCTGTCACAACTAGTCAAGGGTCATTATGTACTTATTCACTTAGTCCACAGTGGAGGACAAGGACAGACCACCAGCAGCAGCTTCTTGCAAACTGCTTAGCTTCTTTGGAATAATACCACAATGAATTTTTTCATTTTATATATTACTTGAAATGTTTCTAGGTAGTTTTTGCCAGTACTATTCTTTAGAATGAAGTAGCACATCAATGATTTTTGTATGACCACACAAGAAAACAAGGTATCTTTTATGTTAAGAAACATTGATTTCAACTCTAGACCAAACTAAATTTTCTGGTAAAACAATTAGAAAATTTCCACATAATAATTCTGGGGGATAATTATCAGGAACCATTTCTAATAAGACAAGAAAATGAAGTTGAAGTAACTCTCCTCATTTTTCTTCCCCATGTGTTTGCCCTTCTGAGTATGTCTTCTCTGAATTCCTTCAAAATCAGCTATATATTATTAAGATATATGAGGTTTACATGGCTTAGGTGCCTGTATAATTCAGACACACGTATAACTTAATAATGAATAACTGTAGAAACCAAAGAAAATACTGTTTTTTGGAAAAAGACTTTTATATTATAAGCAAAGAAAATCAGACAATAGCATCTGTAAAATAATTACTTTCAATTTACATGTTTGCTTCATCTATTTTTACCTGCTAAGATATATTTATATGTTATAGTTTATTGTACATTAACTTATACTTCTAAAATTCTTGCTTTTCATATTATCTTTTTATACCAACTCAACAATGTTCATTTATGTATACTCACCTATTTTAATATATTCAATTACTTTGGGTTATAGTACCTTGTTGACATATTTGGCTTACTAGACACTTTTTTTCCCCTGGGGAATTATTTTCTTGGAGCTAATTCAAGGAAAGTGAGTTGATGTTTGCCCTGCCAGACCTGGTGCTTACAATGTGGAACACACTGAGAAACTTCGTACATTGTAGAAGGAATAAACAGGACCAAACCTGCTTGACTTGGCTTACTTGGGATTTATATAGATTAGCATATATAATTCTCACTAAGTTCTCAGTCAATTATGAATATATATTAGATACAGTCATTGCAAAACTATTTATTACCAAATTTCTATTTAACGTTCAACTGCTACTTATTGTTTCACCCAAACCATGGCAACACGAGGTACCATCATTTTAAAACAAATTCACACAGAAAGGTTGAAAGCTAGCCTTTGCAAATGATATCCTGTGTTGTTTTAATGGCATTTCCTACAGTAAGTGAAAATTAATATCTTTATGTCTGTGCACTTGTCATTTTACACCCACTTTTGTGAGTTAGCATTTTAGTTGCTGATTTCATTTATTGGTTGATATTTTCTGGCAAGCATAGAAGTGCCATATCTGCTATAGCCAATGAACTTACCAGTGATGTCAGTTCATATTTTATGTTACTAGTCGTGTTATTTTATCTCTGTGTTTCCCTCTTTGTGGCTTTGAGTCACACAGTGTTGTCTCTAATAATTGTTTACACCTTATGAATTCCTGTTGCAGATTAAGTATCAGGAGTTAGCCTGTCACTTAATCCATTTGTCTCATTAAACCACTTAAAGAAAGTGACTTGAAATTTACTCTGGGGTTAGGGGCTTATATTTTCCTTTTATACTTCTGTTTATAATCATATCAAATAATTGTATGACAGAGTATTTAAAACATAAATTATATTGCTATGCATAAAACAAAATAGGATATGAGTTCATTCCAAAGGTAATACATAAATCTAATATGTACTTGGAAGGATGACATATGAGAGGAAAAAGATGCTGCTCTCCCTAGGATAACCAAGTTCAAACCAGTATCAAATTGAAAGGAACATGTTTTCCTTTTCAAATTTTCGGCCAATATCAGAATTGCCATTACAATTTATTACACTAACACTTTATTATTGGTGAACACTACCAATATAAGTAGGTCTATCTCTGATAAAGAGATTGCAGAGGGGATTCAAGTGTCTGATGACTGATTGGTGTAGATGACTTGTAGAGTTTATTCCAGCACCCAAATCCCTTGGTGTGTGTAATCCAATCTTGCTGGTTCATTTTCTTTTACATTTCTCCACTTATTTGTCAATGGACAACATTATGCATCTTTATTTGTTTCTTTTTTATGTATATTTTCTCAATTTGAATCTAAGTTTCTTAAGAGTAGGGACTAAATGATAGGGTCTTGTGCATACTTATCATGTTGTATATCACCTAATGCTAAATAAATAATAGATGAACATGTTTTGAAAGCTTAAAGTATTTCCAGTGAAGTATCTGTGGATACTTTACTGAGCGTAGGCAGTTTTTATGACTGCCCTGAAGTCACACTGATTAATGACTTAGGGAATGAAAATATGTCGTATATGCTTTTTGTTACATGTATTGCATGCTGTGTTGAATATGGAATTAAGTATACAGGAAACAAAATCAAGGCCTGACAAAACACTTGGCGATTCAGCTTTCTTATAGAAATAGTTCTAAAACGAATGAACTGTGAAAAGTCTCCCATGCCACCCTTGATAACATCTCTCAAGATAATGAACATGGAAAGTGTGCATTACTTTTATGTTGTGATAAAACATCGTGACCAAGGAAACTTATAGAAGGAAGACTTATGTGGGTCCAGAGGGTTAGAGTCAATAATGGCAAGGGCAGTATGGCAACAGGCAGCAGGCACTGTGGCCAGGCAAGCTGGGGGCTTACATACATATTGAACCTCAAACACAAAACGGAGAGTCAACTTGAAGTAGGCCAGGCTTTTTATTTTCAAATCCCATTCCCACTGACACTTAAACCACCCAAACATCCCCAAACTGTGCCACCAACTGGGACAAAGTACACAAGACTATGAGGGACATTTCTCATTTAGACTTCCACAAAATGTTCGGCAAAGTCGTAGTCTACGAAGCTATGAAATTCTACCTATAAAGAAATTTCAGTGTGTGATAAAAAAGCAAAGATTTAATATTATAGTATTCTAATCTAAAATATTATACTGGTGGCAGAGAACACTGGAACGGTTCTTATAAAAATCCTGAATGAAATAGTTAACACACTACCCAGAGAGGAACTGGATTCCTAAGCTGCAGAAAGCCACCTCACTCAGTGCTGTGGCCTATGCGACTTCTCTCATTCCATTGTGATGTCTTGTAGGAAACATAAAGATTGGACAATTGTAGCCCAAGCATAGTCAACTAAGCAATTCTAGCCTCATACCTCCTTGTAGGATTGCCAACGGTTGTTAGGGCCACTTTACAGCTCACATTCTTTTTCTGTTCAGTTCTGATAATTCTTCTGTAGTGGAAGTTTTCTCCAGTTCTGCCTAGTCCACGGTCAGGACAAATCTCTCTCACCCGCCAGTCCTGCAGCCGCTTAGACCCAACCAAGTAAACACACAGAGACTTATATTGCTTGCAAACTGTGTGGCCACAGCAGGCTTCTTGTTATCTAGCTCTTATATCTTAAATTAACCCATATCTATTAGTTTATAAGTTGCCACGAAGCTCGTGGCTTACTGGTACCTTACATCTCACTTTTCATGGTGGCGGCTGGCAGCGTCTTCCTGCCACTTCTCTCTCTACTTGTCCCGCCTATATTTCCTGCCTGGCTACTGGCCAATCAGCACTTTATTTATACAGAGCGATATCCACAGCACCTTCCTTTTTATTTTTAACATTTTTCACATCCTGAGGATTAGGAGATTGAGACAGCAAAATTTCAAGTTTGAGGCCAGTCTGTCACAAAACAGAAAAACCAAGTAAACAAGGACTTTGTACACATGAAACCTCTCCTCAGTTTCCTATCTCAGAGACCACAATCAACAATAGAAGTCAATACCATTTTTGTATGACACCTTAAAAAAAAAAAACCCCTGTAGTCTCAGTGCTAGGGGAGTAAAGGTATAGAAATTCTGAGTTCGAGCAAGTCTGTGCTGCAATAGTGAGCTCCAGGTTAGCCTAAACCTTATCTAAATAACCCAAGAATAATAAATAAATGGATAGACAGCCAGACAGCCAGATGACAAATAGATAAGTAAATAAATCAGGTTGTTAAGGTGGTGAACTTGTGTTCTCTTTTATTTCACAAGGGATCCAGTCACATAACTACATGCATTACCCAAATCCACCCATTCTTACTTAACAGGGTACCTGTTTGCCTGAGGATCAGAGAACAGAACAGGCCACTAGATTAAACATAGAGGACAGGGAGTGGTGGCACACACCTTTAATCCTAGTACTCAGGAGCAGAATTCCATCTGGATCTCTCTGTGAGTTCAAAGCCATGCTGGATTACATCAGATTGATTTAGTCTAAGAGAGAAACAAAGCCAGACAATGGTAGCACACACCTTTAATCCCAGTACTTGGGAGTCATACACCTTTAATCCCAGCACTAGGAAGGAAGTAATATGGCTGGGTAGAGAAAGGTATATAAGGCGTGAGGAGACAGGAACTAAACCCTTTTCGGCAGGACCCCTTTTGGCTGAGGACTCTGACTGAGGACTGAATATTCAGTCAGAGCATTCATGGAGTTGGCAAGGTGAGATGTGGCAGTGGCTTGTTCCTTTGTCTCTCTGATCTTTTAACATTTACCCCAATATCTGGCTCTGTTTTTTTTTTTTTATTATAAGACCATTTTAGGAATTCGTGTTACACAGCTAGCTGTGACTAATCCAGCCTCCCTACAAATTCCTCCTGCTGAGTTTTGTGGAGATTTCTGTGAGCAGACTCAGTGTCTTCAGCTTTTCTGATATGATTTTCTTCAACAGTAATTGAAATACCTGTCATTGTGTTTCCAGGTCTCTATATATCTTTCATTAGGTAATCCTGTCCCACCATAAACTCTCCATTGAGAATTTGCCTTCTCTGGCTGTCTCACTCGGGGTTTCGATTGCTGTGATAAAACACCATCACCAAATACAATTTGAGTGAGGAAAATGTTTATTTCACTTCACAACTATCATGCCACACTCCATCACCAAGGGGAGTCAGGAAGGGAACCAGAGGTAAGAACCGATACAGATGCCATGGAGGAACACCACTTACTGACTTGACAGCTCTCCAAAGATTCCTTAGCATGCTTTCTCATACCCCTCAGGCCAGCTGCCCACAATAGTCTGGGCTCTCCCATACCAATCACTAATTAAGAAAATGCACCAAAGGGCAATTTGGTAGTAACATTTTCCTCAACTGAAGTTCCCTTTCCTCAATGACTAGCTCATGTCAAGCTGCCATAAAATGAGCTATCATATCCACAATGCTGTTTCATTGAGATGTGTGTTATTATTGTTAATATATCCCTATTTGATTGTTCAAGCAGGGAGCTTATTAGTCAAGAATGACAAATATATGTCCTCTCATCTATGGATTGCTGGCTTTCAACATAATGGAAAACAGGTATTTTCAAATGAGTCGTTTTTTTTTAACAGGGAATGCTAGAATTTTCACATAAAAGTAGGGCTTCCCCTTGAAATAAGAAGTGATGACAGAACACCCATATTCCCGGGGTACAATGGTTGCTTGAGACTAGTACTAGATGACCCTTGAAGGAAACCTTATCTAATCTGCTTCTTCACAATGTGCCCACTCCCTCTGCTCCCCATGTTTCTTAGTTGGACAGTCAATCTCTCTTTACTGTCTTATAATTAACCCTCTTTCATTTATTGAAATTTCCTTCTGGGCCTTGTATACATTTGAGTTTCAAGCCTTTACCCAAACCTCATTCTCCATCACTCCATATAAATACCATTTGTATCTCCCAAGTTATAGTAATTTTATCTTCTAATGCCCAAAATATATTGATATATTTTTGCTATTTAAAAAAATATACTCTAGTCTTAGCTGTTTTCTAAATATTCTTCTGGAAATAATTTATTCAACTAGTTATTAAATAGTTCAATAGAGCAGATGAAAGCAATGAGTAAAATAAAGACAAATAGAATGAGTAGTTTTCTAAATGGAATTTCATTCACTGCTCTGCCATATGGAGCTCTTAGAAAAAGAAACAGCCTGTAGAATTCTTGTACTTATTGAAACGTTATTTTCATGGATCCTTAAGGGAAAAGAATTTGGGTCGTCTAATATAACTCTTTATTTCACAGGTGAGAGCTTTGAGAAGAGTAAGATATGTCTTCCCATGATTATATTTGTCATAAAACTGTCTTCTTTTCTGATGATCTCTATCCTATGTTCTCCAGTGTGGTGATATTTTATTTGGATATTAATAAATAAAGTTGCCTGGAGATCAGAGGTCAAAGCAAGCCATGAATAGAAGTCAGGCGGTGGTAGAACATGCCCTTAATCTGATCACATGGCAGGCAGAGTCTCTGTGTGGTCAAGGACACAGCCAAGCAGGGGAGTCTTTAATCCTAGTACCAACCATAGAGACCTGGAGGTCTGTATAGACAGACAGTGATGAGGAAGTCATGTGGCTGGGCTTAGAGCCAATGAGAAGGCAGAACAAGAAGACAGTAAAAACACAGGTTAGACAGGAAGAAGCTCTCTCTGTGGAAGCTACTGTGTGGTGGTAAGCTAAGGCTAGTCATGGTTATTTGCTCTGATCTCTTCTGCTGTTACCTCTGTATTTGGCTCTGTGTTTCTTATTTAATAAGACTATTTAGAAATTCGTCTACACTCCAGTGCAAGTTCACTGGAGTTTCTCCCCTCTCCCCACCCCCAACCCCTTTCCAAGCCTCATTTTGACAGAAGCTTTACTTGGCTAGCTAACCTAATTGGGCAGGTGCCAGCTATTTTAACAATATTCTCCCTAACACGTTTGAAGAATGATTTCCAGCCACTGTGGTTTTGAGGGGGAGGAAAGGTTACTTATATAATCATAAAGCATTTTGGATGTCTAAAGGTATTAAAAATGACATAGGCTCTGTCCTTGAATCATATACTAGGCTATTCATTCCTTCCAGTTTTCTTGAGGATATGTAGCCACAAACACTTTCATTCATTGTTTACTGTTACTATATGTATTTTTTATTAAATAAATTTTGATTGGATATGTTGAATTTCCCTTGTCTTCAGATTAGGGTCTTTGAATCACCTGTCCCTTCCTAATGAAATATACAATACAACATATAGCAGATAAGATTTTAAGGATGTATATTCAGTTGAAGGATCAGCATTCAAACCATGTGTAATCTGTATTTGATATCAGAATTTGCACTAAACAGCAAACCTGTGTTCTCTTTTTTGGAAACAGGTGTTTTAAGGACAATATCAGAGAAGAAATAAAATGTTCACTATCAAGTAGTTTCTTTCTAAATGTGGTTTCTTCTTTCTAATAGTTAGGACGATCAATGGAGTGAGCCTGCATCATTTCTCTTGGGAGGAAGAAGCTGAGATCAGGGCAGTACTTCCATGAGAAGGTACTGTTACTGGCTGGGGTGCTATTTGTACCATAAAAGATGACTTGTTGCTGTAGTGGGTCTGCATCAAGGATGGGTTCTTTCTTTCCTTTAGCACTCTTTATCTACTCCCATGCCTGTGCCAGAGAATGTGCTGGAACATACATATTGCAGAGTGGGTGCTACTCTATTATTTACTTCTTCCAAAGAGAATCATTGATCAAATTCAGCATATCTGTACTGGGGATTTATTACTCCCTTTTATTTTCTTACATGAGGATTAATGATTGAGGAAAAGTCTGATTAACCATTACACACACACACACACACACACACACACACACACGTAACTTGTTTGTTTTATAAAACCAAATGGCTATTATTTATTGAATACTGCACTGCTTTAAGGATATCCTAGAGCAGAGAATTCCAAGCTTCCCCCAAATGTTTTGGATTTGGTTGAAGGGTATTTTCTGTTGTTTTCCCTTTACTTCTCTTTCCCTCACTTCTTTTATCCAAGTAGATCAGAATGTTTTAAACCATTAAAATCATTTCTGAAGATTATAAATTAGTCATGGTAATATATATATATATATATATATATATATATATATATATATATATAATCTGTGTATAAATATGGGGAGACTTTGATAAAAGAGAAAAGAATAGTTCCCACAAGAAAAGTAAAAGGAACCAGTGGCCTGGGAAGCCTCACTTTTTCTTGCAAATTGAGCTCATCCTTCTCCATCCAAGAGATCCTAATCCCTGTAATAAGAAAATGAACTGGATCCTTCCTGTATGTTAGGCTTTATATGTACCTAAGCACTCAGTGGGTCTTGAGTTCATCTTGCTGTTTAGGAAACAGTCCCTAATGTGTCAAGTATGAGATAATAAAGTAAGTTAAAGCTGCCTAGATTTATTGTCACTTCTCAGTTGAATGATTGTGCTATGCAAGTTGAAATTCTCAGAAATTGTGCCATATCTGTGTTGTATATTCTACAAGACTAATTGACTGATGAGAACTTAGGTAATTTGTGGAAAAGTAGCTTCTGATCCAGAGGCAAATAGTCATGGGTGTGGGAGAACAAGATCTGAAGCCAGACCTCGTGATAATTTCTTTGCCTTTATCTTTTGGATTATCACACTGTGTTGCTGACATATGGATTCCACTGTTGCTACTTTTTGTGTATTGGAAGAGTCCTATTTTCATCACACACAAAAAAATTCTCAAGCCTTTTCATACAACGTAAGTAATGAAAGCATTTTAAGACTCCAGATCTTCTGAACCCACTCCACACTGCAGCCAAAACACTCATGCTGGGGCCTAGAAATCTACATTTGAAGCTCCATCACTGATATAAACACACAAGATGGGTTGAAACCCCTGCCACACACTCTCCTAATTCATCTCATCTAGTTTCCTAATGATTCCTGCCAACTATATTCTGTAGTATGTCTTGCCAGTGTTTGTTCTCTGGTAAAATATATCCTTTTTCCCCCACACTTTTCTCTGCTGTTAAATTTCTTGCTGTTTGCTGGGCAAATGGCTCACAGATCATCTTTCCTGTGAAGCTCATGTATAAGCATAAGCCAACAGTCAAACTTTCCCTCTTTAATTTCCTTTGAATGAAAGATGATACTTCAGACTCTGGTCATGGTACTTGTAGCCCAAGATAATGTGTTCTCTGCATTTTCTTGTTCTTTTCTTTGAAGTACATAAAGTACCATCTATCTGAGTACATTAGTCCCTTCTGTGTACATGTGCTGTCTCTTGTCTTTTGATTTTACGCTGCTATAATGGAGAATGAGTATGTTTTTAACATTATATTCTGTTTTATCTTTCAGAAAATTCATACTAGCTCAAAACTGAAATGCCATTCACTATGAAACCTTTATCAAAGTCAAGGAAAATCCAGTAACTTGGCTTTGGATTGCCTGAACTGTTAACTAAATAAATGTCTTTCCTTTATAAAGTTGCATAGCTTCGTATATTTTATTCTGTTGCCATACAATATATATTACATTTTATAATATTTCAATGATATATTATAATGGAAGCTAACACATGACTCATTTCTAAAAATCTTTATTAACTTAAATTTTCCATCTGCTACAATGCTGCTTAGTATGACCCCTCTATATTACTATAATGTCTTATGCATACAGTTAAATAATATTGTCAGCATTTGTTTTGTTTTGTTTTTCAAGACAGGGTTTCTCTGTGTAATTCTCACTCTGAAGCCTAGGATGGCCTCAAACTCATAGAGATCTGCCAGCCTCTGCCTCTGAGTGCTGGAATTAAAGGTGTGCGCCACCACCACCTGGCAACTGTAAACATTTTTATGGTCTTTTGTTCATCAGACAAAATGACAGAGTATCATTTATAGTATTACACATTTTACAATCACTGTCTCCTAAACTTCAATAGGTCTAGCAAATAGTGAAGTATTTTGAGAATAATTAATTAGTAAAGAAATATTACTGTCAGTCTTACTAACAACAGTTTTTTGCAAAATGCTTCATAAATAATCAGTATGGAGTAGCTATTTTTTCTAGTCCTTACTCTGCATATGCAGTAAATGTTATAATTCTCACTTTCAGGTGAAAAAGCAGGAACTTGAAGAGTATAAAGTATTTCCTGGAGTACATAAACATATGACAAAGCCATGTTTTGAACCATGTGTGTCTCCATGGCTAAACCTTTTCTATGATATTTTGCAGAAACTTCTATGGTGCACAAATTGTCTTTGACCTTAGAGATTTGGCACTTCTGATAATATTCTAGTTCTGATGAACATGAATGCTTCACCCAAATCAAAGGTTACATGAATATTTGGGGTGATATATTGTGTACCCTAATAAATTTGCTTGAAGATCAGAGAACAGAACAAGCCACTAGATTAAACATAGAAGCCAGGCCGTGGTGGCATACACTTTTAATCGTAGCACTCGAGAGGCAGAGATCTGTTTGGATCTCTGGGAGTTCAAATCCACCCTGGACTGCATGAGGTTGACTCAGTCTAGGAGAGAAACAGAGGCAGACAGTGGTGGCATGTATCTTTAATCCCAATACTTGGGAGTCACACACCTTTAATCCCAGCACTAGGAAAGCTGAGACAGGAAATGATATTGGTGGACAGAGAAAAACACATAAGGCGTGAGGAGACAGGATCTAAAGTCTTTTGGCTGAGGAAAGCTTTTCAGGCTCAGGAGTCCTAGAGGTAAGAGGAGGCTTGTTGCTTTGTCTCTCTGATCTTCAGGCAAATTTATTAGGGTACACAGTATATCATGACAACTATTGTTACGCCTTCGTGTATACCCCTTCATAACTTCTTTGATCATTGCAAAATCACTGCCTGTTGTTAGACTAGTGTGTATCAATTTGCTGTAACCCTAACTGCTACCCCATTGAACTCAAAAGATGACATTTCTAAAATACACATGTAAACTAGAACCCAATCTCTGTAACCTAAGACATTGCTAAGCAGTTTGCTAGTGTCTTTACTTGAGATTAAACTTTGTTTAGGTCAGTTTCTCAGGCTCAGTTGAACAAGGCTTTGGTTCATGTTTCTTTCCTGCTGGACCATACAATTGATTTTTCAGTGTTCAGGGTAGAATTTGGAATGTAAGATGATGAAATACTACAGAAGAATAGTAAATGAGTGTTAAGGAAATTTGGAGAAACAGCCTTTTGGTTTGGCTCCTGATAGTGTGTGGAGATATAATCCTATATCAAATGAACTTTTAGTTAGTCTAATTTTATTTTATTTTTTGCAGTCTAGTTTTATATGCAGATTGTTTACCTCTAGAAAAAGTAAATAATAGCAATGGTAATATATTTTTTAGCTTTTTTTATTGCTTCCGATATATTCTACAAGGCTCTTATCAAGACAGGAAAAGCAGACAGGACACAACAGAAAAAGAAAATCCTAGGCCAATGTCTTTAATGAAAGTAGATGCAAGAATCCCCAAGACAGAGCAAGCAAAGTAAATGTGGCAGTAAACAAAGAGCATTATTCACTATGATGAAAGAGGATTCATTCCATGGATGCAAGAATGGCCCACACATAGTCAATAAATGTGATATGCAACATCAGATGAATGAAGACCTACATCCATTTGATAAAGACCAATATCTGTTCATGATAAAAATAGGGAAGATATTGGAGAAAGGAAGATTGTATATAAATTCTATAAGGACCCAATATAATAAGCTAGCATGTAACATTATACTGAAAGGAAAAGAAGCTGAAAGATTTTTCATAAATTAAGTCAAGGATGCCTACTTTCTCTACTTTATTCGACACAATGCTAGAAATTATAGACAAAGAAATTAGTCCAGATAATGAAAAAAATAAGGATGGAAATTGGAAAGAGAAGTCAAATTGACTCCATTTGCAAATGGTATGATCTTATTTGTGCACAGACATCCTCTAAGGTGTCATCAAAACTTATTAGAATTACTTAAACATTTCTGAAAATTATACAATGCAGCATTAACAGGTAAATTAGGAACATTGCTATATGGTAACATTGAATTTCTTAAACAGTGAGCTGTATAGCAATGCCATTTATAACAACAAAATACAATGCCGAAAACATTTTAACCAAAGAGGTAAAAGACTTCAACAATAAAACTACTGAAATTTTGATTAATAATTGAAGACAACATGCAAATAAACAAACAACGGTTCTGAAAAGACAGCATGTGTATGAATTAGAAAAAAAGTTAGCATTGTTAAATGTTTACATGACATAAAGCGTTCTATAGATTCAATGCAAACTATTTAAACATACCAGTAACATTTTTCAAAGATCTAGGAAAAATAATCCTAAAGTATGTATAAAAACCACAAAAAAACCCTGAATAATCTAAACCTTCTTGAATAAAAGGAACAAAGCCTGAGTGATTACTCTGTCTGACTTTAGGATATACTGCATAGATATATCGATACACACAGCATTATTTAGCATAAAACAGACACAGACTGATGGAATAGAACAGAAAGCTAGAAGCAACCCATGCATTTCCAATAAAAAGATTTTCATAATGGTGCAAAGAATGTGCATCACAAAATAGGCGGCCTTTTCAGTAAATGGTGCTGGCAAAATTGAACATACAGAGAAAGAAGAATGTAATTAGACTCCTGTTTCTCATAAGCTACAAAAACCTCAAAATTGATTAAAGACTTAAATGTAATACCAGAGATTATGAAAATATTAGAGGCAACACATAAGAGAGATGCTTCAAAATACAGTAATGGGCAAAGGTATTTTACAAGACATCAAAAGCAGAGGAAACACAAACAAAAGTAAGTGGCAATTCAGCAATTCAGCAAATTCAAAACATTCTTAAGCATACCAAAACGGACAGAGTGAGTGAATTTACAGAATGAAAAAAAATAATAAAGAATATATCTGATAAAGCTTTAATAACTAGCTAATGCAAAACCCCAGAAACTTAATGAACATAAAACCCAAACCCAAATAATCCAATTAAAAATGTCCAGTATATCTAAGAAGATATGCCTCAAAAGAAGACAAAGAAACTACTAATATATATATATATATATATATATATATATTAATTAGTATATATATGTGTGTGTGTGTGTGTGTGTGTGTGTGTGTGTGTGTGTTAAAAGATCAATATTTATCATCAGTAGCCAAATGAAAAACAAATGTACAGTGAAATTTCTCACCCCAGCAAGAACAAAAGTCAAAAATTCAAGATCACAGGCACTAGGAAAGACACGGAGTGCAAGGAACAGTGCGCAAGGTAGACTGTAGGTGGAAGCGTTGGTTAGTGTACCATGGTGTAAACCACAAGAAGTTTCCTCAAAACAAAAAGGAAATCAGTACAACAAAGAGACATCTGCAATCCCAGCACTTGGGAGGCAGAGCCAGGCGGATCTCTGTGAGTTCGAGGCCAGCCTGGGCTACCAAGTGAGTTGCAGGAAAGGCGCAAAACTGCACAGAGAAACCCTGTCTTGAAAAACCAAAAAAAAAAAAAAAAAAAAAAAGAAACAAACATAAACCTGTGCCTTATTCAGCTATTGTCAAAAATGCTTCCTCCTGAAGCAGATAGGAACAAATACTGAGACCCACACCAGGCCTTATGGAGAGAGGAGAGAGAGAGAGAGAGAGAGGAGCCAGCGCTTGGAACACACAGCTCCTAATGAGGTACCTCCACCAAATTCTTCCTCCCAGAGCTCAGGGAATTCCATGGAAGAAGTTATGAAAAGAGTGTAAGAGCCAGCGAGGATGTGGGCGTGGGGAAGAATTGGAAGATGTAGGGGGAGTAGAAACTGTTGTCAAGATATATTCTATGAGAAATGATCTATTTACAATAAAAGGGGAGGGGGAGAAACAGTTGTTTTTGAATAATTTAACTTCCATCCCAACAGCATGATGGAGGGCATGAAACTACCTGCCCCTAGACACAGTAACTTGTACAGAATATCTAGCAGCAAAGCTGGTCTTCTGGAATGTGAGAGTGAACAAGGTCTTGATTACTGCTGATATGTAAAAGCAGATGTCTGAGTATGTGACCATCACACTGTAGGCAGCAGGTATAAAGGATTGCAAGGAGCCAGAACCCCGACAGCTTTTTGTACCACAGGATTGTGGTGATATACTGCATACCCTAATAAAATTTGCCTGATGATCAGAGAACAGAACAGGTCACTAGATTAAACATAGATGCCAGGCGGTGGTGGCACACTCTTTTAATCCTACCACTTGGGAGACAGAGATCTGTCTGGATCTCTGTAAATTCAAAGCCACCCTGGACTACATGAGATTGATTCAGTCTAGGAGAGAAAGAGAGTTAGTCAGTGGTGGCACAGATCTTTAATCCCAATACTTGGGAGTCATATGATGTCTTTAATCCCAGCACTTGAGATCTCACAACTTTAACCCCAGTATTTGGGAAGCACACATATCATTAATCCCAGCACTAGGAAGGAAGTGGTATGGCTGGGCAGAGAAAGGTATATAAGGCGTGAGGAGACAGGAGCTAAAGGCTTTTTGGCTGGAGAGCCTTTTCAGGCTGAGGAGTCCTAGAGGTAAGAGGTTGCTGTGGCTTGTTCCTTTGTCTCTCTGATCTTTCAGCATTTACCCCATATCTGGCTCCTTTTTTTTTTTTTTTTTTTTTAGTAAAAAGACCATTTAGATTTCGTATTACACAGGATAAAGCTTTCTAGAGTCAGATCTACCTTTTCATTTTTCTGTCACCAGAATCAACAAACGACTTTTATTTTATTTTTGATTTTTCGAAACAGGGCTTCTCTGTGTAGCTTTGGTGCCTGTCCTGGATCTCGCTCTGTAGACCAGGCTGGCCTTGAACTCACAGAGATCCTCCTGGCTCTGCCTCCCGAGTGCTAGGATTAAAGGTGTGCACCATCACCACTGGGCTAACGACCTTTTATTTCATATACAAGTTGGGCTTCCTTACTTGTAACAGGAAGAATGCTATTTATGACACATAGTGTAAGGCACCTGGTCTTCAGGTCCACCTGACTATTTGCCCACCACTCATCTTTTTTTCATCTACTGAGTGCAACGTAAGAGGGTAATCTGCAATAATTATCAGTGATGATATTTTCAATGATAAGAAATTGATTTTAGTCCTTACTTTCCCTCATTAGAATCCATGCATATATAGGCATAATAAATGTTTTCTCTTTATAACACTTACAACCAAATTTGCTTTAAATTGTTGAATTTATTAATTTATAAATTATTATTTAATATTAACAACATTAATTTATGAATAATATTAATAATTACCAACAAATAAAGTAAATGGGAAAAGATGAGCCTTTTGTACACAATGTATGTCTCATGGTTAATAGATTATCTGACGAACCTGAAACTTAACAATATTGAATTTGCCTTGTCTCACTATGATTTCTTTCCTTACATGATGCTAAAAATCATAACTTTTTGTTGTATAGCCTTTTCTCAACTCATTAACATCATTGTTTTGACTGAATATTTCAGTGGCAACTTGCTTTTGTGGGACATTTAATAATAATGTATGTTTTTATTAAGGACAAAATAATTTTGGTGACTGAAATTTCTCCACCTATCTTCAAAAATATAACGAAAGGCAATTGCAGTGAGATAAACCTAGTGTTCACAGAAATTTTCATATATGGTTGTCTATCACTCAAATGTCAACTGTAGAAACTAAAAGAGCTCTTAAATAAGCTCAGTACTTCAACTGTTTTATTGGCTACATCAGAAGACCAGGGAGATTGGGACCACTGATCTATGGATCTATATTCCAGTGGAATCACAGCTACTCTTCTAATTTTCCTAGTACTCCATCTGGAATTATTGCAAGCATCAAATTAAAAACAGTGAATTGATTGCAGGGTTATAGCTTTCTTCAGGCCTTGATTGCTATTAACTATCCATCTGCAGTTTCAAGGATGCTTAATGTGACCCACCCGTTAAATATATTTTATACACCAGAGACACCATAGAAATAGTCCTATGTTGCATTTGATTTTAATGATCATTACAACCTTCAAATACAAATATTATTTACATTTATTGTTTATAAGTGGTTCCTTTTGGATTTCAGCCACTGTGTAGCTTCAGTGAAAGCAAACAATGGGCACTTGTCAAACACTGGGTATAAAGCTAATCCTGGACAGGGTTTCCTATATCTTTAAAGACATTAAAAAAAAAAAACAAATATCATAACTGTTTTCCTGAACCAAGGCTTTTTTCAGTCAAGGTTATAAAAACATACCTTGCAAATGTGTTTGACAAAAAGTAACTCACTGTATTATATAAGTAAGCATTACATTGTTGGACATGATGGAAATTGCTAAGAGGCCACAGTCAGTGTAAGTGGAATATTCTGGGGAATCTCTTAAAAACTGAAGAAGGTAAACACTCTCAAAGAAGAGTTGAGCAATGCAGAAAATTCTAAGGCAACCACACGTGAGAAAACGCAGTTACTATGGGAACCCGGAGAGTTCAGAACACCTCCCAAATCCTTTGCGGTCAGCAGAGCAGGCTAAAAAAAATGTTCTTCACACTAACCAAGGCCAAAGAGAACAGAGTTTTGCTTCCTTGTTTGCTTTTTCTCCATTCTATTAGCTTACTGTCTTGGAAATTGCATCCAGGCATTTATAAAGAACTACCACCCATGAGTATCAAAGCAAACTAAGGTAACATGTATAAGCAGCAGTTAGTTCCTTTCTTCCTGGCCTTGATTTTATTTACTCAATTAATTATTTAGTCTTAACAAGGAACACAGCCTCCCTCTGCTCTCCTCATCCCTTTGAAGTGATCAGCTGTGAAGGGAGGCACTGAAGTAAATGGACTCTGCTTGCAAGGATAACAGAATTGCACATGGCTATTGTTTTAAGTGCCTCAAACATAACAGCGGCAGCTCAGTAATAATAATATGAGGTAATTATGAAAGGTTATTAAATTGAGAATGATTGTCATTTATTTTCTATGAAAGACAAGCACAGACAATGATTATCATCATTTAAATATTAGTAGACTATGTTATATAAAGAGATAGGTATATTTTCCCAGTTAGACTTCACCACATAAATTCCTTATTCATCTCTTAATCACATTTAATTGGAAGTTTGTGTGTGGCTAAAGAATGAAGTCAAAGATTACCCTATAAGAAGATTATCATTACGATTACTTCCTGCCCCTTCTGAAACTTGAAACCTTACAGATTTGATACTTAAAATAACACTTCACATTTAGGTAGTATTTTCTATCATTATCTCACTTTCTTCTTGAGATGGCTACTTGAATCCCATTTTTTTTCCCTGTGGACTCAATATATCCTGAATGATTATGAGATCTGACTAATGTCACACAGCTAATTAGCAATGGTAGAATAGAAGCTCAGAATGAGGCCTTTGGAAACAAAGTCAATAATTAAATTGCAGCCTTGTCAGGGAGAGTTCCCTACTAATACTGTACCATGGCCCTCAAATCATAACAGGTGAAATTGAGACTAGGGTAGCTAAAATAAGAAATTTTAAATAGCAGCAGAGTTATAGTTTCCTTTCTTTAGCATAGGTTTTCCTGACTGTAACTCTGCTGATGTCTCCTACACACATGATGGTTGGTATGGATACATGTATATTCTCCCACCTTACCTTCACAAGCCCCGTTAGCTGCCTGGAAGCCAATATCTACTACCCTCTTCTCTATATTAGTTATGGATTTCAATACCAACATCAAGGAATTCAAAGGGCTAACCCTACCCTTCCCTTTCCAAAGAGACAATGTCTATTGCTCTGCTAGATGAAGGCTTTTGAAAACAATGTTGATGACTGGCTGGGAGGTTACAAATGCAGAGAAAATGATTTTGTAAGAAAGTTTTGTGATAGAAAAGACTTTTTTTTCAGAAAGACAACTATACAGGTCCAAGGAATACTGCAGTCTCTAAAAAAGGTTCCTCACCTTTTTCTGACTCCCCTTTCCAAAAGACTGCAGCATAAATCCATTTCCTTGGATTACTAAGTATTTGTACCTCTAACCACAGCCTTCCAATGTAATAACAATTCCAGAGCTTTTTATTTACTTAGGTTTCTACCACGAAACAGAGTGGACTTTTCTTTTGTACAGAAAACTGTATTACGTATTCTTAATCTTTGATATCATTACTTTTCTAGTCAGTGTTCTTGCATGTAGCCTTCCAAATCCCTAACTTTATCATGTAATGCATGAAAGTAGCCTTTAGAGTAAAGCTACCTTTCATTGACATACACAATGTAATCAGGCATGTTTTTCAGTAGGCATGTGCCAACTATGTTGGTTACATTCCATTAAAAATCTCCAAAAATTTCTTTTGGTTCTATTAGGATCTTTCCCATATAATCCTACTCCTTTGCTGGTTATCACCCTCCCTCCACCAAGACCATCCTTCTGTCATTATGCCACTCATATTCCTTTTTTTTTTCCTGGTTTTTCGAGACAGGGTTTCTCTGTGTAGCTTTGCGCCTTTCCTGGAACTCACTTGGTAGCCCAGGCTGGCCTCGAACTCACAGAGATCTGCCTGGCTCTGCCTTCCGAGTGCTGGGATTAAAGGCGTGCGCCACCACCGCCTGGCGCCACTCATATTCTACAACCCCAATTGTCCTTTCTCTTTAGCGCTCTTTCTCGCTTTATTGCACACTTTCTTTCATATTATATGTATACACACACACACACACACACATACACACACACACACACACACACACACACACACACACACACACACACACATATATATACACATATGCATGTATGAATTTAACTATAGATTCTGTATGTAAGAGAAGACATATGATATTCATCTTTCTGAGTCTGGCTTATTTTGTCCAACATAGTGGACTCCAGTTCCATTCATTTTCTGCAAATATCATAATTTCATTCTACTTTAAGGTAAAAGACATCATTGTGCATATGTAGCACATTTTCTACCGTAATGAAACAATGAACATTGATTACTGTGACCTGCATGGCTTTGAGATTAACCTGACTAGGGTAACAGGGAATAAAGAAATGACAGACACATGTACAGAAAAGATGGGATCCATTGGACAGTGCAATCTGATAGACAAGCACCACTATTACAGAAACAGCATGTTTATTATAAACAGCCGAACAAGGAAGTGGTTTATTTTATAAAGCCGAATGAGCAGGCAAGTTTCTTACATATAGCTGAAGATAGAGAAGGGTTAACATATCTTGGCAGGGGGCCTCTGTAAGGGATGAATCTCAGGTTGCAGTCACCCTGGAGGAGGAGGCTGTGGATGATACTTTCTCCATACACTGTCAACATCCATGCTCAGAACAGAAGGCCTTGCCGTTCCCAGGGGTCTCAGGCATTGGGGTCATTGACATGATTATGCTTATGTCAAAATTACAAATTCACTCAGGACTTCATCCACTCCTAAAAATTGATGTGATTTGCTAACTTAGAATCACTTCTGACCAGTTCTTGTGATACATAATGCATTGATGTTTCTACTTAGAATTGCTTATATTTGCTTTTTTTTTGTATTCATTTTAGGATTATTTTTATAGTTTTGTTAAGAATGGCATTGGAATTTTGATGAAGATTGTATTGAATCTGTGTATTGCTTTTTGTAATATAACCATTTTCTTTCTGTTATTCATTTTTTTTCTATGAAAATGAGAAGGCTTTCCATCTTCTAGTGCCTTCATCAGTTTCTTTCTTCAGCATCTAAAATTTTCATTGTCCAGAATTTATAATCCTTGGTCAGATTTATTCCTAAGCATTTTATTTTGGTAAAACTATTATGAATGGGATTTTTTTCCTTATTTATCTTGGGAAGATTATCTATTGCTATAAAGAAATGCTACTGATTTTTATATGTTAATTTTTATCCTGCTACTCTTCTAGAAGTGTTTCTCAGCTATAAGACTTTGCCACTGAAATCTTTATGGCTTTTAAAGCATAAAAATCAAGTGGTCAACATGTAAGAATAGTGTGATTTCTTCCATTTGTAACCAGTCTACTTCTTTCTTGTGCCTTCCTGGCTTTGCTAAGTCTTTGTGCAGCACATTAAATCAAAGCAGAGAAAGTGAGCTCTCTTTTTCATTCTTCTTAATAGAGGAAATGTTTCCATTTTCCCTATATATTGTAACAAATGTTTGACATGTAAAGCTTGTATTATACTGAAGTATGTACCTTATACTCCTAGTTATTGCACAACTTTTTAATCATGAAGGGATCTTGAACTTCATAAAAGCCTTTTTCTACATATTGACACAATCATACTTAGGTCTATTTATGTGATTTGTTATTTTTATTTTTTTCCTTATGTTGAACCAACCTTAATCCTTGGAGTGAAGCTGGTCATGACATAGGATCTTCTTAATGTGCTTTTGATTGTCATTTCCAAGAGTATTATTGAGACTCTTTGCATTCATTATGAAAATTGGCCTATGGCTTTCTTTTTTATTACAGCCTTACTCAGTTTTGCTATCAGGATGATGGTGGAAATACAGAATGCCTCTGGTAGCCTTCTTTCCCTTTATATTCCAAGGAGTAATTTGAGTGGCATTGATATTAGATCTTTTCTAAAAATGATGGACTTTGACAGAGAATCATTTGCTCCTGGACTACTTTTTATTCAGAGACATTACTGCTCAGTCTTATTATGTAGTATTAATATATTTAGGCTGTTTGTATTCTCTTGATTTATTTTTGGAAGGTGTATATGTCTAAGGAGTTGTACATTTCTTCTGGATTTCCATTTTCTAAAATGTGCTGAAAGTACTTAATAATTCTGAATTTCATTGAAATCTGTTGTCACCTTCCCATTTTTCATCCCTAATTTTAATAATTTCTGTCTTTCACCTTTCATTGTCATAGTTGGCTCGAGGTTTCCTAGTCTTGTGTATTTATCTCAAATTTATCTCAAGAGCCAATTGTTTGATTGAATCAATGTATTATCTCTATTTAATCTTTACCATGATCTTTTTTTTCTCTACTACATTTTAGTATGACTTGTTCTTATTGTCTTAATACATCATTAAAACATTTATTCACAAACCCTTATTTTTTTATTTTAAGCAATAATGACTATAATTTAAAAATACAATATTTTATTAATTCTTTGATAATTTCATCCAGTGTGTTTCATTCCTATCTCCTCCTGGATCCATCCACTCCAACACTATTTCCATCCCCCAGCTTCTTGCTTATTGTAAGTGTTGATAGTGTCTTGTTGCAAGACACGATCTTTAAGCAGAGTTTAGATCCGCAGATTCCTGTAATCATTTTCCCATCTGCATCCATCTTCCCTGAGTCTTAAGTGCAGGGTTTATATTATAGATGTATTAGATGGGATGGACACCTAATGGTCAGTTGTTCTCTGCATTTTGACCAGTTGTAGCTTTCTTTAATGGTCTCTGTCTGCTGCAAAAATAAATTTCTGTGAAGAACAGTGACAGCAAAACTCATCTGCGACTATAAGGATAAGTATTCCCTATGCAGTCAGAAATTACACTGGCTTAGGAAGGGGGTAGTAGTAGGTTCACCTCTAGTTCCATGGCCCCACCAGCAATGGGCATTACTTTTACAGTGTATACAGTGTATTTTTGTTGTATTCACTCCCCACTGTCTCTTTCTCCAAGTACCCAAGGCCCATACCATATCCCCATATTCTCTCTTTTTAAAATAATTTGTTGAGTCTATTTTATGCTACCCCTATGTGTGTGTGTGTGTGTGTGTGTGTGTGTGTGTGTGTGTGTGTGTGTGTGTATGTGTGTGTGTGTGTGTGTGTGTGTGTGTGTGTGTGTGTGTGTGTGTAAGGCTAGACACAGGGACTTGACAACCTTTCAATGGCCAGTCCACCAAGGAAAAATGATTATCCCTCTATCAGCAGCCAGTAATTATTAGTTGCTCCTCAACTAGGGGTAGGACATCAGGAATCCTGCCCCCATGTGCAGCTACTGTGAATTAGCTTAATTTTCTTCCGGTCTTGTGCCCACATCCATACCTGTTATGGAATTCATATTTGCAACAGACACGTCATATTCCCCAGCTGACGTTTCATCCTTCTCCCTACGTTTCAACTCTTAACTTTTCCTATGCAGTTTTAGTTTTAGTTTTATATGATGTAATAAATACATGAAATAATTTATTTATTTTGCATTTGTTAAAACTTGCCATGTGGTCTTTTTTTATAAAGCAGTCTGTGGGCCACTGAGAATAATGTTCATTTTGAATCTATGTGGTGCTCTATTGTGCGTGCATGCGTGTGTGTGTGTGTGTGTGTGTGTGTGTGTGTGTGTGTGTGTGTGTGTGTATATGTATGTATGTACATGAGATAAGTCTGTTACTAAGTGGTACCATTTAAGTATGTTCAATTTTTGTTCATTTTTAGTTTTTAATGACCTATCTAAACATGAAGAAACATGGTTATTCTCAATTGATGGTTTGGTTCACTGGGTAAAACTCAGGTTATCAACTTGCATGGTGTACTGATTAGTTAACTATGTGTCATTTTGACATAATGTAGAATCAGTTGGGAAAGAGTCTTAATGAAGAAGTACCCACATCAGCTTTGCCTTCAGGGATCTATGAAGAATTATCTTGATTTTTTTTTTTTTCATTTTGAGACAAAGTCTCACTAGGTAGCTCAGGCTGTTCTGGAACTCATGATGAAGACCAGAGTGATCTCTCACTCACAGAGATCTACTTGCCTCTGCCTACAAAAGGCCTAAGTTAAAGGCCTGTGACACCACACTCTGCAATTTCTTGATTGTTAATTCACAAAGGAAGATCCAATCCATTGTAGGTGGCAGCATTTTCTAGGCAATGTAAGAGAGGAGGAAGTAAGCGAGTAAGTCTGTATGTATTTATTTCTCTCCACCCGGCAATGTGAACAGTTACTAGAGTTCCTGTCTTGACTTCCCTTCAGTGATATGCTGTGACTTGGAATCATAAGTCAAATAAATTCTTTCTCCATGAAGTTATTTTTTGTCAATATATTTTATCATACAACAGAAACAAAAACTGGAAGGCATAGCAAATATGTTTCAAGAGTTCACCATCTTTCTGGCTCTTTTTTCTTTATAGGAAAATTCCACTCCTCCAGGTGACATAGAAACAGTTTCTAGTCTGACATCTTACCTTGAGAATTCTGCTAATGGTTTGTTTCATTTACTTTTGTTGGCTTACGACAGTGTCTGGTAGGTAGATGCTACTTGAAATATTGCTAAATTAATTGAACTTGACTATAAGGTTAAAAGAAAACTTTTCTAGCAAGTGAACTGATATGTCTATGCAGTTTCAGTCAGACATTTCAGAGGGAAGAAAAACTATTATGGCTTGCAATTCTCAGGAAAAAAAAATTCTCAGAGCTCCGTCCAGTGCTTGACTGTGGGTCTCTGTATCTGCTTCATCAGTTACTGGATGAAGGTTCTATGATGACAATTAGGATACAGTTGCGTAGCTTTGTCTGAATCAGCGGGATTTTTGGAAACTATTCCCTATGGTGGGATACCTCTCTCAGTCTTGATGCAGTGGGGAGGAGCTTGGTCCTGCCTCAACTTGATATGCCATGCTTTGCTGACTCCCATGGGAGGCCTTACCCTTTCTGAATGGAGACAAGGAGGAGTGGATGTGGGGGGCAGAAGAAGGGAGTTGGGAGGAGGGAATGGGAGGAGAGGAGGGATGGGAAGCTGTGGTTGGCATGTAAAATTAATAAAATATTAATAAAAAATTCTCTGGAGCTGGCAGTATGGCTTAGTGGGTACGGGCCCTTCAACTTGATGACTTAAGTTCCTGTATAATCAGTGTGATAGAAGGAGATAGTTGACTTCCACAAGTTGTTGCTTGACCTACACACTCCCCATGAATGAATAAATAATCACAAAAATATGTAGTTATTCATTGGTGATAGAATGTTTTTGAGTATTTAAAGGAAGGGCTGGCAACAAATAATGATAAATTAGTGGGGATTCTGGATTATAGGATATAGTGTACTACATGACTTATGAAGAGAACATGTGGAAAGAAACATTAAACATCCATTAAACTTATTCTTAATACTGAATTATATCTTATTTAGATTTAATTTTGTTTCCTTACTATATGATTCATCAGTAAGAAGTCTTATGATAAACCACATCATTTATCTTAATCCCTCTAAAAGTCTTTCTATAGTTGGTGACATGTTAATTAGAGTAAATGGACAGGAGAAATCAGGGACTATTAGGAGGAGAACATGGTCTGTGACTGATATCAAGTCCTGTGATACCTCCATACTTTCACTCTGCACGGCTTATCTATATTTAGTTCTGTTTTAGCTCTTACTCCTCATTAGCTTCTTCTCCCTTTGGGCTTCCTCTCTACACTTGGAGGTGTACCATTATGATTTCTTTTCTAAATATTGTCCTTTTGTGGAATCATGAAGACAGTGGAGAACCGATTCTTATCATCACTCCTGAATGACTGCTTTTGCAATCACGAAGTTAGAAAACACCAAGATGTTGCAACCCCCCTCTGTATTCCGTCTTCTATCAACTCTTCCAGAGCATTACACGTTTCTGAAGGTAACCAAACACCCATTCATAATAAAAAAGACACTGCTGCCCAAACCTGACAGCTCAGGGAAGAACAAATAGCTACAAAAAGTCGTTTGCTAAGGAAAATTCCACTCTTCTGTTGTCAGTGCCTCAGCCAATATCGTCTGTTCTGGAAGTCGCCCTCATTGCTTAGAGGAGTTCTTTTTGTAAATGTGCTACAAGCTGATAAACTCCGTCCTGGAGGCTTTTATTCTTTATGTTTGCAATTTCATTAGACAGCACAGTGACCTCTTTTTTCCTTTTTGCTTTATTCTTACTTTAGACTCTGATGGTGATAGCAGGTCTCTCTCTCTCTCTCTCTCTCTCTCATTCAATTTAAGTATAATTGAACTTGAGATTAGTTGTTCACAGATGCTGGTAAACCTTGCCATGTGTTGCCTAAAAACAAATTCCAACTTCAATTTGAATAGCACCTTTCACATCAGTACCCCAAATTGCTTCAGAGTAATACATCATCAATATTTCACAACGTGGCATCACTGAACAGCATACACAATGAACAGCCATCCTTTTAAACAAGCTAGAGAAGCTACCACCAGGGGGTACTGCATGTTGAAATAGGTTGAATCTTCTTTAAGTGATTTAGTCTCAAGCAGTGTTTTAGAACAGACTAGTAAAATGGAAGAAAACTGCTCCTGGGACACAGTTTATATTTGTGTTAGTAAATCAAAATTGAACAAATTAATGAACAATATACCTTTCTTTATGTGTAAGTGTATAATTTATGTCCAAATAGTACATGGATCTCATTTTCTAAATGAAGAATAACATTTGTTTTTTTTAGGGAATACATTTTTCTAAGCTGGAAATAAAAGTTTTAATCCAGGTCTTCTCTTTATCCTCTTCACTACATCCAGTATCCACTTCAAGCTTATCAAGAATTTATGTTATTGCTTTCCATATTATTATTATATTTTGTTCTCATCTTTTTCTTTCATGTTTTGTTTTTAATTCTTATTTCTGAGATTATAATTTGTTTACAGCGTGCCTCCTTCCCTTTCCTCACTCTAAACCCTTCTATTTGACCCTCTCACTCTCCTTAACTTTATGGCCTCTTTTTTTTCCTTTTCTAGTAATTGCTATTGCATGCATTTATGTATACATGAATACATATTCATTGCTAATATATACATATATAAGTAAATACAACCTATAATTTTCTCATCTTTTATTTGGGTTATTTGAACAACTTCCTAACATCATCATCATTATTATTATCATCATCATCATCATCATCATCACCATCAGTTCTTTTAAAATTTCATACCATGTGGTTTGAGCATACTCACTGCCTCTCCCCAAACTCTTCTCAGACCCACCTTTAATTCTCTACATATATAAGTATGGTGATATTCTATTTGTACTAAAATGTTATTTGTATGTTAATAAATAAAGTTGCCCAGGGATCAGAGCTATTAGCAAGCCACAGAAAAGCTGGGCGGTGGTGGTGCACACCTTTAATCCCAGAACTTGGTAGGCAGAGCTAGGTAGATCTCTGCGTGTTCAAGGATACAGCCAGCATTGGAGACACATGCCTTTAATCTCAATACCAACCATAGAAGACCTGGAGGTCTGTACAGACAGGCAATGACGAGGAGGTCATGTGGTTGGGTTTACAACCATTGAGAAGGCAGAACAGAAACTCTATAAAAAAAGACAGACACAGGAAGTAGGTCTCTTTTTGGAGAAGCAGAACCACTGCGAGAGGAAGGGTAAGGTTTTTAGCTCTTAGCTCTGACCTCTTGGCTTTTTTCTTTGCACTGGTTCTGTGTTTCTTATTTAATAAGACGGTTGGTTACATCTATATGTAAGTCTGTGTCCTTTTTTATTTAACCCATCAAGAACAATTTGTAATTCCCAAATAATATGGTAGTGTGACCTTCCAATGGAACATTGGAGACCTATCAGGAGCTAGAATCTCAGAGAAAATTGATTCACCTAATTCAAGGAGCCAATAACTGCCAATAGCTTTTTTGCTATGGTGGGATTTTGTGTCCAACTCATCTCTCTGTGCTGAGATTTGCTCTAGCTTTGCCTTGCTCAGATCTTGTGCATGCCATCATAATGGCTGTGAGTTCATACATGTAGCTCTTTAAACACTTTAAAGACCTACAGAATATGGTATTTAAAATGTTTTAAAAACTCTGACTTTTCTGGACAATGAAACACATCTGCTCCTGGCAGCACTGATTTACTTCAAAGAGAAAGATGGGCGTCGAAGACACTCTGTGTGGAGTTTATCTTCTTCTTGGCACAAAATGGCCATTTGGGCAAGAAACTGCTCTTGCCTGGACTGCTGATAATATGTTATATAAACTGGACAAGCAGGACCCATAGAAAGGTAACCACTGATCTTCGCAAGATGAAATGGTCCTTCAGGTTCCTGCTGTGCAGAGGAGACTGCAAGACATTCTACAGGACACAGGAAGAAGTGTCTGAGAGACTCTAGGCCTATGGGCTGAAGATGGATGCCCCAACATTGCAGAGGAACTTTGGGTGACTGTCCAGGCACACAGCTGTCTCTGTCATTCTAGATTTTTTGAAGTTGTTTACAATGTTCTTCCTGTTTACTTAGATAATATTATATCCTTCTGGGGTCTTTGATGTAGTTGAAGACTAGATAGTTATAATTATGGCTTTCCTTTGTTATGATAAGAGATAAGGTAGATATGAAACCTTAGACTCACAAATATAGGATAGATAGGATATTTTCTTTAATTTTGCTAAATACAAATAGACTCGATACTATAACTATAATTCTTGCTTGATAACTGTTTTATTATATGTAATTTTACTATGTTGAAGTTAAAAACCTTCCTTTTGAATAGAAAGAAAAGGGGAAATGATGTGTGATGTTCTGTATGCTGTGAATCTATATGCTGCTCTGATTGGTTAATAAACAAAGCTGTTTGGCCAATGGTGAGGCAAAATAAGGTTAGGCGGGTCATTCTAACTAGAGAGGAAGAAGAAGAAAGGCAGAACAGAGGAGATGCTGCCAGCTGCCACCATGAGAAGCAAGATGTTAAGGTACCTGTAAGTCATGAGCCACGTGGCAAGATATAGGTTTATAGAAATGGGTTAATTTAAGATGTAAGAGCTAGCTAGTGAGAAGTCTGAGCCATTAGACCATACAGTTTGTAATTAATATAAGCCTCTGTGTGTTCATTTGGGTCAGAGTGGCTGCAGGACTGTGGGGCCATGGGAGCTGAGTAAGCACAGAAAAACTTCAGCTTCTGGTAGGTATTATTGAAATCCATTTTTTTTCTAGGAATGTCTTGTGTACTCTGTCTATGGTGATTGAAAGTTTTGCTGGGTGTAGTAGTCTGGGCTGGCATCCCTTGTCTCTTAGTGTCTACATTACATCTGTCTAGGACCTTATGACTTTCAGAGTCTCCATTGAGAAATAGGGTGTGTTTGTGAGGGTATTTCTTTAGAATATGTTTTTGTAAATCAGTGGACCTGGAAAAAATGTACCCTCACTATATGTGAGTACCATGCACCTGGCTGTGATCTCTAACATACCAACAACAAAAATAAATACAAGATAAAGATAAGTTCTCCTTGCCTTTTTTCCCCTTGGAGGTTAGGGCACCTTTATTTTGTTCTTGAACATCAGAACTCCAGAGTTTCAGGGCATTAGACTTTAGGAGCCTTATCAGTAGTACTGTGAGTTCTGATGCCTTTAGATTTGGAATGTAAATTACAACATCGACTTCTCTGGTTTGAGGCATTCAGAAATGGAAGGATGTTCCTGGCACTCAAGAATCTACAGATTGCTGATGAGCTGGGCAAGGAACTTTACAACCTTTGAACTCAGGTGATTCCATTATTCCCCTACTATCTATCTGTCTATCTATCTATCTATCTATCTATCTATCTATCTATCTATCTCTCTATCTATCTCTCTATCTATCTATCTCTCTATCTATCTATCTATCATCTATTTATCAATCTGTTTATTATCAATTTATCTATCTACATTTCTATCTACCAATTCATCTTCCTATCTATCTCCTATCTGTCTATCTCTCTTAAGAACCATGACATGTTACTGTTGTAGAATATTAGTTGAAAATGTGTTATATTTGTTTATGCCATGGAACATTTGTTTTAATGATGCAAAGATGTGTTGCATTATTTTATGTTGCATTTGTTTAACTCTGTGAAGCTGTGTTACTTTGATTGTCTAAAATACCTGATTTGTCTAATAAAAATCTGGATGGCCAATAGCAAGTCAGGAGAAAGGATATGTGGGGCTGGCAGACAGAAAGAATAAATAGGAGGAGAAATCTGGGAAGAAAGGATCAAAGAAGACATCAGGGGCTAGCCACCCAGCTACATAGTGAGCCACAGAGTAAGAAGTATAGAAAACTATATAGAATAGAGAAAGATAAAAGCCCAGAAGCAAAAGGTAGATGGGATAATTTAAATTAAGAAAAGCTGGCTAGAAACAAGCCAAGCTAAGACCAGTCGTTCATAAAGAAAGAATAAACCTCCATTTGATTTATTTGTGATCTGGGTGGCAGGCTCCCCCAAAGAGCCAAAAGAATAAAATAAACAACCAACAACATGTTACTGTTTTTTAAATCAACTTTAGACTTTTGAATATACAAGTCTTTTCAAAAACCTAATTATTTGATTAGTCGGCTATATTTTAGAAATATTTTCCTCAAGTTTTAGTGCCCAATGCCTAGCAACTATTTGTAAATTAAATTATGCTTTTATAAATAATCAATAAATCTTTCATACCAGCCACATTGTTTAGTGTGCAATGCTATATACAAGCTGAAATAAGCAAGATTAATAATTCTTAATTTTTTTTTTTTTCGAGACAGGGTTTCTCTGTGTAGCTTTGTGCCTCTCCTGGAACTCACTTGGTAGGCCAGGCTGGCCTCGAACTCACAGAGATCTGCCTGGCTCTGCCTCCCGAGTGCTGGGATTAAAGACGTGCACCACTTTTAAAGGGTATTTATTCCTTCTTGAATTTTTTAAAAATATTATAGACATTTTAGCAGAACAAAATAGTCATTCTTATATATCAAGTTTTCCTTAAAGCTTTAAAAACTTAAGAACTATATTAAATTCTATTAGAGTTTGTGCTGCCAAAACCAAGCCATTTTTGTGTTGGAGAAACACCATTGAAGAAGTTTTAAATTTGCTAGATTTTCTGCCTTATTATTATTTAAAGATACATAGAGTTTTCAAATTGGCAATGTAAACACTCTAAATACTGAAAGTTTAGTGAAATTTCATGTCTAAAATTTGAAATATCTCTGCAACACTGAAAACACATGGCTTTACCTCTCATGTTAAACAATACTATTCAACATGCATGCAGCCATTGCTTCCTGAAGTTTACCATATCTTTTGAGAGTTACTGTCTGACAAACTATTATCTCAGAATTCTGATGCAAATGCAAAAGAGTTTAGAAGTCAGCACTCTGATTCTGGGAAAAGTTATGTGTTGGAAAATAAATGAATGCGACACTTTAAATGTTAAGATTGTATGGTGGCAAATAACCTTCTTACATTATTGAGAGGTAGGGGTTTGCCGAGTTATAAGTGACATCCGCTTACCTGTAGCTAATATTGCTAAAATCATGAACTATTAGGAATATTTAATTGGTCATTTTGATGAATTTCTTAATGTTGAATAGAAACAAGCACCCCCCCAAAACAACAACAACAACAACAACAACAAAAACCAACCAAACAAACAAACAAGCAAAGAACCCGACAAGATTGAGAGATCTCTGTAGGTTGCAAAGCAGTGGCTTCCACTTCCTTGATATGTATCTGTAGGAATCATTTATGATTCCATGGTAACACTCCAACAAATGTAGTTCTGGCTGAAAGGGGAAAAAGTTGTCTTTGTGGAACACATATGGACATTTTCTTTGTGGTATGGTCACATAATGAAAGTTCATATGCAAAAGCTCATTGTTTTGCTCTGTGTCAGCAATTAGTGATCATAGCATGAAGCAAAATTATCTCTCTCTATATGTTTATGATAAAATAGATAATTAATGAGGCCTGGAGAGATGGCTCAGTGGTTAAGAATATGTACTGTTCTTGCAGAGGAGCTAGTTTGGTTCCCAGCACTCATGTCAGGTGGATCACAACTGCTTATAACTCCATCTCCAGGGCATCTGACTCCTGTTTCTGGCCCCACAGGCACCTGGTCTCACACATGCACATACCTATACATAGACCCCCACTCCCACAATACACCTAGTTAAAAGTATAGTATAATATATTTGAAGCTTATATAGTATAATAATTGTTGTCTGCATTCTGAGGAATTATTGATAGTTTTGTTTTGATTGTCAGTATAAAACTTCACATATGTTTTTTGTTATAATTATGTTTTAAAATAAATGTTTATAAAATATAAGATATAAGAATGTTAAATGAAAACTAAATATAAAGTTTATTGGCAGAGTTATAAAGTATACATTTCTGGGTACATTTCCTAAGAAATAATTTTTTGAGCATAAAAAAATGCAAGTTTTGAGCATATAAGGGGCCAACTACATAGTAGTGATAAATACTTGAAGTGAAGGATAAGTTATTTACTCTGTTTTGATATTAGACTAAAAATTATATGATATGAATATATATATATATATATATATATATATATATATATATTTGTATAGTGCAGCAATTTTAAGATCCAATTACAATAGGGATAAAAGAACTTAGTACTTTGGGTCATCTCAACATATACTATGGTAATTCACAGAAACTTTGCTTTGGTTAGCACGACAGACTCCACAAACAGAATATGAAAGTGTTTTTTACTCACACAAAAAAATCTGATGCATAGATAAGCAAGTGTCCTTACCAAGTCCAATAATGGCTTGAGGATGAGGTGGTGGTTGGTGGTAAGATTGGCTTACAGGAGTGATTGCTTTTGCTTGGGTAATGATCTTTTACAGCTTAAACTAAGCACAAAGTCACTCTGTTGGCATAACTCCTTCTTTAACAGAGATGTCAGCCCTTTCCTAACAGAGTTACCAGATGAATAGTTTGGATCCTGCAGTCTCAAGAGGAATCTGCATTACTCAAACTCAACAGATTTAAATGTTAATATCATCTAAAATAATGCCTTGCTATATATCTGGTATATTTATATTTCTTATATGTATATTTATCTTACATATTTATTGTTGGAGCCCACAGATGTTTCCTAGTGAAATCTGAGCTTGCTTTACCCAGCAGGACTGCATAAGAGGATGATTGGACCATTGGCCTTGGTACCAGGTGTTTGGAAGGGTCTACATTTGATTGTATCTACCAAAGGGAGGTTCTTTCAGCTCACCCCTAGGCATTGTTATAAAAGGCCCTTTTGAATGAAGTTCTGGGTCATTGGGTATTGACACAGCTCCTTCCAAAGCTATTCCATGTTTCTGTCTTTCTTCTCGCCATCTAGGTATCTCCTTCTATCTAAATATTTCTCACTTCTACTTCCTCAAGAGTTCCCTAGTCATAAATATGGGAGCTAGTCCTGTACAATTTATAAATGTAAAATCTACATTTCAGACTTACTATGATTCTACAGTAACATATGTCATAGTATTTGTTTAAAAATAAATGCATAGAGGAATGGAGTAGAATAGAAAACATAGAACTAAATCTATATAAGTATAGTTAGATTTTATTATACAAATGTGCAAAAGTATTTCAAGGGAGAGTTGAGAGGACAATCAACAGATTGTTCACAAAGATTAAATATCTATTTTGGTTAAAAAGTTAGTCTATACATTGACCTTACTTGTTATACCCAAGTAAACTCCAAACTAATCATTGATCAGAATTTAAAATGGGAAACCATGCATATTTTCTTCCATTGTAGAAGCAAACAAAATAACATTTACAAGACCTTAGGTTTTATATTGCCTGCTTAGCTATAATTTAAAACAAATATTTACAAAGAAAAATAACATGGCAAATAGAACTTTACTAAAATTGAAAACTTCTGCTTTGCAAAATGAAAAGTTGGCAATATGAAAATATAAGCCACAGATTGAGAGTAAATATTGCAAAGAACATATTTTGTGGGGGTTAGAAATATATGGTGGATGTGTGATGTGAATCTTTGCTGTACAAATGTGTTAATTCAATGAATTGTGATAGAACAGTGACAACCTACATAACTTTAGAAACCAGTAGTTTGAACAACCTAAAGAAAAGTACTGTGGGTCTATATGTCAACCACTTGACTACTAAGTAAAAGGATGATTGGAGTCAATTTTCCACTATTGGAATAAGTGTTTATAAATAATCACATAGTGGAAACTAGAGCTAGTTATGTGAGCATAGTTTACAATTGAATAGACCAGATGAGCTGAAGATTTGGTTTAGTATGTAAATTACTACCTACAGAATTATCAATAGAATCCATATGTATATATATAGGGAACAAACACACAGATATATATTTGTTACCTTGAGCCTCTAGATTCAAGGTCAGTCTGTTCAGCATAATGAGACCCCATTTGAGCCCTAAAAAATAAAGTTAAAACACTGCATATAACCAAAAATGTGTAATAAATATTCATGAGCCCATATTGATGTCCTAAAGAAGAAAGAAAATAATACTCTTTGCTTAACCATGAGCTATACAAAGTGAATTTCTTACAAAAGATATAGTATGGGAAGGGATGAAATTATAACTTAGCTGGTGAGAAATCAGAGAAACATGACGTTGACCAGAGTCATGTGACCAAGACCCACAGTAGAAATTAGTAACACTGACAATATCCAGCCTCAATACAGTGATGGGAATGGAACTATACCCCAGTAGTCCCCACAAATACTTTGCTCCATGTCTCATCTTGAAAATCGTACTATTCAAATTTCAAGTGAGGAATAGTATACCTCATGAAAGCATTATGAAAAACTAGGAAAATTTGAGGAGCAGACACAGCGAAGATGACAGGACTTGGAAGACAAAATGATTTGTGGGATGATGGTTTGCTGTGATTTCTGGGATGAAAACTTAGGGGAGAGAAAGATCTTACATGAACCAAGGAACTGGAATATGTTGTGGGTTTGGGGACAAGTATATTCGAAGAATAATGGAAATGGTGAGGCACATATATGAGCATTCTCTATTATCTATGTAATTTTCCAATATTTTCAAATTATCTCAAAAAGTAAAAATAACCTTGTATGACACTTTCCCAAGATGTGTATATTATTTTCTGTGGTTGAGTTCACTAACACTTTTCTTTGCTACTTAAAAATTACATCCAGAGTAAGCAGTTTTTCTCACTTGCCCTGCACAATCTGTTGAGATGAACTTGGCTGAAACATTAACACTGTGTTTTCTTTTGTTTATTGGATGAGCAGCTTTTAGCAGAATTAGAATAAGACATCTGAGTAGTTGCTATCCTTTCTTTGTCCTGAATTAATGACAGCTGCATGATTTTTATAAAAAAAAAAAAACAATTTGTGGATCTACATTCTCTAGAATGCTAGATAATTTATAACTTCTTATAATATCATACTTTCATATTCCTATACTTTAATCACCTCAGGCTGTGAGTTTTACATTTCACTCTTTCCGAGATTCATTGCTATCTCTTTCAAGTCATTTTCTGAAGTACATTGTTTATGTTATGCACATATATTTTCTATGACATTTAATTATGAAATCTCAAAAGATACATATTTTTAGTTAGTTAATGTTAAACAATTTGTACAAAAGACAATCTACTATCCAGTGCTATCCATAAATACATGTATGACTCTGTATGTCTGCCTTTCTCCTACTGGGATCTGAAAAGCATCCTAGACATGTTCTGAGTGCTGACCAGAGCTGAAAGAAGGTAAGAACAATGAGGATGACACCTTGAGTATTGGATTTGCAGTTAACAACCTCAGCCTTTCTTCTTTTTTTTAAAAATAAAGAGTCAAAAAATTATTCTCCATCCACTGTGGGAGCGTCCCACATTCACTGAATGTGATAAAAAGAAAGAGGGTAAAATGATGGGTATGAAAATAACATCAGTTATTTTATTTTCGTATAACTTTATAAAAGTTATATTATTTTAACTCACTTTTTTTTCTCCTCTTAATGCTTGACACCCAGAAGACATTCTGTAAAGTTCTACTGAATGGCAGTCATACACACCACTCTCAGATTCTGTGATACAGAGATGGCATTCTACAGGTTTTTATTATGTGATTTCCTGTTATTGTTTCGTTGTGTTTATGTGATGATATGTTGAGGGTATATGTGTATGTATGTACATGCTTGCTTCTTTGAAGGTGTATGTGTGTGACTGTGTGTGTCTTTTTAGGGGTGCATATGCCACAGAACACATGTAAAGATCACAGAATTTCTACCTATTTGAGACAAGGGTCTCTCTTTATTCACTGCTATATATTCCTGTAGCTGGTTTGTGGATTTCCTAGGATTCTCCTATCACCACTTTCCATCTGTAGGCATACAGGGATTACAGATTATATATATATACACATATATACATACATATACATATATACATACATATACATACACACACACACACACACACACACACACACACATATATATATATATATATATATATATATATATATATACTTTTTTTACATGTTTTAAGTCTGTTTCTCATTTAAACTTTCCACTGACTAATAATCATATTGGTGATATTCTATCTTCATGATTTCCATACAAGTCTTGAGGGCATCTACAAAATGTATCAAATTTCAAATGTTGTACTAAGAAAAATAAACTCATCTATAAAAATTATTGGTTTTAAATTCACCTTTCTGCATTTCTTTCTTTCTTTCTTTTTTTGCCCAGGGAGACTGGGTATGCTTGCCATTCATGTTTCATGTTTTCTTATATTTATTTGGCCTTGTTTTGTATTGCATAACTGCTTCATAGAAAATTATCTCACCATTTAATTAGATATCAGTTGGTGGAATTACAATGTTGATGTTTTTCTAAGAATTGTTTGCTTCTATTGTCCTTGTCCCTTTCCTTTCTCTCTCTTTCAAGAGCGATAGCTCTGTGGTCTGAGTCGTTCTGTCTTAAATTTCCTTTGAATTGCATTTTGAGATTTTGATAGAAAACATGTCACAGAAATCCAATCAATACATAAAAATGTCCTGATGCCTTTCAGAGCTGACAAAGATAAAAATGATTCTCAGGCACATCAGGTGATTTCTGAGGCAGTGCCACTGTTTGGGCTTTAAAATGAGGGAAGACTGAGGAGCAAAGCTCTGATTGTGTTGTTATTGATAGTGGAGACTGTGGAATATGTCCTTGGTCGTCTTCTCAGGACACGCAATTGTCATTCTTTTTTGGCTGATGGCACATATTTGTCCCTTTTCACATGTATCTTCTTTTTTTTGGTACCATCACTTGTGCTTTCTCTTTCAAGGAAATCTAATGACTGATCTATACTTACGTGTGATACCTTTGAAATGCCATCACACTTTTAACATTCCTGTGAGACTAGCTGAGGCCTCTGCTATAGGTGATGATGGTGACCCTCACCAAATCCTCTTTTTTCTTTCTTCTCACTTACCTAAACTGGTGTTGTCTAGAACATGTCTTCATTAAATCTCCAGGACCCAAATCCTATCACAGAGTTGACAACCAGAGAACTTAGATTAGCAGTTCTCTGTGAGACTGAGTTCAGCTCACTTGTTTGGCTTGTACAACTTTGCCCTGCTACCTTCCCTTCATTGTTAGGTCATATTTATTATACAAACTGAAAGATAAATGGCGCTGATGGTGGCGCTGGTTCCTGCATGGAAAGGTCACTGACAGAACCCAGTGTTAGCTTTCAGAGCTTTGTTAGGAGGGAAAGGGTGGGAGGGAAAAGAAAAGAGCCAGGCCTAGAGAGAGAGAAAGATGGTGGGGTGGGGGAAGGAGGGAGCAGAGCAGAGCAGGGAGCACAGAGCAGAGAGCAGAGAGCAGAGAGAGAGCATGGGGTCTGCATCTGGCTTTTTAAGGTGTGTACGTAGTCGCTAGCACCCCCTGATAATGTAAGACGCAAGACCCTGAGCTGTGTGTGCATGTACAGGAGTGAGAGCAGGATCCTAACACACACAGTGAATGGTCTCTTGAGGGTCACTTAACAGTGCAATTTCATGTCTGATGTAAACAGACTGTGGATGTTCACCAAGTAGTAAACAGTACAAAAGAGAAGGCAATTTTATACAGATTGTGCACAGTTCTAGGAGGTGTTCCCACCAGTGGGTTGTACAGGGCATGAGAGAAATGAGGCATCACTTTATTAAGAACTAAATACGTAGACATCTGCCTTGATCATCAGGGATTCTGTAAGTTCTAAAAATAACAATGCCCAAAGAACAAATGCTGCCAGAAATTTGAATTATTGAATGACAGCTGGAAAGACATGATCAGTTATGAATTGTGATGACAATATTTGTTGATTTGTTTTTCTTCAGTGGTGATTCTTATCAATAATCACAGAACATTTGCCATGAGAGTCAAGGGAAAACTCAGTAGAATTCCATAGGACAAGACAAATGCTGCCTTGGTCATGAGTAATTATACTTACATGAACATGCTTCAGGCTTAAGCAGTTATAGAATGCATAGTATTTTCCTAAGGATGAGTGTGCCTTTGAAAATGTAAAAACCATTGGCAGAATGAATCTTTAATCTTGTAGGATCTAGTTCAACCAACATTTTTCCCCTATGGAAAATCGTACATGGCTGTTTGATATAGCTTTGTAAACTTGTAAGAGAATAATTTATTATCATTTTTACTTATCTTAGAATGAAATTGTGGGTCTATGCGGCATTTTATAGAAATCGATTCTAAAATGGTGACATTTTTATGTCACTTAGTATAGAAGATAATAGGAAGGAGTAACTGCAGAAACATGGCTATGTGTATACACTCATTCGAGTGCCATTACAGGCATAGTTATGGATGTGCATTTGAGAAAGTATGCATATATCAGTGTATATGTCTGTGTAGCTCTGTGAGATGCATGGAAGTTATATGCTGTTAAGAAATTAATCAGTTCATACTAGGGTAATAGAAAGATGATTCCACATATTGCAAACTAGGATTAAATATTGATTTCACTGGAAGATAATGAATTAGAGAACGAAATGGCTCTTTTGTTCTCATATTAAAGTTTACGTGTTATCATCAAGCTCTCAAACCTAAGGTTTTATACAAAACCTTTCCTTGAATACGGAAAAGGGATTGATCTTTCCTATGAAGGGTTTATATTATATCAGTCATAACATCACCCTCAAGTCCTTAGCAGAATGAATTTATACCATACTAGTTACTTTAATGTTAGAAAAATAAATTGTTTTTAATTTTTATATGTATGGGTGTGTATGTGTGCAGTTGGATTTTCTTTGGATTACCAGCTCCCAAATAATGACACAGAGACTTCCTCTTCTTTTTTATACATAATTTCTTTATTGAGTCTTTGAGAATTTCACATCATATACCCCAATTCTGCTCACCTTCAAGTCCCTGCACAGCCTCCACTTACCCCCACAGCATCCTCAACAAAGAAAATAAAACATCAAACCAAAACAAAACATAGCAAGCAAGCAAACAAACCAAAACAAGAATAAAACAAAACAAAAACAAAACACCTCTTTACTTCTCTATCTTTCTTGCTTCTCTTACACTTCTTCACTGATCCTGGTGGCATTGGGAGCAGTGTGCCACGTAGTATACCCTTTTGCCTGTCGCTGAACCCTGTAGCAAGAGAGCTGGCCTTGACCCTCAGAGAAGAGCTGAACCCTGCACTGGGGAGAAATGTTGCCCCACCACAGGTAAGGGAGAACAGACCCTGATGGCTTGGGAGTGGGGAAACTGACTCTGCCCCCTGGCCTGAGGTGGACAGGCCCAGTGACGCAGCTTGACCAGCTCAATTACTACCCAGCCATGCCTTGGGTTGGCCCTCCATAACATCTACCCCATCTAGGACCTACTGAAGCTCACGAAGAAACTGGTCCTAGTGGAATGATACACAAAGGATCTCCATGACTTGGGGAGGCCGAGGGCTATCCCAAAGGAATTTCAGTGAGATCAAGTGATGATGGTATGACAGAGGCCTTGAACCAGACTAATGACATGGAGACTTCTTAATAATTATGAAAAATTGGCCTTAGCTTAGACTTGTTCCCAACTAGCTCTTATAACTTAAATTAACCTGTTTATATTAATCTACATTCTGCCATGTGGCTCATTACCTCTCCTTAGTACTGCACATTCAACTTCCTCTGCATCTTAATGGTGAATTCCTGCCTCTTACACTCTTTCCCAGAGGTTCTCTTTCTCCAGGAGTCCTGCCTATCCTCTCCTTGGCCATTCAGCTCTTTATTAAACCAGTCAGAAGGTACCTTAGGCAGGTGAGGTAAAACAGACTCTTGTTCACACAGTGTGGTCAAATATCCCACAACAGGGGTACATTCCTGCTTTGTGCACATGCATGGACTGCCAGAGGAGGGTATTGGTTCTCATGCTCTATCATTGTCTGCTTGTTTTCTTTTGAGGCAATGACTCTCACTGAATCTGGAGCTAATCTGGCAGCCAAGTAGCCCTGGGATCTCTATGTCCTTCCAGACAGCACTGAGGTTATAAAGAAGTGCATAGCCACAGCTGACTTTTGAAGTGGGTGCTGGATCGGTTCCTCAGGCCTGTGAACTAGATACCCTTACCCACTGAGTAATCTCTACAAGCCTAGAAAAAAATAAATTGGATATACCAGTCTAAGTTTGTTCCCTGGTTACTGGGAAATGGTTGAAAAGAGGCCACCTCATTCTTAGCTTTTATTTTCTAGGAGGGTTTACATTCACAGGGTAAAAGTGAAGCAACTTTTTCACAGCTGGACAACTCTGGTTTGCTTGATCCTTCACTAAGAATGAGATTACTAAGAGGGTGGCTTGATTTTTTTCCCCAATAATTTCTGTCAGAGGTTTTCTCCCTCATTCCATCTCTTCTAACACCTCTACCCCCACCGTCTTTCATCCTTAAATAATTACTACAATAGTGCCTTCACCCCTTATATACAGTTAGGAGAACTCTTACAAATCTACTTGGTGAATATTGCATAGTGATATAAATGGTTGCAACCTGGCCATGGAACCAGCATTTTGGAATTACTGCCCAAACCTCTAGGGAAATGATTACATTGAATGCCACGGTGTGGATACTAACCATTCCCTTCTGTATCATGCATACATTTCCTTAGTGCCGAAGTTATATCCAGATGAATGCGGCAAACTAGACCCTCATGTTCTTTCTCCTTTGCCTCCGTCTGAAATAAAGCAGTGTTCAATCATCCTTCAATTCTGCTGTGCACATTTCTCACTGTCTGCCCTTTAAATTCTGGAACTTTCATCTATCATCCCAACACCTATTCCAAGAGGAGAAGCATTCCCAACTCTTCAGCTTTTGCACTAAAACATCCATCGAGCCCCTGCTTTAATACAGGTGAGCGGACTCACTGGAGACACTGTTTTCCAAGGTGTGTTCATGCTTGTGTGAGTGCACACACACACACACATGCTTACTTTTACACTGTTGTGTACATCTGTCACACAGAACAACGAAGTAGGTGGGTACTTGAATGCAAGAAAAGTATTCCTATGTTTTTGTTGTCATTTTCTAAATGTTAGTCTTCAAACATGGTTGAAGAAAAGTCCCTCCTGTAGTTGAAGCTTTAAGGTTAGCCTCTGTGTTCTTCTTCACTGGAATCACTAACCACCTGGGTCTCAGTATCTTTCTTTAAACAGTAGTTGTCTTAAAAAATTATGTATGATTCATCATTTACTTGCCTTTTTCTTTTAGTCTACACTTTGCATTCATAAGCTTCTTGGCTGTTAACTAATTTGGGGCCAGCATTCACTTTCTATTCACACGCATGCACATCTGTGTGTGTGTGTGTGTGTGTGTGTGTGTGTGTGTGTGTGTGTGTGTGTGTATGTGTGTGTTCGTTCTTTTTATTATTTATTTATTTATCTCTTATATATTACATCCCAACCTCTGTTTTCCCTCCTTCTTTTCCTCCCATTGCCTCCACCCATCCCTCCTCTCCCCTCCCCCATCCACTCCTCCTCCATTTCCCTTTAGAAAAGGGTAGGCCTCCCAGGGATATCTACCAAATATGGCATATCAAGTTGCAATAAGGTTAGGCACCTCCCCTCATATTAAGTCTGGATGAGGTGACTCAGTGTGAGAAAAAGGGTACCAAAAGAAGGCAAAGGAGTCAGAGATAGCCTGTTCTCACAATGGTAGGAGTTGGATAAGAAGACCAGGCTAAACAACCATAACATATATGCAGAGGGCCTTGGTCAGACCTCAGGCAGGCTCCTTGATTGTTGATTTGGTCTCTGTGAGCTTCTATGAGCCCAGGTTAGTTGACTCTGTGGTTTTTCTTGTGATGTCCTTGTAACCCCTGGCTTCTACAATCCTTCCTTCCCATCTTCTGCAGGATTCCTGAGATCTGCCCAATGTTTGGCTGAGGGTCATCATCTGTTTTCATCAGTTGCTGGGTGAAGTCCTTCAGATGATAATTATGCAAGGCTCCTGTCTATGAGTATAGCAGAATATCATTATGAATCATTTTATTAATTTTTTCCCTCCATTTTTTTTCTTTTTTTAACCTTCCATGGTTTTTGGTTCCATCCTAGGTGTCTGAGATATCCAGCTTCTGGTTCCTGACTCTCCTGGCAGTGTCAGAGGTGGGCTCCCTGTAATGGCATAGGTCTTAAGCTGGGCTGGGCTGACCACTCCCCCCAAATTTTGCTGGACATTTAACACAGCACATCTTGAAATCAAGTCAAATTGTAGGTCAAAAGTTTTGAGGCAGAGTTGGTGTCCCAATCCCTCCACTGGAAATCTTACCTGGTTACAGGAGATGGCTGGTTCAGGCTCTATATCCTCTATTACTAGGAATCTTTGCTAAGGTCACCCTCATAGATTCCTAGGAGTTTCCATGGTGCTAGCTTTCTACCTCAACCCCCAAGTGCCTGCCCCCCAATTCCAGTACTCCCTCCCTACAAAATTCTCCCTATCTAATCCCTCCTGTTCCAATCCCCATCTGTCCCCAGTTGACCCATGATTTCTATTCTATTTCCCCTTCCCAGGGAGATTCATGATTTTTTTCAAGTTCCATCCATTTGCCTACAAATTTCATGATGTCATTGTTTTTAGCAGCTGAATAATACTCCATTGTGTTAATGTACCATATTTTCTTTATCCGTTCTTTGGTTGAGGGACATCTAGGTTGTTTCCAGTTTCTGGTAGTTATGAATATAGCTGTTATGAATGTAGTTGGTCAAGTGTCCTGTGGTAGGATGGAGAGTCCTTTGGGTATATGCCTAAGAGTGGTATAGCTGTGTCTTGAGGAAGTTCTCACGAACTGCCATATTGATTTCCATAGTGACTATACTAGTTTGTACTACCACTAGCAATGGAGAAATGTTTCCCCTTGCTCCACATCTTTACCAACATGAGCTGTCACTTGTGGGTATTTATTTATTTATTTTAGCCACTCTGACAATTATAAGATGGAATCTCAGTCATTTTGATTTGCATTTCCCTGATGGCTAAGGGTTTTGAACCTTTTTTTTTCATTTTTCTTTATTAAGAAATTTTCTACTCACTCCACATACCACCCACAGATTCCCCCTCCTCCCTCTTCCCACCCCCTAGCCCTCTCTCCCAAGCCACCCCGCATCCCCACATCCTCCAAATCAAGGTCTCCCATGAGGAGTGAACAGAGCCTGGCACACTGAGCCTAGGCAGGTCCAAGCCCCTTCCCACTGCACCAAGGCTGTGCAAGGCGTCACACCACAGGCACTGGATTACCAGAAGCCTGCCCATGCACCAGGGACAGATCTTGATTCCCTGCCTGGGTGCTCCCCAGACAGTTCGAACCAAATAACCATCTTCCGTATCCAGAGGGCCTACTCCAGTCCCATAGGGGTCCACAGCCACCAGTCCACAGTTCATGGGCTTCTTTATAAGTGTTTCTTGGTCATTTGAGATTCCTCTGTTGGGAATTTTTTGTTTACATATGCACTCCATTTAAAAATTGGATTGTTTGGGTTATTTCTGATGTCTAGTTTCTTGAGTTCCTTGTATATTTTGGAAACCAGCCTTCAGTTAGAAGTGGAACTGGTGAAAATCATTTCCCATTCTATATGCTGCCGTATTTTCTTATTGATGATGTCCTTTGCCTTATAGAAGCGTATCCATTTCATATCTCATGTATTAATTGTTGATCTTAGTGCCTGCAGAACTGGTGTTCCATTCAGGAGGTTGTGTCCTGTGCCAGGGTGTTCAAGACTATTTCCCACTTTCTCTTTTGTCAGGTTCAGTGTACCTTGTTGTATGTTGATGTCTTCGATCCACCTGGACTTGAGTTTTGTGCAGGGTGATAAATATGGATCTATTTGCATTCCTTTACATGCTGACATCCAGTTTGACCAACACCACTTGTTGAAGACGGTTTCTTTTTCTGTTGTATATTTCTGGCTTCTTTATAAAAAAATCTAGTTTCCACAGGTGTGTGGATTTACATCTGGATCTTCAGTTCAATTCTGCTGATCAACCTGTCTATTTTTATGATAATATTGTGTGGTTTTTATTGCTATAGCTCTGTAGTGTAGCTTCACATCAAGGATGGTGATACTTCCCAGAAGTTCTTTTATTGTACAGGATTGTTTTAGCAATCCTGTTTTTTTTTTTTTTTCATATGAAGTTGAATTGTTCTTTCAAGGACTGTAAAGAATTGTGTTGGAAATTTGATGGTGATTGTATTGAATCTGAAGATTGCTTTTGGTAAGATGGCCATTTTTACTATATTAATCATATGGTTCCATGAGCATGGGAGATATTTCCATCTTCTCCAATTTCTTTCTTCAAAAATTTCAAGTTCTTGCCATACAGGTCTTTTATTTGCTTGCTTAAGATTACCCAAAGATATTTTATATTATTTGAAGCTATTGTAAAGGGTGTTATTTCCCTGATTTCTTTCTCATCCCATTTATCATTTGTAAATAAGAAGGCCATGGATTTTTTTTAGTTAATCTTGTGTACAGCCACTTCACGGAAGATGTTTATTGGTTGGAAGAGTTCCCTAGTATAATTTTTGGGGTGTCTTATGTATACTATCATATCTTCTTCAAATATCCATACTTTGAATTCTTCCTTTCCAATGGGTATCCCCTTGATCTCCTTTAGTTGTCTTGTTGCTCTAGCTAGAACTTCAGGTACTATATTGAATAGGTATGGAGAGAGTAGACAGCCTTGTCTTATTCCTGATTTTAGTGGAATTGTTTTGTTTCTCTCCATTTAATTTGATGTTGGCTATACGCTTGCTATAAATTGCCTTTACTATGTTTCAGCAAGTACCTTGTATCTCTCATTTAATCTTAGTAAGTGGTATCTGTTAAGAAAATTGTTCATTTCTTTTAGGTTTTCTAATTTTGTGGAGTATATGTTTTTAAAGTATGACTTAATGATTTTTTGGATTTCCTTGTTGTCTGCTGTTATGTCCTCCTTTTCATTTCTGATTTTGTTAATTTGGATGTTCTCTCTCTCTGCCTTTTAGTTAGGTTGGATAAGAATTTGTCTACCAACTCATGCAATGAGCACAAGATCTGGTCCCACTGCCTGGATGCCTCCCAAACAGATCAAGCCAATCAACTGTCTCACCCATTCGGAGGGCCTGATCCAGTGTGGACCCCTCAGCCATTGGTTCATAGTTCATGTGTTTCCATTCATTTGGCTATTTGTCCCTGTGCTTTATCCAACCTTGGTCTCAACAATTCTCGCTCATATAAACCCTCCTCATTCTCGTTGATTGGACTCCCAGAGATCCACCCAGGGCTGAGTTGGCTGTTTGAAACCTGGGGCCTATGCAGGATTGTTTGACTTGGCCTGGGAGGAGGGGACTAGACCTACCTGGACTGAGTCTACCAGGTTGACCTCAGTCTGTGGGGAAGGCTTTGCCCTGGAGGAGATGGGAATGGGGGGGGGGGGCGTTGGGGGGAAGGTGAGGGGGACGGGAGGGGGGAGAACAAGGGAATCTGTGACCGATATGTAGAACTGAATTGTATTGCAAAATAAATTAAAATAAATTTAAAAAAAAAAAAAAAGAATTTGTCTACCTTGTTGATTTTCTCAAGGAACCGACTGTTTCATTGCTTCTTTGTGTTGTTCTCTTTGTTCTTATTTTGATGGTTCAGCCCTGAGTCTGATTATTTCCTATTATTTTCTACCTCTTCTTGGGTGTGTTTTCTTCTTTTTGTTCTAGAGCTTTCAAGCGTGCTGTTAAGTTGCTTGTATGAGATGTCTCCAATTTCTTCATGCAGACATTTGGTGTATGAACTATCCTCTTATCACCATTTTGATTGTGTCTTATAAGTTTGGGTATGTTATACATTCATTTTCATTGAATTCTAGGAAATCTTAAATTTCTTTCTTTATTTTTGCTTTGACCCATCAGTCATTCAGTAGGGAGTTGTTAGTTTGTAGGCTTTCTGTTGTTGTTGAAATCCAACTTTCATCTGTGATGGTCTGATAGGATACAGGGGGTTAGTTCAATTTTCTTGTATTTGTTGAAACTTACTTTGTTACTGTATATGTGGTCAATTTTGGAGAAAGTTCCATGAGGTGCTGAGAAGAACATATATTCTTCTGTGTTTGAATGGAATGTTCTGTAGACATCTGTTAGGTACATTTGAGTCATAATGTCTGTAATATCCATTATTTCTTTTTAGATTTTGTCTGGGTAACCTGTCCATTGGTGAGAGTGGGGTATTGAATTCTCCCACTATTATTGTATGGGGTTCCTTGTGTGAGCTAAGCTTTAATAATATTTCTTTTACAGACGTGGTTGTCCTTGTATTTGGGGTATAGAAGAATGCATTACTTCTATAAAACCATCTTTAAAATTTCTGATTATCAATATGGTTTCTCTGCTGTTGGGCTTCTTATTTTATTTCATTTTATTATTTGTGCCTTTCACCTTTAAAATTCACCATTTATCATTTGTAAAAATATCTCTCCTCCTTATATATTTGAAGGAACATTTTCTTTCCCCTAGCTTTCAATGCAGTTTCTTTAGTTCTTCATGTAGAAGAAGATGCTTAGAAGTCTTTATTTGCCATGTCTGATTTCTGGTCCCCTTTGAAGTCTAAAGTATTATTCTCCATGGTTCACTGTTTCTTGGTGTGCTTCACTTTCAAACAATTGAGTCAGACATGTTAGATATTGCAGCAAATCTGGATACCAAATCTTCTCTTTTCTCATCCTTTGGCATTTGCTTTTTCTGTCTAGTTGCTTGGTTAGACTAATTTAGTGAATTATTATTATCATTATTATTATAATTATTATTATTATTTTTGCAATGTGCTGCCTTAGAAATCTCAGCTTACATTTTTTTCTTTCCATTTATCTGTAAGTCGGGGTTCACCTGGCTAGATCTTCTAGCAAGAAAAGGCATCTGCACCATGACAGACAACATTTGGACCCACATGACGGAAGGAGAGCACCAGCTTACACACTTTGTTCTCAGATCTCTATACACATGCTGTGTCAACTTTGCACAAGCATGCACACATAGACATGAGAAAATAAACATTATCTGTTTTGAAAGCTTAGAAGCCTAAGAGTTGCCCCTAGGGTTGGCATTACACAATAGTCAATGTGGAGCAATGGAAAGACGGCCTGCTGATGTGCACTGACCGTGAAATACATCCAGAAGAGCTCTTCCATTTCAGGGACTTGAAGAATGTGGAAACTAATGGGAGATGGATGTATCACAAGTCCTGGGAGATAGATGCTTGAGTGTCAGCTCATTTTATCTGTCTTTCCAGGTTCTGTAGATGCTGCACAAATGTGGTTTGAATTTCAATTGTTGTAAGCCTTTTCATCAATCTCTAGAGACAGTGACTGATTAACTTTGTTAAATTTGACCAGTTGAAAAGATACCCTTCTGAGGAAGACATTTCTCTGAACTTTTCACATTGTCAGTCCAGAAATCTCTGATCTGAAATCGTTATATTTTATTTAAGATTTGCATATTCATTATTAAAAACATTAAATGAATCTGTTACACATTTATCTAGCCTAGAAATAAACTTTTTTTCATGATTTTGTTACTTTCATATTGTATTAATGACTCAAACCATCTTTAACATCTTGATATGTCTCTAATCTAACTAGCACAATTCTATTTAAAGTTATCATATATTATCTTCATTCATCCATTTTTGGTCACCTGTTATTACTACTATATTAAGAACAACCTATGTAAAATGGAAATCATTACAGTTGCCTGCTCAATCTTTTCATGATTACTTATAGAACATACTATATGATCCTGTTGTGGGTTTAGTTTTGTCCTTCTATGTCTCCATAGGTGAGTAACCCATAGAGTTTCATCTCTTCTCTTTGATAACTTTTAAATCTGTGTCTCCCAACTGTGGCATTTCTTTAAGTTTATCTTTCTGCATATAGACTGCCTATTTGTCCAGAATGACTACCTTCCTTTCTCTTCATCAAATTTGTTTTTCTAATCATGTTCAGGCATTCTGTACAAAAAGAAGAGCTCCAAGATCCCCTAAGTTGGACTAAGTGTCTCTTTTATGCTATGTTTGTTCCCAATTCAAAAAAATTTTCTGTATCAGCAACTGGATTTTCTTATCCACAAAAGTTTATCCTTTGAGTTCTGTTAGACTGTGGCTCACCATGTTCTATGTTTCCAATCCCTTTCTGGCTTTTTATGGTTCTGAATGTGAACACTGAAATCCTTAAATTGACTGGCTGGCTCTGGGTAATCCATTATCTCTCCTTTTCAGGCCTTTGCAGATATTCCTCTTTACTTGGGAATGACCTTTGCTGTTCTATGCTCCTATCTCTGAACACACACATACCCTATCCTTGTTAACTTTGGTCCTTTTCTGCTCTGACTTCAAATGCTCCTTCACCTGGAAGAGATTCCGTGAATTAAGTTAAATACCTATTTTCCCTAAATACTCCTTTTACTGCTTTTTTTCCACAACATATTATATGTTTAATGATTATTTGATTCAGCCCTCACCTCACCCCCTGAAGGAAGATGTTAACACTCTGCAAACAAGAATTGTATTTAATTTTGACTTTCTTATACCCATAATGTGTTGTTTATTGTTTGGCACTTAGAATACATTTAATGTAATCAGGTTGTGCAAGCTCACAAATGGCCCAATGACTTTTATAATGACAAAATGTTCGGCTCAAACACCCTAGTGTTTCACAGGCTTTCAACTCTGCTTTGTAAACTGAAATTAATGTTCCATAAAACTGATATTAATAAAATATTTAACAATGAAAAATGAAAGCATTTAAAAATATTCAGAACAAATCACATTTATATTCCAGTTTTCTACTGATTTTATTCACAACAAAATGCATTCTATTCAGTGTCTATGGCCTGTCATTTAGGTTGAAACATTATATTCATACAGATTTATGGAAATATCAATTTTACTTGCTTTTAGTAGAAATTGTACTGTAAATTCTTGGTGGGAGCCTTCCATGTTATAGGTCACAGTCTAACTAGACCACTTTGTTCTTTAGGTTCTGCTTATGTGTTGCACCTGGCTTCACATGGTGCGATCACATGGATGACAATCCATTTCTCTCTGGTTCGTGGTTTGCTTCTGTGTCTGGCTCCTGTGTTGGAATGTGGACCCATTGGAGGAAGTACCTCTGTCATTCTAACCTCGATCATTTTAGCATCTTCCATTGTATCTGGCATAAGTAGATTTCAAGTTAAGATTTATAGAGAGAATGGATCAAGTCGTGAGTGTCTGAGAATCACTAAATGCTTTGCATAGTGGAAAATATATTTGATGGTCCAGCTTGGAGTAGCTAGATTTGAAAATCTTTTGTCTAATAAATATATAAAATCTTCAATGTATTTAATAAATTTTCTTTCTATCTGATATGTTTTATGTTTCATCTTTTAGTCTATGTATCATTCATTTATAAAATAGCACCAGTGAGCTACCATCTTTTTCTGAAAAACTTTTATTTATCTTTTCATAGAAATTTAAGTGTAAAATTAACCATTAGAATAATTTATTAGAACTAAGAGAATATGATTCCAATTACATGATCAAAATAATACGAGTGTCCTTAGATTTTACGTAATAACTTCTTTTGAATTCTCAATCATATTTCATAAAGAAAAAACAAATCCCTACTTTGGGAATCTATGTTTTAAAATGCACTTTTAACAAAAGTTTTAAAAAAGTGAACTAATAAGTTAAGCAATGATGGAAACAACATTCTTATTACATAACAATTTTTAATTAAACATGTTAGAAGTACTTTCTCTGGTTTGGATACTCTTCATGTACCCAAAGGCTCCCGTGTTAGAGGTTTGGTCCCATGGTTGCTACATTGGGTGGTGATAAATTGAGTTTTCTTTCACATTTGATTTTGCAAGATAATTTTTCTCTCATTTTTGAGATTATCATATAATTACATAATTTCTCCCCTCCCTTTAAGTCCTGCTGTCTTAGTCACTGTTCTATTGCTGTGAAATGACACCATGACCAAGGGAACTCCTATGAAAGAAAGCATTTAACTGGGGGTTGCTTACAGTTTCAAAGGTTTAGTCCATTATCATCAAGATGGGGAGCATGCAGGCATGGAACCAGAGAAGTAGTTGAGAGCTACATCCTGATTTGCAGGCAGAGAGACAAGGGGCCCGCCATGTGAATAAGGAGATGCCCTCAGAACAGTTCAAGGGTCAGAGGAAATTTGTCATCTTTGAGACTAGCACACAATGGTTGAGATTGTTGGTAAGCAGCATCAGAGATTGCCTGGCCACTATTGTGTGTAGTTAGAAATACATGTAAGGCCAAGATGGCAGCCAAGAAAGAAGTTGTTTACATAAAGTAGGAACTTGTTTATGTAAAGGATCAATTACAACAAGAAATAAAAATGCAACTAGTGCTCTCCCTGTTAGCCTCTGATTTGGCAAATAAATTAGATATATGAGAGGATGGGAGAGAGGTGGTAAAAATGATGGATGTATCCCTTCAGGTCTGAACTTTACTAGAAAAAGAGGGAAAATATGCAATTCAAGTTGCATATTGGGACTCTAACAATGGTCCTAAACATGTAGCTAGAATGATCAGGAAATACTCAAGATTTGCACTTCTAGAATTAGGGAAGACTTTTAAATTAACAATGGACGAGTCTGTAGTAGTGGAGCGAGTTTTGTCAGTCTGTGTGACATGGGACTGTGCGGGATCAGTTCGACTGCTGTAGAGTTAGAGAATGCAGTAATGCAACTTCTTATCCCTCCTTAAGGCCACAGCTGCATGACTTGAGACAGTATGAGGGAATTTAGTTCCTGATGGGGTTATTAGATCCATTAGGACCACTTGACTGTATTCATTTGAGCTCCCCATGTTTGGAGTAGAGGAGGAAAAGGTATTATCAAGAGAACCAGGATAAGGAAAAGCTGTGTTAGAATCCAGTTCGCTGGGCCAAATAGGACTATGCTCACAGAGGAGATAGAAAAATTGATCCAGTAGGGTCTTCAAGGCTGGTGTGGACCTTTAGAGGCTTTGCTGAGCACTTTGGTGGGGCAAGATCTTTATAAAGTAGGACAGATTTTGCCAGATGTCAGTGACTTAGACCAGCATTTAAAGAGGCTCCACAAAGTAAGAGATCAACCTTGAGAAGAGATGAAAAAGATAAAGGAGAGGAAGAGGTCTGTCTGCATTGCTTGAGGACAAATGTGGCTGGATTTGTGTCATGAGGAAGTTCCTAAGGGGGAAAAATGGTAGAAAACCAAATTGTGTGCTAAGGAGCTTCTTGTGGACAGGGGTAGGGGCTTTAAATCCCGAGGAGAAGTTCACAAAAGACACCCAAGATAGACTAATATGGATGAAGAAGATCAATTCTGTCCTAGAGATAGCTAATTATCCTCTCCAGAGTTGGGGGTGGGGTAACATTTCAAGACAGCAAAAGGTTGTTCTAAGGGTGGTGATGGTTTGCCCAGCCAGGAACTCCCCTCAAAACCAGATGTGGTGGATGGAGAAGCAACAGCTATCACTACATCTGCAGCCAGTTTGAACCCAGGGCTCCTCACTGGGAGGAGCCAGCAGGTACAGCTGGGAATGGCAGGGTCTGTTTCCTCCTGGCTCAGAGTAGGCTCAGATAAGTCAGACCCACTGAGTTTAGTAGGGGTGGGGAAATTTAGGTAAGCTCTATGAAGAGCTCCAGGATATGGAAATATAATGGCACAGAGGGAATGAACAGGGATCACAGGGAGCGAATTAAGCTGGTGATTTCTATTCATGCTTTGTTCCCACCCTTGATCTGTGGAGAAAGCGACTGATACAAATGGATGGAACCCTTCCACATTGTAGTAGACCTTGTTTAAGTCTGACTTTAGTATCGTCTTAGTTGTGAACTTCTGGGATCATTTGATACTTTTTGAGAACAGATGACAACAGGCTTTCCGACTGCTTCGCCAAGGTTATCCTTGTACCTTCACTATTTGTTATGAGATGGTGGTTCAGGTTGTCGTCTAGTCTTCCATCTTTCAGCAAAGGTTTTGTTATATAGAGGACCTAGTGTTAGCCTATGAGTGTTTTACAGATAAGAAAACTATTGGAGAGACAACCAGGTACAATGGTCCCTACAACTACCTTACAACTCTACTGGAGCTGGCATTAACTGAAAGGAAGTAAAAACCCAAAAGGCACACTACGTGGTTGTAAAAGGACACTCTCCGAGGAGATAAGATTACTGAAGGACAATGAAAGTGCCAGAGGTTTGGCAACATCCCTGTGAGTTGTTGGCTAGGGGAGCTCCTGAGGCCCTACAAATTAGAGGCTATTGTTACTGAGGATAATTGCGTGCCATAACTAGATGATAAGACCCTATTGCAGAGACACCTGGCATATACATGTTTTGACAATGGGACATGAAGAAATTAAGCTGGGACTGACCTGGAAACTCCCACCCTCTTGACTGGCTTTCAAAGTGCCAGAGGAGACCAGGAAGGCTGCTGGTGGAGAACTGTCATCAACATTGTTCCTGGGCTGTACACTCTTCACCTTTAAATATTTATGTGCTAGGCAGAATTTGCCTCCCGGTGCAACAGAAGCTTGGCTATCCTGGGCAAGACAAGCCTTCTGACTGGATTTAAGGCTCGATCCCAAAGAGGAGTTCACATCTGGTACTGTAAACCAGGACAAAAATCTGTCATAGGGAATATCATAGGTGCAAGTTGGGAAGCAACTTCTATCATTTTACTAGATGAGTGTGAGTTTTGCCTGTCAAACTACCTTCTAAACATGTGTGTTTAATCTTTTTGATGTATGTATGTATTCTGTTTGCAAATTTTTAATTAAGCATTTTTGAGTCTATCTTCATCAGGACTATTGGACCGTAGTTTTCTTTTTTTATTGCATCTTCACCTGGTTTTGTATTAGAATGACATTGGCTTCACAGGAGTTTGTTAGTGTTCCTACTGTTTCTATTTTTTTAAAAAAAATAATTTAAGAAGTATTGGCTGGAGATCTTTGAAATCCTGTGTTAATATTTCAGTCTCATTATTTGTTATCAGCCTGTTTAGGTTTTTTACTTCTAGGTTTAATTTTGTTGGTTTGGTTAATTCTAGAAATTTATGTGTTTCTTTTAGATTTTATGGCTTAATGGAATACTTTTTAAAGTGTTCCCTTGCCGGGCGGCGATGGCGCATGCCTTTAATCCCAGCACTCAGGAGGCAGAGCCAGGCAGATCTACAGAGTGATATCCAGGACAGGCACTAAAACTACACAGAGAAACCCTGTCTAGAAAAAAATTTTAAAAATTAAAATAAAATAAAATATTCCCTTATAATATTCTGAATTTCCTTGGTATGTGTGGTAATGTTTTCTTGTTTATTTCTAATTCTATTAAATTGTGTTATCTTTATTTTGGTTAGTTGGGCTAAAAGGTCTCTTAGTTTTGTGTATTTTCTGTAAGAATTAGCTTTTACCTTGATTTTTTTTTTTGTATTTTTGTCCTTGCTCCCACGTCATTGATTTCTGCTCTGATTACTGTATTTCTTGCTGTCAACTGGGTTTGGATTTGGTCTCTTCTTTTTCCAACTTTTTGAGTTGCATCATTAGGTCATTTTTGTGCTCCTTCTGATTTGTTAATGCAGGTACAAAAAGATATAAATTTCCCTCATAGGACTGTTTTAATGTGTTTTAGAGGTCTTGCTGTTTTGTGTTTTCATTTTCATTTAGTTCGAGGAAATTTTTTATTTCTTGATTTTTTTCTTTGATCCATTCATTATTCAATAATGAGTTGTTTATTCTCCATGAATTTATGCATTCACTAGAGATTTATTTGCTCTCAATTTTGTTTCATTGCATTGTGTTTGTATAGAATATAAGGAGTAATTTTAATCTTTTTGATTAAACATTTTTTGAATTTTTAAATGTTTTTTGAAATTTTAAATACTCATTCTGTGTCCCTAAATGTGGTCTATTTTAGAATAGCTTTTACATACTGCTGAGTAGAATGTCTATTTTTTGATATTTGGGTGGAATAGTCTATAGATACCTTTTAAGTCCATTTCAATTAATTCTGATGTTTCTGTTTATTTGTTGTCCAGATGACCTGTTCATTAGAGAAACTGAGATATTGAAACTACCTAATATTAATGGGTTGATGTTAATCTGTATCTTTAAACATAATAGCACATGTTGGGTGCATATATGTTTATCATAGTAATGTCTTCGTGGTTAATTGTTCCCTTGAGCAGAATGGAGTGTGTGGTGATATTGTGTTCCCCAAAATATTGTGCACCCTAATAAACTTATCTGTGGTCAGAGAACAGAACAGCCATAATATTAAACATAGAGGTTAGGCAGGGGTAACACACACCTTTAATCCTAGCATTTCAGAGACAGAGATCTGTGAGTTTAAAGCCACACTGGAAACAGCCAAGCATGGTGACTCACGCCTTTAATCCCAGGAAGTGAGTCTTTAATCCCAGGAAGTGATGACAGAAAGCAGAAAAGTATTTAAGGCGTTGGATGAGGAACTAGAGCCTGGTTAAGCTTTTAAGCTTCTAGCAGCAGTTCAGCTGATATTCATTCTGATATGAGGACACAGAGGCTTCAAGTTGGCCAGGTGAAGTTAGCTGTGGCTTGTTCTGTCTCTCTGATCTTCTAGCGTTTACCCCGATAACTGGCCTCAGGTTTGATTTTATTAATAAGACCATCTAAGATTCCTGCTATAGATTTCTTTCCACAATCTCTCTGCCATGCTTATTCCTCTAGTCAGGCCTAAATATTGCTTCTTATACTATCTTTTCATTTCATTTGTTGTTTTTAAGGTTTTTTTTTTTAAAGCAGTATATAACATTTCTTTCTCTTTCAATAGTTATCAGACAGATAGTTTTTCTGGGTATATTAGTCATAGTATTTTAAGGCTTGGAATGCATTGTTCCAGACTCTTCAGGCTTTCAATGCTTCCATTGAGAAGTCAGCTGTTATTCTGATGAGTTTTCCTTTGTGTGTGACTTTCAGTTTTTCTCTCACATTTTCCAGTGTATTTCCTTTGTTTTGTATACTTAGTGTTTTACTATGATATGCCATGGAGATTTTATTCCCTGTTCTTGTCTATTTGGTGTTCTGTTTGCTTTTTGTATCTATATGGGTGTGTTTTTGCCCAGGCTGGGAAAGTTTTTCATATGTTCTTGTTGAAGATCTGGTCTATGTTACTGATGTGGGATTTTTCTCCTTCATCCATGCCCTTAATTTATAAATTTCTTTGTTTTTCATGGTATCCCACATTTCCTGTACTTTCCATTCTTTTTTTTCATATTATTTGCTTATTTGGTTTTGCCTCTATCTCTGAGCCCTGATGTACTATTTTCTGTTTGCTTCATTCCACTTGTAAGACTTTCCCTTGAGTTTTCTACTTGATTGACTGGGCTTTTCAATTCCATCTTCATTTCAGTTCGATTCATCTTCAGTGTTTCTATATCCTTATTGAATTCTGGCCTCAAGTCCTGGATTGCCTTTTTCATTTCCATCAGCCTTATGTGTGTATTTTCCTGGGCATTATTCTGGTGTTTTTTCCTCTTTAAACTCTTTCTTTTAAATTTTGTGTCCTAGGTTCATCTAGGTAATTATCATTGGCAAACGTTTGTACAGGACTGGTAGTTTTGAGAGAGGAGATAATGACCTGAGCTTTCATGTTGTTTATGATGAAATCTGGGCTTGTGGACTTCTCTTGTTAGTTCTAAGTCTTCAGTATAGAGCAGATTTTGGCAGAATAGAGGATGGGTGTGTAGGTGGGACCCAGAGTTTGGAAATGTTTTTGGTGGAATGTACTCAGGTAGGCAGAGGGGACTGGTCTTATTTATAGGATTTGCCTCCTGGTGGAATCCTGGAGTGTAAGAGTAGATCTGCTGTGTGGAAAGATGGGTTGTGGTGTGAGAGGGGCCCTTCATTTGGGGGATAAGTAAAGAGGTTCCTGGATGAATTTGAGAGATCATTTGTGGTACAGGCAAGTGTGGCTAGACTAGGACAAAGTTTAGATGTATGGGACTTGGGCTAGCTCTGTTGGATTGTGCGGAGTTCATTCATAGGCAGAGTCAGAAACCTCATTGTGCTATACATTTGGGGAGAGATGGGGTCAGTGTAGTTGGTTGGGGAGTATGGGTGAAGTCCAGAAAAGATCTGTGGGTGGTGACAGGTAGGATGGTAATAAGGAGGATATAGGAAGTCTGGCTGGGTGGTGAGGTAGGAAGTGATGCAGAAGGGACCCGTGTTTGTGGCAAGTATGACATGCCCTGGAAGAAGTATAAAAGTTTATTACAGTGTAGACAGGGATGGCCAGATTAGGCCAGGATACTGGATATGTGTCTTGAGCTAGATCTGATGGGTTGAGGAGAAAGTGTAGATAAAGAGGTCAGGGAGACCCACTGGGCTTCATCCTGGAGAAGGAACTGAGGGTTCTGGCTGGTTAGAAACGTTGGGTGTGACACTGACTATAGACTTCTAAAGGGAGAAACTTATGAGAGGCTTATAGGTCATTGAGAGTATGACCAGTAGCGGAGAGTAACCGCTACCTGGAGAGAGCTATACCAAAGTTAATGTAAAACCCAAATGTAAGCACTTCATCCTTCTCTAGATCCTGTTTATAAAAGTGAGTGAGCTGTGCTCCTTGTAAACACTCCCAGTACACACCAGGGAGCCCTTGTCAGAGCCAGTATTACACTCCACTTTCAGCTTTCCAAACCGTGTGCTAAATAGACTTTTATTCTATATAAAGCTACTCTGCCTGAGGCATTTTATTCTGGCAGTAAATATTAATATAGTACTGTAACAATATTTCATTTGTGTTATTATTTATGTGACAAAGTGCATTTGCATTTTTTATTTAGATGTATTCTGTAGGCTACTATCTGTCCTTAATTTCCACCCTAAGTTTGACATACGTATTGCAGTGGAGCTCTCAATCTCAGCCTGGTTGTGTTTGTTTGTTTTCCCAGCTTACCCTTTGTTTAATCACCAACATGCGTGTGCACGGATTATGTCACAAGGATGGGGAAGATAAGCACTTGTCACAAGAATCTTCAACCTGATGGTAAATTCCACACAATTCTGAACTTCTGAAAGTTGGTGGCACAATGTCTTTTTGACATTGACATCATATGGAAGAAGTATAGTTTTAGAGTCAAAAGGAAGCAATTTTGTAGCATAATTTTCATGATTACCTTTGGCTACTCTTGACATTGTAAACAGGTGCAAAGTTTCTGACCCACATACTAATTCTGAAATCATTGTTTTAGACAGACTGATCACACATTTCATTAAAATTATTTTTTGCTCAAATTCATTAATTGTTGTATGCTTTGACCATCCTACTCATTAAAAGTGGAAAAACATCCCAAGCACATAGACATTCGTCATTATTACCTATAGTTTTTTTTCATATTAACTCACTATAGTGTGACATGTGAATATGTTTCTAACAAATAAAGTATTTCTGATGACTGAGATGATGGAACATGAAATGGATGATACAGGAGGGGTCGTGATTGCACAACACTCGCCATTTACAGATTCACTGAAGTGAAAAGTTTTTCTAGACCTCTTGCTAACTTTCCTTCCTGTGCTGTAGGCTTGCAAAGGACAGCTTTCAAAAGCATGCTACAGGGTTTGCACTTAGCAGCAGCAGTACCATCATCCTCCCAACCATCATCACTGCCATCATCACCACTATCCTCGTCATCACCACCATCATCACTACCATCATCTACTTCTAATGTGCGAATGCTAACATACTATGTTGTGTTTCCATAGTCACTTCTGTGCAACCAGTTGCAGAGATAAGCTTGTTAAGAGAAGCAAAATAACAGCATGGCAGTTAAATTGCTCCCTTAGGAAGATTAGGTTTACTAAAAACATATCAATCAAAAATTCAAAGAGGTTACGGGGCTATTTCCTATGCTCTGCTGGTTGACATTCCATCTTCAGAGACTTGTCATGCCTTCGATAGCACAGAGTGGCAGACACAGAAGTAGAAGAGCAGCCTCAGGTTCAGGCATTGATATTAAATCCACAGGAGGATTTTTGCTCCACCTTGGAAAATGCCCAAATGTCATTCTAAAAAGCTGCCTCCTTTGACCCTCTGTGATACCAGCAGGTGTATGCAATATGCTCTGGATATCCGTGACAGTAGCAGAATGGAGGCTGCGTGCTATTCGATGTCAAAATGTGTTTTCTAGCCCCATGTCAGAGTCCTTTAGCCCAGCAACATTTGTAATTTCTGAACAATTCCCATAAAACTTAGGCATTGTTGACCTGAACTGAACTCCCTATGGCCGGCAATGTCATTCTCTCCCTCTCGTTTCACTTTCTAGGTTGATAAAAATCAATAGTTCCTCTCCTAGAATTCAGACTTTCCAAGTGGTGTTCAGGTTCATGTGAAATACGTGGCTCAGATAAAGGGACAGGACTGTTATTCCATTTCCAGATATATTTCCTAAGTTTATCCAAATGGGAAATAATGCTACGCTCAAATACTATATTAATAGTATCATTAAAAACAATTACTTCGAAATTAGCTTTTGAATTTTTGGATATAGTTAGTGTAATTTTGAAATTATTTACTGTCGTTAACATTGTATGTTTCAGGCCAGGCAGTGGTGGCACGGTGGTAGTGCACACCTTTAATCCCAGGACTTGGGCAGCAGAGCCAGGAGGATCTCTGTGAGTTCGAGGCCAGCCTGGTCTACAAAGTGAGATCCAGGACAGGCACCAAAACACCACAGAGAAGCCCTGTCTTGAAAAAACAAACAAACAAACAAACAAACAAAAACACTGTATGGTTCAAACTATTGTTAGAATAACATCTCTGAGCCTATTAACTCATGACAAGTTTTAATTCAGATCATTGTTTCTTTGTTCATTCATTATTCTTTGACTTCGCTTAGACAGACTTGGTCCATAGCTGGCCAGCCTGGCCTCTACAGTGTAGCCTAAGCTGGCCCTGAACTCACAACAATGCTCCCGCCTCAGTCTTCTGTGTGTAAAAATTAAAACAGGAGTCAACGTGACTATCCATTGCTTTATTTTATTTTTTATATGGTTGTAATTTTTTTTGAGACTAAAACATAGTTATGTTATTTTCCTCTGTGCCTTCTCTCCCTCCAACCCCTGCCATGCATACCTTTGCTCTCTTTCAAATTCATGGGCCCTGCTTCTTTCATTGTTTTAACATATACACATTACTTTTTTAGAAAAGCTTTCTTTTTATTGATTCTTTGTGTCTCTCACATCATGACTCCCGATCCCACCCATCTATCTGTCCCCCAGAATTAAACAAAATAAAATTCAAGTTAAAAAAAAAAGGAAAAAAAAAAGGAGAAAGAAAAAATCTCGTCATGGATGCTGCAGTATGACACAGTGTCATGCAATAAACCCCTTTATCCATAAATTTTTGCATGCAGGCGTTTACAAAGGATCATTGGTCTGGTCCTGGTTCGAGGCCCCTGTTCTAGGCTACACCATCGATGCTGGGCCCTCACTGGGACTCTTCCTGAGCATCCTGCTGCCCTGTGTTGTGGAGATCCTGCTGCTCTAGGTCCACAGCACTGACCCGCGCCATGTCCTCACCCCCAAAACCCATGGGGTGGATATTGGGATGGACCACCACATGACCCTTGTTCCGGGCCTGAGTAGTTGCGGGGTTGATCGGCCTGCCAGCTCTCCCCTGTCTTTCACCACCAGGTTGAACTCTCCTGCATTGCCCTAGCTAGTTGACCCTTTGCATGGATGAGCAAGGGACAGGGCCAGTTCTCCTACTTTCCTGCCCTCAGGGTTGTTTCTCCCACACCTAGACCTTCTGGACCAGCTCTACTATGCTGCCCAGGTGAGGTATAACGGACATTCTCCTGAGTGCTGCAGCTTATGAGGGGCAGGGACAGCTCTTCTGCTCTTATGACCTCAGGGTCAACTCTTCCACTTACCTCAGGCATTGATGGGCCTGGGGTGGGGAGTGTGACCTGGGTAGACATCTCTCCCCTACCCATCCTGCCACATGACTGATGAATAATGGGGACAGCTGTCATACGCTCACGACTTCGGGGCTGGCTCATCCACACCTCTGCCAAAATGGTTGGCTCTATTGTGCTTCCCAGGCAAGGTGCAGGGCCTGCTCTGCCAAGTGCTGCAATTGATGGAGGGGAGGAACAGCTCTCCCACTTTTATGACCTCAGGGTCAGCTGTCCCATCTGCCTCAGGCGTTGATAGGCCTGGGAGAGGAGGACATGACTTTATTTTTGAATTGTTAAAATAATGAAGTTTGCTGCTACTATATGGTTTTTTGTTTGTTTGTTTTTCATAAAGCAGTAACTTGTCTACTTGTTTTACAATGAAATCTAAAAATCAGAAGAAATTGAATTACAAAGGAACTTTTCATTATTACCTTTGTGGATAAAGTTCTTTATAGTATAAGTTTTCTGAAATTAATGTAAATGGACATTTTAAAAATGGCTCAATTGACTATCACTTTGGCTAATAAAAGACAAATTCATGTCTTCTGTCTGAGGACTCTACTTCTCTGCAACTCTGTATGCCAACAGTTGGCAAATTTTCTGTAAGAGGCCAGACTGTAAATATCTTAGGCTTTGCAGGCCATATGGTCTCCCTCATAACTATTCAACTTCTGCCACTGTGGAATAAAAAGAGTCACAGAGAGCATGCGAATGAATAGATGTGGCTGTATTCTATGAAAACTTTATTCTTGAAATCAGGTCTTAGGCTGGGTTTGAACCACAGACAACAGTTTTTTTTTTTTAAGCTAAACCTTTTCAATTTGGGCTAACTTCATAGTTATTTAGTAGGATTGACACTGACCTGAGTTGAGGTTCCATCCTCTAAGGTAGACACATTTTAAACTATCTGTTTATTTGACTCACATACACAATAGACACAAATGCAGTGTTTACATATCTAATGTATCTTTCATGTAATTCTTCTGGAATTCAAAGTATATATCAATGCTCCAGAAAATGTCATTCTTGTAAATTTCAGGCCATGTATTTTTAAACAAGGGACTCATTTCTTCTTAATTTCCACATTCCTTAGGAAATATCCGTGTGGAATTGTATCAGTATATTTGTATAACCTTTACTTGGAGACATAAGGCAATAAATGATTTTAGTAGTAGAAATCTATGTGTGGTGATAGTGTATCAAAGTACATTCTCATCTGTCCTATGAAGTGAAGTCATATGAGCTTAGTTGAGAAATAACCTCATCAAGAACATAATCCTTCTGTTGTCAAGACACACTGTAGCAGGTGTGCTCTGGAGTTCAGAATACATATAATGAATATCTGACTACTGATTGAAATCTGATGAATACATGCTTTGTACCAGGGCTCCTTACCATGTCTATCGCTACATTTAATTCTTACGTTAACCTCTTAATATGGGCACCATTGTGACTTCTAATCATTCTTTTTCTTACATATAAGAAAGAAAACTGGTGTCTGAGCCAAACTCATTCAGGAAGTAAATTTCAGAGTCCAGATCTTTAGCTTCTGTTCTCTATGTATTTTCTTATTAGGTAACAAGAATACACGAAAGAGGAAAAAATCAATTTCAATGTAATATTCTTCAGAGAAAAATAAGAAAATAATATCAAGGCAGAATTAGGTAACTTGTTTTTTAAAAGTAAAGCAACCAGATAACACTAAAGGAAGTTCAGGGGGAATTTAGCTTCCCAGCAAATCTCTTACTATGTTCTGATTAGAACCATTTAGAAAAGAAATGTTTACAGAGAATAACCAATCAGAGTATGCAATGTGAAGGAAAGTACTGCAGGAGAAAAGTCTTTAATGAACGAGATCCAAAGTGTTTGCAGCTTTGGTGATTTGAAGGGAAACAAACAAGGATACAATGGCTGTGCTCTAGGATTCCTTCAAGAACGTGAACAGTGATTTCTAAACAAATCATGTGTGTAACAGGACTCTTAGACGGTCTTGACAGTTCCTCAGCTGATCCTCTTTCCTCAGACTGGAAGCCTCTGAGTCCTCATTCAGAATGGATCTCAGCTGAACGGCTGCTCGAAAGCCTAAAAGCTTAACCAGCTCTAGTTTCTGGTCCCCATGCCTTAAATACCTTTCTGCTTTCTGCCATCACTTCCTGGGATTAAAGGCCTGTGTCACCATGCCTGGCTGTTTCTAGTGTGGCCTTGAACTCACAGAGATCCAAATGGATCTCTGCCTTCAGAATGCTAGGATTAAAGGTGTGAGTGCCACCATTTTCTGGCCTCTATGTCTGTCTAGTGGCTGTTCTGTTTTCTGACCCCAGATAAATTTGTTAGGGTGCACAATATATTGGGGAACATGATATCACACATGTGAGCTTCTTGAGATTCTTGGGGACTACCTGTGTCCCCAAGTAGTGTCCCCAATGATTCTCTTCTGCACCCGTGTTCACAAGACAGGCCCATGAAATAGTGGTATCGGGAAGTGTGGGGAGAAAACAAGTCCAGCATTGGCATAGGAGACACAAGCACAATCAACCCAAGGAAGCATTAGAGACATCGCTCACTTCCAAGACACCCTTGGTATAAGACTGAGCTTCAACTGCACACCACAGAAATGCACACCACAAAAGTGCACACCACAAAAAATGCACACCACCTTTTCTTGCTCTGCTCTTGCCTTATTGCTTGGGCTTGACACTGAGTAGACAGGCACCAAGCATTGACAGAGTGACTGAGGATCTATTTTCAAGTAGGATGGACTTTACAACAAATTGGAATGACAATTACGGATTTTAAAGAACAAATATGGCACAGAGTGTAACATCTGTAAAGACATCAGCGAAAAACACATTTGTCTCCTGTGTTACTGGAATTAAATGTCCAGTGCTGAAGATCTTCCAAACATGCCCTGCTGCCTTATTTCCTTTATTTAGCTTGATGCAATTTTGTGGGCTCTAGGGAGAAGAGACTAGAAAAAGTGGGAGCACTACTTCAGTGTGGATAAGGGACTGGACTGATCTCTAGAACAGAGTGGGAATTTTACAATATTGTTTTTGTCTTTGCCATTCCTCTACTGCTATGAAGAGATGCCATGGCCAATACAACTTATCAGAGAAAGCATTTAGTTGGGGGCTTGCTTGAAGTTTCAGGGGGTTAGTCCATTATCATCATTGCAGGGAGCATGGCAGCATGCATAGCAGTCATGGTGCTGGAGAAGGAGTTGGGAGTTCTACATCCGGATCTACAGTCAGTAGTAGCAGAGAAAAAAAATGAAATTGTGAAACATCAAAGCTCATGCCCAGTGACATACTTCCTCTAGCAAGGGCACACCTCCTAATCCTTCTAATTCTTTCAAGGAGTTCCACTTTCTGGTAACAAAGCATTTAAAGTACACAAGCCAATGGGAGCCATTTTCATTCAAATCATGACAGTAGTCTTAAACAGCACTATAAATTGTACACTATATTTCTTTGTTTATAGTTTTTCTCTTAATAAATCCCAAAGATTATCCTAATAGTACCCAGAATAGGTCTCATTGCAATATTACTGTGAAGATTCACTAATTTGCTTAACAGTTTGGTTTACAATGCCTTTTATACACATCACTATGTTGTCAGTTCATATATTTTGGCTGTAACCTTAGAAATGGAAAAGCAAAGCCATCAGATAATATTCATATATGTTCATCTTGCTGGATATTGCCAAGGCAGCTCCATCTGAGAATGTTTTTGTGCAATGTCATAAAAATAATAGGCTATTACATTTATATATTTTTCAGTTGTATTTGGGGCAAATGAGGATTTTATTATAGTTTTGGTGTGTAATTCTCTTATCACGAGTTAATGATCATCATTTATTTTTGTGAAGCATTTCTATGATATTTCTGGCCACTGTGTTTGTTTTTCCGAGCTGTCTGTACATTAGTGATCAAGTAACCACAGTTTTAGCTTCTCACTTATCTCTTTACTTTGCCTTTTCATCAATTGTTTTGATGTACAAAGTATTTTCTTTTTAAATTTTTATATAATGAACATTGCACTCCTTTGAATCATATCACAGTTCATAAAATTCTATTCTCTCCCCAATACTGAATGCTCCAGATTCTTTATATTCAGTTCTCTGATACAACTTACTTTTATTTTTTTTTTATTTTATAATTAATTTATTTTTACATATCAGCCACGGATTCCCCTGTCCTCCTCAATCCCCTCCCCCATTCCCATCTCCTCCAAGGCAAGGTCTCCCCTGGGGATTCAGCTCAGCCTGGTAGATTCAGTTGAGGCAGGTCCAGTCTTCTCCTCCTTTCACCTAGGCTGAGCAAAGTGTCCCAGCATAGGCCCTAGGTTCCAAACAGCCAGCTCATGCACTAAGGACAGGTCCCAGTCCTACTGCCTGGGGGCCTCCTAAAATAGTTCAAGCTAATTGACTGTCTCACTTATCCAGAGGACCTGATCCAGTTCCATGGTGGCTCCTCAGCTATTGGTTCATAGTTCACGTGTTTCCACTAGTTTGGCTATTTGTCCCTATGTACGATAAAACTATTCAAGTCGATCTTTTCAGTGTGCTTTCTTTTTTTTTTTCCTATGCCCTTGTTACTATTGCCAGATATCTGGGATGCCTCCACGGCTGTTCTTTTAATATACAGTTTCATTATTCAAATAAAGATATTTCTATTATGGTTCAGTCATTTGTCTCTCTGTTCAGCTACAGCTATGAGGCTTTTGTTTCGGTTGTTTTGAGGTTTTGTAAAGGACTTTAGTACTTAGTAGGGCTCTGAGAACCCTATCATTGCAACATTGTTTCTCAGTGCTACAGTCACTGAGGGGACCGCATGGTCTAATTAGGCCAGTTTGATTTCAGAGTCTTCCTTTAGAACCACCACACAATGAATTTTTCTGATTTCCCAGGAAAATAAACTTGGAATTTTCCTTGACTATTGTCTTTTTCTTAAATCCCATGAATAATATTGTAGCATATCTTCTATCTTTTCATATTGTTATAATATTGTAGATCAATCTTTCATCTTTCCTTAGAACATTTGACTGTTTCACCTCTGTATAAACATTCTCTGCCTTAAGGAGCTTTCCTCTTAGGACATTCTGTTGCTTTACTTCCCCTTTGACATCTTGTGTCTTAATTGAGTTCATTCTAAGATGGAAGGTTTTAATCTTGGTGGGAACGGCTACACTATAACATGGCTGCTAAAATGACTTATCATCTTGTTAACTTCATCATTGTACAGATACATTCTTACTGCCCCTTGACTGGACCAATCTATCTCCTATTATTTGAGCTTTAACATTTACTCTCTTTTCTACTCAGTCCACACCACAAATGGATATCTCCACATTTCTCTCAATGAACTTCTTCCCACTCTATATAAAACAATCATTTTCTGAAAGAGATCTTATATAAACTAAAAATTCCACTAATCTTGTTTTATTTTTACATTAGCCACCATTGTGTAAATTATGATAAATATATTTGTTTGGTTGGTAGTTTTGAAATTTTTGAATTTAATTTAATTAATTTTTTAATTGCTGTATCTCCATCACTTGCAAAAGTACTTGAGACAAAGTGGGTGTCAGAAATCCTTATCCAAATAAACAAGTGATATGCAGGGTTCACCTACCTGTCTAACAGCTTTTCTTATATGACAATTCATGATGATAATGTTCACAGAATACCAACTGAAAAATTCAGTTATGTAGTAGGCAATAGTGTTCTTATCTTACCACGATGAAAAGTAACAGTGTCGATTTTGCTATGATGTTGGATGATATGAAGGTTGATATTAAATTAACCCAGCTTTCTCCTGCCTCTGCTTACCTGTATATCAAATTCCTGCCTTAAACATCCAGAATATATTTATTTTATGCTCATACAAACTTGGTGTGCGAGTTCCTGTTCTATCGCTGTGAAGACACCATGAATAATGCAGCTTGTATAAAAGAGAACATTTAATTGGAGGCTTGCTTACAGTTTCAGAGGGTTAGTCTATTACCATCATAGCAAGAAGCATGGTGGTTCATGGGTATTTCCACAAGCAGCAGGGAGAATGACAGGGCTTGGCACTGGCTTTTAATACCTGAAACCTACCCTCAGTAACACACTTCCTCCTCCAACAAGGCCACACCTCTTAATCCTTCTCATCCTATCAAAAAGTTCCAATCTCTGGTGACTAAGCACTCAAATAGATGAGCCTATGTGGACCATTAAATTCAAACCACCATACCTGGTGTGTGGTACCTAAAAAGTTTCTCCTCATGCATGGGCCCCTCTCTTTCCCTCTTATTTGTAATATACTCACCAGTGTGGCTAAAATACGTCAGTTTTTAAGGCAATGTTGATTTCAGTTGGGACAGAGTAACAATGTGTTGATATTCTTTCAGTATTTCAGTTCGGGTTCAGGAGAAAATAGTGCATTTATTATGTCATGATGGATAAGGGCCAAAAAGTATAAATGAGATCAGGGCTTGACCTCTGACTTAGAAGGTACTTTATTAAAAGAAAGTGATTTATTATATATTTTAGTTCCTCTTATTCTGTAACATAAAACATTGATTGTATATTATACATAATGCAGACTCATATATTTGTTGTTAGTATAATTCTTCTTTGAATATTAATGAAACCCTTATTTGCATCCTGAACACGAAACTCATTTATGGGTTTCCTAAGCAACTTTCCCCCATTTAAGAGTAAAATACCATTAATCCACAAAATATTGCTAGATGAGTCTTTCTGTGGCATCCAAATATCACTTGTTTGTATTTCACAAAACAGAGTTTTTCCAAGTTATCTTAGCTGAGGAAAGCATTTATCTCTTTTATACACATGCCTTTCTTCCACAAAATAAAAACAATTTATGTTCTTCTGGAGGTTAACAGGTGTTACAGGACTCCTAAAAATAGTTTATCAGACACGGATAAAATCCAGTATCTCTCTGTGAATTATTGCTGAACTCAATGTAGGTCCACTTATTATTATCCCACTGAAGAAGCATGCTACAGACATGAGTGTGAAAAGATGTTGGTGTAGAACTCAAGCTATTTTTTTTCCAAAGAAAAGATTCCAAGTGTTCTTCTCATTTTCCAAATAAAACCCTAGTATACCAAAGAATGCAGGGGCACACGGTTATTTCATTACAATCTCAATACTCAGGTTTTGTTTTGTAGGTTACTGTTTGAAGAATGTGAAAAAACACTATTTCACAGCATTTCTTTCTGACTTCAACATGAAAGTATATTTCTGTATCTGTGTAGACATGTATGTGAATGATTAGTTTCTAAATTCCTTAATCAAATGCAGGATGTTCTCCAACTTATATGTAAGCCTGACTATTCTTGTTCACAGACATTGATTTTTATAATAAACCTGCGTTTAATTGTTCTCAACTAAAGAGGAAATTATATACACAATACCTAACTAATGTCATTGCATTTAGTTGGTGATAGTATGTGTATGTCTTCCTCCTTTGTGTTAAATACATGATTACAATTCTTCAAATCTGTCAGCTAAATCACTAGAACCCAGTCTAAAGACTGTCTTATTTCCAAATAGTAAACTTAGTAAGTGTGCATATAGTGGGTAAGTGGTAGGGTACAGTATAAACCCAAAGCAAATGGAGTGTGGGAATCATAAAGAATTTGGTATCAGTCGTTAAGTGCATTGAAACTCTAGCTTTTCGATTTATCACATGATTACTTTCCTAGTTTCATTTTATTCATCTCTCAAGTGGAGATAAAGATAGCCTGTTGTTTTGTAAAATAATGATTGACATATAAGAAAAAATCCAGAGGCAGAGATCACCCAAGTGGAAATAATTTGATTTGTTTTATTATTATCATTTCTTTAAATTTCAACTCACTGTACACTGTCATCCTTTGTACTAGCACCATGACATCCAGATCCAAGCTTAGACAAAACTCCATAGGAAGAGCATACCAAGGATACATAAATAGACTATTACAATACATTGGTTTTAGTTAACTTTACACAAACTTCACCAAGATATTCTTTCCCCTGTGCAAAAGAGACTTTGTTTAATATTTGCTAAGAATTATTCCTTGCTCACCTTTTGTTTTCCCTGAAGGATAAACTGACAATCAGATTGTAATACAATCTCTGTTCCTTATTTCTTTCAACGTTCTGTTTCCATACACTTAATCATTGTGCATTTCAGAGAATACAGCACTAACATCTATTTCTATTTGTGTAATGCCTGTTCTTACCATTTGTGATGCCTTATTTTATTGGACTTATGATAAACTGATCCTACCTCAAGGGAAACTCTCCATGAGGTTTCTCCTTGGTATATCCATCAGATTTAAATTCTTTTTTAACATACCTAGTACATTTTATTTCCTATTACTTGACATAGATTGGCTCTGATAGAAGACGATGATGCAGTTCTCTCCCAGGTTCTCATATTGCATATAAGAATCAAAACAAACTTATTTTATCTAGAAGTATCTGTTTAGTACTTTTCTTCTATCTCAATTACAAGCTCTCAAGTGACAGGGACAACCTTTGTTTTATTCACCATTGACATATGGCAAATATTTCAAAAGGCGCCATTAATTGAGTTATGGATATAGCATCTTTTCGATTTTGAGGAAAACTGCTAAGCAAGTTTGACACAATGAGAGAATGATTTTCTTTTTAAAGTGAGTGAGGCACAATGAACACAGAAAACAAAACCGCACAAGTATCTTCTTCATGCTGTCACTGACAAAGCATGTAACTACTTTGTTACAAAGTGAGAAAAATAGGGAATTTCCTCCTTTGGAAACATTTGAAACATTTTTATTATGTTATGAATAACGTTTAACTATGAGATGTTGCCATTCATTCATCATTGTAAATCATCTTCTAGTGTTAAGAAATGACATCTATCTAAAGGTGTTAGGCTCAATACTTTTGAACAGGGAAACAAGCTCATTCCCCTAAAATTGATATCTTTTCACCTAAATGAGAGGTCTTCTGTGCCCATTGCTTATGTACTCACATCAAAAATTATGAAATAATTAGAGAGTAGTGATCATTATAGGGTTAGCCCTTAATATTACTGAATTATAACCACTCAATATGGAACTGCCTTAAGCAATATCAGAATGTAACAGACTCAACTGTCTTTTCCTTGGAACCCACGGAATCATCCTTCTGTAGCTACAGGCAAGGCCCTTCTCTCAATCAGGGTTTAATCATCTTGGAGAGCAGCTGAGCATTTCAATCATCATTTTTTTTCTCAAGGTCCCATTAATCTTGTCAATTGAAGTAATTTGATTTTTCCATTTATACAAAAATATTAAGCCTTTCAGTGAAGAAAAATGATGGAGTAAATAAAGTAAAGGAAACTAATATATCCAGAATATTTAAATGGAACTAAACTATTCTATTATAGCTATACAGTACTACCCCAGGGACAGCAAGGTGCCCTTCACATGATATCTTTTCTTATGCTTCTTATAGTCATTTAGGACCATATTTGTCATATAGACCTGGAGACAGCACTCATGAGTTCAGGGACACATGGTTCTTGTTTAGAGCCCAAGGTCTGTCATTCGCAACTCTCATGGTCTTTATTCATAACCATCTTTATGACATAGTTTTCTCATGCATAAAAGGAAATTATAGTATCTGGGTTAGATAAAGATTTTCAAGATTAAACTCAGCAAATGATCTTGAGTACCTGGAGCAGTTCTTGGTAGATAGGATTATTTAAAAAATTAGCAACATTCAGTTTATCTAATATTCTCTATTATTTAGCAACTTATTTTCAACTTCTTGTGATATATTTAGGTCAACACAATAGGTTGGCTTTCTTAAAATGAATATTCGTATGAGATCATCTGGAATTATTTATCATTCTCAGTTTTTTGAAGTCATATATATAATTTAGAAATAGCTTTGAAAATCACCAAAGAGAAAGGAAACTTTTTTCTTCACTTTTTGATCTTTGGATATTTATAAATTCAATTCTGTGCAATTGTTAAACATATTTACATACATACAATAAGTTATTTATCACCTCAATGAATAGAACCATCCCTTTGATTTTTATTCTATTTTTGTTTTGTGGTACTGCTGTGTGAAAAGTAATTTCAAGTAAAATTCTTACATCAAATCACCAATACTATCACTTTAAACTTTAAAGTAACACTGTAAGCGCTCTTGAGCAACTTTTCTCTATTCTTTCACAACACTTTATTTTAGTTTGACTAGAAGCATGAAATTTTTTGCCCTGAAATGGTGTTTCTATTTCTTTTTCCCCTTCATATCATGATCCCTCAATGGTAGGGGCCACTGGATTCATCTTTGGATTCGAAAAGACTTCAAACAGAACGTGTAGCAGACGCTTAATTGCCGTTTACTGGATAAAGACACATACTATGGGTGAATGGGCAATCCCCTGCTGTCAGGTCAAATGAGAACTTTATCCTTGTGCTCAGAGGATCCTGGATCCTGGTTATTTTAAAGGCAAGAGCAAAAAAGCATTTCGGAAAACTTTCCAACTGTGTATTCAATCATCATTTTTTTTTCTTTTGTCAGTGAAACTGCATGTGCTATGGACTTTATCACATTTACTTGCTTGGTTTAGGACACCTGAACCCATGTCAGTAATAAAGTATATTATTTAAGAGTACATATTGCATATTGTCTTTACTCCTCTCAGTTTCCAACAAAATAAACTTCAATTCTTTATATACTTTTCTGGGAAATGTCTAATTTTGTTTAAAGTTATTGATAGCAGTAATGACTACTACTGCACATCGTATAGCACAGATAAGACACTTTCTAAGAATTCACCATGTATCAATTGTTTAATCCTATAGCATCCTTGTGAGAGTTATCCTATTTGACATATTAGGAAGCTGGGGTAGCAGGCTTCAAAATTTGAGCTCTTTATTTGCAGCATTCCTAGGAAATAGTCACTAGCTCTGAGCTCAGCAAATGCAGATCAATAGGCTTTATGATGAAATAAACAGATTGGTGAACATAATACTATAAACCTATCTTTGTGTGTGTATTTATACACATGTACATTCACACATGACTGATTGTGTGTGGAAGTTAGAGGTCAACATCTCATAGTTTCTTGATTGCTTTCACCTTATTTATTGAGATAGAATCTCTCATTGGGTGTGGAGCTCAGCAACTTTTCTATCAAGTTTCATGGATGCACCTATCTCTACTTCTCTAGCATTGGAATACAGATGATATATTATTTCTTGGATATTTTGTGGGTCCTGGGGACCAAAGTGAGGGTTTTTTTTAATGCTAACTTATTGAATATCATCTACTCAATACTTAGAAACATCATTGGCCTTTGCACACATGCAACAAACATTACATTTTAATTTAATTATTCTTATAATTTTGGACTTTATGGAATTAATTTTAATTTAAATTAGTAGCACTAATTAATTTAATTTGAAGTCATAGCACTAAATTAGTTTTATTTAGTAGTCAAATGGGTAGTTACTCCACAAGGCTCTGAAGAATTGATGTTATAGTAGGAATATGTTATTCACAATTTATTTGCTTGACACTTAGTCTCCAGTTCAGTAGTGCTATGACATGGAAACTAATGGGATCATGTTAAGTCATGAGGGTACTATTCCAAGTACTTTGTTACCACTATTTAAAGGGCTTATAAGTACCTTTTTGTGTATTCTGCCGTGAGAGAACACTGTAAGAAAGCTTTGGCTGGATTCTTCCAACAGGATCTTAAAAACACAATCCTCCAGGTTTATGAGAAATACAATTCAATCATAATGAATTTCCTGCTCTTTAGTATTATGCTATGGTATCACTGAGTGGTCTTAGACAGTTGGGAATATACTTCACACTTAGAAAGTTAGGTTTATTGGGTCCTTAAGTCATCAAATAAGGAGAGAAGACAACAAAATTCCCTTCACTTCTTTAGAGGCTGCTGGGCAGGAAGAATAAATACTTGAGTTAGATAATTCTTTGATGATTATTTTATTTCCATTGAATAACAAATTAAGAAGAAATAGACTTGAATCATGAGTTAAATGATAGATGGCAATGGAAAAATAGAAATAAAATTACTAGTGAATTTCTCTATTAGAAAACAGGCATATGCAAGGCGTCAGTGGCCCTCGCCTTTAATCTGAGCACTCAGGAGGCAGAGCCAGGCGGAACTCTGTGAGTTCAAGGCCAGCCTGGTCTACAGAGCGAGATCCAGGCCAGACACCAAAACTACACAGAGAAAACCTGTAGAGAAAAAATAAAACAAGAAGAAAGAAAGAAGGGCAGGAAGAAAGAAAAAGAAAACAGGCCTCCCTTCCAAGTACTATAGGAGACCATGGTAAATAAAGACCACATGAGAATAGGAAGAAGCAAAGTGCTAGAGAGGCCCACAGAAATCCACAAAGATACCCACACAACAGACTGCTGGCAGTGGTCGAGAGACAGCCCGAACTGACCTACTCTGGTGATGGGATGGCCAAACACCCTAATTGTTGTGCTAGAAACCTCATCCAACTACTGAGGGATCTGGATGCAGAGATCCATGACTAGGCCCCGGGTGGATCTCTGGGAGTCCAATTAGCGAGAATGAGGAGGGTTTATATGAGCGAGAATTGTTGAGACCAAGGTTGGATAAAGCACAGGGACAAATAGCCAAATGAAGGGAAACACATGAACTATGAACCAATGGCTGAGGGGTCCCCACTGGATCAGGCCCTCTGAATGGATGAGACAGTTGATTGGCTTGATCTGTTTGGGAGGCATCCAGGCAGTGGGACCAGATCTTGTGCTCATTGCATGAGTTGGCTGTTTGAAACCTTGGGCCTATGCAGGATTGTTTGGCTCGGCCTGGGAGGAGGGGACTAGACCTACCTGGACTGAGTCTACCAGGTTGACCTCAGTCTGTGGGGAAGGCTTTGCCCTGGAGGAGATGGGAATGGGGGGGGGGGTTGGGGGGAAGGTAAGGGGGACGGGAGGGGGGAGAACAAGGGAATCCGTGGCTGATATGTAGAACTGAATTGTATTGCAAAATAAATTAATAAAAAAAAAAAGAAAAAAAAAAAAGAAAACAGGCATACAGAAAAAAGAAACCAATATCAAATGGTAATTTGGACTTTAAATCAGTCTTGTTTTTCTGGTCCCTCAATGGTGAGTGGAGAATTAAACACACTTTACAATTGTTTTCTTCCTCGCTTATACATCTTTATACCATGTATTGTGGGAATTTCTTACAAATAGAATCAAAACATGTAAGTATTAATACAGGAGAAGCCTTTTTCATTTAGAGTCCCAAGCTTTAAGTTACAACATATTGATTAAATGAAGATGTTAAAAATATTCACCTTATGATGCTCTCTCAAGTGGAATGATAATCAAAACCAGACATGATCAGATAACTTGCTGGTGTGATTGTATCAATAGTTTGGCCAGGAAAATAACTCTCTTTTTCTCTCCAACCAACTGTATCACTTTTTAAAAACTACTTCTTAATACTTTAGCACAGTTCAGCATCCTAGGAGAGCACATATGTATTATTTTTTACAGATTTTGTGGGTCAGCAGTCAGTAGTTGTAGAGCATCAGAGGTTATAGCTGAGCATCTTACAAAGCTACAACAAGTTATTGGCAGTCTTCATTCTTATCTTAAGATGGATATTTATATTTAATTTATATTTATATTTTTATAAATTTATATAAATATTTTATTTTTATTTATATTTTTTATATTTATATTCAAGATCACTAAGGCTATTGATAAGATTCAGTTTTATGTGGATATACACCAAAAGCCATTGTTTTTGGTGTTCTGTCTTCTATAGGCATCTTTGAACTCCTGGAACCTAGCCATTGTTCACAGAGGTAGTCCCTAATTCTTTGCCACATGACTCCTCCCTAATAGAGATGCCATAGTCAAGCCAGTAAAGAGACTCTTTGAAGAAAGTCTGTAAGGAGGACACAGTCTTATATGTGGTAATATTATCAGAGGAATAATAGTTTGTCAGTATTATCATATTTCACTGAGTAGGAGTAAGGGGCATAGTTTACCCACATTCAGTGGGAAGAGATTGTACCAGGGTACATACACTTGGTTTCTGGAATACATCAGCTGCTTTAGCGTCTTCCCAACTAGCTAATGCAATATGCTACAACTATACGAGTGAAAAATGTCATGGATCTATCTATTTATCTCTTTTTATAACTGATTTTCATATTATTTTCTTTTTTATTAATAAATATAAATATTGAAACCATTTTGCTGAATACCATCAAAGTAGAAAAATTTATAAAAACTAAAATGAGTCCTTTAAATAGGATGTTTTGTAGTTAGATGATGTGGTGGTTTCAATAGAAATGGTCCCCGTAAGATTTGAATGTTTGGCCACCAGGGAGAGGCACTATTAGGAGGTATGACCTTGTTTGAGGAAGTGTGTCACTGGGGGTGGTCTTTGAGGTTTCAAATGTTCAAGCCAGGCCCAATGTCTGTCTCTCTGCCTGCTGCCTGCTGCCTGTGGATTCAGACACAGTACTATCAGCTACTTTTGAGGACCATGTCTATTTTCATGATGCCATGCTTCCCATCATGAGGATAATGGACTAAACCTCTGAATTGTAAGAAAGCAGCAATAAAATGTTTTCTCTTATGAGAGTTGCCATGATCATGGTGTCTCTTCACAGCAATAAAACATTAACTAATACAGACAACATTTGACATTTTTAAACCTTTTGTTCTCTAACAAATATCCCAGATGACATCCAGGATATGGTTTCGGTTCCTACATTACAGTAGTTGAAAAAATGGTCTCACAAGAAATCCAACACCATAATCTAGCTATGCCTACCCATAGAAAGCTCTTACCAGCAAGATAACTTCTCTAACTTTGCAAATGCAAGTGAATCATCTTTCCATTGGTTTATTCTCTACATAACATGGGAACTATATGTCTGCTTTCAGTTACTGTAAAAATAAAATCCAAGCATGATTGCACAGATCTGCAATTCTAGGCTGAGGCAAGAGGTTCATGAGTTCCAGAACTGGGATGCAGAGTCAAGGCCAGCCTCAAGAACAAGGAATCTCTTTCTCAAAAGAAAAAGAAAATAATGCATGGCTGTAACTCAGTAGTAGAGAGGCCTTGGGTTTCTCAACACTACAAAATAAATAAGCAATAAACAAACACAAAACTACAAAAATAATAGTAAAGAATTCAATATAGACATGATCTGGTGACAAGTCACTCCATTATACATGATTTTAAATGAAATCAAAATTAATATTAATTAAAAAACCCTGTGATTTCTCTGAATGAAACTTGCTTTTGATTTTGCCTAGAAGACTATGGCATTTACATCTTTAAACCAGCCTTCTGCAATTGTGATATTGCATGATCTATTCTATTTTATGTATTCTTCATATTCCTGTTATAAAAATAAACCATCGATATTGTTAAATAAAATGTCACAACAGAAAAACGAAACCTATTCTTTTTAATGTCACAATTTCCAATTTAATGAAAGCCTGGATGTAGCATTTGTTTTCCCTCCTATACCATTTCCCCAGGCAGAGAAACAATTTGCATTCCATTCATCTTTGCTGAAGGAATAGAATGCATATTGTCCAATTTGAAACATATAAGAATACAGCTTGTATTAAGGATCTATATAACAGGCTCACATTTTTTTTTCTGGTTGTTGCCCTTATCCTTGTTATTACTTCCAAGGGAAATATGGCATGGCAGATAATTCTAAGGCTATAGTATTGGCAAGCATACCTTGGTAGTAACCAACAACTCTCTAATTGAAATTAAGACCAGTTCAACAACAAGAAAAATGCATAGTGCTGGAAATCTATCTATGTATTCAGTGCTAGTGAAGTCATTAATATTAGAAGTTTATCAAATCTACCACTACTAATTTACTAAACCAGTATAATCTGTAACAGTCATCTATAAACATCTGTCCTTCTATCTACAGGTGTGTCTAGTCTTCATGCTTCATCAAGGAAACTGTTTTTTAATAGAAATTTCTTTTTGTAATAGACAGAAAACCACAGTCAATAAAAATTGAGATGATATCTCCTCTATTGCTAGTAGTCTAAACTGGGGTAATCTTTGTGGATTCCTGGGAACTTCTCTAGCACCAGGTTTCTCCATAACCCCGTAATGTCTCCCTCTATCAAGATATCTCTTGAATTGCTCTCCCACTCTGTCCCTTCCCCAGCTTCACTATCCCATTCCCTCATGTTCTCATCTCCTATTCCCTCCCCTTTATTCCTCCTGCCCCCCCATGCCCCCAGTTTACTCCAGAGATCTCATCTATTTCCCCTTCCCAGGGCAATCCATGAGTCCCTCTTAGAGTCCTCCTTGTTAGCTAGCTTCTCTGGAACTGTTGGTTGTAGTCTGGTTATTCTTTGCTTTACATCTAGTATCCACTTATGAGTAAGTACATACCAAGTTTGTCTTTCTGAGTATGGGTTACCTCACTCAGGATGATATTTTCTAGTTTCATCCATTTGTGTGCAAATTTCATGATGTCATTGTTTTTTAACATTGAGTAATACTCCATTGTGTAAATGTACCACATTTTCTTTATCCATTCTTCGGTTGAGGGGCATCTAGGTTGTGTCTGGGTTCTGGCTATTATGAGAGTCAAATCTCATTGGATGCATTTATAAAGCTTTCCCACACAGAAGCCTCAGGGGACATTGAGGAAGAGCACTCAAAATGACTGTAAGAGCCATAGGATTTGGGAGTTTGCTGTGAGATTGTGTCTCCTAGTGATATCAGAAGCTACAACCATAAAGTTTCACCAATATGACTTTCCAAACATGATCTAACTAAGGATGATACCAATAGACATCCCAAAGTGGATGGAGGAAAAGACCACAAGGCCACAATCCTACACAAAGAACTATGTGTTTACTTGGTTGAGTCTGAGCTGCTGTGGGACTGGCAGGTGAGAAAGATTTGTCCTGACTGTGGGCCAGGCAGGAAAACTCTTGCTACAGTTATGGCCAAGAGGGGAAAACTTATTCTTCTTATTTTGCTAAATTAACACGGCAATAGATGAATCCTAGCAACATAGTGCTATACCCATAGGTCAGATACGCTTTTTCTTTCTGTAGATAGCAATTAACATAAAGACCCCCAGCTGCTTGAACAGCAGAGATTGAGAGACTTTGAAGCACTCAGTCCTCAATGGAACACCCTTATCAAAGTCCTCCCCTTATTGATCAGGGATCAGTGTGGGAGAGGAGCCAGCATAAATTTAAGAGACAGAGGTAGTGGACAACTCCAAGAAAATAGCATCATCCAGACACAACAGGCACAATAAGCGTATGAACTCATGCATACTGATAGCATTCACATTTCCTACCAAAGTTCACATCAGACAAAAGTCCAGCACATAGAAGAGGAAATGAACATAAAGTCCCAAGCCTGAGCAAGAAACGTTTTTTTATTTTTTCTATTTTTTATTTTTATTTTATTTTTTTTTTGTAGTTGATACTTGGTGAGAAGAAGAAAATCTGCTTCTAAAACCCTTGAACTTTTCATCCTTAGTCAGGTCCCATTAGCATCACTGTGTCTTGTGCCTCCTCTAGGACATTTGCTCAATGCTTTGTTATTGGCTTACTTGTAAGTAAAAAAAAAATATTGACAGCCTAAAATCAATGAATTGTATTACAGAACTGGGTAGTAAAAATATGTTACTATATTGTGGGTGCATAACTAATTTCTAAAACAATAAATGATGAGACTGAGAGCAACATGTACTGTGAGTGACAATTTTTTGAATGTAGAGCGAAGAGTTCTCTATATTTCAGCTTTGCTTATGTGATCTGTATTAGGAAGATAGGAAATCTAGTGATGTGATTAGAAATACTGTCAGAGAGAATGTCAAAAGCAAGAGACATTTTATTCAGGTTAAAACACGATATGAAAAATCACAAGCTTTAGAGTAAGGAAAGAGATTTGTGTGATATTATGTTCTCCAATATATTGTGCACCCTAATAAACTTACCTGGGGTCAGAGAACAGAACAGTCACTAGATATAGAGGCCAGAAAATGGTGGCACACACACCTTTAATCCTAGCATTCTGGAGGCAGAGATCCATCCAGATCTCTGAGTTCAAAGCCACATTGGAAACAGCTAGGCATGGTAACACATACCTTTAATCCCAGGAAGTGTTGGCAGGAAGCAGAAAGGTATATAAGGTGTGAAAAACAGGAACTAGGCTTGTTGAGCTTTTATACTTTTAGCAGCAGTTCAGCTGAGATCCATTCTGGATGAGGACTCAGAGGCTTTCAGTCTGAGGAAAGAGGATCAGCTGAGGAATTGGTAAGGTGAGGTAGCTTTGGGTGGTTCTGTCTCTCTGATCATTCAGTGTTCATCCCAATACCTGGCTCTGGGTTTGTTTTTATTAATAAGACCTTTTAAGATTCATGCTACAGAGATTGAACATTGAAATGTGAAAATAATCACATATGAGATGATGTGTGTATGAGATATGTGGGTGGGAGAATGTTTTCTTGATTATTTAAATCAAATTCTAAGATATTATAATTTATAAAACATTTTAAAAATGATGACGATGTGTGTTCTGAAAACCAATTTAATTCTAACCCAACATAGCTGGCCATCCATTAAAGCTTTCATTGTGATTTTTGATTGATTGATCAAGAATAAAGGAAGTACTTTAGCTACAGAGTGACTCCCTATGGTAATTAAGGATTGTGCTGGTTTTGATAAGTGGTAGCTGTAGGTTCTCCTGAGCAAGGATGACATCAGTAGACACACCAATCTGGAACGGGGGACTGTCTGAAGGACTTTTTTTGTTAATTTTTATTGAGAATAGATTCTTCTCTCATACAATACATCTTGATCACAGTTCCTCCTCCCTCCACTCCTCCAAGCTACCCCTTATCCTTCCTCTCCCCCAGATCCACTACCCCTGCTTCCTCTTCAGAAAAGAGTAGGTCTCCAATAGACAACAGCCATATTAATATATAACATAATATATATTATATATATCATATATATCAATATATAACATATTATATATTATATATATATATCAACAATAGAAGAAAAAAAGCCATGAATTTGAAAAAAGGCAGGGAGGAAGTGAACATGAGAAGTCCTGAAGGGAAAAAAGAGAAGGGAAAAATTAATTAATAGTATTGTAATCTTATAAAAAAACTTATTTAAAAGAGAGGGAATGTACATAATCACTTATCAAATTTTACCATTTTCAAGATAAAATCAATATTTATGAATAAAACGGGCACAATTAAATAAATGGTCAACTTTTAATAGGTCCTTAAATAGTGTATAGTAGTTAATACTGCCACGAAAGCAAACACCAACGAGCACCAACATCAGCATCCTTTCTACCAAATCCCTCTTCAATAATGATCATGCTACTCATGAGCAATCAGGAGTGCCTAGGTAGTACCCGGCTGTGACAAGAAATATGACAAGAAAAAAAAATGTCTAAACTGAAAACATTTACATATTTTCTCTCTGATGGAGACATGATTTGTGCTTTCCTTTTTAACTTGCAAAGTAATGGTAACTCAACTGATTACTTTTCTGTCTAGAGTATAACACACTCATACACTGTGTTATGTGTAACTCAATGCATCACCATCTCTTTGCAGTGCCATTCCAAGGTGCTAGTAAGTTGGTCTTCTGTCTACTACACGTGCTTTCAGCCTGTTGTCTGTTGGCAAGCCAGAGAAGTGTTGCTGAACTATGAGTGAGACTCAGTCATTCCTGTGTCCTATCTCTAAGAACATCCACAGCTTTTCATGGCTAAATATTTCATATTACTTGGCCCCTTTCCTAATTCTTGGACACCATCTGAAACAACCCCCTTTGCCCTTGGTTCTGCCTTGGTCTTTTTGATATATTAGTTTCTTTAAACTAATATTTTTCTTAGAGCACTCTTCTAGATGTCAACATGACTCATTGTATTCTTCTTCAAATTTGTTCAGATACTGTCAGATAGCAGTGACTGCTGTCTATACACATATAAACAGCAACTCTCATGAAGTGCATACTTTCTCTTTTTTTACTTTTTCAAGTATGTCTTATTTTCTTTTTGTCTTATCCTATTATTTAGTTTTGGTCTTCTCTTCATTGCTTCAAAGGAAACTCCAGGAAAACAGATTTCATTTTGTTCACATCTTATTTCCACTTCTTAGACAAGTATGGAGTTAAAATCTGTCTGTTTAATGAATTTCTCAATTCAAAAGTACCACACAGATATCAAGCACAGTGCCTAGGCAGTCACCAGCAGATTAAAATATCAATAAACATTTTTTACTAAAGCATCTGAGACAGAATCTAGGGCTTTTTCAGGAAATGAAAAAGACAGAATAAGGGCTAGAGACCCTGTTTAGAAATTTCCTCTTTTTCTATTTGTCTTATGTAGAGAGACAGCTAGCTACGGTTTCCAAACAGAACAGTCACGATTCTGACAAATGACAGCAGTGTGGAGCAACAAGCTGCCTTATTTATAAGACGCTATTCTCAGAGAATAAACGTCTGTGTGGTGAAGACTAACTGTGAGTTTGGTGTAAGTGACTTGGAGGATCTGCCACCACAGAGTCAGAATCCAGCCTTCACGCTCGCTCCAATGTCATGAGGCATCATGCATTGTTAAAGAGGCACGAGTTCCTTCTCCAGAGGAGATGCCATCTCTGTTATGGGTGAAGTAATTTTTTTTGCAGATCTGGGAATAGTCTTGAGCCCCTTTCTCCGGGAATATAAATCTAAAATGCTATGAGTGTGAAATGTTAAAAATAGTAGCAAATTATTCATGCCATTCAAAAGTAATTTGTTTCAGGAAAGACTTGACTTTTCTGGAGTGGTATCTTAAAGTTTCAAACTGGATGCTTGTTTTTGGAACCAAGATTATTTCAAAATTCTTTTATTGCCATTCACCCAGAGTGCTCAGGACAAGTCTATATAGGCTACACTTGAACACACACAAAAAGATCATATTGCAGTGTATTTCACTTTCAGCTCCCCTTCTTCATGTGTTGTCTGCCATATGTCCATCCCTGAGCTTTGCTTTGTACCAATAAATACACAGTGATCAGATAGACTACAAAGGGTTAAATCTTCTTCACTACAACCAATCTATTCCCTCCTACATGTGTCATCTTTTATTTTTAAGCTCAATTAGATGAAATTAAAATCATCTTTAAAGAAATTTAAATATAAAAGGTGAATTTTTGTTTATTTTTAACATTACAATTTAATTACATTTCTTCCTGCCCTTTCTTCCCTTCAAACTCTCCTATTTAGCCCTCCCCACTGTCCTTCAAATTCATAACCTCCTTTGTATATACTTATGCATTCCTAAATATAATTTATTGAGTCCATATAATGTTACTTGTATGTATATTTTCAGGGCTGATCATTTGGCATAGACAACCAATTATTGTGCTCTTGCCCAGGAAAGACCACATTTCCCACTTTTACTCATTTGCCTATAGTTCTTTTTGTAGGGTTGAGACCTCAGGGGCTTTTCTTTGTCCCGTTTGGTATATTCATTGGACACATCCTTAATTTAAAGAAAATGTAGCGAGATTAAACACAACCACAGAAAATGGGATGTGAGCTTGATACATTTGTGGGAGGAGGGTCAATACTGAGAGAGGATCCAGTGAGAGAAAGGGAGGAGGAATGGGAGAAGGTGGCCAATTGAGGAGCGAAGCAGAGGTGCTGCAGAGTGAGGTCGTGAGTAGCACTTGACGAGGAGGACTTGTTAATAGATGCCTTTTTCTCCAGGTCCCAGAAGCTTCCTCTGTCTCCACAAGGCTAACTCTGCAAAAGGTGCATCAATATAGTTTATTTTTGTTGTTATTATTTTGTTTTCTGAGAAAGTGGTTTATCTTGAAGAGGTAAATGGAGGTAAATATGTTTGAAGTAATCCTTATTGTTTAGGGTTTTGCATCATGTATTGCTTACTATTGTTCTCTACTAAAAAGATAAAAATATGGTTTCCACCTTTAATTTGAATAATTTTTATCTTAAAATTACTCAAAATATTCTGTATTGTTTCACTAATTTAAGTTGTTGAAGCAATGTCTCACTGAAGAATGGCCCCTATGAAGAATACAGTAACTTAAACATCTGGTCAACTCACATTTCCTTGATTTAAATTGATGACTTACAATTTACCTTTTGCACAATCATATTCCAGGGGAAAACATGTACATGAAATTGATGAGCTTGTGTTTGATCCACTCCTGCTCAGAGCAAGCCCAATTAGGCCAGGGCCACATTAGTATCCTTGTTAGTCAGCTGTTTATCACTGTGACACAAAGCTTGATTAAACAACTCAAAAGAAAGACTTGAGGTTTTAGATGTTTCAATTAGTGGTAGCAGGCTCCATTACATTTGGCCTGAAGCAAGGGAGAACGTTTTGGAAGAGGGGGTGTGATGAAGTAGATACGCCTCCTTCATGTCAGCCAGAAACCATTGAGAGAGACAGCAATGGACCAAAGACAAGATGAATGCGTACCCTATAGTCAACATCCTTCAATCAGGATCTGTCCAATAGTTTTTACCGCTTTATAGTGGATTCAGAGCCCCCAGGACCCATATGTCTTTCTGTGTCTGGATTGATCAACCAAGGGCCAAACCTCCAATTCATGAGCACTTTTGAAGACATCCCATGCACAAATCATGACATGAGGTGATAATCTGACAAGACACAGGGTTTCTGTTACCTCAGAGCTTACAGCCTCATTCAGCAGGCAAACATGTAAGAAACTGTTACAGGAAGATTTATATGGTGATGGATAAACATGATATACAAGAAACTCCTGTGGCATTTAATCTGAGACCTAAGAGCTATTAAGTTAGCAAGATAAGGACAAAATATGAGTAAAATTATGGTCAAAGGCAGGCAGAGCATGTGATGGGAAAGATCATTTCATATTAACAGAGCACATGTTGCTGAAGGTATTAGAGAAAGCGTCGTGTCTAGTTGAGATGGGAGGGAAGTAGGTAGGGACAAGAATATTGAGGTCTTAGAGGCCATGAAACTGATTTTGGTTATTATCCTAATGTCAGTGGGGATCCAGAGAAGTTATTAAGTAGATGAGTGGCATGACTTATTTAAGTATTTCAAGTCTCTCACATTTCTCCATATATAGAGTATTAAAGGAATCAAATAAAAGGAAGTGGAAGACTCAGTAAGTGGAGGCTGCAAGAAAGTTGATGAAGGCTTGAGCTAATAATTTCAAGTTGGTTTATTAGTGGTTCTCAACCTTCCTAATTCTGCAACCTTTTAATACAGTTCCTCATGCTGTGCTGACCCCCAACCATAAAATTATTTTGTTGCTACTTCATAACTGTAATTTTGGTACTGTTATAAATCGTAATACAAATATCTGATATGCAGGATGTCTGATGTATGATCCCCAAAGCGTTTGCAACCTACAGGTTGCAGGTTTAGAGAGTCTTTCATGAGGTATTATATATTGAATTAAATACAAATAATTTCATATGCTTTTGGAAAGTGTGAATCCCTGACAGATCTAATCTATATGGTTTCAAACTTGAGATTCATCTTCTGATAGTCATCATAGTGTTTTAAGAGGGAAAAAAGGATGGTATACTTAACATAATGTGTCTTAGGGGTTCAAGGAGATATGACTACTGTCACATGGGGTCCCAAAGCAGCTTCATTGTATCTAAAACCAGTTTAGACACAGATTTAGTCTGCTCATGCTAATAGCTCTAAATATATTTTCACTAATTGTTCAATGGGAGCCTACTGAGTGTTATCTACTTCATTTATATCACCCTCTATTGTTCTTCAGAATTTTCAACCAAAGTGTTAATTTTTTTCATACATACCATTCGATTTATCTAAATGACTTAAAGTTACTGGATATCACCCTATATTTATTTATTTTTCAATAGGAAAAAAGATTAGATGTTTAATTACATGCAGAATATCGGCATAGCCCTTGCTCTGTTGCTCATGTAGAATGCCAGGAATATAATTCCATACAAAAGACTGACATTTCCCGATATCATTATTGTAACATTCCAAATCTATTCATGCAGAGGGTGTGTACAGTGGGAATTAAAATCACATATTAAATATTTTCTAGAAAAATAAGATTATTATTGAAACAAAAGAGATGAAATTTAAAGTTGAAGAAATTAGTAGCAATAACATTTAGTAAAGTTTAAAGTCATTAATTTCTTATATGCTTTATATACATATGCATATGTAAATTAATGAAAAAAAGTCCATGAATTTGAAAGAGAGCAAAGAAGGGTATATGGAACAGGTTGAATAGAGGAAAGGGAAGGGGCAAATTATATAACTATATTACAATCTCAAAATATCAAAGAAATAAAAAATAAACTAATAAAATTGCTAACTATAAATTACCAGTTTTCTCAAGAGGCTCTTGTATAATCTTACCTTTTTTTCTGACTTATGTTATTAAATTTATCAACTAAAAGAAAATATGTATATATATATATATATATATATATGTGTGTGTGTGTGTGTGTGTGTGTGTGTGTGTGTGTGTGAGTGTATTATATATTCATCCATGTAGTGTTGCAGCCTTTTAAGGAGATGTAGTCTTTAATCAACCTGTTTGATGATTCTTGCATTCTGTTCCTTTTTGCTATTTATCTCATTAAAATTGGTGTCTTAGTATTTTAATCAGAAATTATGTTAAAAGTGATAAATACTCTCAGCATTAGATCTAGTCCATTTTCCAGATTTTAATAGGAATTTCTTGAGTGTTTCAATTTTAATTATAATAATGTATTTTACAACATCAATTAGAATGTCAGCATGATGCATGTAAGTGCATTCCATCTTTGCATAAGCATAAGCTGATGGAGCTAGTTGGTAAATGGCATAAGTGGACTTAGATCATTTCCATTCCTGCCTACCTCCAAGTCTATAAGGGCAATTATTGCTGTACATTCTGTGTGGGAGTGTTCAGCACCACATCAGGTTTAATTCTACTTCAACACATTTAATTTAACTTTATGTTTTTGAGAAGTTTGTATTTAGTATTACATCTATATTATTCCAGCCCCTGCTTCCTGACTCCACCTCCCCTGTGTCCCATTCCTCCCTTCCAAATTCATGCCCTCCTCTCTTTTACCTATTATTTTTTATATACACACATAACCTATTAAGTCCATTTACTGATATTTATGTCTAAGTGTCCAAGGCAGACCACTTCTGATAGGACAATGTATGTAGCAGCTTATCCATGGAGGCAGCTGATCCCCCTTTTCTCAGTGGCCATTGACCACCTTATTGCTCTTCATCTATACATGGGAACTTGTGGGATTTTTGCCACCCATATTGTCATGTGAACTCATGGTGTCATTATACTGATGACATTCAGGCAACCACATTGTTGAGAGTTCATATGTGCAGTTTTACTGTCATGTCTAGAGGACAACATATAGCAGCAGTTATTTTTTTCCTCTGACTCTTATAAGCTTTTCACCCTTTTTGTCGAGGATGTTCCCTGAGCATCAGGTGGACGAGCAGTGTTGCAGATCTATTAATTGTGGTTGGACATCCCACAAACACTTATTCTGCATTTTGGCCATTTGTAGGTCTGTGTAGTAGTCTCTATCTAATAATAGAAACTTCTTTAATAATGGATGAGAGCTACACTTATCAGATGAGGTAAGTGCATAGGTTCAATATGTTTAGAAGAATTTCAATCCCAGTAAAATGCAAAATTCTTTAAAATCACAACATGGAAAATATTGCTTTGCCATTCATGTCTTTTTAACATTTTATAATGATGATAATGAACTTATTTCTAAAATATCATTTATTCTATATAGTCATTGTTGCATGATTGAGTCTACCAGGTTTACTGAATACTAAGAGGTCTAAACAGGAGAGAATAGATGTAGTAGACCATTCTTTTGAACTCTTTATGTAGATGTAGATTATGACATGCTGATCTATAAAGCTATTATTGTATTCAAAAGCATGTTTTTTGTACCTTGTTTTGATTTCTGTTGAGTCTATGCTATAGTTTCTTAGAACTGATGATATCAGCAAATTAGTTCTATTTACATTTACATTGCATAAAAATATAAAAAACCTATACAGAAAACAACTGTGTGCCTTTCATGGAGGCTGTCTTTGGGTGATACTGACTCTTGAAAAGAGAAATTAGACTAAGACAACAAAAGACTAAAAACATCTTTACTTTTTCATTTTATTATTTATTGTTTTGCAGTGCTAGAGAGATGAGGACAGAAGAATAAATGTACACAAGACATTTCTCTTCAAACACGAGGACATCTTAAAAATGAAATGTGGAGCTTTTCTGGCAGTAATGACTGGAATCACTTAAAGTGATACTAGCTATGGTATTGGTGAAGCAGACTGAAGCTTTTGAGGGGTCGGTGACACTGTCAGTTATGAGACCAAGAGCAGAGAGATTGCTCTCCTTAGCTCACTTCCAACTGTTACCACTGGGCAATGACATGTGTGGCATGGACAGCGCAGAAATTTTATTTAAACTTCTTTGGATTTTATATCAGAATCTCTGCCTCCTTTAGTCATATGTGTCCAAGAAACAAATTATTTTTCTTATACCTCTCCCTTTTCACTTCATTTATTTTCTGTTTTACATCTCTACATATCCTTACCTGAACAGGACACTCAAGGATGAATGCCACACCTGATTCTAAGAAGCTGATGCCCATTATGTGCCAAAGCCAAAGTCAAGGTCAGGATATGACCTTTTTAGTTAAGCTCCACCCTTTACAAGATATAGAGCCCCATATTCCTGTGAGGAAAAATGTTTTTTTAACTGCTGCTCAATAAATACTGGGTTTTAGCCACGTGGTGGTGGCACACGTCTTTAATCCCAGCATTCGGGAGGCAGAGGCAGGTGGATCTCTGTGAGTTTGAGGACAGCCTGATCTACAGAGCAAGATCTAGTACAGGCACCAAAACTACCCATAGAAACCCTGTCTCTAAACAAACAAACAAACAAACAAACAAATAAATAAATAAATATTGGGTTCAACTTTAAGCAAAGGGAGGAATATTTCTTTGAGCAGTATTTCCCTTGTATTAATTATCCTTTTGCTTGAAAGCAAGATCCAGTACAGGCACCAAAACTACCCATAAAAACCCTGTCTCTAAATAAATAAATAAATAAATAAATAAATAAATGAATGAATGAATGAATGAATAAATAAATAAATAAATAAATAAATAAATAAATATTGAGTTCAACTTTAAGCAAAGGGAGGGATCTTTCTTTGAGAAGTAGTATTTCCCTTGTATTAATTATCCTTTTGCTTGAAAGTAAGTTACTAAATCTACTGTGCTATGCTAAAAATTTTGGGCACATACTGTATGTCTAACAGTATGCAAAGTCATGTGTCTCACATATACTCTATTTCCTTTTTATGTTTATATTTATCATTATTTAAAAAAAAAACACCTTATCCATTCCCTGTAATGTGCTTTGGAATTACTACCATCCATTTAAAAATAATCATACTATGACAAGTCTTTCATCATGAAGTTGCATTATAGGTGCATTACAAATGTTTAATCCTCCAAGACTTATTATGACCTCTCACTGGTTTCTATAACTCAGTTTTTTTTTTCTTCAAAATATTTATATTTATTTAGTGTTTGTGGTGTGTGTGTGTGTGTGTGTGTGTGTGTGTGTGTGTGTGTACCAAATGGGAGTGTTTATGTGTGTTCAGGTACTGCAGATGCCTGCAGAGGTCACTAGATGGCATTGGGTGCTTGAGAGCTGGAGTTAACAGGTGGTAGTGAGGTGCCCAGTATGGGTATTGTGAAACAAACTCTGGTTCTCTGAAGAGCAGTAAACACTTTTAAGCGCTGAGACATCTCTCTTATTCACAATTCAAAATTTGTGTAACATTTTTGATACTACTCTATAGTGTCTGTTCTCAAGAAAGCAACACTTGTTTAAATAGATGATGCTTCACAGTAGGACACTGATGACTGACTTACAAAATCCATTTATTTTTATTTTTTTATTTTTTAATTTAAGAAGTTTTTTTATTCATTTTACACACCAACCACCGATCTCTACTCATCACTCTTACTGCCACCCTCCAACCTCCCCCCACCTACCTATCCTCCCATTCCCTCCTTCAAAAGTGTAAGGGCTCCCATGGGGAGTCAGCAAAACCTGCTACATTTAGTTGAGGCAGGACCAATGCCCCCCCGCCCCCCCCGCTGCATTTAGGCTGAGCAAGGCATCCCACTATAAGTAATGGGCTCCAAATAGCCAGTTCATGCACCAGAGATGAATCCTGATCCCACTGCCAGGAGCCCCTCAAGCAGACCAAGCTACACAACTGTCTCCCACATGCAGAGGGCCTAGTGCAGGCCCATGCAGGTTCTACAGCTGTTGGTCTAAAGTTTGTGAGTTCCTATCAGCTTGGTTCAGTTGTCTCTGTAGATTTCCCCATTATGATATTGCCCCCCCCAAACCTTGCTTATATATTTCCTCTTTCCTCTGTTCAACTGGACTTCCAGAGTTTGGCCTGGTGCTTGACTGTGGATCTCTATATCTGCTTCCATTGGATACTGGATAAAGGCTCTATGATGACAGTTAGGGTATTTACCAATCTGATTACAGGGGTAAGCCAGTTTAGGTACCCTCTCCACTAATGCTAGTAGTCTAAGGTTGGGTCATCCTTGTGGATTTCTGGGAATTTCTCTAGTACGAAGTTTCTCCCTAAATCCATAATATCTCCCTCTATCAAGATATCTCTTTCATTGCTCTCCCACTCCTTCCTTCCTCTAGCTCAACTATCCTGTTCCCTCATGTTCTCATCCCCCATTGTCTCCCCTCTATTGCCCCCCTCACCCCATGTTTACTCATGGAGATCCCATCTGTTTCCTTTCCCAAGATTATGCATACATTCCTCTCAGGATCCTCCTTCTTTTCTACCTTCTCTGGAACTATGGGTTGTAGTCTGGTTATCCTTTGCTTTACATCTAGTATCCACTTCTGAGAGAGTACATGCCATGTTTGTCTTTCTGAGTATGGGTTATGTCACTCAGGATGATACTTTCTAGTTCTATCCATTTGCCTGCAAATTTTATGATGTCATTTTTTTTATAGCTGAGTAATACTCCATTGTATATATATACCACATTTTTCTTATCCATTCTTTGGTTGAGGGGCATCTAGGTTGTTTACAGGTTCTGGCTATTACAAATAATGCTGCTATGAACATAGCTGAGCAAGAGTCCTTGTGGTATGATTGAGCAACCTTGAGTATATGCCCAAGAGTGGTATGGCTGGGTCTTGAAGTAGATTGATTCCCAATTTTCTGAGAAGTTTCCATATTGATTTCCAAAGTGACTGTACAAATTTGCACTTCAATCAATGGTAGAGGAGTGTTCCCTTTGCTCCACATCCTCTCCAACATAAGCTGTCATCAGTGTTTTTGATCTTAGTCATTCTGACAGGTGTAAAATGGTATCTCAGAGTCATTTTGATTTGCATTTCCCTGATGACTAAGGATGTTGAGAAATTCCTTTAATGCCTTTCAGCCATTTGAGTTTCTTATGTTGAGAATTCTCTATTTAGATCTGTAGCCCATTTTGTAATTGGATTATTTGGTATTTTGATGTCTAGTTTCTTGAGTTCTTTATATATTTTGGAGATCAGCCTTCTGTCAGATGTGGAGTTAGTGAAGATCTTTTCCCATTCTGTAGGCTGTTGTTTTGTCTTTTTTACCATGTCTTTTGCCTTACACAGCAGTTTCAGGAGGTCCCATTTATTAATTGTTTGTCTCAGTGTACTTTAAGTCTTTGAAGAAAGAAATTAAAGAAGATATCAGAAATGGAAAGATTTCCATGCTCATGTATACATATAACCAACATAATAAAAATGGCCATCTTACCAAAAGCAAACTACAGATTTAATGCAATCTCCATCAAAATCCCAAAACAATTCTTCACAGGCCTAGAAAGAAGAATACTCAACTTTGTATGGAAAAACAAAAACCCAGAATAGCTAAAAGAATCCTATACAATAAAGCAACTTCAGGAGGCTTCAGCATCCCTGACTTTAAGCTCTAATATAGAGCTTTAGTAATAAAAACAGCTTGTTATTGGCATAAAAACCAACATGTTGACTAATGGAATCAAACTGAAGACTCTGACATTAATCCATATACCTGTGAACACTTGATCTTTGACAAAGAAGCCAAAATTGTACAATGAAAAAAGAAAGCATCTTCAACAAATGGTGCTGGCATAATGTCATGGATGTCAACATGTAGAAGATTGTAAATAGATCCATATTTATCACCATGCACAAAACTCAAGTCCAAGTGGATCAAAGACCTCACCATAAATCTAATTTACACTGAACCTGATAGAAGAGAAAGTAGGAAGTAGTCTTGAATGCATTGGCACAGGAGACCACTTTCTATTGTTTTAATAAGACAGCAGAGAACAAGTATATAAGGCAGAGCTGGTAATTGGTTATACTCAGGTCTCAAGTATCATTCTGTTATTATGAGGGCATTTTCAACCTAAAGGTCATCTCTTATACAAAGGTTTTCTGAAGTTCTTTGTGACCTTCCCTCATGTGGCCTTCTTCATGTCTTTTCTCCATTATTTTTTTATTCCTGAAATTACTTGTAAATGTCATGTGTGTACATCCTTAAATCACTAATAATATCTATGTAATTAGTATACCCAGTGCACTTTCATTTTGTTATCTCTTGTTTGACTGACTAATTGATTAAATAAAAGGAATATATATACAAGTTCTTGGTATGGCTAACCCCACAGTTAATGCTGATGACCAAATATTACTGAACACACCAGCCATTTTTGATGTATAAAATTTATAATATTATTGTATTGTTGCATAATATTGCTAGGAATCAAATGAACCCAGATTCTCTGGAGGAGTAGATGGTGCCATTAAGCACTGAGCAATCTTTCTAGTCCCATAAAGTGCTTTTAAACCCTGACCCAGGAGAATGAGTCATAGATACAGCTCAGAAATATACCCATAAAATTACAGCATTTTTATTTAGTATCCAGTAGAATTTTTCATAGATTTCCCTTTAATAGTGGGAATGCAGAGTACAAACTTACAAACTTTGAAATGAGACTTTTATTTGAGGTTTTCCTTTAGGGGTCTTAAAGGTTGTAGAACAGAAGGAAAGGGTTCCAGATATTTGAATCCTCATAATAAATGTAATAGAAAACCACAAACCCGTCTATTATCACACTGTTGTAAAGAAAGTAGCCTCATATTGATTGAAGGCTGCTTGAATGGGCATGGTAATATAGAAGCCTAGGAAACTAAAATTGAAATAGATCCATATACAGTTCCATCAAAGCCATGCAAGGGAGAACTACATCTTAGAAAATGAAAGGTATGGTTGAAAAAGTTTACTCTAGGTCAAAGATCTATTTCTACTATGAAAAAGGAATAATCCATAAATCATAGCATGTCTATATTTATTGAAAACTGGTATATATTCTCTATTATTTATGTGAATATAATTGAAACAATAGGTTTTTAAAAATTTATCTGCTGAAATTTACCAACTTGTAAAATAAATCACAAGTTATTTGAAAAAGTACATACTGTGTCAAAGGTCCCTAGAATGAACACGGAAAAAATATCTGAACATGACTTCCACTATAAAAGAAAGATTTCAAATATTTCATAAATGCTCTCTATATTACCTGCATCAGCAACACAGCTGGAGAAAATTACTGTGGAAACAAGGTAAGACCTCTCATACAGAGAATGATCTGGAAGCAATAGTCCAATAGTTCATGTAAGCTGTATTGTTTGTGCCCGGATGAATCTGAGCTGACAGAAAGAATATCATTGAAAGCCAACAGAACTGTTATATCCATATTTATGAAAAATGAAGTACTTAGGTGAAATACACCTAACAGGAATGGCTAAAAACTGAAACATAAGTTTTATGCCCTGACGTTTTTTTACTCATTTGCTACAATTAGAATTATTAAGCAACCGACAGGTTTTATCTTTGTTGTATCCTAGCGATTATATAATCAACAGAATTTAGTTGTGTGCACAGTTTTGCTTCCATACAAATAAAGGTTTATTCATATTTTAACATAAAGAAGTACTTGTTAGCTATAAAGTGATTGTTTGCATGCTCATATAATGTGTGGAGAATTTTAGTTCTTGTTGGACTATGAAAAAATAAGAACTTAGTTAAAAGAAAATTTCCCTTGGAAAAAAATGATGAAATTTAGTATTTGCTGTCTTTGTTTAAGATGTTCCCTTTAGAGCTATCTACATCCTTCTATGGTTGTTTACAGCATCCAACCACAGTTAATCTCTCTGTTTAGTGGACATAGATATTTTTGCAATGCTATGAATTTTGCTGGTTGCCAGATCATTAATGGGTATGAATTATGCAATATACTTCTCCTGTGCCAACAAAGGAGAAGCCAGCAGGGAAGATTGGCCTGAAAATAGACAACATGTGACAATAAAAGACAAATTATTTCATTTGAAAGACCAATTAAGAATTAGAAATAATTCATGATCAGATGGTTGTGTGTGGCAGATATGCTGCCATGGAATGATTTGAAGAGGATAAAGACAAAGATCACTGGGTTTGTAATCCAGACTTTGGGAGCTCTGAGTTCCGTGTCTGTTTTCTTTCTCCCAAGTTAAGATGTTAGCCTAGTCAACATTATATACAAACTACAAGATTATAGACTCAGAACATTTTTTCTGAAAAACAGCAACAACAAAACATGCTGCATTTAAAGCACTTTCTGGTAATATCATTTTAAATGTATGCTAAAGTTCTAGTGGTGTATTTTGCTTTTGATGCTATTTCTACTGATAATATAACTCTTTCTGGATTTGAGAGTAAAACAATGAGAGATGAACAATGCTTCTTCCTAGGCAAAATGCCAATTAAAACCTTTTTAGCTTGAAGTGATCCTTTGTTTTAAGTGAATATTACTTACAGTTTGTCCATTTTACTTCTAAGTTTCCACCTATAAGTGGAAAAAGCTCTTATTGTAAATATACATATAGCTTGAAAGTTTTGTATGGGTGTATGTGCTGATGTACATAGGTTCTGTCACATACCAACTGAATGAAGGCATATTAGTTATGGATGGAATTCTGTCTCCAAATCTATAGACTGAAGTCTAAAACTTGGTACCTCATAATGTAAGTTTTTATAGAAAAAGGGTGAAGAAGATAAAACTAGTTGGAATGAGGGGATTAGGATGCATGTAATCCACTGTGAATTGTATCTTCATTAAAAAACAAAAACAAACTAAAAAGGAAATGTAGGTAACAAAATCCTTGTTGGGAAATAGTTAAAACAAAATGTCTCTTGGAAGTCTCTTCACAGAAGAAGTAGAAACATAGTTTATCAATGAATGAACACTTATTATCTAGAATGTGAAGTGCACCACAGCAATCTGCTGAAATATTCCAAGGTTGAAATAAGGTTCAGCCTTTAGTAAACCCAACGAGATACTACCTATTGCAAACATCAAGGTAAATGATAACTATTTGTCAGCAAGGGGACTTCACTGCCTATTTGCCACACATTATTTACTCTCATCTACCTGGTAATTAGGATGGTTGTCTAAATTAGTTAACAGAATTTCTGAGGACTCACATTTTTATGATGCATGTGTGTTGCAAATGGAATAAAGTATTCACAGAAGTTAGATTCTACTCTCTCAGAGAAGTTGAGAGGTAGTGTGCTTTCACCCTGATGTTTCCATTTTTGAAGACATGGTTTCCAGGATCTTAACAACTTTTTTAGTGATAGAGAGAAACACATTTCAGAAGGAGGTTGTACTTATACTTCCTATGTCTACAGGAAATGAAAGAAGGAAAAGATGGGGAGAGAACCCTTATGCCTTGGCTCAAGAGAGTTAAGCTTCATTGTTAATTTCTATCTGTCTTTGAAGTACCCTATACAGAGGAACAGTACTCCCCAAAGTCACACATAGACAGAGATCAGAATGATATGACAAAGTCAAGAGAAGCAAATTGTCTATGAAATACAAGCCACCAGGAGAGAGACTTGTGGGCAGATGGCTCCCTCACTGAGATGGTTGGTGTCAAAGTCCTTCATTTTGGGGTTCTCTGAAAATACAACTCTAAAAAATCAAACTCAATCTTTATATTTCAATATCTTTTCAAGTGACCAGACTTTGGAAGCATAAGCATTTGAAAAAGGCTACTGTAACTATATTAATTACAGAAAATTGTTCAGAAGATTAAATAAGTTAGAATACATGAGGCACTGGGCAAAGAGCCTAGGGCAGAAACTATGTACTGTAACTGCTATATCCTGGAGCCTCCTCCATGTGGATGTTGAAGTCTTGTTTACAACATGTGAAGTAATTGCATGTAGCTTGTCCATACTCTCATATGCTTTGAGATGTCTTTAGATGATGATGTAAGTAGCTCTTTTCCTCTGTTGTTTAGGGAATAAGGATAAGAGAATCCTGTATCTGTTCTGTACAATCATATTTCAATATATTTCCGAACTTCCCAGGAAAATTCAAGGAGCAACAATAATTACCTAAGAGGGTCATAGTAAAAGAAAGCATAAAAGTTGAATAAGAAAGGATAATGAGTGGTGAAGAGTATTAAAAGCTTGTTATAAAAAAAAGCTTATTATATTCAGGTATGGAATAGTCAGAGTAAAAAATTGAAAGACAATATCCCTTTTTGTCTGAGATAGTCCTTCGTGCCCTCAAAAGAAGTCTTCTCTGTTGTAAATACAATTAATATTCATATGTGAGCTAAGTCATAGATGGCTTATAACATCTTTAAGATGTCCTTTGCCATTTTATTTTCTCTCTGTGAATTGACACTTTAGCATTATCTGAGAAGGGAACTATAAAAACAAGGGGTAGAAAATACTCCTTAATAAATGAGTGACTAGGGCAAAAAAAGGAAATAAAACAACAGCAAAGTGTTTCTTAGAAAGCTGCCCTGCAATCACAACTGGGAGCCTCTTTACTTTTGAGTGACTTGCTGCAAATTAAAGAAAGCCAGAGAATAAACTGTTTTCCACAGTGATGCTCTAATGAATTAAAACCGGCAGCACTGGATATGGGGATTAACTCTAGAGGGGAAGGATAAGCTTGACAGCCTAGCAGTTTAGGTCTGAGACCACCTTTAGGTCTAAGGGCTAAGTAAAAGTCCAGATACTGAAATTTCAGGGGCAGAAATGGATATGATAAAGCAACTTTATTTTTCTTTTTTTTTAAAGTACTTTTATGTTTTATAATATAATATATTATAATATAATGACATTATTTCCCTCTTTCCTCCCTCCAACCCTTCCAAAGACCCACGGCTTACTCTCTTTCAAATTCATAGCTTTTCCATTAATTTTTATTACATTCAGTGATTTGAAAGAAAATAGCCCCCAAAGGGAGTGGCACTATTAGGAAGCATGGCTTTGTTGGGGTAGGTGTGGCCTTGTTAGAGTAAATGTGTCACTGTGAGGATGGGCTTTGAGGTTTCCTTTGCTCAAGATATGCCCAGTGTCTCAGACCACTTCCTGTTGCCTGTTGGTCAAGATGTAGGACTCTGAGCTCCTTCTCCAGCTCCATGCCTGCCTTCATGCCACCATTTCATACCATGATGGTAATGGACTGAACCTATGAAAATGTAAGCCACCCCAATTAAATGTTTTCCTTTATAAGAGTTGCTGTGGTCATGGTGTCTCTTCACAGTAATAGAAACCCCTAACTAAGACAGAAGCTGGTACTGGGAACTGGGGTTTACTGTGACAGGCCTAACTATGTTTTTTGCTGTAAGATTGTAGCTCCAGGAATGTCAGAAGGTACACCCATAATTACTCACCAATGTGACTGCTCAACATGAGCTGAACAGGAGCAACAACAGACATCCAATGGAGATAGGGGAAAGACCACTAGGTCTCAACACTACACAAAGAACTACAGGCAACCTAGGAATGTTGAGATCAGGAGAAATCGTCTTCCCCAGGGAAGAGCACACCAATTGGTTAATGAATACCAAAGGGTCAGCCCTGAAAACATGCATACAAGTTACAAACTAATTTGTTGCTTTACTTTTTAAGTTGGTGTTTTAAAAGAATGCATGTATATAATTCCTTCTGATCACATTTTATCTTCACTTTATTCCCTTCTCATCTGCAAATTCTTTGTCTTACTACATTTTATTTTTCCAATTTAAACAACTTTTAAACATTATTATTCTTTGTATTATTTTGATTTTTTTTAGAGATAGATTATTATTCTTTGTAGCAGTCCTGGCTGTCCTGGAACTCACTTTGCAAACCAGACTGGCCTTGAACGCATAGAGATCTGCCTGACTCTGCCTCCCTAGTGCTGGGACTAAAGGTGCATGCCACTACCACCTGGCTATTTTTATTATTTTTAAAAATTCTGTTGAGATTATCATTAGAATATTTTCTCCTTCCTTTTCCTCCTTCCAAACCCTTCTATATACCTTATCCTACTCGCCGTCAAATACATGGCCTTTCTTTTCACTAATTGTTATTGCATGCATATATATACACATATACATATATATATACATATATATAATATATATATATGTATATATATATATATCCTAAGTATAGCCTGCTAAATCTGTATAATCTGTATAATATTACTTGTATATATATGTACTCATGGCTGACCATTTGGCATTGCACAACCAGTTGATGAAGAGCACCTCTTCTCTCCAACCCCTATCATGTTTTCCCACCCCACTCCCTCTCAAATCTCAAATTCATAGTCTCTTTTTCTTTAATTACTTTACATTGCTCTGTCCGTGTGTGTGTGTGTGTGTGTGTGTGTGTGTGTGTGTGCCGCTGAGTCTGTTGAGTGTTGCTTTTAGGTATATATTTTTATAGCTAAGCGTTTGGTACTGGATAGGCCACCAGGCAATTGGGTAGCACATTCCTGTAGGACACTAATTCTATTTCTGTCACCAGTCATTACTTGTTTGCAGGTCTTCATCTCTGGATTTGATTTCCCTCATCTACATTGAGTTGTTAACTGGTATTTTCATTGTTCATTCTTGTTTAGGTTGCTGGATTGTTGAGGTTTCATGGGTAGAGCTTTTCTGTCATCATAGAAGACACAAATTTTCATCAAACTTCCTTGTCTTACAATTACAATCCCTCATCTCAGTCTTACAGTCTTTAGCTCTTTCTCCCATATTGTACCCTGAATTTTAAAAGTAGAAGTTGTATGGTAGAAGCATCAGTTGTGGCTTGGTAAATTATGGTCACATGCCCTCTGCATTTTAACTGGTTGTAGTTTTCTATAATAGTCTGTCTGTGGCAGAAAATGAGTCTTCTTGATGAGAGGTGAGAGTTGAAATTTCTATGGGTATATGGATAAGTATTTGGAATGTAGTTAGGAACTATACTTGTTTCAATCAGTGACAGAATTTTTGATTTCTCCTTTGAACAGGCCTTAAATCCAATTAGACAGCTGTTGGTTACTGCCTAGATATTAGTGCCACCATTATACCTTTAGGACATCTTGCCATGCTGGCATTGTTACAGTTCATAAGTGCCAATGAGACAAATTTATTCTTATATCATTTAAAGAAATTATCACAAATGATGCTTCTATGAATATAGTTGAGCAAGTGTCCTTGTGGTAGGATGGAACATCCTTTGGGTATATGCCCAGGAGTGGTATAGCTGGGTCTTGAGGTAGACTGATACCCAATTTTCTGAGAAACCACTCTATTGATTTCCAAAGTGGCTGTACAATTTTGCACTCCCATCAGCAGTGGAGGAGCATTCTCCTTGCTCCACAGCCTTTCCAGAATAAGCTATCATTTGTTTTTGAGCTTAGCCAATGGTCCCACTTATTAATTGTTGGTATTAGTGTCTATACTACTGGTGTTCTATTAAGGAAGTTGTCTCCTGTGTCAGTACGTTTATATGTGACAGGTAGTATGATCTATTTGTGGGACCTAACAATGGGAGGGAGCAGGGGCTGTCCCTAATGCTTCAACTGGCTCTTGGGCACCTACTCCTCAGACTGGATTACCTTGCCCAGCCTAAATACAAGGGGAGGTGTTTAGTCTTACCATTTCTTGATATGCCATGCTTTGCTAATACACATGGGTTGCCTGTTCCTTTCTGAAAAGAAACAGAGGAAGAGTGGATGGGGTGGGGAGGGAAGCAGAGGCAGCGGGGAGTGGAAGGAGAAGAGGGAGGGGAAACTGTGGTTGGGTTGTAAAACATATTAAATAAATAAATAACAGAAATTATCACAAGGCTAACAAGATGGCTGAGTGAATAAAGGCACTTGCTGCCCAGCCTGAAGATCTGAGCTCAATCTTTAGGATCCACATGGTAGAAAGAATCATTAACTGTCTTCTGACTTTCAGAAATGCACTGTGTCTCCCAATACACATACACACACACACACACACACACACACACACACACACACACACACACACATATACAGACAAACGAATAAATGAATGTAATAAAGATACATTGTCAAAGGACTGAATACATCAGCCATTATCTTGATTGTGCATCAGCCATTCGTTTACGACAAAGCCTTTACCAATAGAAATATCACAATTCACTCTAAGACCAGATAATGATTACCACTTAAAAAAAATCAGTGAAGTCTTTTAAATTAAGGAATGCACTTTTAATACACGTAACGCTACTGCATGTTCAGTGGAAAGCAATGTACTATGATCACTATTTATGCTCCGGCAAAAACTGTTAAAAATATGTGATCTGTCACCCAAAGTACTTATTTGGATGCAGTTACCCGAATGCAACTTGAAATCAATAACTCCAGTGTGTACTTCTATTTTTTAATTTCATTTACCTGGATCTGAATTTTAGCATTGGTAGTAAAAATGTTGTTTACTGCTCATGTGCTTTGGCCACGCCTTGCAAGTCGTCACAGAGGCTTCTCGGTACAACAAAGGTGAAGGGACATGTCAGTACTAGTGTACCCTCTGTGACCACCCACGTTAGCATCCTCTCAGGTCAGCCTTTCTCACAGAAGCTCCCTCCCCACTGGCACCTCTTCTTTCCACTCAGACTTTGTTTTCTCTAGCACACTTTTCCCTTGCAGTGAGCTGGCCATGCTCTTGCACTTCACACAAGTTGTATGAAAAATTTCTGTATGCATAGTGACATAACATTTGCAGCCTGTCGAGAGGTAGTTCAAGATATTTTTGTTTTCTGTAATAAGGGGTTTCCATATGCTAATCTGACTCTTGCTTTATAATTCAAATTTGATGGTATGAGCTAAGGGTTTTCAATCAAATCTACTGAATCTTGTTTACTTTTAAAGAGAAGATGCTGTCAGAGCTGAACCCTCAGTGGGAAAATTAACATTTTTTTTAACGTGGGGTTTTATTCTTTATAAACCCTTACACAGCCTTGGTGCAGGGAGGAGGGGCTTGGACCTGCCTCAACTGAATGTACCAGGCTCTGCTGACTCTTCATGGGAGACCTTGCCTTGGAGGAGGTGAGAATGGGGGTGGGTTGGGAAGGAAGGCTGAGGAGAGGGGCGAGAGGAGGGAGGAGAGGGGCATTTGTAATTGGTATGTAAAATGAACAGAAAATTTCTTAATAGTAAAAATAAAAAGAGACAATAATCCTGGTTTCCCATATTTCTTTCCCTTGCTCTATTCTATTTTTGAGCAATTTTCCCTTGGATGTTATCTGTTTCCGTTGACTATGTGAGACTAGTGGAGCCAACATAAAATGACGCATTAAATTATATTTGGATCAAACTATTATATTAATTGTAAATTGTTTCAGAATAAAAACAAAATACAATAAAAGGATATAGAATCCACATATGTTAGTTAGGTGTTAGGCTCTGTAAGCATCTTATCTAGTTTTTTTTTTTTTTTTTTTTTTTTTTTTTGGTTTTTTGAGACAGGGTTTCTCTGTGTAGCTTTGCGCCTTTCTGGAACTCGCTTTGGAGAACAGGCTGGCCTTAAACTCACAGAGCCTGCCTCTGCCTCCTGAGTGCTGGGATTAAAGGCATGCGCCACCACCGCCCCACATGCATCTTATCTAGTTAAAGTCAACACCTCTATAAGGCAATTGTCTGGTATTTCTCTTCACAAAGAACCCATGAGTTAGGGAGATTAAGTAAGTCTGCCTGTTCAAAGTCACAGAGTAAGCTCAGCCTGGCTTCAAGGCTTCGCTATAGCATACCACTTTAGCTTTGTGTGCAAAAGGAATGAAAAGTGCAGTCCACATTTACTACCTCAAATGGCTATGGCACTTATTCTTTCCCTAAGAATAATAGTTCAGAAGCAAGCTCTTGGATGAAAAGATCCATCTTTAATTTCCTTATTGATTACTAATTTGGTAGTACCTTAAAAACACCATTATGATTTCAATACATGTACTGTGTGAATATTTATAGAAATGATATCTCTGAATACGATTTATAAATTCTAGTGTCATATAAATTAAAATTTTAATTTGATTACACATATTACCACAGAGGATGATCCCTTCATGAGTAAATCAAATAAATATCATAAACATGAAAAGTTGATTTTAATTTGTTCGGCAGTTTTATAAGTCACATTATGCCAAGGGATCACAAAACACAGTCTCTCAGGACACTCATCTTATTCTTTCTTTCTCTATTTTTTATTAATTTTATGTACCAACCACAGTTCCTCCTCCCACCCTCCTTCTTCTTCTTCTTGCCTCCCCCTGACCCTCCTATCTACTCTTCCAAAAGGGTAAGGCCTTCCATGAGGACCAAGCCTCTCCCTCCTGCATCAAGGATGAGCAAGGTGTCCCACCATAGAGAATGGGCTCCAAAAAGCCAGCTCATGAACCAGGGATGGATCCTGACTCCACTGCCAGAGGTCCCTCAAACAGACTAAGCTACACAACTGCCTCCCACATGCAGAAGGCCTAGTTCGGTCCCATGCAGGCTCCACAGCTGTCAGTCTAAAGTTCGTGAGTTCCTACAAGCTTGGTTCAGTTGTCTCTGTAGGTTTCCCCATCATGATCTTGACCTTCCTTGCTCAGAGAATTCCTCTTTCCTCTCTTGACTGGATTCCCAGAGCTCGGCCTGGTGCTTGGCTGTGGATCTCTGCATCTGCAACCAACAGTTCCAATCATCTTATTCTTTAGGATGAATCCTACATTTTTTTCTTCTAAGTATCAGCATAGTAATTAATTATTTTCTACATTGAGGTATGAATTTTGTTATATACTCATTCTGAATTTATATGTTCTTTTTATAAACTTATAAAAGTTAAAAATTTAATGTTCTCAATATTTTGTAGTTTATTTGTTTAATTTAATTCCAGAAAAGAAATTTAGATTAAAAATCTTTCACCATTTCTAGATTTTACATTTTTTTAATGAAGAAGGAAAAATATAAATATAGAATATAAAATATGAAGTATGTATACTTTATAAATATATGAATAATATCAGCAAAGAAATATATGCAATATTGTATTCATCACTCCTTAGAGATGTATGTTTTATTATATCAGCTAAATATTGTGGTTCTTCTTTCAATAATGTGATTTACTATTATAAGAATTACACTTCCTTTTTTTGCTTTTTTTAATTACAATTCTATACATAATGATTTATGGTTGACAATTATTTTGAAATACAATTATTAATATGGTAGCTATACTTAAAGATATTTGTTAGTTTATATTGCCTACATGAATAAATTATTTTATCAATATTTAGCTTAATATAAAGACCTATGATTTGTAACTGAAAGTTACAAGCTTGTAGTGTATGTTCCTACAAACAAGAATTGTTTTGTTCACTTTCCAACATAAGGGGTGTAGCTGAGAGCTTCACAATCTGATCCACAGGCATCAGGCAGAGGGAGAGACACTGGGCATGGAGTGAGTTTTAAAACCTGAAAGCCCACCTCTAGCAACACACTTTCTCCAACAAGGCCCTATCTACTCCAACAAGGCCACACATTCTAGGCCTTCAAATCCTCAAACTGTTCTCCTGTGCAAAGCAACCTCCACTGGAAAATTGTTTCCAAAGTAGAGTAAGAACAGAGTCAATGCAAAGGCTAATCTATTTCTGTCATGTTCTAGGTGGCTTTTAGAACTATCAAAAGGCCATACGGATAAGGTAGTGTTCCAAGCACTTTTAAGTATGAAGTAAAGCCGTGTACTACAGGGAATTACTCTAGTTTTAATGGTGTCAGGTTACTAATAATCTTGCTGTCATTTTATCTTGCCAGTCCCTTAGTGCTCTGGGTTTGGCTTATTCTGTCAAGTTTTCAATCCAGACTATATTATAGATTGTACTCGAATAGCAGCTTAGATGCTACAGTCAGCATTCTGGCCTTTGAACTTCATTTTTTATTTCATTTAGACAGAATCAATACACCGTTTAAACTGTAAAGCTCCTTCTATATAAAGAGAGAAGAAAGATATAAATTAGAAATGCAAATAGGAAACTTTTTTTCTTTTTACAGTTGATCCTTTATTGATACTAAACAGAATAAGTGGTACATGAAAAAATATACTGGCAAAACCTTGCCCCTCTGAACCACTGATTATTGTCTCGATTGGTTTGTTAAGACTAATCATGAGCTGAAGAAAATTGGAATGTTTTAATATGGAGTGGGATTTGTTCTTCATTTTACAACATTAAAGCACCCACTAAGTGCTTCATAGCGCTTGAGACATATTAAGAGGATCTTGGAGTACAGTAGCCCTTTCATACGTCAGTAATATCTTATATTCGGTACTTATAGTTGGTGCCTGAAACCACGTATATTATTAGAGCTAAATATATACTAAAGTTTCCGATATGGACACATTACAAAATTTAATTTGCAAATTAGGCACAGGAAGAGATTGACAATAACTCTTAATGGAACAACATACTGGCATAAAGTTATTTAAACTGATGAATTATTTATTTCTAGACTTTGAAATTTAATACTTTTATCCTCTATTAAGAAAACTAGCTCTTCAATGTGACTCAACAAATTTTTAACAGAATGCTGCCTAGTACAATAGCAAATTTTATTAAAATATTTTCAATGAATGCTAAATTTAACGTTGCTGCATTATTAGAATCTATTATAGTTACAACTGCTGCAATTAATTTTGAAAAAAATAAAATGAGTAGTTATCATTGCAGATGACACAAAGTAAAAATTAAAAGAAGGAAATAAAATAAATTAGTATTGCTAGCATTCTGAATGTCCAAATTTGGTATTAAATATAAATACGTTACTCTGTTAAAGCAATCTATGAACTTAATAGGACATCCTCCAGGTACTATCTTGTATATCCATCTGATTATCTCACTTAAATTCTTATAGAGAAATAGCTTGACTAAATAGCTACAAATTTTCTGAAAATGAAGAGTAATAGCGGTAATATACCTTGCCCCTATAGCATACCTAAGAATGATTACTATAATTCCCAGTGACAAATCTGATGCCTGTAGTAAATCTTTCGTCATAAAATGAGCCAACCTGCGTGAACTCATAATATTGAGATTTATGGGTAAAGAGTTGTTTACAGTTGAAATACATTGTGGGGTTTTACTAGAGTTTTATTCAACCATTAGTCATCAGGCAATGTACGTTTTCTCAGTTTCTATTCTTGGCCGAGCTCAGCTCTCTTTGTGAAATTCACCAACGAACAGAAAGAAAAAAGTTCTGCCTTTGTGAGCTGCACATTCTCCTGGGATTTATGCAGGGAACTAATTAAAGTTATTATAGTAATCTCAGGGGCGATGCCGTCCAGAAGTGCCCCAGGGGGAATGCACTGATGTCACCTGACACAGGCAAGGACAGTGCCTGACTCCAGTCTCTCTGATTCATATTTATAAGCTATAGCTATATGTAAGTTTGGGAGACCTGGAAGTTAATCCATCATCTCATTTGAGGACATCACTCTGTTCTCCCCTGGGAGCTTGTGGACGTCTTTAGTAAAACTAATTTGATTTATCCAGGTAGAGCCACTGTCTTTTTCCTTGCTTCACCTTAACCTACAACCAGCATTTATGAATACAATGATTTAGACAAAGGACTGTTCTAAAAATTGTTAAGATAAATTATGATGTTAACAATGCATAAACTATTACAGCACTGATTAAAAAGCATGAGTTGTAATAATGGAATTCAATGCTTTAAAATTTGTTCAAATAAATATATTTAATACAAAAGGCTTCAGTAAACATAAGTCATTTAAATCATGTTGCTGGAAAAATTGTAATTGTCCATGGGTAGAAGGAGGGGGATTGTTGAATTTTCTAACTTAAGCATTGTTTCATAATGTATTTCCAATGAGTCAAATATCTTAATTTGAAAACCATTTTTTAAAGTACAAAAAACAGGAAGATTTACTTGCAATTATTTCTAAGCATTACACAAAATCCAGGTGCATATAGAAATGACTATTGGATCCAATTATACCACGAGTGTTCTTTCCTTTTTTTCCTTTTATGTGTATGGATGCCTTATCTGCATATATATTTATACACGGTTTGTGTGCATGATGCTCAAGGAAGTCAGAAGAGAGCAACAGATCCCCTGAGAATGGAGTCATATATGGTTGTAAGCCATAGTGGAGGTTCTGGGAATCAAATTATGGCTCTCTGCAAGAGCAGCCAGTGCTCTGAATCACTGATCCTTCTCTCTAGCCAACGCAAGTTTTCTTCATGGGGAAGCCCAAATCCCGTGGACTCTGGTTAACAGAGAAACTCCCAGCTGTCCAAAATGTTGAGAGGAAGTATCAGTGGCATACTCAGTGATAATTGGGATATCTCTATCATCCTTCCTCTCCCCACCCTGATGCTCAGGTAACATCAAGAAGCACGGGTCAGGGGAGACAAAATTAAAATGATTTTTTCTGGTCATGACAGGACTATTGCCTATATGATCTTTAGACACCTTTTTTATTGCTTGCACAAGACCTATAAATGATCAAGATGCTTAAATTTCTAGGAAAGGGAAGTGGGTTCAAGAAGCTCCACCCCTCATCAAAGAGATAAGTATAGTTGATGGCTTCTGGTGGAGGGGTAATTAGGTTTTATTAAGAGTATAGGGCCTGGTAGATTGACCATGGTCCAGTCACACATCCCTGAATAATAGACAGTACAAACTGACCTTGATAAGTTAAAAACAAAAAAAAGGAAAGGACATGGAACCCAGGGTGACATAGAAAGGGGAGATGTGTCTGAGAGGAGTCAAGAGGAGGAGTGGCAGTGAATATTATCAAAATTCATTGTATGAAATTCTCAAAGAATTAAGAAAATACTATATTAAGATGATCATCCCTGATAACATACATGCAAGTAACATCATATGGACTCAACAGATTATATTTAGGAGTGCATATGTATGAGACAGACAGACAGACAGACACACACCTGTATATATATGTATATAACAATTAATGAGAAAAAGAAGCCATGAATTTGAAAGAGAGGAAGGGTATTTGGGAGCATTTGGAGGGTTAAAAGGAATGGAAGAAATATTGTGTAATTATATTATAGTCTCAGAAATAATAAAGTAAAAAGAAAGGCAAAATAAAAACAAACAAGAAGTTATATTATAATATGTATGATAAGATATATATTAAAATGAGGCTTAGTGGCTGCTGTTTTGGGTGCTTTTCATTCTATGATTTCTTTGCATCAGTGATTATCCTCTGATGAGCTTAGGTATATTTTATTTTGATGTTTACTTTTTAAAAATACCACTGTATACTTATTTTTTGCTGTTAGTTTTTCAAATTTTTTTTGTTGGTTTTTTGTTTTTTGGGACAAGGTTTCTCTGTGTAGCTTTGCGCCTTTCCTGGAACTCACTTGGTAGCCCAGGCTGGCTTCAAACTCACAGAGATCCACCTGTCTCTTCCTCCCAAGTGCTGGGATTAAAGGCATGCGACAGCACCACCCAGCTAGTTTTTTAAAAAATATTTTAAAGGAATAGACTCTATCTTTTGTATTTATTTTATTTTGCCTACTTGTATATCTGTACATCATGTGCATCCAGTGCCCATAAAGGTCAGAGGTGGGAACCGAATCCCCTAAACAGGACTATTGGAACAGTGTAATCCACCATGTGAGTGATAGAAATCAAACTACGATCTTTTGGAAGAACAGCTAGTGCTTTTAACCATTGAGACATCTCCCCAGACTCCATTAAATATGGCCAGGATATTTAAATAAATAAAATCTTACCTGTGTACACAATTCTACACAATCTTTAATCATCCACAAAGGGAAGGTAAATTTTCAGTTTTGCAAGATTATCATATATATATATATATATATATATATATATATATATATATATATATAATCTCAATTTTCTGTATAAAAAGGATATTGATACATTTAGAAAATTAGGATGTGGTAGGCAATTATTCTTGGCCATCTTTCCCTCTGATCAGCACTGAATCAAAATAGTCTTTCCTTTCTTATAATAAATAGTGTGTGATTTTCTGATTCTGTATCAAAACATTCAAGTAAAAAAATGAGAAATTGTATAGCAATAAACAGGGGGATATTCTTTTACATGTACATGAAGTATTGTAACCATTTTCTGTGGTGATATTTTATTTATGCTGAAATATGGTGATATTTCATTTGTATGTTAATAAATAAAGTTTGCCTGGAGATCAGAGGTCATAGCAAGCCATGAACAAAAGTCAAGTGGTGGGAGCACACACCTTAATCTGATCACATGGCAGGCAGAGTCTCTGTGTGGTCAAGGACACAGCCGAGCGTGGTGACACATGCCTTTAATCCCAGTACCAACCATAGAGACCTGGAGGTCTGTATAGACAGGCAGTGATGAGGAAGTGAAGTGGCTGGGCTAAGAGCCAATGAGAAGGCAGAACAGCAGGGCAATAAAGGCACAGGTTAGACAGGAGGAAGCTGGTTCTCTTGGGAAGCTATGGGGGCATGGTGAGCTAAGGTTAGTTGATGGCTATCACTATTTCTCTGATCTCTACAGCTTTCACTCCTGTATTTGGCTCTGTGTTTCTTATTTAATAAGACTGTTTAGAAATTCTTCTAAAATTTTCTAATTTAAAAATAAAGTTGGTGGTCATCTTGTGTATTCTGGCTAAATGTAATGAAATTCTGTTATCAGTACTGGGGACTGAACTCAGGTCCGGGCAGATTGGATAAGCACTATCCCATTCACTTCAAACTCCAGCAAGCAATGACTACCAGTGGATAAACTTTCAATAGCTTTTAAGATTTATTTAATCTTGGGGCTAGAAAGATGACTCAGTGGTTAAGACCATGCGCCATTTTTTTTCCCAGAGGATCTGAGGTTTGTTCCTAGCTCCCCCATGAGTCAACTCATTACCGCTTGTAATTTCAGCTGCAGAAATTCTGACACCCTATTCTGGCTTCTGAGCACACATGTGCTCCGGTGTACATATTCACTCACAGTCACACAATATACATAATGGAAAATATAATAAAGCTTTAAAAAGTTTTTTTTTTTTATTAAGATTTACTCCCTTCCAAGATAACCATGTTGTCACTTTCTATTAGGGAATAATCATTGCATACTATGAACAGTTGCTGTACAGGTTTTGTTCTCAGAAACTGAAGTTCAGTGATGATAATCATAGATGCAGCTAGCATGTCTCTGGGTAGCTAATGGTGCTACTCTGAAGAAAGATGAATATTTTAATTTTGTAAAAATGAATTCTCCTCTTTATCCTTTGTTACTCAACAAAACACGTTCAGCCCATTTGAATTATCTTGTTTACAGAAGAGGTGTGTTGGCTCAGTTCCAGTGGTGGCACATTTTATGTTAAAAGATTTTGTGCACTGCATAATCAGTTTAATTAGTAATTTTCTCACCTAAGTTGATTCAGCTTTCAGGCTGATCTTTCAAAAATGTTAATCAGATCATGTTTTCCCTGTGTTTAAAATTTCTACCGATGTCCAAGGTTTCAGATATTTAATCCGATTTTCAATGCTCTTATATCTCTTGTCAACTTCTCAGCTCTTTATATGAGTTGCTACTTACCTGCTTTTATTGTTTCATTCCCTAGCTTCCAATGCTTATTTACCACAGTTGTTTTCTTTCTAGAAAAAAAAAATTGGTTTGAGTCACTTTCACTCTAACTCTTCCATCATTCTCCTAAAATTGATCCTACTTTGAGTTTTTCTAAATTACTGTATTATTATTTCTTATCACCAAGGTTTAAGAACCTTTAGTTAAAACCTAGGGATTCTTTTTCTGAACGGTTTTCCAACCCTTTTTTTTTGAGGGGGAAACATATTTTATTAATTGCTTGATCTGCCATTATAATTTTGTTCTTCATTTTCATTGTATAATGTTGACCACATGTCAAAAATATTTTTATATTTTTTTCTATACAAAGTATACAAAGAAAAGAGTAATTTAGTCACAGCTATTTTTTTCTAGTAGGATAAAAGAAACAAAATTCAATCCTTTCTATCCCAGTGCTCGCTCAGGCTCCTTCCTTCATCACTTATTTTAATTATATTTTGAGAATTTCCCAAATGTGCTCTGTATTTACATTATTTCTACTCTTTAATCGCCCGTTTTCTTCTATGCTCCCCATTCCATCTCAAATTTATGATATTTTCTTATCCGTGTGTGTGTGTGTGTGTGTGTGTGTGTGTGTGTGTGTGTGTGTGTGTGTGTGATGTGTGTGTGTGTGTAACCTTGCTCCCACTGTTAGGACTTTCAGAAGAATACCAAGGTACACAACCATAACATATATGTAGAGGACCTAGGTCAGACATATACAGGCTCCCTGATAGTCAGTTCGGTCAGTGTGAGCCCTTATAAACCCTGCTTAGTTGATCCTGTAGGGCATTTTCTTGTGGTGTCCTTGACCCCTCTGGCTGCTATACCCCTTCCTTGACCTCTTCTGTGAGATTTATTGAGCTCTGCTAATGTTTGACTGTGGGTCTCTACTTCTGCTCCTATCAGTTGCTGGATAAAGCCTCTCTGATGACAATTGTTTTAGGCAATATTCTATAAGTATAGCAGAATATCATTAGGAATAATTTCGTTGACTTTTATTGCTAGTCATGTTTTGTTCTATCCTAGGTCTCTGGGCTGTCCAGCCTCTGGGCAAGGTCAGGCAGAGGATCCCTCTGGTGGCATGGGTCTCAATTTAAACCAGTCATTGGTTGGCCGCTCCCACAAGTTCTGTGCCATCATTACCCCAGTACATCTTGCAGGCAGGACAAATTGGAGGTCAAAAGTCTTGTGGCTGGATTGGTGTCCCAGTCCTTACACTGGAAGCTTTGCCTGGTTACAGAAGATGGATAGTTCAGGCTCCAGATCCCTCATTACTAGTTGTCTTACCTAGGGTCACCCTTATCAAGTCCAAGGAGTTTCCATTGCTCTAGATTTGTACTTTGCCCCTGAAATGCTTCCCAATTCCAATAGTCTCTCCCAGTACTCTCTCCCTCCACCCACTACCTGATCCCTCCTGTTGCCTTCCCAATCCACCCTGAGTACACCAGAGAAATCTCTTTTTTCCTTCTCAGAGAGACCCTTGCATCCACCTTGAGTCTTCCTTGTTACTTAGACTCTCTGGGTCTGTGGACTGTAACATAATTATCCTTTACTTTACAGCTAATATCCACTTATAAATGAGTACATGCCATGTTTGTCTTTCAGGATCTGGGGTGCCTCACTCGGGATTTTTTTTTAGTTCTATCTATTTTCCTGCAAATTTCATGATGCCATTGTTTTCAACAGCTGAATAATAATCCATTGTGTATATGTACCACATTATCTTCATCCGTTCTTCATCTGAGGGACATCTAAGTTGTTTCCAGTTCCTAGCTATTATAAATAACACTGCTATGAACATAATTGAGCAAGTGTCCTCATGGTGGGATGTAGCACCCTTTGTGAACATGCCCTGGAGTGGTATAGCTGGGTCTTGAGGTAGACTAATTTCAATTTTCTGAGAAACCAGTGTATTGATTTCCAAGGTGGCTGTACAAGATTACACTCTCACCAGCACTGGAGGAATGTTTCCCTTACTCCACATCCTCACCAGCATGAGCTGTCACTTGTGTTTTTGATCTTAGCCATTCTCACAGGTATAAGATGGAATCTCAGAATTTATTTTGATTTGCATTTTGGATGGCTAAGAATGTTGGACATTTCTTTAAGTGCTTTTAAGCCATTTGAGATTTCTCTGTTTAGATTAGTACCCCATTTTAAATTGGATTATTTAGTTGGTTGATGTCTAGTGTCTTGAGTTATTTATATATTTTGGATATTAGCTGTCTGTCAGAAAAGTTGGTGAAAAACTTTTCCCATTCTGTAGGCCATCTTTTAGCACTATTGATTATGTCCTTTGCCTTGCATAAGTTTTCAGTTTCATGAGGTCCCATTTATTAATTGTAGATCTTAGTGTCAACACTATAGTTCTCTTCAGAAAGTTGCCCCCTGTGTCAAAGGCTATTCCCTGCTAATTCTTCTATCAGGTTTAGTGCATCTGGCTTTATGTTGATGTCTTTGATCCACTTGGATGTGAGTATTGTACAGGATGATAGAAATGGATCTATTTTCATTCTTCTACATGCTGGCATCCAGTTAGACCAGCACCATATCTGGAAGATGCTTTCTTTACTATTGCATATTTCTGGCTTATTATAAAAAATCAGATGCCAATGGGTGCGCAAATTCATGTCTGAGTATTTGATTTTATTCCATTGATCAAACTGTCTGTTTTTATGCTAATACCATGTAGTTTTTAATTATCAAAGCTCTATAGTACAGCTTGAAATCAGGGATGTGATATCTCTGGAAGTTCTTCTATTGCACAGGACTGTTTTTAGCTATTCTGGATTTTTTGTTTTTCTATATGAATTTGAGTATTGTTCTTTCAAGATCTGTAAAGAATTGTGTTGAAATTTTGATGGAGATTGTACTGAATCTGTAAATTGCATTTGGTTAGAGGTCATTTTTCCTATGTTAGTGCTACTGATACATGAACATGGGAGATATTTCTTTCTTCTGATATATTCAACTTCCTTCTTCAAAGACTTGAAGTTATTATCATACAGTTCTTTCACTTGCTTGGTGAAAAGGTGTTTTTATCCTGATTTTCTTTTCAACACATCTTTTGTTTGACTATAGGAGGGCTATTGATTTTTTTAGTTAATCTTGTATTCAGCCACTTTGATGAAGGTGTTCATCAGCTGTAGGAGTTCCTTGGTAGAATTTTTGGGGTTGCTTATGTATACTATTGTATCATCTACAAATAAGTGATACTTTGACTTCTTCCTTTCCAATTTTTACCCCCTTGATCTCCTTTAGTTGTCTTATTGCTCTAGCTAGAACTTTAAGTAATATAATAAATAGATATGGAGGGAGTGGACAACCTTGTCTTGTTCCTGATTTTAGTGAAATTGCTTTGAGTTTCTCACCACAGAATGTATTGCTAATACTTTTTTGGTTACTCTCCAGAACTTGATGGTAGGACTTTATTGGAGAATATACCACATACTTAAGACTTAGAACGTGGCAAACTAAAGCTTCTACTTATTTGAGGCTCTATCCCTACTGGATATCTTCTATGTTTCTGGAAGATTCCATGCATGCTACCAGAGGAGAAACATATGAATCAATCTCAATCTCATTCAACTGTAAACTGTGCCATCTATATTTATATCTATATCTATATCTATATCTATCTATCTATCTATCTATCTATCTATCTATCTATCTATGTTCATTCCTAAGCATATCAGTTAAATTTGTTGAGTCAATATAAAGTTACTTTTATGTGTATGATTTCAGGGCTGACCACTATATTGAACAACCAGTTGTGGGTAAGTGGGCTCTTCCCTGGGGAAGGCTATTTTTTCCATTCTCAACATTGCTTTGTTTCTTATAGTTCTTTGTCTGAGGTTGAGACTGAAAAGATTCCTCCCTGTCATGTTGACATGTTTTTTGGTGTCACTGTTGTTAAGGGAGGTATAGTCAGCCATGTTGATGAGTCTTAATGAGTGTAGCTTCTCTGACATTTCTAAGAGATGAAGTATCACAGTGACTTTCCTGTTCTGGCTCTTACAATCCTGCTGCCCCCTCTTCTGCTATGACCACAGAGCCTTAGATTCAAGAATTGTGCTAAGGATGCACAGTTGAGGCCAGGCTCCACAGGATCATTTGCTCTCTTTGTTTTCAACAGTGTTGCAATGATTTCCATCTGTAGTTTCTTTGAAGAGAGGTGAGATTTCTATTTATCTGTAGGCGTAAGGATAGATATTTCTTTTTTTGTTTGTTTGTTTTTTTTGTTTTTTGTTTTTTCGAGACAGGGTTTCTCTGTGTAGCTTTGCGCCTTTCCTGGGACTTGCTTGGTAGCCCAGGCTGGCCTCGAACTCACAGAGATCCGCCTGGCTCTGCCTCCCAAGTGCTGGGATTAAAGGCGTGCGCCACCACCGCCCGGCCTAAGGATAGATATTTCAAGTGTAGTTAGGAATTATGCTGATTAGCAAGGAGTCATATGTAGGTCCTCCTTCTAAATCCCTGACTTTACTAGCCCCTGGTAGTTGACTAGGTTTCCAGTATCTGTCAAGATTTCCCTTGTGTTGCACAGTCTTAGGTCTTTTCAGCCAGGGTCAACGAGGAGCATTCTATTGCAGAATATAGAGAGACTATCTGAGAATAAAGTCATCTCAGTAGGAAGCAGTGCTGAGAAATGGGGAAATTATAGGATAGATGCTTGATGACATGATTGTAAAGCGCAGACTTCTGTTCATAAAGTTGGTGTGTATCCTTAAACTTTCAGAAGGCCAAATACAAATGAATCATCTGTCTTGATCTGTAACTCATGTCTCATTAAGCCAATCTTCTACATTCTGCTGACTGGAGAGCAAGAATCTTCTGCTTTATCTTCATTCTCACCCACTGAGTACCAACAAAACAGTAGTTATCTTCAGAGTCGATATACATTGATATACATTTTCTGAGAACTCTACAACACTAGACAGGATGTATCTAAGAGTAACATGAGTCCTAAGACCTGAGATTTCATGTTGATCACATTTAATCTAAGCTTACAGATGAAAACAGTGCTTCATATGTGCTTGCTTTACTCCCACAGACATCCTTTGAGTGTACCTGACCAAATATTTTTTGTCTTCATAGAAGGGAACTAAAGAATAATTACTTTGTTAAGATGTTAAAGAAAAATGACTTAATTGATGGAAATTCAGTGTTGAATTTCGAAACAAGTGACCATTTGGCCTATGCCATATTTCTCAAAGTGGAAACTCACTTTTTTCCTGAAATGATGAGGAAAATTTCTGTCGGAGGAAAATACTTCTCAATGTTGATCTGAACTTGACTCCTCTATCTTGAGTAATGGTCCTTCTCCTTCATTGTATAATTTTGAATATACTGGAGGGCACTTCTTTTTTGCTCACTGTTGCATACGTATTATAGACCAAATAAGTAGGCCATTATAAATATCCAACAATTTTTTGATGAACACAATCACAAATGAAAACATGAATTAACTAATAAGTCAGTCTCTGGAACCATCTGAATAACTGCACCATTGAAAATTGACTATGTTGTGCCCAACCTTCAGCTGCTCAAACTTAACAGTTTCTTATTTCAAGCTGTTATTTAAATTCCACATTCTGTATTTGTTCACTTATGAATATTCCAATCTGTTAAAGCCTGTTTACAACCAGATTATTCAATAGCTCTATAATTCATTCTTATTACTTTTTTCTTTTACAGCTTTAATTCTCTTGTTTCATATGTGCATTTACTGGTTTGTTGACCCTTACTACACACTGCCGATTAAAAACAAACAAAACATAAACTAAACTCTTAGAATATTCTCAAATACTGTACTTATATGCATATTTATGGTCATATATGTCAGGACTCCCATTGCTAAATTGGGTCCAATTATCTGATCTTCCAAATTCATATTTGATATTACCTTTGCCATCTATCAGCTTTATCTTCTAGTTTGATAAATTTGATAAAATTTTGCCAACTATGACTTGTTAAACTAGATAGAATTAACAGTGAAAAGTTTTTAAGTGACTGAAATCAGTGTATCTAATGAAACCAAAATCCAGAGCCTTTGAGAATTCCAGTCAACACTATTCACTTCAGCAGGCACTCTTTGTCATGTTACTTTCTGTTCCCAGAATTGCAATATGCCAATGGGAATCTCAAGTACTGGAGCTATTATCAGCTCTCAGGAGGAGGTTTGGAACTCTCATATCTGTGCTTTACTGTAATCAGTGGTAGTTGTTTTTCACCTATTGTGTTAACAACTGAGCATTTCTAGCTTTAGTTTCTTTGATGCACACCCAACCAAAGGTTTTAGATGAACATCAACTCTGTAAAAGGAGGAAAGAAGGAAAGAAAGGAGGAGGGTAGGGGAGGAGAAGGAAACAGAGAAAGAGAAAGAATAAGAGGACACTGCTGTTTTTTTAGATTTACCTACATTCCATCCCACAGATGGAAATTAGGAAAGAGCAACAGGAAACACACAAGCAAAGCATATGCCAAGCGGGGAGAAGTATGTCTTGAAAATATCCAAGGGAAGCCCTGCCACAGAACGACTAATTACTGTCTTCATTAGTGCTTCACAACAAGAAATATGAGCTTAAGGGGAGGAAACTCCTAGATTTCTCGAGAGAGATTATAAAACAAAGTGCTCCTTGATCTGATCTCATCTGTTCCTCTCTTTTGTCTTTACTGACAAAGAGGAGACATAAATAATCGCCCACCTTCTGCTAAGGGCTGCACAGATTGCCAATTATTTAAATGAATAAGAAGGAGTGTTGACTGTTGGGAAATACACTTGAAAAGAAAGGAAGAAGTCAAAATACCTATACCATGACAGTAGATCACAACTCCTCCTTCCAAGAGCACCCCCTTACTAAATTTGAGAACACAAAATAGAAACCAAGAGCCCTGAACTATATATACATTTCTGCCCCTTTTCTTTGAACATGTTTGACTAGATAGGTCCTTGAGAAATATGAACTACATGAACTTAGTATCCCAGCCAGTCACAGGACTGGAGGTTCTGTCTGGCCCTCCAAACAGCTGAGTGTTTCCTCAGGGTCATCATGGTCTTCTAAGATTGATGTTATATTAAAAGTCATGTCTGTTTAAGCATTCTTACTGGTAGTATTTCCTGAAACAAGATAGAAATCACACCTACATCCCAAGGATTCTCAGCAACACAATGATAACTGAAACTGTAAATACTGCCCACATGCCAGAAATCTTGAGTGCCTTTCAGACATCAGTCCATGCACAAATGAGAAAACTGAGGAACTGCCCATGTTTGAACAGCTGGTAAGTATTATGCTGTGATTGTAATTCCTGCATTTGGCCTATAATGTCTGGGTCATAACCATTGTGAAAAACTGCTGTTTTAGAGAGCACCACAAACCATGTGCCAATGTTAATACACGATCTCAACCATGAACATGTATTGTGTTTATAACGTAATATGTAAGGTGTCTTTTACTCCTGCATACCATAAGCATTCTAATAAATTCTTGAGTAGTGACATAAAATTTAAGATTACAATATTAGATCATGAGATCAAGTCTATTCATATCCTTATCTTACCTTTCAGGAGTAGCTTTAATGTTCTTTATTATGGATGCATTTGCCTAACCTGAAAAAGGTATCATTTAACTATTTAAATGTGCAGATCCATGGCATTAAGAACACATGTCTTCCTATGCAAACTTCACCACGCCCATCCCCTCAGTCTTTTTCATCTTGCAAAACTGTAGCTTCTATTTAGACAATGCTCATTTCTTCTATCCCTAAGGTCCTGGCACTGACAATTCTTCTTGTGAATGTTTGAATGAGGAAATAGATGGGGAGAAATTATGTAACTGTGTTTTAATTTCAATTTTTAAAAGATTTATTTATTATGTACACAGTGTTCTGCCTGTATGTCTGCCTACAAGCCAGAAGAGGGCATCAGATCTCATTATGGATGGTTGTGAGCCACCATGTGGTTGCTGGGAATAGAATTCAGGACCTCTGGAAGAGCAGACAGTGCTCTTAAACACTGAGTCATCTCTTCAACCCCCTCAATTTTTTTTAAAATAAAAAGAATAATAAGACTTGTAGTATTAACATAAATTATCTTTTACCCCTACAAATTATCCCAATTGTTCCTCCAAATATGATTCTTATTGGCCCCACTTGGAACACATTACAAGTACATTGTTATGTTCAGCCTTATCACAAAGATGGTGGCAAATATGGCAGTGTGATCAATAATCTATTGTTGGAAGGGAAGGATAATTGTCCAAATTTCTTAACTCTGGGCAAATAAACTATACTGAGGTACCATGGGACTGTTATATGCGCTATCTCTGCAAATAACATATCAATGATTTCAGCAGTGGTTTCTGGAAGCGATGATACACCAGTCATTTCTTTTATCAAGTAGCTATTTATTAAAGATTCTATTAAGGGGCTGGAGAAATGGCTCAGCAGATAAGAGCACAGGCTGCTCTTCCTGAGGACTAGGGTTTGATCCATAGCACCCACATGGAAGCTCACAACTACCTGTAACTCAAGTTTCAGGGTATTTGTCACCTTCTGGCCTCTCTAGACACATGGTATGCCAGTGTTCCATAGACATATATGCAGGAAAAACACCCATACTCTGAGCTATGAGGCTTCATGGAACTGCTCAGCTAATAGACGAAAACACAGAGACTGCACAGATTTTTCACAACTTTCATTAAACATCCTTTTCTACCACCATTCTATGTAAGACTTTAATTACCACATTTTCAGTTCTGTATTTTACTTTTCTGCACTTGAATGACAACACTTCATATTTATTAAGCCTTTTCATGTAAATATGGTGTGTAGTCTTCATGGTATTCTTGAAAAGATAACAGGCATCAGCTTCATTTTCTAGATTCAAGAGTAGAAAGCTTACAAATGAATCCAATTATTTTTAGTTGATATGTGCTTCTAACCAGTATATTGGTGTCCTATCTGCCAAGTGCAAAAGACATAATGTTATAAAAAAAACTCTTTGATTAACTTTAATTCAATTCATCCCAATTTAATTCAATAAGCTGCATTAAGAATGTAGAATGTATTTAATATTATTCTAAATTCTCTAAGCAATGCAAAATACATAGACAAATTTCTTAATGTTAAGTGTTACATAATTTAATCAAAAACACAACTCATGAACTTCAAAAATATAGCAACATAAAATCTTGGGCTAATGTCCACTATAAATTCTTAACTGGAGAGAAGAGTGCAGATAATGGCAATCATAGTCAAATTGTTATATAACACGGTTGATTCTGAATTTCTCACATACTGACAGTCTTCTACAATGCAGTTTCTAAATTTATTTTTGGAATTTCTCCACCCCAAATTAAGTTTTTTTTTTTAATTTCTATAGCAATAGACATGTATACTGGTAACTAAATAAGATGGCTACTTTGATCCATACAGAATTATAGTTTGGAGGAAGGACAGTCATTAAATGAACATATATAACAACCAATGACACAAGTTCTTTGTATCTGAAGGGAAAACACAACTTTGTGAGAAAAAAATATAGTGAGAAATTTATTCAAACTTGGGAAAGTAGTTTAGGAAGGTTAGTACTGAGACATTTGTGTGAAGGTCTAAGAATAAGCAAAGGTCATTTGTGTAAGGATTTAGATGAAAAACATCCCTGAGATAAGGAAGTGTGTGAAAATTCACACCAGAGAGGGCAGATTAGAATAGGTTAATGAGACCAGGGAACACATTTAGATATGTAGCAGTAGGAGAGCTCCCTTTTCAACTTGTTCTTTAGATTTCTGAGACAAATGAGAGTTTGATATTTATGTGTATGAAGAAAACTAATGGATGTCCAGGGAGTTATGAACATGAAATGTTCAAGGGGAGCAAACACAACTTTATGAATGATGCGCTTAGCAAGAAAGCTTCAGTAGATTTGGAGGAACTTGGCATTAGTGCAGAGTCATTTGGTCTCTCTAAAACTTGTGATGTAACAAAGGACTTTAGAATGGTTTCTGGATATTTACCCTCAATCCACTGGGTAAAAAAATTTATTACAAGATGTTCAATATTTTTGGTGATTTGTTATCTGGTTAGTCATTTCAATGAGTTTAAGGAGAAACCTATGCTTTTGAGATTCCCCATCAGAATTTAAAACACTGCCCTGTTCATTAAGAGCAGTCAGGTGAATTGCATGGAGCTTCTAAGCCAGCAATTTTACAAGTTGTGTTTAGTAAAGCTAGATAAATCAATCATGGTGTTTTAAGCAGGTCTATTTTATAAAAGTGACTGCAGTGATCCATTAATTGGCCTTTCCACCCTTGAGTATCTTATACATTAAGGGACGATGAAAGGCATTCCTATTAGGCAGACAGAGAGTGAAAACGGGCCATACATAGATAATAAAGACGACAAACTCCCAGCTTCTCTCTCACTTTCCTGACTTCAGGGGAAGGCCTGACAGTGTGGGCCAACATTCTGACCAGCTTTTCCTCACTCCAGGAGGACTCTGCAGGGCAGACCAGTCAGATAAACTCTAGGCAATTTTACACACATTGTGGGCCTTCCAGGTGCTCTTTTCTTGTTTATCAACCCTAAATTAGAACCCCACTCCAGCCTATCAAGGACCCATAATACCTAGCCTTCAAAGACAGAGAGACTTCAGCTTCCTGAGTTCTGCTTTGAACAGGATCTTTTTTTCTGTGTGCCTTGCTGTGTGTGTGTGTTGTTTCTCAACCTTAATGAAAGTCTCTCTTCACTTTTAGATTCTCCCTGCTATGGCTCAGATTTCCTTGCTCTTACAAGTTGGGGTCAAGATTTTTACAGCTGTTTAATTCTTTTAATGGCAGACAAAACAAACTCCACTGAAATCCCTAGATGGTAATACTTAGGTCTCTGTAACAAAAGATCAAGTGTCTGGTACACTGATACTGTAAAGTGAGGTCATCAAAAACACTTCTGAATTCAATATATCTAAAAAATAAGTAGCAGGAGAAAGTGCTTTCTATTTTTTTCTATTTCTTTTCTCTAAAAGCTGAATTAGGCAATAAAGGAACAAATGATTGAAGAAATGAAATGACCCAGTCATTTTAGATTATCATGTTTACAACTGGTGTAGTTGAAGGGAATGGCTAGAGAGAAGCGAACTGTAACACATTAGTCACTCAAGATAAATGTGCAATGGAAAGGAAAACTGATATAATTTGATAATATACTAGGTGTGTTTATCATCAACATGGGTTGAAATATACGTGTGTGTGTGTGTGTGTGTGTGTGTGTGTGTGTGTGTGTGTGTGTGTGTCTGTTCTGTGTCTGTGTCTCTGTGTGTATTTTAGAATTTGAATGTGCAGAAGATTTATTTGAGACATTATTTTCTTTGTCTTTACATAAGTGCAGATATACTGAGGTCAACTCAGAAAGGAGCCATTCAATATATTTAGCAACAATATCAACATTTCACATATGGGAGGTCTAAGATCATACTTAGAGAACTTTTTCTACTTTATGTATAATGGGTAGGATTAGTTATTCCATTTAAAACAATAAAAAAATAACCTTGATCCCTTTGAGTTGGCAAAAAGCAAAGGCTATTCTAAATAATTCAAACACCTTTTATAATAATGATTTGTCAGAGGAAAGGATGGAATAGAAAGGCAGAGAGGAGTGAAGGGAAGGGAGGAAAACAGGACATGGATCTACGTTTTCCTATGATTTCTTACTTTAGGGAAACAGTTTGAGTTATAAACTGACCCTCAACAGTTTCCATCACTTAAAAAAATAAGTGAGTGTTTTAAGCATACTCTAACAGATCAAAAACTACTAATGTGTTTTGCAGAATACTACTGAAAGCTTTTTCTATACCCATGGCTTCACTAACAAATTCTCTCTTAAATATCCAGTCTGGAAGCCAACTACTAAGAAAGCAGGCCTTGCAACCACAGTGAACAGCAAAGTTAGGTAAATACTTAGCATGGGTAATTTATAATAGAGTTTCAGAGTGCTCCTGTTTCTCGCCTATCACTCCTGTACTTCTAGAAGGAACTTTTCCAAGTATGTGCTGTAGACAGAGTTTCAATTTCTCACAGAGCTTGGCTGACTGGAACCCCTTTCATTAATTACTATTAATATGTGCATTCAAATAAAATATGATGACCAAAGTTGTTTCTTGGATCTTTAAATATATTTTTATAATTTTAATATCCCCCTTTGTCTTCCTCTCACTTTATTTTTGAGGTAGTTGGTAACTGAACCCTTAACCAGTTGGTAAAATTGTCTAGACTTTGTCCAGTGAGCACTGGGGATTTACTCTCCTCCATTTCGCCAGGAACTATGGGTACAAGTATACATCATTGGCCAGCTTTGCTGGCGGGTGTTGGGACTCTAAATTCTGGTTCTCATACTTGTGCATCAGTAACTTTCTATGAAGACATCTCCCCAACCCTGGGGACTTATGAACAAGAAAGAAAAGAGATGGGTTCCTCTTTATATGAAATGAATGTGTTCTGTATTAAAATTATATATATATATAATTATATAAATATTAAAATTGCTTATAATTTATATATTGTATGTATAATTCTTTCTCTATTGTGTATATGATTATATATATATATATTTATATATGACAGAGACAGACAGAAGTAGTTCTGTCTGTGGTGATGGTCTAGTTTGTTAAAATTGTTCCTGAGACAGCTTGCCTTCATCTTGGCATAGACAAGATTTACATGTTTAAACAATTTAGTTTGGATTTTATCACAAAAATTTAAAGAAAAACCCACGAAATCGAAATGCTTTTGCTGTGGGTTTATTCAGCAGTGCCTCCATTAAACTGAACTTCATGTAACACAAGTGGCGAACTAACTTCTGGAGAACTATTCGGTGAAATGAAAGTTTGAAGTCACTGCCTCACATTACAAAGGAGAGTTATTGAATAAATGAAAAATAAACCATTCCTGTGCCTTCTTTCAGAACTAAACATTCAGGTAATAGAATATTCATTAAAGCCTTGGGTGTGGGGGATGATGTATCACATTGACAGTATCTTAAATATGTTCCTATTACACTTCACTGCTCAGAAAGTATGTTTTCAGTTCTAATGACTCCTTTTCAAGGTCTACTTAAACATTTCATTTATAACACAGATAATTTCCTTGAATGTTATTTTGTGTACACTTTATTAAGTTGGTCCAGCTGTACTGTCTCAATAAATATTCTCAGAATATTTTTATTAAAATCATAATTATCCGGCTCACTAAATGATCAGACATTTTTGTGAATTCTCACCATGCTAATCTCATCGCATTAGAGTTAAACTCCTCTATGCCATCATCTGAAATCCCTGAGTCATCAGTGAAGGTGTTATGGCTCAGGCTACTCAGTGAGTCATAGCTGTCAACTTTCTGTCACCTTTCTGCTTTCCTAGTTTAAGGATTTTCCTTTACTTAAGACTTCATGTTGTTCAATCACAATTCTAAAAATTAATATTTAACATCTTCATAACTTTGGATTATGACACACTTTTTTTTTTGGTGACATGGTTACCTATATACTGTTTTTAAAATGTAGGAAGGAATAGATGGCAAAAAATATCATATGATACAAGTCCAAGAGGAAGAAAACACACGATTATTATGTTTATAATCCTTAAAAAAGAAATTTGTGATCCCTGGGCACCAGCCACTCCAGGGAAGACCTGCCCAACTTGGCCCCAGGTTCTGGCCACCGGGCAGGTTCCCTGCTAGCCCCACCAGGAAGGATCCCCTTCTCCAAGACCCCTGGCAGACCCTGCAGTCTCCACGCCCTGCCCCCACGCCCATCCGCCTGAGCCCCAAGCCTCTTCCTGAGACTTAGAGGCCGGCCCCCAGCTCCCATCGTGCCCTGGACTTCCCTTTTGGAGCACAGGTCTGTCTGAACCAAGTGTGCGGATAAGGTCAAGAACGAACCACAAGGAGATGGGCAGACGTCAATGCAGAAACATATACAACAAAATGAATAGCAATACAGCATCACCAGGCCCTAGCCCTCCTCCAACACCTAGACCTGAACATCAGAAATTGGAAGAAGCAGAAGAAAACAGCCTTATGAATGACATCATGAAGAAGCTAGAGGCTTGTGTAGAGGAAAAGACAAAAAAATGTGAAGAACGCTGTAAACAACTAGAGGAAAGGGCAAACAAATTAGAAGAAATCAATAAAGTCCTGGAAGAAAACAATAAAGTACTGAGAGAAAATCAAGAAAAATCAATGAAACAAATGAAGGAAACAGTCCAAGACCTGAAAAGCGAAATAGAAAAAATGAAGAAGACACAAACAGAGGGAATGCTGGAAATAGAAAATCTGAGTAAACCATTGGGAACTTCAGATGCAAGTATAATCAACAGAATGCAAGAGATGGAAGAGAGGATCTCTAGCGTTGAAGATACGGTAGAAGAAATAGATTCATCAGTCAAAGAAAACACTAAAGCCAACAAAGTCATGAACCAAAATGTCCAAGAAATTTGGGACACCATGAAAAGACCAAACCTATGAATAATAGGGGTAGAAGAAGGAGAAGAATACCAACTCAAGGGCACAGAAAATATATTCAACAAGATCATAGAAGAAAACTTTCCCAACTTAAAGAAGGAAATGCCTATGAAGATACAAGAAGCTTATAGAACACCAAACAGACTAGACCCCCCAAAAAAGTCTCCTTGCCACATAATAGTTAAACAACTAAACGTACAGAATAAAGAAAGAATATTAAGAGCAGCAAAGGAAAAAGGCCAAGTGACATATAAAGGCAAACCCATCAGAATAACACCCGATTTCTCAATGGAGACTTAGAAAGCCAGAAGGACCTGGATAGATGTAAAGCAGACACTAAGAGACCATGGATGTCAGCCTAGACTAATATACCCAGCAAAACTTTCAATCACCATAGATGGAGTGAACAAGACATTCCATGACAAAGCCAGATTTAAACAATACTTATCCACAAACCCAGCCCTACAGAAAGCACTAGAAGGAAAATTCCAACCTAAGGAAGTCAGATACACCCTCGAAAACACAGGCAACAGATAAAGCCACAGCAGTAAACCCCAACGTATAGAAGTACACACACATTACCACCAAAAAATAACAGGAATGAACAATCACTGGTCATTAATTTCCCTCAATATCAATGGACTTAATTCACCTATAAAAAGACATAGGCTTACAGAATGAATACGAAAGCAGGACCCATCTTTCTGCTGCATACAAGAAACACATCTCAAATTCAAAGATAGACACTACCTAAAAATAAAAGGCTGGGAAAAGACTTTCCAATCAAACGGTCTTAAGAAACAAGCGGGTGTAGCCATCCTGATATCCAGCAAAATAGGCTTCAAACTAAAATCAATCAAAAGAGATCAAGAAGGGCATTACATACTCATCACAGGAAAGATCCACCAAGATGAAGTCTCAATTCTGAATATTTATGCCCCAAACACAAGGGCACCCACATATGTAAAAGAAACATTACTAAAGCTTAAATCACATATAAAACCCCACACGTTAATAGTGGGAGACCTCAACACCCCACTTTCACCACTGGACAGATCTCCCAAATTGAAACTTAACAGAGAAATAAAGGACTTAACGGATGTCATGACTCAAATGGACTTAATCGATATCTACAGAACATTCCATCCTAACAAAAAAGAATATACCTTCTTCTCAGCACCCCATGGAACCTTCTCTAAAATTGACCACATACTTGGCCACAAAACAAATCTAAACAGATACAAAACAATTGGAATAACCTCCTGTGTTCTATCAGACCTCCATGGTCTAAAGTTGGATTTCAACAACAACAAAAACTACAGAAAACTTACAATCTTATGGAAACTGAATAATACCCAACTGAATCACCAATGGGTTAAGGAAGAAATAAAGAAAGAAATTAAAGACTTCCTAGAGATCAATGAAAATGAAGACACCACATATCCAAATTTATGGGACACTATGAAAGCAGTACTAAGAGGGAAATTCATAGCACTAAATGCCCACATAAATAAGTTTGAGAAATCTCACACTAGTGACTTAACAGCACACCTGAAAGCTGTAGAACAAGAAGAAGCACAGTCTCCCAGGAAAAATAGACGCCAGGAAATTATCAAAGTGAGAGCTGAAATCAATAAAATAGAAACAAAGAGAACAATACAAAAAATTAATGAAACAAAGAGTTGGTTCTTTGAGAAAATCAACAAGATAGACAAGCCCTTATCCAAACTAACCAAAAGACAGAGAGAGAGCATCCAAATCAACAAAATCAGAAATGAAAAGGGGGACATAACAACAGACATTGAGGAAATCCAGAGAATCATCAGGTCATACTTCAAAAACCTCTATTCGACAAAACTGGAAAACCTAAAAGAAATGGATAACTTTCTGGATAGGTACCACATACCTAAGTTAAATCAAGACCAGATAAACTATTTAAATAGTCCAATAACCCCTAACGAAATAGAAACAGTCATTAAAAGTCTCCCAACCAAAAAAAGCCCAGGACCAGATGGTTTCAGCGCAGAATTCTACCAGATCTTCAAAGAAGAGCTAATACCAACACTCTCTAAATTGTTCCACACAATAGAAACAGAAGGAACATTACCAAACTCCTTCTACGAGGCTACAATTACCCTAATTCCTAAACCAAACAAGGATACAACAAAGAAAGAGAACTACAGACCGATCTCCCTCATGAACATTGATGCAAAAATACTCAATAAAATACTGGCAAACAAACTCCAAGAACACATCAAAACAATTATCCACCATGATCAAGTAGGATTCATTCCAGGGATGCAAGGGTGGTTCAACATACGAAAGTCCGTCAATGTAATACACCATATAAACAAACTCAAAGAAAAAAACCATATGATCATCTCACTGGATGCAGAAAAGGCATTTGACAAAATCCAACACCCCTTCATGATAAAGGTCTTGGAGCGATCAGGAATACAGGGAACATACCTAAACATAATAAAGGCAATTTACAGCAAGCCAACAGCCAACATCAAATTAAATGGAGAGAAACTCAAAGCAATTCCACTAAAATCAGGAACGAGGCAAGGCTGTCCGCTCTCCCCATACTTATTCAATATAGTACTTGAAGTTCTAGCCAGAGCAATAAGACAACATAAGGAGATTAAGGGGATACAAATTGGAAATGAAGAAGTCAAGCTTTCCCTATTTGTAGATGACATGATAGTATACTTGAGCGACCCCAAAGATTCCACCAAGGAACTGATACAGCTTATAAACACCTTCAGCAACATAGCAGGATACAAGATCAACTCAAAAAAATCAGTAGCCCTCCTATATACAATGGACAAAGAAGCAGAGAAGGAAATCAGAAATACATCACCCTTTACTATAGCCACAAATGACATAAAATACCTTGGGGTAACACTAACCAAGCAAGTGAAGGACCTATATGACAAGAACTTTAAGTCCCTGAAAAAAGAAATTGAAGAAGATGTCAGAAAATGGAAAGATCTCCCATGCTCATGGATAGGCAGGACTAACATAGTAAAAATGGCAATCTTACCAAAAGCAATCTACAGATTCAATGCAATCCCCATCAAAATACCAACACAATTCTTCACAGACCTGGAAAGAATAATACTCAGCTTCATATGGAAAAACAAAAAACCCAGGATAGCCAAAGGAATCCTGTACAATAACACAACTTCTGGAGGCATCACGATCCCTGACTTCAAGCTCTACTATAGAGCTACAGTAATAAAAACAGCTTGGTACTGGCATAAAAACCGACATGTGGACCAATGGAATCGAATTGAAGACCCTGACATTAATCCACACACCTATGAACATATAATTTTTGACAAAGAAGCCAAAAGTGCACAATGGAAAAAAGAAAGCATCTTCAACAAATGGTGCTGGCAAAACTGGATATCAGCATGTAGAAGGCTGCAAATAGATCCATATCTATCACCGTGCACAAAACTTAAGTCCAAGTGGATCAAGGACCTCAACATAAATCCAGCTACTCTGAACCTGCTAGAAGAGAAAGTAGGAAGTAGTCTTGAACGCATTGGCATAGGAGACCACTTCCTAAATAGAACACCAGTAGCACAGACTCTGAGAGAAACAATCAATCAATGGGACCTCTTGAAACTGAGAAGCTTTTGTAGAGCAAAGGATACGGTCAACAAGGCAAAGCGACAGCCTACAGAATGGGAAAAGATCTTCACCAACCCCACATCTGACAGAGGACTGATATCCAGAATATATAAGGAACTCAAGAAATTAGACATCAAAATGCCCAACAGTCCAATTAAGAAATGGGCTATAGAACTAAACAGAGAATTCTCAACAGAGGAAACTCAAATGGCCGAAAGACATTTAAGGAACTGCTCAACATCCCTAATCATCAGGGAAATGCAAATCAAAACAACTCTGAGATACCACCTTACGCCTGTCAGAATGGCTAAGATCAAAAACACTGAAGACACCTAATGCTGGAGAGGATGTGGAGCTAGGAGAACTCTCCTCCACTGCTGGTGGGAATGCAAGCTTGTACAACCACTTTGGAAATCAATATGGCGCTTTCTTAGAAAATTGGGAATTCATCTCCCCCAAGATCCAGCTATACCACTCTTGGGCATATACCCAAGGAATGCTCAACCACACCATAAGAGCACTTGTTCAGCTATGTTCATATCAGCATTGTTTGCAATAGCCAGAACATGGAAACAACCTAGATGCCCTTCAACTGAAGAATGGATAAACAAAATGTGGTACATATACACAATGGAATACTACTCAGCAGAGAAAAACAATGACATCATGAGGTTTGCAGACAAATGGATGGATCTAGAAAAAATCATCCTGAGTGAGGTAACCCAGACTCAGAAAGACAAAAATGGTATGTACTCACTCATAGCAGGATACTAGACATGAAACAAGGATGACTTGTCTGCTACTCACATCACCAGGGAGGCTACCTGGAAAACAGGACCCCAAGAAAGACACAGGGATCGCCCAATGACAGAGAAATGGAATGAGATCTACATGAACAGCCTGGACATAAGTGGGGGTAGTGTAAGGCGAGGGTCGAGGGCAAGAGAGCTTGAGGGAGCGGGATATCCCAGCTGGATCAACAACAGAGAGGGAGAACAAGGAATAGGAGACCATGGTAGATGAAAACCACATCAGAATAGGAAGAAGCAAAGTGCTAGAGAGGCCCACAGAAATCCACAAAGATACCCACACAACAGACTGCTGGCAATGGTCGAGAGACAGCCCGAACTGACCTACTCTGGTGATGGGATGGCCAAGCACCCTAATTGTTGTGCTAGAAACCTCATCCAACTACTGAGGGATCTGGATGCAGAGATCCATGACTAGGCCCTGGGTGGATCTCTGGGAGTCCAATTAGCGAGAATGAGGAGGGTTTATAGGAGCGAGAATTGTTGATACCAAGGTTGGATAAAGAACAGGGACAAATAGCCAAATGAATGGAAACACATGAACTATGAACCAATGGCTGAGGGGTCCCCACTGTATCAGGCCCTCTGAATGGGTGAGACAGTTGATTGGCTTGATCTGTTTGGGAGGCATCCAGGCAGTGGGACCGGGTCCTGTGCTCGTAGCATGAGTTGGCTGTTTGAAACCTGGGGCCTATGCAGGATTGTTTGGCTCAGCCGGGGAGGAGGTGACTGGACCTACCTGGACTGAGTCTACCAGGTTGACCTCAGTCTGTGGGGAAGGCTTTGCCCTGGAGGAGATGGGAATGGGGGGGGTTGGGGGGAAGGCGAGGGGGACGGGAGAGGGGAGAACAAGGGAATCCATGGCTGATATGTAGAACTGAATTGTATTGCAAAATAAAGAAAAAAAAAATGGAAAAAAAAAGAAAAAAAAAGAAATTTGTATTTATTTGTAAAATTCATACCACAAATTCAGTCAATACAAAATCACTCAGTTTTTAATTTTTGAGTTTCTCACATAATTACAACATTTCCTTTTTCTCTTTCTGCCCTGCTACTGTACCATATACCCGTCCATACTCTCCTTCACATTTATAGCTTTTTTTACATTAATTGTTAGTATGTAGCTGTATGCACAAATATAAACATATATTTCTTAATATCACTTTCTCAACCTATATGAAGTTACTTGTATAAATGTTTCAGGGATGAACATTTAGTTTTGTGTAACTTATTTTTGTATGTTCCCTGGAGAAGGCTATTTCTCCCATGTTGAGTATTTCTTAGTTCTTTTTGTAGGGTTAAGGTGTCATGGTCTTTTCTCCCCTACTCCACACTGGCATGTCCATTGGTGTAATTCTTCTTCAGGTTATATTTAGGCAGTCATGTTGGTAAGACTATGGGTGTAGTTTCTGACATTTCTAGAAAAAACAATTATACAGGAAACTCCCTAATCTTCTTATTCTTGTAGACTTTCTGCTCCCTTTTCTGAAATATTCCCTGGGCCTTAGGTACAGGAGTGATATATACATGTATATTATATATAATGTAGTATGTTATATATTACATATAATATCACCTGTAATATACAATTTAATATATAATATATAACATATAATTATAAGATATTTTATATATAATATTATCTATACATAAAATATTGTATAATATGCATATTAGGTGTATCCATTGGGATTGGGTTTCATAACTCTGCATTTTGATTTGTTATGGTTTTCTACAGTGATCTAAGTCTTTTGCAAAAAGAAGTTTTCCTTGATGAGAGGTGGGAACTGCACTTATCTGTGGGTACAAGGGAAAATGTTGTATATTGTTGTTAGACTATGGTGGTTTAGTAAATTAATGGTTTCTCATCCTGAGTAAATTGTATGTTCTCCTCCAATAATTATGATTTCTCTAATACTGAGTAGTTGGCTAGGTTTCCTGTAACAGGCATGGTTTTTCTTTTGTTGAGCAGGTCTCAAGTCTTATTAGAGAGCTGTTGCTCATTGTCAAGGTGTGTGTGCCACTACCTCACCCTCTGTGTTATCGTGCCATGCTGTTCACCAATAAGGTGCACATGTGTCATAGCTCTGTAGGACTGCTGGTTGCTTCTGTCCTTTGAAAGCCTGCATGTCACCTTCTGGTACTGTGAAAACTAATATCACCTTGCAGGAAAACCAACTCCAAGTGAACCAAAGACCTAAATATCAAACCTGAAACACTGAGACTGCTAGGAGAAAACATCACCAGTATCCTCTATGATATTCGCTTAGGAAAGGACTTTCTCCTTGCCAAAGAATTAAGGCCAACAATTAACAAATGTAGTTATATAACTTCGGAGCAACTAAAGAAAGGATCAGTCGGGTGAAGAGGAAGCATATAGAGTGGAAGAACAACCTGGCTAGCTATACTTCTGACAGAGGATAAGTATCCAGAATATCCGTAATATGAAAAGAACTCAAACAACAAAGAATCAAAATTTAGAAATGACCCCTTCAGAAAATGAGTCTGGCACCAGAACAGAGTTATCAAAACATGCTAAGAAATATCTCAAAAACTGTGTATTATTCTTAACAACTAGGAAAATGCAATTCAGAAGGATTTAAGATTTCATCTTACTCCATCCCAAATGGCAAAATTAACAAAACAACTGAAAACAAATGCTGGAGAGGATACAGGGGAAAGGAAACTCCCATTCACTGTTGGTGGGACTGTAAACTGGTACAACCACTATGGAAATCATTGTGGTTTATTCTCAAAATCCTAAAAATAAATCTATCATAGCTATGCCACTCTTTGTCATATGCCCAAAGACTGGACATTTTATTCTGTAGATATTTGCTTGGCTTTATTCTTTTCTCCTCTATTCACCAGAACTAAGAAATGGTGGAAAAACCTAAAAGACCTTTAAATAATGAGTAAATAATGAAAATGTAGTATATATACACTATGAAATGCTAATCAACTGTAAAGAAAAATGCAATCATGAACTTTGAAGGTAAATGGATTGCAAGAGAATAGATCATATTGCGTGAGTTAACCCAGATCCAGAATGACAAACATTTCATGCTCTCTCTCATTTGAAGCTACTAGCTTCAAATCTCCAGATATGAGTACAGAGCCATGAGTCACTGACAAAATCAAGAAAGTAAAACATCCCCATTGACAGGAAAGGGGGGTTGGTTGGGGAACAATAGAGTCTGAAATAGATGTCTACAAGGGGTATGTCAAGAAAACAGGAAGGGGAGGACTAAAGAGCCCTTGGAGAGTGAGAAAGGCAGATACAAAAGAAGGAGGATGAGAACGTAAAGAAGAAGAAGAAGAAGGAGAAGGAGAAGGAGAAGAAGGAGAAGAAAGGTAAAATAGTAAAATAACAAGAATACCTGGATTAGTTATAAGAAATCATTCTAATAGTATCTGAAAGGAACTCTAATACATTTAATTCTATTTATAAACATACACTTACAGTTTTAATGTACTTTTATTATCCTAACTGACAATACTCCCCCAACGAGTGGAAGATTACTTAAGAAAAACCACAATACCAGACCTGAAAAGTCATCTTTTGAGTTGTTGTTTAAGGCTATTCAAGAGACTCCCCAAACATACAGCCTGTTACTATTGTCCTTGCTTGTCCCCCAGAGGTGAAAGGTAATTCTCTATTGATAAAGACATCATGCACTTGCACTTCTTAGCTTTTGAAGAATAAGGAAATGGGCTTTGCATCTGTCCTCCCAGAAGCTGGCAAATCTGAAGTAAACAGTGTGAGAGAGGGCAGTGAGCAACAGCTTCAAATGACTTGGAGGTCAACAGAGACGGGAATTCATGGTATATATGTTTTATTTTTAATCCTATTAAAAAAAGATGGGTTGTGCATGAGACAAATTCCTGTTGTATTATTCACAATGTTAAGGATGGGTAAAGAAGGCTAAATATTTTCTATTTTAACATTAATATCTGTAACATGTTTAATCTTAGAATGATAAAAATATTAATAAAATAAAGGCCTTTATAATTAATTTCCACATATTAAGTTGGTTCCTTAATTATTTGGTTTCTGGATATTATCATCTTATTATCTATAACATTAAAAGTCTGACAAGATTTCAAAATAATTTATCTAAGAATGAAAGAAAGGAAATTTCAAAGGTGTGCTGAATTTTACCTGGTACTCATTAATTCTTATTGAATGCAAGACTTATTTTTTTTAACAAAATTTATTGCAGGAATTTTTATTTTAATTTTTCTATAAAGAATTTGGCATTCTGGATGGTGATATACATTGTCAAAGATGTTAAGAGTTTTTAAAAGGAGATAATCCCATTGGTACACAAAGCCTTGTGAGCTCCCAGGAATGATATTGGCAATCTGGAATCTCCAAAGCATTCATTGTATCTCCCCGAAAATATCTGGATGAAAAATAGATAAAAATTTTTCATCTCCATTGTTTTCTTCTACTCTCAGCTTTTCTATATCTTTATATTGTGAGCCAATTATCAGAGGAGATTCTCCAAAATGCTATGTACCAAATAATAATTGGGGAAGCTTTTAAAAAAACAATTAAATTTACTAGGAATAAATTTATGTAAGGAAATGTTTATGATAGTCCTGAAACTGAAAATAGGTTTCTCTCTATCTTGATGTCATTATTAGTATCATGTCTGTTTATGATTTAAACTTATAAATGCCTCTAGTATTCACTAAGTAAAGGAAAATCAGAAGTTAAAAACTAAATGAAGCTCACCCATCACTTAACTCTTCAATTGGCTTTGCTGCTCTGAGGATACACTTTCTCATTCATATTATAGATGGTGAATTTATTCATGCCTATTTGATTAAAGAAACATCACCTTTTGTTTCTGAACATGATGAATAAGCTTCTGTTCCCTTGAAAGGTGACAAGTTTTGATTTTTATGAAGGGCTGTAATATTCCTTGCTAATAGCCTAAAGCAGTAGATTCAGATAAAAATTTAAAAAGGTTACTATCCTTCCCCTGTATTAGGTAGGAAGCGTCCCTGAGAGAACATTATTTTCTTTATCAAGGATGATTTATGTTTGCAGTATGTTTTACTGTGGAATTCAGAAGGCAGATACCCTTCTGGCATTATATAAAGTTTCATCTCTTCATCAGGTAGCAAGAAGTCAAATAACTTCTCAGGAACTGCTGAAAACAGATACTTACGGCATGAAATAATTTGAACCCTTTAACATGCACAGCTAATTCTGTCATACTTTGCTAAAAGAGTGCAGCATTTAAATACTGAAGAAGCAATAGACTGATAATGAAACCATTTCTAGGCAAAGAACTCGGAACAGGTATTTAGTCTGTAGAGTTTCATTATAAATGTCTATGCATTCTAAAAACGTTTCCAGCTAATGCAATGCAAAGTACCACATCTGTCAGGGAAGACATGTACCTCTTTTAATCAGAACTTAGCATGAGAAGGACCTTTACAACAAAAGCTCCCATAAATGGAAAAACAACTTTGTTGGGTTACAGACACCAACATGTAATTAATTCAGCTCTCAATGTTATTCATTTTGCCCACAGCTATGAAATAACTTCCTCAGGATAGACATTCCCTGAATAGTAGAAAACATGTTGTAAAGTAAACAGGTAGATGAAGTATATTCTTACATACATTAAGGATCATGGCCAAATGAAGTGTGTTTATATGCATGTCTGGAATTAAAGATAAAGTGTTATTTTCAGATCATAGTTTTATGTTTTTCCTGACTATAGAATATGAGTTCTCAATGTATAATGCTTGATTCTTTGTGTGTGTGTGTGTGTGTGTGTGTGTGTGTGTGTGTGTGTGTGTGTGTGTGGTGTGTGTGTGTGTGTATGTTGTTTCCTACTGTAGTGTGTTACTGTAAAGAAGATGTGCTAGTACTGTTAGCTCACAAGGAAGAAAGATTAGGAAGAAACAGCTCAGTTTTAAAATGAATCAACTCTTGCCAAGTAGGGGACAGAAAACAGGTAACTGTTCTGTAAAAACAACAACAAAACAACAACAAAAAAACCCATCAGTTAAGCCCTTTGTACACATTTTCTCATAAGTCCCTGTTTCTTTCTCGATGGTGTCCTCTTATATGTATGTATGCATGTATATATCTGTAGAAACTAACTATTAAGGTTATAATTTCCTGGCTCTTAGTCTTTAATCAGGGGTAAAAATGAGAGCACATAGATCAACTACTCTGGAAGTGGAACCAGGAACAAGTGACCTAACAATTAAAAGCTTTGGTTTCTTCATTCATGTGTTGGGATAATCACAGTGGATCTATCATGTTGTGATAACTAAAGCACGTTTGCTCAAAATAATTTTATTTAAAACATTACAGTGTTAATGTGAACTGAAAAAGACATTTTTTTTCTGGTCTTTAAATGACTATTAGTAACCAGTTTATTGATATTGGTCTTGAAGAGAAAAATCATTTTATTCTGTGAACCTAGTGTAGAATGGTAATTATAGATACAGGAAGGAAGTTGCTTTGTTCAGAGAAATGAGATCTCAAAAATTATGTACATCCCGGAATGAGAGATGGCCTCTGGATTGTTCACCCATTTGTTAGGCAGATGGGATTTTTTTGCCTCCTGCTATTGTACCCATTTGAAATAGAATGCTTAGGAATGCTTTGATCTGAAACATTGAACAGAGAAAGCAAAATACTTCGATTTTAGTTTATCCTACCAATTCTTAGATCCAAAGAAACTGGGATTTGAAATCAATGTTGAATAGCTACATTGCTCAAGAACCAAACACTCTGTAACTGTGCACAATAGTCATGATAAAAGTAAATTTTATTTCCGTGTAGTAAAAGCATCAGCCATGCCAGGGTACCTTCCGTATTATGGTTTCCAAATATTATCAAATGGGTCAAACACGTTACAGCTACAACTCAACATTATTTATAAATAGCATAGATGTCGGTTCACCAAACATGTTACCAAGTGTAAAATCTCATCATGAGAGGAAAGACATTAGATTCCTCTTAAATGTTCTTCCTGTAAATTGCCTATGATTATCTTTGAGCATTCTTCTCAGAGTAGCTTTTTGTGTCTTTGAAACTTGAATCTACAGAAATGGTAATATTGAATATTTTTCTTTATGAAACTTACACATATTAATTGAATTATTCATTCCCATAAATACATTTTGATTAGTGGCATCTAAAGTAAGGCAAACATTTAGCGTATATATTATCTGGTTCTTAACAGAGCCTTGTAATCCATGGTTCTGGAACTATAAAATTTCATCTTTTTGTAGATATCAAATACTTAATTAAATCACAAAAATTTTTGGTGAGATTTATGCTAAACCGCAAACACGCTGTGTTTAAGTGCTGAAGTATAATTGTGACTTTATAGAATATTTTTGGTGACCCTTAAGGATATGAGGATAGCTTGTCTTTGATATATGAGATGAAAGATTACAAAATGAAAATATATAATAATACGTGCCATTCATTAAGTACCAAGATTGCTGGACTGACTTTATGTCCTAGGAGAAATGCAAGTTTGAATATAAGCCTCTTTTTAGGTAGAGTAAATGACTATTAACCCATGGCACGCACTAGGGAGAGTCAGGCAGCAGCCAAGCTTTAATATCTGTCCTTGTTTGTGTTTTCATGGTACCAGGATGTGCTGATTCTAGAGTGATGACATGGTTGGGAACTCACTGTGGAGACTGTGAAGTTATTATTTGTATCCAATTTGTCAATGTCAAAGCTATACACATTGCATTTAAGCTCTATTGGTTTGGGCACATGTAACATATCAGTTAGAGATAATTCTTCTCTACTGAATTGATTGGGCTCATTTCAGTAAACAGAAACTAAACTAGGCAATGTAGACAGTATAGAACAATTTAGTTCTCACAAAATTCTTATGTATATATTGTGCCATAAAATATAGTTGTGAGATGGCTATATATATATATTTCACATGTGTACATATATATATGAAAGTATATATCAGCAGAAACCTTATAAGCATTAAATTATTCTAGATTTTCCCTCCTTGAGCATTTTATAAGAATATGGGATAAAAGTATATCACAGACACCTCAAATACTAAATTAATTATGTAAATAGCCTAGCAACTTGCAAAGATGAACCTGTCAGGCAATACAATAGGGTGGGGAAATATATCTGTATCTAAAGTACAAATGACCTGCTCTTCCTAATATAATCTACTTTCACTTATAAATAAAAAAAAAAACCTAAATGTATTATCATGAGTAAATTTTATTTCAGTGTAATATATTAAGACACTATCATGCTTTTTTAAAGTTCCATAGTTATTTATAACATTTCTTATTTTTTTTAAGAAGGCCTTGCTTAGCAAGAGATGGTCATTATATTGTATGATCAGCTCTGCTGATCTCAAGAAGACGTATCCTTTTCTGGCTGAGTAGCCTGCTGGCCACTCATGCAGAAGCCTCTCTGTCAGTTCTCCTGGATGGATGACAATCTTGCAGCATTGTCTGGCTCAGCAGGCTTCATTTTATCTCCTGCTGGGACTAGAGGCTTCTTGAAAATGTGTCTGGCAATGAAATTTATTTAGTCCTGATGTGGGTGAGTTGCTCTGCAACCCACAATGCATAGCCATCTGTTCAGCTGGGACATCTCCATCTGGGCTCACTACTGTTTTTGTGTCCCATTTAACTATGGACACCTGAGACTGTCTGAGAGGTAACCTGGATGTGATGACCAGACCATGGTTACTAAACTGACAAGGTTGTGGTTACCTGATTAGGGAAGCTGATTGAGATTCAGTCTTCTTGGGGTATCTGGTGGTTACAGGAAGGGATATCCTGCAGTTAGCAGTAGACTTACTGATTATATTGGAGTCATCTGCATAATCCAAAGCAATTCACTGTTGTTTAGCCCAAGTGGGGTAGTAGACTCTTGGGTCACATATGAGTAACCATCTAACCTCTCTTGCTCTGCCCCACCCATTAATTGAAAACTCAAATTCAACAGCTAAAAGGGATTTTTTACACTGTGAGTTTTCTCTTTTTTTTGTAGTTAATATTAAACATGCTTTATTGTGTAATCTATAAGGAGAAAAATCACAAATCTACAAAAGGCCCAGGGCAATAGCAGCTATTCTATATGTTTTAAATGTTTACTGTATGCCAGAGTCTGGGTTAAACAAAGTACATCCATTCTCCCTTAACCAATTTAATTTTCAAAGTAACAATCCTACATAGGTTATAAAATTATACTACCATAGGTTTTTAGTACAAAATAAAGTGGATGAAACAAGCTAAGTGATTTGTTGGAGGAGAAGCAGCATGCAAAGTTACATTCCTGATCATCACACTCGGGGATGTAGGCCTCAAAGGACTTTATTGATCCTAACACAACAGCTCCTCTAGGGGAAGAAAACAGTTTGCAGAATTGTCTTGCAATGTGCTTCTACCTTGCCCTTGGTCTACAGTAGCCTGACTGCTTAGCAGTAAAAGAATGATGCTCCGGGCTTATTAAAATGTACCTCAAGATCAAGCATTAGTAATAGTAATTGATATGACCATGTCGTCCTCTTAACTCACATGTTAGGAGTTAAGACTCAATTTTATGACTAAGAAGTGGACCATCCAGGGGGTGAGTAAGCCATCACACCTCTTACTCAATGGCTAGGAGCAGCCAACTCAGTCCTGTTTTGTACCTCCACATCTCTCATTGTAAGAGAACACAACGCTTTCCCTTCTGGAGGCATGGCATTCAAAACACGATATTGGAAGCAGAGATTGAGGTCTTATCAAATGTTTTGTTCCTTGATCATGTACTTCCCAGCCCCCTCAATTCTAAGAAATCTATTTCTGTTTTATGTATATTATCAAGTCTCTGGTATGTTGTTACAGCATCACTAACAAAGTAAGATAATGCAATCTCAAAGTATAGGCAGTACTGAGTAGTAATCAAGGAAATGATATAAAGAATTTTAATAGCCAACGCAAAAAGTATAGATGCCACAGGAATTTACTATGGTATCCTAGGTAAATTAATGTTCTAAAGAATCTTACTTGCTCATAGGCTTCCAACACATCTGTGTGAGCCCTTTGGAATCCTTGTACAGTTTCCTATGTTCCTGTTTTTGGCTCATTGAATACATAATCACAAAAGATCCAGAAATACCTAAATGGTCCTCATCTTAGATGTCAAGAGTTTCGTTATTGTGATAATGACAGTGTAAGGTGTTTTCCGGCTTTGTTTTCCACCACCAGGGGAATAAGAACATGGCTTTATTCAAAGTGACTCTGTTATTGAGTGAACACAGCTGAGGTCGCCACGCTTCCCTCTCTTTTTCGTGTGTTGGGAATACATGGGGCATCTTCTCATTGTCTTTCAGAAGACTGCCCTGACAATGCTACTACGTGGTTTCTTTGAAGACTGAACATTGGAGAGCCCTATAAAAGGCAAGGGAGGGGAGAGAAACAAGCAGTAGACAGGTACAGTGGCAGCTATTAGCCTCAAAAGAATCATCAGGTCATGCAGTGGTGTGAACATACCAAAGCTTGGGGCAGAACTCAATGCAAGAGCAGTTCCTCACTCATATCTGCAAATGTGGAAAGGGCTTTCTGAGTTTCCCTCATATTCTTTTATTCTTCTTTTTTTTTTTTTAGAAAAAAAATGCAGAAAGTGAACTTCCATTTCAAACTTGATGGCTGAAATTAAGATGAGAAATAGAAAACAGATTTAGATTGGAAAAAAATATTTTTCCAGTTACCTGCCATGAATGATGCTGAAAGGGATATTAGGAAACAATACTGTGCCAGAGTGCCTTGCTTTGCTGGTGGCTCTGACCTCACTATTCTGACTGGCCAATAGAGGCTCACTCAAAAATTTAGTAATTAGGTGAATGTCTCCATTAATATTTCTATAACTGTGATAAACCAATATGACCAAAAGCCACTTAGGGAGAAAAGCATTCATTTATTTAACTTTACACTTCTAGATAGCAGTCCTTTATATAAGGGAGTCAAGCCAGGACCTGGAGGCAGGAAATGATGCAGAGATCCTAGAGGAGTGCTGCATATTGGATTGCTCCTCATGGCTTTCTTAGTCTGCTTTCTCATAGCAGCCAGGGGTGCCAGCCTAAGAATGACATATCTACCATGAACTTGGTCCTTCCACATCAACAATTAATCAAGAAAATAAATCATAGGGTTTCCCATAGACCAATATCGTGGGGAGAATTGTCCAATTAAGGTTTCCTTTCCAAATGATTCTAGCTATGTTTAGTTGGCATAAAACTAGTCAGCACAATGAGGTCTGCCATTGCATCTTAATCTTAATCACCAGAATTACTTTACAGTGAATGAGAAGTCATATTTACAATTGGACACTAATATTTTTTTTAAGGGGGTTACAGACAGGGTTTCTCTGTGTAGATTTGGAACCTGTCCTGGAACTCACTCTGTAGACCAGGCTGGCTTCGAACTCAGAGAGATCTGCCTGCTTCTGTGTAGTTGGAGTTTTCCTGCCTGGCCCACAGTCAGGACAAATCTCTGTCACCCGCCAGTCCCACAGCCACTCAGACCCGACCAAGTAAACACAGAGACTTATACTGGTTACAAACTGTATGGCCGTGGCAGGCTTCTTGCTAACTGTTCTTACAGCTTAAATTAATCCATTTCCATTAATCTATACCTTGCCACATGGCTCGTGGCTTACCGGTATCTTCACATTCTGTTTCTCATCGTGGCGGCTGGCAGTGTCTCTCTGACTCAGCCTTCCACTTCCCAGCTTTATTCTCCTCCTTGTCCCGCCTACACTTCCTGCCTAGCCAATGGCCAATCAGTGTTTTATTTATTGACTAATTAGCAACACATTTGCCACACAGAACATTCCACAGCACTTCCCCCTTTTTTTTTTTTTCCAAAAGGAAGGTTTTAACCTTAACAAAGTAAAATTACATACAATTTGGGAATTTGGGCGTTGCTTCTCTTACTACTTTATGCTGGAGGGGGGCGCTGTATCTTATGGGGAAACAAAGAAAATTTTAGGATTATGGAATAGTCCATGAGGCTGTATCGTCTGAGCCAGTTGCCTTCAAACCGTTCTGGATGTTGGATCATCTGGGCCATGGTGTCATAGGAGACCTTTCAGGGGGTCTTGGCTGGTCAAACCTGATGTATCTTAATCTGGAACAAATCCATAGCCTCTGGCTTTCTGTGGAAACAAAAGAGACTCTTTTCCAAAGCAACACATCCTTATATCCAAATTTTGAAGTCAAGGTATCTTTAAAATATATATATTGGTTTAACTCAACAGCTTTTACAATCAAATGTTTTTCTGCAGTTAAAAATCCCAAAGACAACACAATCCAGATTCTCTGTGTAATATTCATCTTTACGTGGCTTATTTTTTATATTAATTTTACTGTCTCTTTAAAGACTTTATTTTTTAAAACTATGTGTTTGTTTCTATAACTGTATATATCAACTTTTTTGTCTCTTTCAAGCCTACGTATATTTTACACACATTGTAAACTATTACATCTGAATCTGTCTTATTGTAAATCTATTGCCTTAAACTGCAGCAGCTGTGGCTGATGGCTCCGCCCACCTCAGCTTCCCAACATGGCTGTGGTTTACCGCCAGCTCTGGGAGCTATCGTGGGTCTATGCTTTTATCCAAGCAGCAAGTAGCCCAGAAACCCTTTTTTGTTTTGTACTAGCAAAGGCTAAATCCACCATGTAGCTTAATGTGCCACTTGCAGAGGCCTCATTCCTGCCATACTGCAGGTTGAGCACGCACTCTAGGAACCCACCAGTAGCTCAAACCGGCAGCTGCCGCTCATTTGAGAGAAACAATTAGGAACTGTTTTTAGCTCCGTTTTAGAATCTTTTTTTCTCAGTTTTTAGGTGGAAACTCTTGCCACCACGTTGGACGCCATTTGTAGTTGGAGTTTTCCTGCCTGGCCCACAGTCAGGACAAATCTCTGTCACCCGCCAGTCCCACAGCCACTCAGACCCGACCAAGTAAACACAGAGACTTATACTGGTTACAAACTGTATGGCCGTGGCAGGCTTCTTGCTAACTGTTCTTACAGCTTAAATTAATCCATTTCCATTAATCTATACCTTGCCACATGGCTCGTGGCTTACCGGTATCTTCACATTCTGTTTCTCATCGTGGCGGCTGGCAGTGTCTCTCTGACTCAGCCTTCCACTTCCCAGCTTTATTCTCCTCCTTGTCCCGCCTACACTTCCTGCCTAGCCAATGGCCAATCAGTGTTTTATTTATTGACTAATTAGCAACACATTTGCCATACAGAACATTCCACAGCACCTCTGCCTCCCAAGTGCTGGGATTAAAGGCATGTGCCACCACTGCCCAGCCTGGACACTAATTTTTATCATCTTAATCTTAGCTATTTCTTATGGACATTAAGAGCAATATACTGTTCTGTCTGAAATCTATCCACTTTATCTTGTTTATGAATCCTGGTAAACAATTTAAATACCATTCACATCCAAGTAGTTAGATATAGGACAAATCTCACCAAAGAATGGCAAACTCCCACATAGACTGGTCCAGATTTTTAGATCCTTGGGTCAGTGTAACTTCTGATCATGTCACCAAAACTTTGTATGTTTCTATTGCCTATTTAACTTTGGTAACTTTTAGAATGGTACATAAGATGCAGATAGTACAATATCTATCAATTACAGTTGCATGTTGGTAAAAGGATACAAACTAGTAAGAACCAAAGGGAGCCATGCATAAAACAAGGTCTGGAAGAAGCCAAAATAGGACAGTTGTGGCCCTCTTACAGTTACAAGTTCATGTGTAGGGTTTCTTCCTTCTCATCCTTCAAAAATATTGTGAACTAGGGAGTGTTGAGTAACCCTTCTGTGTCCAGCGCCTTTTTTGGAGTTCAACCAAGAGATTCTTACCTGAATGTCTGACTTTTATTTTGCAGATGTTAATGGAGTTTTGAGAGAAATATGTAAGTGATATGGTGTGTCTCCCAGCCCCATGACATCTACCTGGAACACTGCTGACAACAATATCAGGTCGAGAGAGACAACCTTGACTTTGGCCAAGACATTGCAGAGGCTTAATTATCACTTCCAGTAGGCTTAAGGGAATGCCTGGTGTCTTTTTAGATAAAGTGCTACTTTGCTGCTGTTATGTGGTGGTTTTTGTTGTTGTTTTTGTACAACAGGATCCATTGAAACTACAGGAAGTTCTAGGCAAACTTGTGTTACCCCACAGTCTTTCACGTCTAAACACACTTGAGCTAGTACACCATTCTGCCCTCAGCTTACGAAGTCTGTTAAGCTTCTGCTTACCACGAAATGCTCCTTCTGCTTTCACTTCTCTATGAAAAGTAACATTTCTCCACGTTATCATTTCAAAAATTCCATTTTATTAATCTGTTGATTTATTTGTAATATCTACTCAGTTTCAATTACTGTTGGTCAATATGGTTAAACTCACACATCTTTAAAATAGTCTGGTATGCTTTATGAATAGAGTTTTAGTCATAATTGTTTGCTATCTGAGGGTCGAGATCTTAACTTTCAGTTTTGACTATGGAAGTCCTTTAGAGTGTTTGTCTCATATTTAGCCGGGCGGTGGTGGCGCACGCCTTTAATCCCAGTACTCGGGAGGCATAGCCAGGAGGATCTCTGTGAGTTCGAGGCCAGCCTGGGCTACCAAGTGAGTTCCAGGAAAGGCGCAAAGCTACACAGAGAAACCCTGTCTCGAAAAACCGAAAAAAAAATAGTAATTAATATTGACTTGTGTAACTGTGAATTTAGCCAGGTTTTTTTTTTTTTTTTTTTTGGAGAAGAATACTCTTATAGCCTCTAAAGAACATTACAATGCTCACATAAAAATTATTGTTCAAATTCAATAAATTATTTCAGTGGCCAGTAATTCTAACAAAATGTGAATTCAACAGATGATAAACCATGGCAACATTTATTACCACAAAAGCCACCACTGCTATCACAGATATGACACTTTGGTCTTTTGATGGTACAGTAAGACCATTTCTAATAAAAGGCAGGAGCTCCTTCCAGCACATTCTTATTGTTATTTTCCTGACACATTCTCCATGTGTTGGATATTTTAGCTCTAGTGTAGGCTATATTCAACCTATTAGACAAGTCTGGGTGCAGTCAAGCATAAAGCCACCTGACTATATTTGAAAGAAAGATTTATAGACTTCAAAGATAGGGGCATGGAAACTCAATAGGAGGCTTGTATCCAGACTCTACCTCTTTCAGAAAAATGCTATATGTAGCAACTGAAATATTTTGCTTCATGGAACCTTGAGTTGTTTGTGAAATAAGAAGTCATGGTCTAGGTAATGATGTGTGAGTTGATGATGGCCAGACACAGATTATTTCCCTGTTTTGTGGAGATACTGTGTGGACTCTTGACAGCAAGATTACATTGCTGCTTCAGGACATTCAGGGACTGCTTCAGCAGCCAGAGCATTTTCAGGATGCTCTAGCTTGAGAATGAGTTAATGCAAGACCTCAGAATTGACCGGAAAATGGTCCAGAGTTTGGGCTGTGGAGAGAAATTTTCCTCTATTCTAATGCAGGTAAGACCTTGGGACCTGAGGCAGCAGGAAACCTTAATTTCCCAGAACTATAGGTCATTTTCCTTCATATGAGATGAGATTTTTTTCCTGTAACAGCATAAAGGAGAGAGGGCTGGAGGCCCACTCTCACCCAAACCAACTAATAATTGTTTCTATACTCACGCACCAAGACAAGGGAACCTAGTACAGCTGCTATCATACTCATGCACCAAGGCAAGTGGTACCATGCTCATGGACAGAATCAGAGACAGAATGTCTACAATGAACACTTTTGGACAAATGAAGGAAGAAGGGACTGGGTAAACTGGATTGTGTGCTGGAAGCAAAGAAGTGAACCAGACCCTGTTAGAGTTAATGGCACCTGTTATAGAACTGTTTACTACTCAAAGGTTTATAACCATTGTCTTCCTACCTTTTAATTAAAAATATAAATTTACATTCATTTTGCATGAATGATGTATGTATATCATGTGCATGCCTGATACCTTTGGGGGTCAGAAAAGAGCATTGTATCCCCTGGAACTGATGTTATGGGTTGGTTGGAGCCACTATATAGGTGCTAGATACTCAACCCAGATCATCTGCAAGAGGAGCAAGTGCTCTAGATGACTGAGTCTTCTCTCTAGGTCCTGACTTAATTCTTTAATCAATGGGGAAAAAGAATCTGCCAGCCAAGCTGGTATCACAGGGTAGTAAAGTGTTCCAGAAACAGAGGATGAAGCTCTGCCTGATGACTTTGTGACAGATATGGCTATGAGCAAATAGTTGTGGTCTTTGATTTAGTTACTCTCATTGACAAGGATCTGGAGGTTCTAACTTACTTGGTATGGAGAAGGACCTAGGAATAAGGAGAGATCTCATCCTACAGTGTTCCTACTTAATGACCTGTCAGTGAAACCTGGGCTTTATTTTCCAATTTGTAGTGTCTGTAACATTATACAGGTACAGGGTGCTATTTCTAATATGATACCAGATTTGTGAACGTGTTTTATGTAAGTTTAATCATCTGGAAATCATCAAAAATGGTATAGAGCTCATTGCTATTGCCAGTCTATGTCTTTTTGGGTTTATTTCTTTTCCTCTCTCTGTATGTTTGTGAGCTCACTCAGGAAAGAGTGCTGTCTAACATTCCCATGGGAATGAGTGTGTTTCCTGAAGTGTGATGATGGCATGAGAAAAGACAAGAGAGAAAACAAAGAGAAGGCATGCAAGGAAGAAAGCTTTTGAATCTGGAACTTTCTCTTTGATTCTCACAGTCACAACTCAGAGTGAATTTTCAGTAGAGAAACAGTGCAGATGAGTTGTGATTTTCTTGGTTTAAGCGGGAGGGACTGGCAGAGAAAGGTTTTGCAAAAAGTAAAAGGTGGTAGACCAAGTGTCACTGTAGTATCCTAACCTACTGAGGCCATTGGAAGACTAGTAGTTAGGAACTTGGTGAAGTCACTGTAGAGGAGGATGACAGATCCTTATATCTTGTTACTTCGGCATATATAGTTACTGCAAGCTTGTCATCCTAATCCCCTTATTCAGCTCCAGGATTTAGAGGTTTTTTTTGGTATTGTGCAAGTCATTCAAGATCAGTTCTATGTACACTTTGTTATTATGTTTTTCTCATATGTTTACTTCTTGCATCTTTAAAGGCAAAGCACACTGTGATATAAACATATGAGCTGGCATTTTTCATATCGTTTTCATCCAAGCATACATTCTAAAGCCCAAGTGAACAATGAATAATACCCTTATCCCTGGAACACACATGTAATGTAAATATGCGACCTTATCAGGATAGAAGAGCTTTGTAGTTGTTATTTGGGTTAACAAAATTAAGATGTAGTTAATCATTATCATTATCTATTATTTGGTTGGGACAAATAACCAAGGATCTTTTGTAATGGGTAGCAACAATTTCCAAAGCTGACTGATAGACTGATACTATGATGAGACTAACAATGAAAACATGTTTTTAAAGAGGGCAATGTTCTTCCTTTGAAGACAGAGGAGAAAACCCAGGAGACAAGAACTGGATGGCCTCTAAAATGTGTCAAAGGGAGCAGCAAGGTGGCTCACCAGTTAAAGGTGTGTACCACCAAGTCTGATAAGCTTTGCTTCACCCCAGGAACCCACATGGTGGAAGAAGGGAATCAAGTCCACATTTTTATCTGCCCTTCACTTATGCACATTATACACATTATTGCAAATGTGTACCCATATACACACAGATATAATTAAAATGTATAAATATGCAAAAATTCTTAAGATGTCAAATTTGAAGGAATAATCTACCAGAGCTTGCAAAAAGGATATATGCTCTTACATACCGTCAATTTGATTGCAATAAGAAGAATGCTTGCCTTAAAACTAATACAACTATATAATATTGTAAGCACGTGTTCTCTTAAAGATACTTCATTGGTCATAATGTATTATAGAAGCATTAAAGAATTAATTCAACAACCAATTTATAGAATATACTCAATTCTTTATTTGAAGAAAACTTGTATTAATTTTTACTTTTAGTTTCAAAATTATATTTTTCCAAAATGATGCCCAAACTGTGAACAGGTGTATATACGAAAGCAAGAGTGTATACACACACATTCTATTGTTCATGAATCAATTTGGGCACAACACCAAGGTCTCTCTTCATGTTCTCTCATTTAGTCAACCCTCAACACTAACTCAGGCATGCACTAGTGCACACTCTTACTAATGGTATTTTAATAAGGTGATGATTTATTTAAGACTCCCTACTTAGTAACCTAGTAACTATAAAAACAGTGACTGATCAGGCTTATCTACAAACTCTTCTCATGGTCTTTTCAGCACACAATGCATTCAAAATTAGGCCTGCTGGTGGGCTGCCCTTGCTCTTTATTTAAGTTGACTGTTTGAAGCAAAGGAATACAAACAACTAGTAGCACCACAAACTAACAAATTTAATGACATGAAAATAAAAAGACCCATATTGAGAGGTAACTTTTCTAAACCTCTAAATTTATTGTAATCTTAAGTAACTATCACATCCCCATAAACTTTTTCCCTAAAGGTCCCTAGCATCATATAATATTATTTAATTTAAAATATTAAATGCAATGTTTACACATCAGGAACATTAAAATCACAAGCATGCTTATTTTGGTATTTTTATACAGTGTGTTTTGACCCTATTCCCTGCCAATGCCTAACTCTTCCACTTCAACAATTCTCCGTCAACCCATTTTGTGAATTTTTTCCAAATCAAGGCCAATTTGTGCTGTCCAGATAGTCTCAGATGTGTGATTTTTCCACTACAGATGGTTAACTCACCAGTTTCTACAATTGAAGAGAACACTAACCTCTTTCAGGGGTTAACAAATGTCAGTTCCTCTGTAGCTGGTGATGGGATTTCATGCCTAACTCCTCTCGTCATGCTGAGATTTGGTATGACTCCGGCCTGAACAGGTTTCGTACATACTGGCCCAATCACTGTGAGTTCCTATGTTCAGTTGCTCTCTCGTGTCCAGAAGACACTTTCTCTTGGTTGTTATATATCATGTCTGGTTCTTTCATTCTTTCCAAAACTCTCTTCTGCAATGATTTCTGAGCTTTTGGAGGAAGATATATGATATGTATGTTCCACTTATATCTAAATAACCTGCCTTTAAATTGAGCATTCTTTCTTCTCTTATTTTCTGTGCCTTGGTCAATTATGGCTCTCTGTGTTAGTCACTATCTACTATAAATAGAAGCTTTTCTAATAAGCATCTATAGATGTGTTAATCTATAACCATAAAGATAATACATTAAATATTAAGAAGTAGGCTTAATACTATGTCTGTAACAGTTGTAGGTTCTCTACTAGGTTCTATGACCCATCTAGTCACAGGTTCTTAGCTTGACAATGGTGTCAGGTCTGGATTTTTATCTTGTGGACTAGTAATTAAATTAACCCAGAAAGTGGTTGGTCATTATGATGACAATCAAACCAGTGTTGTATGCTGTGGGATGGTCTGTATGTCAAATGTGTTGCTGATTGGTCAATGAATAAATCACTGATTGGTCAGTAGCCAGGTAGGAAGTATAGGCGGGACTAACAAAGAGAAGAATTGAGAGAACAGGAAGCTGGGTGAGGGAGACACTGCCAGCTGCCATGATGACAAACAGCATGTGAAGATGCCGGTAAGCCATGAGCCATGTGGCAAGGTATAGATTAATGGAAATGGATTAATTTAAGCTATAAGAACAGTTAGCAAGAAGCCTGCCACGGCCATACAGTTTGTAACCAATATAAGTCTCTGTGTTTACTTGGTCGGGTCTGAGCAGTTGTGGGACTGGCAGGTGAGAGAGATTTGCCCTGACTATGGGGCAGGCAGGAAAACTCAAGCTACAAATGACGTCCAACGTGGTGGCAAGAGTTTCCACCTAAAAACTGAGAAAAAAGATTCTAAAACGGAGCTAAAAACAGCTTCCTAATTGTCTCTCTCAAATGAGCTGCAGCTGCTGCTGGTTTGAGCTACTGGCGGGCGCGCTCAACCTGCAGTATGGCGGGAATGAGGCCTCTGCAAGTGGCACATTAAGCTGCGTGGTAGATTTAGCATTTACTAGTAAAAAACAAAAAAAAGAGGTTTCTGGGCTAAATGCTGCTTGGATAAAAGCATAGATCCACGATAGCTCCCAGAGCTGGTGGTAAAGTACCATGGCCATGTTGGGAAGCTGAGGTGGGCGGAGCCAGCAGCCACAGCTGCTGCAGTTTAAAGCAATAGATTCACAATAAGACAGATTCAGATGTAATAGTTTACAGTGTGTGTTAAAAATACGTAGGCTTGAAAGAGACAAAAAAGGTGATATATACAGTTATAGAAACAAATACATAGTTTTAAAAAATAAAGTCTTTAAAGAGACAGTAAAATTAATATAAAAAAATAAGCCACGTGAAGATGAATATTACACAGAGAATCTGGATTGTGTTGTCTTTGGGATTTTTAACTGCAGAAAAACATTTGATTGTAAAAGCTGTTGAGTTCTGCCAAAATGTATATTTTAAAGGTACCTTCACTTCAAAATTTGGATATAAGGATATGTTGCTTTGGAAAAGAGTCTCTGCTTTTGTTCCCACAGAAAGCCAGAGGCTATGGATTTGTTCCAGATTAAGATACATCAGGTTTGACCAGCCAAGACCCCCTGAAAGGTCTCTGATGACACCATGGCCCAGATGATCCAACATCCAGAATGGTTTCAAGGCAACTGGCTCAGACGATACAGCCTCATGGACTATTCCATAATCCTAAAATTTTCTTTGTGTCCCTATAAGATACAGCGCCCCCCTCCAGCAGGAAGTAGTAAGAGAAGCTACAAAAAATAAGCCACGTAAAGATGGCTACCACACAAACAATCTGGATTATGTTCTCTTTGATATTCATAACTAAAGAAAAACATTTGATTGTAAAAGCTGTTGAGTTCTGCCAAAATGTATATTTTAAAGGTACCTTCACTTCAAAATTTGGATATAAGGATATGTTGCTTTGGAAAGGAGATTCTGCTTTTGTTCCCACAGAAAGCCAGAGGCTATGGATTTGTTCCAGATTAAGATACATCAGGTTTGACCAGCCAAGACCCCCTGAAAGGTGACACCTAGGCCCAGATGATCCAACATCCAGGATGGTTTCAAGGCAACTGGCTCAGACGATACAGCCTCACGGACTACTCCATGATCCTAAAATTTTCTTTGTTTCCCCAGAAGATACAGCGCCCCCCTCCAGCAGGAAGTAGTAAGAGAAGCTACGCCCAAATTCCCAAATATACCAAGCTGACTTTGGAGATGTGTAAAGGTTAAAACCTTCCTTTTTAAGAAAAGAAAAGGGGAAGTGCTGTGGGATGGTCTGTATGTCAAATGTGTTGCTGATTCGTCAATGAATAAATCACTGATTGGTCAGTGGCCAGGTAGGAAGTATAGGCAGGACTAACAGAGAGGAGAATTGAGAGAACAGGAAGCTGGGTGAGAGAGACACTGCCAGCTGCCACTAAAGCAGGCTGCTGTGGGATGTTCTGTATGGCAAATGTGTTGCTAATTAGTCAATAAATAAAACACTGATTGGCCGGTGGCTAGGCAGGAAGTATAGGTGGGACAAGGAAGAGAATAAAGCTGGGAAGTGGAAGGCTGAGTCAGAGAGACACTGCCAGCCGTCATGATGACAAACAGTATGTGAAGATGCTGGTAAGCCACGAGCCATGTGGCAAGGTATAGATTAATGGAAATGGATTAATTTAAGCTATAAGAACAGTTAGCAAGAAGCCTGCCACGGCCATACAGTTTGTAACCAATATAAGTCTCTGTGTTTACTTGGTCAGGTTTGAGCTGCTGTGGGACTGGTGGGTGAGAGAGATTTGTCCTGACTGTGGGCCAGGCAGGAAAACTTTAGTTACAGTTGTATGAGAAGGGATGTATTGCTAGGCCAATCATTACTGTAGTTGATATCTGGGTAAAATTTATAATTGTTTCTCTCATTTGTTAGCATACATGACAGCTTCCTGCCCTATGAAGGCTGGACAGTCTGGATGGAATTTCTAGGTCTGTACAAGCTTGATTTCTCCATATTCTATGACTTGAGTATATGTTTTCTTCTACAATACAATGTTATCACAACTCTGGAGGGTAACAAATTGCATTCGCAAAAGATTTTCCTGTGTGGGAACCTATAACGCATTGACTAACAATTCAAAAAGCAACTCGTACTTCTTGATGGAATTTTTATTTGTTTGCCTCTGGTGTTGAGTAGGGGCATTATTGCTCTGTTACATGGTAGTTTCATTTTTGTTCTCTCTCTCTGTCTCTCTGTCTCTCTGTCTCTGTCTCTGTCTCTCTCTCTCTATATGTGTGTGTGTGTGTGTGTGTGTGTGTGTGTGTGTGTGTGTATGAAACCTAACACACACACACACACACACACACACACACACACACACACACACACACACAAAAGCTTCTACAGTAGTAGATTTACATAGGACTTTTTCAAAAGCTATTTAACGTTAATTGTACCTCACAATAGTTTCACTTCTGTCATACCTTTTTCATTCCCCAATTTAACCCTTCCTGTTCCATTATGCTGGTCATTTTCTGTTGTCAACTTGATGTAACCTAGAGTCATTTGGAGCGAGGAAACTTCATCTGAAGAAGTGCTTCCAATAGGATTGGCTTCTAGCCACACTGGTGGGGACTTGTGCTATTGATGATCGACTTGATAGGTTCTAGGCCACTGTGAATATTGCCCCACCTGGCAGGTACTCCTGAGCTATGTAAGAAAACTGCCAAATAAGCCAGAGAGCAATCCATCAAGCATGTACTTCCATGGTTTCTGCTTCAGTTCCTGCTTGATTTTCTCCCGAAAGTACACTAAATACTGGATTCCATACCCTGTAATTATAAGATGAAATGAACACTATCATTCCCAAGTTGCTTTAGATAAGAGGGCTTTATCATAAAATATAAAATCAAACTAGGACACTTATTAACTATAATATGGCACATGCAGGTGAACCTATAAATGTATACGTATATAATTTTTCTGATAATATTGTTACTAGTATGAGATTATTATGAAATGAACTGATACATACAGAAAGCAGAGACAGACAGAAATATGAGTCATGAAAATACTCTGCTTCTACATTCACAAGTGAAAAAATTGAGTCACTTGTTCTATGAATTAGTTATTTTAAGACTTACCTAGCATTTCAATTACTCCTATGTGACATATCCTTTAACTACCATCTAATAGTTTTAAGGCAAAACTACAACTTCAGATTTCTGCTGTCAATAAAATAAAATTTTAAGAATTCAACAGGTCCTACTATGGTTGCAATTGAACCTAAAGAGAATAGAAATTAAATGAGTGAAGTGTTGATGATGTCTTTATTGTATTGCAGTATATTAAGGTAGACCAGTTGGTACTTATGAATGGTAAGCACGAATTAGATGTTGAACAACACAGGGATGAATACTTCTTTTCCCATGAGCTAATTTTTCAGCACACACTGATATGATTGGGGACTGAGGTCTGAATGAGTTATGAAAAGAATAAAAGAGCCTTTGTCATAAACGTAAAAGGTTTTTTTTCTCCTTTGGGGTTTAATTATAGTTTGCTTCATGAATTCCTTCAAATATTACACTTGGAAATTTGTACTCTAACGATATTATCAGGATAATTGTCAAAGGAAAAACATGAGAAACAGTGTCGAGGGGAAAGCACAGACATTATGATTAAGACAATATGTTCAAATACAGATATATCTCACAGTTCTGGGATTTATTTGTCTTTTAATTTTGAGAAACAATACACACTGCTGAAGGAAACATTTCAAGAATTTTTAAACACAGGTTAATAAAATACAAATGGAACAGGAATTAGTTCTTTAGAAGAAAATGGAGCATTAGGAATAAAGTTCTCTCTGGGGTATCACTACTACAACCTGAATTTTTCTATATAGACTTTTTCTAGGTATGGAATATGGGGCTTCTCATTTCTGCAGGCATAGTTGTATTAACTTGTGACCAGTTCCATGGAGTAACAGAATTGTGTGTGTCATCAATATACCATTTCAACTTCTCACCTCAGGACCTGTTAAGTCTAGACTATCCTAACAAAGGAGTGAACTGCAGGTTGGGGTAAGGGGTAATTATCAGCTCTAAAGGCCCAAAGCTTATATTGGGGATTAAAAACTTTCTTATTATAAATATCATTCTTACACCCTAAACAGTTTGGGTGACATTTAAACACAATAGAAATAAGTGCTACCATTTTAAACATCTGTGTTTAGAGTTTAAAATGTGACTTATTCCAGGCCAGTATTTTCATTTACACTTCCCATTCATTACTAATGTCTACTGACACTGCATCCTGTGTCATACTGCCAGGATAGATTGAGGCCATCTAGACTGAAACAGATATTAGAACCAGTAGAAAGTGATTACAGGTGGTATCTGGCAGGAGTCATTTTCTTTTAAGGCTTTGACATGTCGCTACTGGTAAATTGGCTCTATTAGCTATCTAAAGGCACAAGATGTACCATAGGAGATTATGACTATATATATATATATATACACAAACACATATGTATATATGTTCACTGTAGGTCACATGCACTTATCTGTTTTCATTTAGAAATGAATTCCAACTTAAACTCCTTAGGTGCTTCTGTACTGTGTAATATTTCTGAAAGTTGTTCTTTCATGCTAAAAACAAAAGTTAACAAAAACTGTTCTGTAGCAGATATTGGTATATGGATAGATCACTTTTTCACTTTTTATTCATTTTTTCAAATTATTAACTTTGCAGATTCAATAAATTCTTCATATATATATGTATATATGTATTTATACTTATCTATTTTCTGTAAGATGTAGACCAATTGACAGTTTTTATTTGAGATGGTGGTTTATTTCCTATTAATTCCCCAAATATAACAATAAAGTAAACACAGCAAGAGTAGTATGTAGCAATCTGTATCAGTTTGATGACAGATGTGCGCTTACTGGTATCCCAGCGTCACAAAGATTTTATAGGGTGTTTGCATTGCCTTTCTTTACGTTGTGAATATGAGCACAACAAACCTTGGTTGCTAACTAGCTTCTTATTCCTTACAATCATATCTGATTTCTGCTGCTAGATTTATTTAAATTCTGTAAGTCTTCTGGAGCTCAATATATGTCTTATGTTAAAAAATTCTTGTTTATTTCCAGTAATCATTAATGCAGTCTCTATATTCCTATATACTTTAGTACAGAAAGTTAAAAATAGGTACTGCAGGTTGATTTTTCATGTAGTCACGGAGTCCTATTCATGTCCCAATACCAAGAGCAGCTATTTTCTCTCTAATTCTGCTAGGAAAATTGATCACTGCATCTTTGATGTTGTGTATATATAATTATTTTTCTATTTATTTCACTTTTTTATTTAAATTCATCATTTTTTATAAAACACTCTAAAAATTAAATTTAACACTCCAAAATATCTGTCACAACTAATGCTAATTGATAAATATATATTATCTTTTTATTTATTGTTTTGTAAAATTCATTATTTAAAAAATTTAAATAAATAAAAAATCACAATCTTTAAAATAATTTTATGTATTTTTTGAACATTTTATATATGTATTAAATACATTTTGATCACATCTACCCTAAATTTCCTAGTTCAAAATCTCATGGTACCTTTTTAATATGTATGTACCCATCTATAGCCCATCTTTATATTTTTTTAAATATCTGAATCCAATTAATGTTGTCTATATGTAAACAGATGCTATCCTGTCCTGACTGCTCAGTCTCAAAAAATACACAGAGGCTTATGTATGAATACAAATGCTCAGTCAATAGCTGAAGCTTATTACTAACTAGCTCTTACATTTAAGTTAACCCATTTTTATTAATCTATGTATGACCACATGGCTCATGGCTTTACCTGTACTCTAGCATCTTGCTTCCATTTCCACAGCTTCTGGATGGTGTATTCCTCCTTTCTGCCCTTCTTCATCTAAGTCTTCAGTTTGATTGTCCCTCCTAACTTTATTCTGCTTTGCTATAGGCCAATTAGTTTTTATTATTAACCAATGAGAGTAATACATATTCACAGCATACACAAAACACCCATGTGTAAATGTCAAGCATCTTTTTCCCCCTTTGAATTCTTTTGGTATGCACTTTTCAATGTAGAGTGTATCGAAAGAAAAATTAAAAGAAATATGCAATAATATAAGATTTTCTATGCCTTACTTTTTCATTTTACATGTATGAATGAAATATTTTAATATATTTGGTTTTTCAAAATTTGTACACTTGATTCTTCTTACAGGAATTCATTCCATTTTGCCTGGATGTGCAAGTTGTACTTGAGCGATTTTCATGGTGTCATTTCTCTGATTGGTTCCAAAAAAGAAGGCAGATAATAAGGTGCAATATTTGCTTATAAGAATTTATTTCTCCTTAGGGAGAATGAACATGTGCCCTGAAAAGTATCAGTACTACTTAGTATAGAACTTTAATTAAGTGTCAAAATGACTGGTGTGGCAAATTAATACCATAGGATTTTTATAAATGAAGAAGAACAAGCAAAGTCAAACATAATAAATGGAATGAGGGTGTGCATTTTGCAGAATGTTTTCTCATATACTGGGGTCTGTAATACATAACCACAGAAGCCTCCAGAGTTCAATGATTAGCTCTTACGTCCTTGCTATACCAGTGTCCGTTGCTTTAAAAAAAAATCCTTATAACTTTTTTTTTTCTGAAAAGTTCTCTTGCCTTTTAATTTTTACACTCAAGTTGAAAACACATCACCTATGAAAAATTAGGAGTAGAAAATTAGATGCAATAAAACATCTCTATAGAACTTTGTGACCGTTGTAAATAGTCATCTGTTCAGCCCATGAAATTTAATGCTTAAGGACCAGTGTATCCACTTCCTCAAAGGTGTTTCATCGGCACTACAGTCATCATTCTTGAGTCTGACTTGCTCTTCCATAAAAGAGACATGAAAAAAGGCACTAGAGTAGAACCCACTCAAGTGCTCTGTGATTAGGATCAGAGTTCTTTTTTTTTTTCTTTCAAGTTGCTTGTAAATGGATAATGTGTATGATCAGCTCACAGTTCTACTTTTCCAGTGACAATTCCTTATTACTAAATCTTATGGTATTGATTTCCACCCTATCATTGTATCAATGGTATTTTGTAATTTAATATCAGCCCTCTTTCATAAATAACAGATCAGGTACCCTTCTGTCTTACTCTGATATCTATGAGTTGCTTGCCAAGGGTAAGGCTGATGAAACAAAATCTTAGACAAGCTCCATCTGTCCCATTTCGACAATGTACAGTGTCAGATCTCAGTAGTAGAAATAATAGCTGCAAGTTTCTCTCTCTCTCTCTCTCTCTCTCTCTCTCTCTCTCTCTCTCTCTCTCTCTCTCTCTCTCTCTCGTATAAAGCAATGAAGGCTTCTGATCACAGAGACTGAAAACAAAGAAACCTCTGAGGGTTGATTGTAGTAAGTATAATTTTAAGCTAGGTAACTATTTACAAAAAGTCCTTGGAATTCAGGGCCAATGTCAGGTGGAAACATACGGTGAATGCAAGTCAGTGCATTTCAAATATAAGAATCCTAGATTTGATCATCAAGAAAATAGTTTGGGGTGGGCTGCCACCATGGCATGGGTCTCAGGCTGGACCAGTCATTGGTTGACCACTTCCTCAGTCTCTGTACCACCCTTACTCAAGCACATCCCAATACACAGGAAAGGCCATAGATCAAAGGTTATGTGGCTGGTTTGGTGTTCCAATCCCTCTACTAGAAGTCTTGCTTGGTTATAAGAGTTGGCCAGTTTAGGATACATGTCTCCTATTGCTAGGAATCTTAGCTGGGTCTTCCTTGTTGATTTCTGGGAGTTTCCCTTGTACCAGGTTTCTATCTGATGCTGAAATGAGCACCCCCAACCTTTCCAGTCTTCTCTTTCAGTGCTCTTCCCTTCCACCCCCCACAACCTGATGTTCCTTCATGTTCCCATCTGCACCTGCCATCAGTCCACCCATGAAATCTCTTCTATTTTTCCTTCCAAGTGAGATACAAGTGTCCCCACTTGAGCTGTTCCTGCTAGTAGCCTTTCTGAGACCACCTTGACACTGGATTGCCAGGACCCAAAGGCTGGATAGCCCAGAGACCTAGGATTGAATCAAACACAACTGGAGAAAAAAAGTCAATGTAATGGTGCCAACCAATATTTTGCTACACTCATAGATTGGTGTCAAGCCCAACTGTCATCAGAGAGCCTTTATCGAGCAACTGATGGAAACAGATGCAGAGACCCACAGATAAACATTAGGCTGAGCTTGAGGAATCCTGTTGAACACAGGGAGGAAGGGTTCTATGAGCAAGAGGCTTCAAGGACATCACAAGAAAACCCACAGAATCAACTAACCTGGTTCATAGGAGTTCAAAGAGTCTAAACCGACAACTGGGGAGCCTGCATGGGACTGACCCAGGACATCTGTAGATATGGACCAGTTGTGTAGTTGTGTAATCCTCTTGTGGGACTCCTAACAGTGGGAGCAGTGGCTGTCTCCAACTCCATTGCTGGCTTTTGGGACCCTATTCCTCCTTCCTCCTGGGCTGCCTTGTCCAGCCATACACAAAGGGAGGTGCTTACTTATTGCAACTTGTTATGCCATGTTTTGTTGATATCCATGGGAGGTCTGCCCTTTTCTGAATAGAAAGGGAGGAGAAGTGGAGGAGAGGACTCAGGGGATGGAGGGGAAGTTGGGGGTATGGTGGGAGGAGAGGAGGGAGAAGATATTGTGGTCAGGATGTAAAGTAAAAAAATAAATAAATATATTTAAAAAGAAAATAGTTTGAAGAGTGAATTGTTTTCACTTTTGAGAGAACAACATATAAAGGTCACAGAAAGCTATAAAATACTTCTTTAAAAAATCAAGACTCATGGGCTTGTTTAAGATGCATTAAGAGCTTGTGGTTCAGTCAGACTATACAGAACAGTATATAAAAACAATGTCAGCCGTGGAAGAAGAGGCTTTATTCAGGGTCAAATGGAAGCTACAACTCCACTTTTAAATGTCACGGAAATCTCAATTACCAAATAGAACCATAATAGAGGATGAGTTTGTAGAAGCAGAAAATACTCCCAAATATGAGACTCCATTGAATTATAGGAAATTTATTTTAGAAAATGTCTCTATTTAAAGTTATCAGTAGATGTGCAAAAATAATTCATGTTAAGACGTATTGCTTTGGCTCTTATGTTAAACTAGTTTGGATACCAGTTATATAGTCACCCAGAAAGTTATTTGAAGCATTCCCAAGAAGTAAAAAATGAGCATAGGTGATTAACTCAAAGTTGGGAGTGATTTTTTGATATGTAAAATTTTGTTGTCCTTGGATGGCTTCTGAAGCTAAGGTTTGTGTTATCCCAGCTTCTGTTGTTTCCTTGCAAATTCAGTGAATAAGAATGTAGAAATCTGTTTTATTCAGTTTATTCTCATAATTGTCAGGCAGCCTTTACTGAAAAACAACTAAGTATTTATGTTGGTCTTGATTTCCAAAAATATTTTTACTATATTGAAAAATAGAAAATTTAGTGAGTTATGGTGTCTGAAGATGGTAAATCAGTTCTTGACAAAGAAAACCACCAATAAGGCAAGAAACACTCCTGTAAGAAACTAACAACAAAATTCATGTTTCCAGAAACACCACATGAGAAGACTGAAGTAGGTTATTTTTAAAGTCCTGATGCATTATTCTTTTTGATCAACAAATTATACTGTTCAAAAAGAAGATAGCACAAAGCCATTAACTCACATATAGCTCAAAATACTTTAGAAATTCTAAAGTGTCCTCACTCAGAGTCTTTCAATTTGTCACTGTTGACGCTATGGGGTCAGTTCATTTTTTTTCTCATACAGCACACAAGTTCCTTCTACCCACTGTATATCAGTAGCAACCCACTCTTTTTTAGTTCTAATCAAGGTTACAGAAACTAAAACAGCAATGTAATACTAATGCTTATTTTAAAATGTGGTTAAATTGAAAAAGTTTTTGAGTGCCAAGTGTTGGAAAGAATGAACTCACATAGACTGAAGTAGCAAGCATTGGGCCTGCACAGCTCTGCACCAGGTCCTCGGCATATGTATTAAAGTTTCAGCTTAGTATTTTTATAGGACTCGTGAGTGTGTGAATGTGTGAATCTCTGACTATTGTGCCTGCCCTTGGGGCTCTTTTCCATCTGTTGGACTTCCTGACCCAAATTTGATATGATGGTTTTTGCGCTATCTTATTATATTTTGTAATGTTGAGTTATCTTTCAGAAGCCTATTCTTTTCTAATGAGAAATATGAGAGGAATGGATCTAGATGGGAGAGGAAGTGGTGAGGAACTCAGAGGGGTAGAGGGTACAGAAACTGTAATGTAATTCTCATATGAGAAAAGAATCTATTTTCAATAAAAGGGGAAAAAAGAAAAAAAAGAATAAGTTCTCAATAGTAAGAATTGTTTAATTCAAGCTCCAGGAATGGGTTACATCTAATTGAATCATTAGAAAAAGAGGTATACAGTTAATCCACAAATATCTCAGGCTATTGCCAAGGTTGTTGAGTGTTCTCTATAGATTGTGTGGGTCTACTGCTGAGAACACTTACATATCTCATCAAATATGAAGAAATTGAGCTGATACCTAGCTAGAGGCTTTTCTTCTGAATGGCATTCATAGTACTACAAGATGCTCTACATGCTACCAGGGGAGAAAGGTAATACTCAACCAAGTTACTTGATACAAAATCTACATCATTGACCTGCCCCTGAGCTATGCTAATGCAAGAGAGGCACAAATGTTGTGGGAGTAACCAACCATTCTTTGATTGGATCTAAGGACCTCTCTATAAGATGGAACCCATGCCTGATAATACTTGATTTCTCAAGAACCTGAGACTAGTTAGGCTATGTGCCTTGGGGCAATCCAAATACCACAATGTTCTGCTAAAGGAACAAAGCAATAAAATGACCTCTAATGGTGTTTTGCTATACCTATTGATCAATGTCTCACTCAGCCTTCACGAGTGGACAATGTGAAAAGACTGAGAGATTTGGAAACACTCAGTCCTAAATGGGATGTCTGGAGCTATGCAGAAGAGGAGGTAGAAAGGTTGTAAGACTCAAAGGGAATAGATGGTGCTAAGGAACAGTGCCTCGCAGATACAAACGCAACAGTGCACATATTAATTCACAGAGGCTGTGGAGGCGTGCACAGGGCCTGTATACTTTGAAGCCAGGCAGGGTCTCAAGTGGACATTGGCTCCCACCCCTAATCAAAAAGCTTTTTGCAATTGAGATCCCGTTGCAGAGAAAAATTACTTTCCTCGAATGGAGAATTTTTAATCCTACATTTTGTTTTTTAAAGACAGAGAAAGAAAGAGTATGGATTTGGGTGAGGGAAGAGGAGTGGAGAATTGAGAAGGAGTTGCTGGAAGGGAAAGTGATCAGAATATGTTCTATGAAAACAAAATGATTTTCAGTTAAACAAATTAAGCTAATACTGGGGCTGGAGAGATGGTTCAGCTATTAAGGGCTTTTTTGACTAATGCAGAGGACCTGAGTGCATCAATTACTTTTCTATGATTGTGATAAAATACTATGACTAAGGCAACTTCTAGAAAGAAGCATTTATTTGAGGATTAAAGTTTCAGAGGGATATAACTTCATCACTATTATGGAATGTGGCAGCAGGCAGGCATGCACAACACTGGAGGAGCCACTGAGAGCTCACATCCAGATCCACAAATACCAAGTAGAGAGAAAGTGCACTGGGGATAGCAGGAAGCTTTTGAAACCTTAAGCCCATCCCCAGTGACATGCCTCTTCCAACAAGATCACACCTCCTAATCTTTTCCAGCCGGCTACCACGTGGGGACTAAGTTTTCAACTTTCTGAGACTTACTAGGGTCATCTCCTTCAAAGTATCACACTAGTTTTGGTTACCAGCACCCACATGGTGGTTCAAAACCATCTGTAAATCTAATTGCAGGGGATCCAACATCCTCCTATAACCTCTGTGGACACATGGTATGCATTTGGTATACATGTATGCAGGTAAGCAGCACAGTCCTATGTATGAAATGAATGAATTCAAAATAATACTAGCGTATAAGTGATCTTAAAATCTGTTTGCTCTGATCTACTAAAATTAATGATATCCGTTCCATTTTTCTAACTGTTTTATTAATGTCACATGATAGTAAAATGAGTAAAAATATAAGTAAAAACTTATATTCATTTAAATATGAGTTAAAATATTCATAAATCTTTTCTTTAATATCTTCAAACTATATTTTGATTATGGTAAGATAAGATTTGATTATGATATTTACATAGAAATTAATATATCATCTAGTTATGAAATAAATGTAGTTTAAAAACAACAGCATGGGTGGACATGAAGACATGACTGAGCAAAAGAATACAGAAATATAACAATGCATATTTTGTGACTCTATTCAGAGAAAAATTCAAGGCAGGAAAAATATCTCATTATTTTGGGATATACTGCGAGGGATTAAAATTGAGATGGTCATGCCAAGTGTAGAAAAAGAAAAATGTTCTTAATAGGAAAGGACATTTGTGGAGATTTTGGGAATGGATACTTTTTTATCTCAAACTGAGATAAAAAAGAAAAATGTTCTTAATAGGAAAGGACATTTGGGGAGATTTTTGGGAATGGAAATTTTTTTATCTCAAATTGAGAATTAGCTATAGATTTTCTTATTAAAAAATTCATCAAATAAGACATATAATTATTGGCACTTTTTTGTTTTCTTTCTTGTTTTAAAAGCAGAAAAAGGAGGTGTATTCGGTGTGTTCACATTTGGAAAAGAAAAAAAAAATCCAGCAACTTACCAAGTCTATTTTCTGGTGTCCTGAAATGAGTGGAATTTTTAAATTGAAGGCAGAATATATCAGTTAGTATTTATGTTCATGTCCTATGTTAAAACAATTTAGAAAACAAAAAGTTATAATATTTGAATCAAATATAATGTTATTGATATGTACTGAAAAAATACTCTTAAATATTTTATGATGTCCTCTAAAATGAAAATTTCTAATAAAACACTAGCTAGTAGACTGTGTTGTAAGAATTTTACCTAGTATATCTAGTAGGTATTTTTTGTTTAGAAATAAAAAGATTTCTCCATTTATACAAAGAAAAGTTGGAGTCAGTACATATGATGTTACACACTACATAAAAGAAGCCTGTTGTCTAGGAACTTTGGATAGAAGCTATCTTTCCAGGGGGACGAGGGAAGATGCAGGTTGCTCAGGAGAGATAAAACACATGTCTCCCTTGGAGTTTTACAGACAGTAAAGAACTTCTCAGGAGAGAAGACTCCTTTAGGGTGGAACTGCCTACAAACTGCCCAGAGAATGCAGGTGGTACAGCTTCCATGACTGGCACTTAGGTTGGGGTAACGGTTGTGCTCATGTCTAACTTACCAATTACCCTTTAAGGTACCTCTCACTCAGGCCCTGTAAGTAACCTAACGACTCTGTTAGTCCACCAAGTTAGACTAGGGTGGAAGTGTTTCTTTGGCATGTCATCTGTGCCTTTTCTGCGATAAATAAACATTTGTTCTTGTCTCTCTTTGATGTGCCATGCCATAGACATGTCGTGATTTCAATCCTATATATCTGGTTTCTTTGAAATGTTACTATTTCCTTTGGGTTATCTTTAAATCTGGGAATTACTTGAAAAATGTTGCCTGTTAGCTGATAAATCCAGTTGTTGCATACTTAACACTATCATTTTTGTTATTTTATTGCCTACTATTTCATTATCTATCTACCTTAGAAGCTGTCAGTTACTCTTATGAATAAAAATGAGATTCCTTATCAGATGACCTACACAGAAAGGACTCAAATGTCTCTCTCTCTCTCCAGCTTCATATTTTGGCCACTTGTTGATTTGTGGGTAATGATGTCCTGTCATCTTCAAGCACATTCCTCATCTTTTGTCGCTCAGACGTTTGCATCTGCTATTATGCCTGAAAAGCTTTCTCGCAGTCCCTTCTGAGTGCCTTATTTCAATTCTTGAAATCTTGACTCTTTAATGCAGTCTCAGGAACGTTCAAATATTACATTGACTTTCCACATCAGACCACAGTTCATTTCCTTAATAGAAACATTCACAAGCTGTCATGTTGTTGGATCGTTTAGTAGTTTCATGAAAGTTTATGCTAGAAATATGAGCTTAGGAAGACAAGGGTCTCATCCACAACTGCACTAAAACCTAGAAGGCAGCATGTAGTGTTGAATATTTTAGGCATCGAATTTCTATGACAACATATCTGTCATAATTAACTAAAGGGAGGAGTTATTAAGCCTGAGGGATTAAGAAGTGCACTTCATTCCATAGTTCTTGACTCTATTAATTTTTGGACATTTTGTGAGGCAGAACATCAGGACGGCTGGATGAAGAGGCAGAGACTGCTCACATCATGGCCGACTGGGAGTAAGGAGGTGGGAAAAGGACAGAGAAATTGTATAACCTTCTAAAGCACAGCCTCTTTGTCATACATCCACCATGATAATACAACCTAATTTGGTACCACCTCCCAAAACAGGAGTGGAGGAAGCATTTAAGAAACGACCTTGGGCAGGGTGAGGGATATTCATTTTATTATCACATCATAGTACCCAGTATAATAATTAGATTGGTATATCCATTAAATAATGAGTATGATAAATGATTATACCGGAAGCTATTTTATTATGCATACATTTCTAGAAAGATGAAATATATTAATCTTTAAGAAAGCACTTTTATATACTATCAATTTTTAATATAATATGTAACAAAGAGATAGTTTTATAAATATTTCTTGACCAGAGTTTTATACTTTTTTCTCAAATTTCACATATGTTTTGATATAGATTGTTAACTGTGAATGAAATGTGGAGAAGATATATTGCACAGAAATCTCTGAATTGATACATTCCATTTTGGAAGTAAGCTCATTAAGTCTAAGGATGTCCTAAAGGGAGACTGATCAAGGTTCAGGAAGTACATAACTCTAAACAACTCATAAGCTCCAGGATGTTCCTGAAACTGACCAGACACACTTGGCACCTTCTTCTTTACACTTATATAAACTGTAAGGTTTGATGAAAGACTCTTAGACAAGCTGAGCTGCCTATTAAAGGGCAGAGACCAACGTAAAGAGCCACTTTTCAGCCTATCTAGCTGCCTGCAAGTTGTGCAGTGAGCTTCAGGTTTCCAGGTTTTGTGATCTGTTTCCAAGGCTTGAGTGGGGTGGGGATGCAGCTGTCTTTGAGTTGTTTCTGTTCATGTAGGTAACTCACACATATTCACATAAGTAACCATCCAAAAATTCATAGCTTTACCAAGCCTGACTTACTGGCATCCTTACTTTGATCTGTCAATGGTTCCCTATCTAAGATGAATAGTTATTTGCTCAAATCTGCTCAGAAATAGTGTCATACGACACTATTTTGTTTTTCTTTCAAGAATTAGTCAAAGCAGTTAAAGGAACTATGTGGTATAGGGAGATTATCCCAGAGAAAATCATAGTGTGTTTATCATCATATGTTTATTGATAAATTTTGATCAATAGTGATTGAAATCAAATGCTGATAATCTTATCTTTTTTGGTATAGTCTTTGTTTCACTCTTATCCAAATGAGATTTGATTTAAGACATAAGTCTGTTAGAAATTGATTTCCTATAAGCCAAATTACTTTTTGTAAATGTTATTTTGGTCTCAGATCTTTTCCTAGATACTCAGGTAGATAGGGAATGTAAGTGCTATTTTAGTTAACTTTATGAGTGAATGATATTATGTTTGCATTTTATTTTAGGCATAAAATTATTTCATATAAAGAATCTCTGTTTACCAAATAAGTGTGATAAAATTCTGAATGTCTATTAAGGCATGGAATTCATGAAGGAGAAAATAATGAATCTCAAGTCTATAGCTATATTTTGGTTTTGTTTTTATGAGCATTAGATTATATTAATTGTACCAAGGAATGGGCTTCATTATGACATTTTTGTATAATTATATAAATTTTCATAATCCTATTGCTCTCTTTATTACTGATGTTTATTCATCTTATCCTATTGGTGCTGATGCTGTTCCTCTTTCTAGATTTTAGTCTTTAATATGTTTTTTGTTTGCATATTTATTTGTAACGTTGGGGAACTGATCTCAGACACTTAGAGACTGAAACACGATAGATGAATATTACATCTTATTTCCATCTACTTCCTTTTTTATCTTCTATGTAGGAGAGAAAAACAAAGAGTTTGTCTTATACTCCTTATACAAAAATATCCAGTTTTATCTATTTTATAAGAAATGACATTAACAATAATTGATTCTGTATATAGTCACATTTTCTTTATTATTCTGAAAGAAATCTGCATTTACTCTTACCATTCTAATTCCTGACATTTACCTAAGTTAATCAGTCTTAGAGACATACAAATTTATGAGTTTTGTAAGTAAATCTGAGAATGTTATTATACTCCTTATACCACAATTTTGGAAACTAAGAAACAGAGAAATTAAATTGTCACTATTATAAACTTGTGACATGAATTTTCACAGCATCATTACTCATAATAACAAAAATCATGAACACAAATGACACACAATTTTTTCCATGACTAAACTACTCAATGACTAAACAAATACATTATAGACATATAGTATAATATTATTTAGCAACAAAATGAAGCAATGTTACATTCTTCAACATACAATCTTAAGTATTTTATGCAAAGTTCAGAAGTCAGTCATAAAATTTTATATTGCATGATTCCTCTTATGTGAAATGTCTACTACAGACACAATTTGGTTGCAGGACTTAAATCATTGGCTGTCGTACCTTAAGGATGGTGGGAGAGAGGAGAAGAGGCTGCTGACAGATGAAAGACTTTTTCAGATATAATAAAACATTGTAAAAATAACTGATGATGATGGCTGCTATGTACTGTGAAAATACTCAAGGTCATCGAATATATATTTTTAAAGAATGGCTTTGATTGTAAGTGAATTCTTTCTCACTAACACTTTATTTCACAATCAGTTTGTGGCCTTATAGATGACTTGCAGTCACGAATTGTGAAAACTGATATCCTGGTAAGGGATGGAATTCATGATATCTTTCTTTGCCTTCAAAGGAATTCATGCCACAATTACTGTATCACACTACTTTCTTTAATCTCTCTTGATGAGTCAGTTGTACTGTCAACAAGTAATGAATAATGCTTCATAGTTATCCAAAGGAAAACCTCAGTAGCTTGAAAGCTAACAACAGAAAGCCACTTCATTGGTTTTTTTTTTTTATACTGTTTTACTGAAACACAGGCATATACATTTGATCCAATATTGTTTGCCACTGCCTTCATATTCTTTGTGACCACATGAATTGATAAGAGGGAACTTTTGATGGATAACAACTTATCAGATGAAAGAATGGTAAAAACTTTAAAATAACAAAATGATACATTATCCTGAGATTTGCATTTTTACAGAGATTTACAAAGGAGAAATTCTTCTTATTTATGTTATTCATTGAGGAGTTGTAGATGTGCTTTGTTTTATAATCTAAGATCTATAAAACACATATAATTCATTTTACTCACCAACACTACAAGTCACACACACACACACACACACACACACACACACACACACACACACACATATATATATATATATATATATATATATGTAATAAAGCAACCATTTATTTTAGAGTTAGTGTTATGTATTATATATACATGAATTTTTACAGGAGAAGTTTGCTGATCTTTTTCTGTACTACAGATGTTTATTTTTTTCTGGGGCAGAATCCTTATATTTGCAAATAATTCCCTTGGGCAGCCAGGCTCTCTAGTGTAGCTTATTCTTACATTGCCAAATCATTATGCTCTTTTGCATTTGATAGACAGAAGAGGGCCAGATGATGACTGTCCTCCATTCCTGTACAGTCTTTCCCGTGTGTTGTTCATCAGATCTGTGCGTATTTACCAAGTCCATACCAACCCCAGGACTGGTGGGATTGACAACCCTGAATATGATTTATAGTCAGTGATTTTTGTCCACCTCTGTATCCGAAATGATCTATCTCAGTATTTCCACACATGACTTCAAAGTAATTCATCCTTACATAGGCTCCATGGGTTTCTTTTTATTAGCTTTATGCAGGAGCTTCTTGTAAGATTTTATTCTGAGATTGTAAATGCTATGCTTTTTAGTTTAAGAATAAATACAGACTTGTGATACTATAGAATAGGATATTTAAGTATTACATGATAATGAAACATCTATAATTCATGTTGCTCACCTATGTTACAAAAATTATATCTGTAAAAAGCTTAAAGACTGAATGACATTTCAAGGAAAAACTTGTTTACTTTGCAAAATAATCCAGTGCTGACCCTGCTTTTTAATGGTAGAATTTCTTAGGGCAAGTTTTAAATAATCTAATTACCAATAATTTTATTTACAGAAAATGTACAGGAACCAGGTTATTAATGAAAGGAAATTATAATTTTCATAAACAACATAGAAGCTCAGCTTTCATTTTAGAATTTTTGAAATATGAGCAATTTGCTTTTAAGAATATACAAAAGAAGTCATAGAGTGGAAAAGTAATAGTTTGTTTTATGTTATGGCTATACAAAAAGTTAGTGTTTTATAAACATAAAATCAGATGCAAGCATCAAATAATTCATACACTCTGTATTTATTCATTGCCAAGTAAGCATTAGGGATACACATATTCTAATTATGATCCATTGTTTGATTTCATTCTTATTTTAAATTCTTAATGGTGTCAATTCTGTCTCTAACCAGTAAAGAAATTTCATCTTAAACTTTAAAAGCTTATTTTTGAGCCTATTAACTCAAGTTTTTAAAAGGTCTAGGAATTTTGACAAATATGTCTCAATTTATGCTTGTGTTTTCCTTGGCTTCATAACTACAAAGAGTGTTGGCTTTCTAATATTTAATCTAGAAATCAAACAGACAGAAGGAAACTAAAATTAGTATGCTGAAAAAATAACCAGATTCATTTAGCATTTGCTTGTAAAACATCCTGATAGTTCCCCATGTTCGTGCTCAGGTAAATCTGTCATAACCAGCACTGGCTCTCACCTATCAAATGCAGAAAATAAAGAAGAGCCAGCTCCTTCAATATGCTCTCAAATACAGACCTTTCTTTCCATGTATTTCTTTCCCTCACCTACATCACTGACCAATGTGGGTTGTAGTCTATTCCATTCTGGGTCCCTTTGTACTATAGATCTGCTTCCATGGTATTGATGTCACGTCTTATTACTCTTGGACAAATAAAAAAAATGTCACTTAAATAATTCTTTATATATGCAGACTTATTGCAGAAACAACACTTCAACCAGGTTCCTAATGATTTTCTACTCCCTTCTCCCTTTCAATTATATCATATATTGTATTATGGACATTATGCTACTGCTTTGTCTACAAAATCAAGCAGCTTCAAGTTTTAATTCAGTGACATCTATTATGAGGATGGCCCTGTATACTAGCAGTTTCCATCTAAGATAAATTAATAAAAAACATCTATTTTAGAGTTAGGAGATGCTGTTGTTACTCTAAAATTTTGAGTCTAAAGTATGAAGGGCAAGATGTTCTTATTGGTGATAAGAGTGTATATGCTAGGGATTTGGGACTGTGACTTGGAATTTTTTTCTGTGTTCCTTCATCTCTCTCATGCACACATACACTTACTCATTCAGTTCGACAACCTTGATCTATTATGGTGCAATGTGTTATATTTAAGAGTGAATGTCTAAATTTTGATTGGGGGCTCATTAATCAAATCATTTATTATTATACAACAGTGGGTGATGGGTAGAAGATATGTGTGAATGTTAGAGGGAAAGGTATGAACAAAGTACACTAAATGCATGTTAGAAAATGTCAGTGAAACTCACTATTTTGTGTAATTAATATACACAACTAAGAAAAAGTTACAGGACACATGCATTCTTATAAAATGATAATGTGATAAAGATATTTAGGGAGGGAGTGAGCAACCATAAGCACTGGAAGTCAAATATGTTGTAAATACATGATGCATTGGGACCACTGGAACTCAAACATAACCAATATTCTTATTGAAATGTGTGTGATTTACAATTTATTTATTAGCAAGCTTTCAGAAAAAGCCCATGTTTTTGAATTCACTTAGGTAAGTGGCACTGATAAACTATTAAGTATTCAAGAAAGCCATTTTTATTTTACACCAAAGCAGCCTTTGTCAAGTTCTCCATTCTGAATGCTTTAAGATACTTATTTTTCGTAATTTCCCTGGCAAACTTTGGTGAGCCTCATGGTAATATGGGTAAGTACCTCTCTGAAGTTTTGCTTTCATAGGATTTATATTACTTTTGGATATCTTGTCTTCAAGGTCTCTAATCTGTCACTTCTATTATATCTTCTACCATTCTCCCTGGCACTCTCAGCTTGTTTGTCACACTCCTAGGAGTACTGCCCAGAGATAGCACCATCCACAATGGACTGGACCTTGTCATGTCCATCATTAATGAAAGAAATGTCCCACAGGCTTACAAACAGGATTATTTTATGGGAACATTGTCTCCATCGAAATTCCCTCCTTTCAGATGACTCTAGCTTATGTCAAGTTGACAAAACATACTAGCCATTAATAAAATAGTTGCATGTAAGTTTTATTTTGATAATCCTATATGCTATCTTTTATATAAGGACAGCTAATTTATCCTCACTTACACAAAAATTATTACATTTCTCAACAATATATACAAAAAATTCCTCTCCAAAATATTATTTATGACAAATTGTTAGATATGTAAACAATTGACTCCTGGATTTTTGGCACATAAATAACAAGACAATGATTTTGAAAATGTATGTGCAAACACACCTATTTTTAGAGATCACACTTTTAACTTTTCCCTGAGTTTTAAATTCTGTTCATTTGAAAAATGATCAAGTTGAAAAAGGCAATGATTTTTTTTAACACTGGTAATGTATTTGCTGCTTAGGAGAACCAGCATTAATACACTATAGCAATAAGAACAATGGCTCAGTCTCTGTAAAAAATGGTTAAAAACATGAAAATTGTATTGGCTGTGATAATGCTATAATTCATCCGTCAGAATACAGTAGCTACACTGCCATTATTTTATCAATAGACTCATTAAGATGCTAAAGATTTTTCTCCTTGAGTTATGTGCTCTTCTGAGCAGTCGATGGAGCCGTTAGCAATTCTCTTGCTCTGAACAATTTGCCTTTGTTTCTCTGGAAGAAAGATGACCAATTGTGCTGGAGAGATGATAGCTGCTTAAAAAAGAAGCTTGCATATTATTTTAAATATAAATACTTATGCAGTATTCACTATGGAACATTATGGATTACAGTTGGCAAGTAGGGAATATAAAATTAAAAAGATCTAGGTTCAAATCCAACCCCACATTACATTTATTGAAATGTATATATATGTTCATTAAAACATTAACTTCATAATTTTCAATTTATATTCTTATAAAATTAAATTATATCTGTGTCATGGGTCATATGAACTGGAAAGATGATATATAGTAACTTATTTCTGTAGAAATTAACATCTTATTGGAGTGTAACAAGCATTTATGTTCTTCACATTTCTTTGAAATCTGAGTGCAAATTAAGCTTTCTCATTATAGGTAATATCACTTGGAGTTGCTTATTTGTTGTTGTTGTTGTTGTTTTTGTTTTGTTTTAGGAGAGATGGGCAGAGAGGAAGCATATCTTTGTATGGCTTGTCCTACTTTGACAACCTGTATCTCTCACGGGCTTTTTTTTGTTGTTGTTGTTTAATTAAGAAATTTTTTATTCATTACACACACCAACCACAGATCCCTCCTTATCCCTGCTCCTGCCCTGGCCCCTAGCATTTCCCCCAAGCCCATCTCCTATGCCCTTCTCTGAAAAGGTAAGGTCTCCCATAGGGAGTTAGCAAAGCCCAACACATTCAGCTGAGGCAGGTCCAAGTCCCTCCCCCTGCATCAAGGCTGTGCAAGGTGTCCCACCACAGGCAATGGGCTCCACAAAGCCAGTTCATACACCAAGGATAGATTCTATTCCCATTGTCAGACCTCAAACAGACCAAGCTACACAACTATCTCGCCCATGCAGAGGGCCCAGTCTAGTCCCATGCAGGCTCCACAGCTGTTGATCCAAAGTTCATGAGTTCCCACTAGCTTAGTTTGGTTGTCTCTGTAAGTTCCCCCACCATGGTCTTGATGCTCCTTGCTCATAAAATCCCCCTTCCCTCTCTTCGACTGGACTTCTGGAGCTCGGGCTGGTGCTTGGTTGTAGATCTCTGCATCTGTTTCCATCAGTTACTTGATGAAGGCTCTATGATGACAGTTAGGGTATTCACCAATCTGATTATCGGGGTAGGCCAGCTCAGGCACCCCCTACACCATAGCTAGTAGACTAAGCTGGGGTCATTCTGTGGATTCCTGGGAACTTCCCTTACACCAGGTTTCTCCCTATTCCTAGTATGTCTCTCTCTATCAAGATATCTCCCTCATTGTTCTCCCACTTCACCCTGTTCCAGTTTGACCATCCCATTCTCCCATGCTCCCATCCCCTATTCCCTACCCTCCATCGACTCCCCTCACTCCCAGTTTACTCAGGAGATTTCCCTTTCCAGGGTGATCCGTGTGTCCCTCTTAGGGTCCTCCTTCTTACCTCCACAGCTTCTTTGGAGCTGTAGAGATTTCTCAGAAAATTGGGAATCAATCTACCTCAAGACCCAATGATACCATTCTTGGGCATATACCCAAGGAATGCTCAATCATACCACAAGGACACTTGCTCAGTTATGTTCATAGCAGCATTATCATAATAGCCAGAACATGGAAATGACCTAGATGCCCCTCAACCTAAGAATGGATAAAGAATATGTGGTACATATACACAATAGTGTACTACTCAGCAGTAAAAAAAACAAAAAACAAAAAAAAAACAAAAAAAAACAAAAAAACAACAAAACTATGCCTTTATGAATGAAATTTGCAGGCAAATGGATGGAATTAGAAAATATCATCCCAGACTCAGAAAGACAAACATGGTACATACTCACTTACAAGTGGATGCTAGATGTAAAGCAAAGGATAACCAGACAAAGGACAATCCACAGCTTAATCTTTATACTATAATGCTATTTGGAAACTGCTCTGTGTAGCCAGTGGAATTTAAAAGAAGTATAATTAGTCTCTAATTGTGGCTGTTCTTAAGTAGCTTAATGAAATGTACAATAGAATGAACTTTTGCTTGTGGGGCAATTCTGGAAATTAGTTTGCAGGTGTGTCTTCGTAGATCTCTTGGAATACACAATGGACCAGAGGGGCAATGACTCAGTGGTAAGATGTGTAAAACAAAGCAACCTCACTTGAAATGTCTGCTACTGTTGTAAGCTATGCTGTATACAGTTGTTTCACTTCAGAGCAGTATTCTGTTGTAATTGATCACCTTTCCTGAATGAAAATTTGTTCATTCAGATAATTCATATAATCTCACCTCCACAGAGTTATTTTATATTAACAAAGCTTGCTACACCAATTACTAATGTCCAAAACTCTTTGCTTCAAGATGGAACTTGTGGAACTTGTCTAGGTGTCTAACATTGTGTCAATCTTAAGGAATACCCAGCTATGGGAGCTATTTTCCAAGATGGCACCCATGTATGTAACTGTTTATCTGTTTATATTATCTCTTTCTGTGTTGAATCTGTGTTAGACTTGCATGGGCAACCAAAGCAAGGTTGCACGACAAAGGTTAGTTCTTAAGAATCTCTGAAGTGTCTGCATTTGTCTCTTGGGATATTTGCTCCCTGGGATACAGGCTAATATATAAAAAGGGTGTAATAGTTTTATGAGATTCACATGGGAAGGCGCACAGACCAGAAGTAGAGTTTGTGTAGTTACAGAATACAGCATCCCCGATATGTGCGAAAAGAACCATTTTGCACATTTTAACACAAATGGGTACCACATGAGGAAGACATGAGGGGACCAAGCATATGTCTTGTCATGTGTGATAGCTACCTTCAGCTGCTTAAGCTATCCTACTCCTAACATGGGGGTAATAATAAACACCTCATTGTATGTACCAAGATTCCTGATTTACCGGAACAAAAACAATATGACTGTCAGCCTACTTGTCTCTGTATTACTACGAACAAGGAAGGATTTTCAGAGATACTTATTTAATTTCCACCCCAGATCTATGCTGGTTCCCAGCATGTCTTTTTTTTTATTCCACTATAATTTTTCCCACAAGTCATTTGCATAAAAATCACCTCCAAAACCTCCCTAGATACTGAAATGTAGCATGTTCTATTTTCATGCTCTGAAGATGCTCAAATTGAAGCACGGATACGTGAAATCATTCCCTCAAAGTCACACAGCTAGTCATTGAAGGAGCAGACATTTGAAACAAGCACAAGAGCCTTTGTGCTTAACTGGAATATAATTATGTTCCTGACAAGTTACCTTGGCTCACCAGAGCTTCATAATTGTTAGGATACATACTATGCTCAAACTTGAAGTCAAATAAGCCTTGCAATATAAATAGAAGCAATTTCCTCCCTCCTTCCCCCTTCCTGTCTTTGTTCTTGGGGTTGTGTCTTCTACTGAGAGGAGGAATCCACTGCGGTGTTTAGCATGTGTGCCTTCTGTGGGATGGCAGAAGACAGCACATGGGGCTGGCTGGCTGGCGGCCAAATGCTGTGGTGTTCTGTTTGCACCATGCCAATCCTTTTGTCACTTGTTAAAATTCAGTGTTCTTCCCACTCTCAGACATTGCTACCATCTGCTTGCACATGACTGTCACAACGACAATGTGGTAATTGCAGCTGTGTGCCTGCTACCAATTAATAAATGAAATGGCCCAAGAAAATGCTCCTTAAGCATCTATTTAAAAGAAACCTCTACCTTTGCAGTTTCTGTTGTTCCTATCATGGACTAATTGACGAGTCTTTTCAGTGTTGGTGATGTTATTGGAAATTACTGATGCTTTTTTTTTTTCTCTAAAGCAAATTACAAGAATTTTTTCTAAACATCCGTCAATCAAATTAAAATAACTTTAGGGACAAATTCTTTAAGATCATAATAGTTATTATGTGAAGTAGAAAAACTTTTCACTTAATTTCTTTAGAAGGAGGCAAGATATCACTCAATAGGGAATGGAATAAGCACAAGAGGGAGATGTAGGTTGCAGTCATCAAAGCTGGAGGGGTGGAGTCATTTGAAAATAAATCTCTGACATCAGACGTGGAACTACAGCATTTGGGCTTTGTCATGATGGGTTCTAATATTGCTTTGATACAGTGTTTCTTCACTATGCTCCAATTCCTCCGAATACGTGCACACACACACACACACACACACACACACACACACACACACACACACACACACACACACGCTGTACCACCATTATATGTTGGAAGCATATAATTTAGTTTTTGATTCCACAGAGGCTTGCAATTAGAAGATTGCCTTGAGGCTTTGAAGATAGAACGGTGTTGAGACTGAAAGACTATGGGGATTTTTGAGGTTGGACTAAGTACATTTTCCATTATGATATGGTCATTGGATTGTTGGGGCCAGCACTGGATGTAGTGATCTCAACGAGAAATACGCTCCCTGGTCTCAGACATTTGAGTCCCCAGTTGGTGGCTGGGTTTGACAAGGCTTCCTGATGGAAGTATGCCAAAGCAAAAGGACACGCCATTCTCCCGCCACTCCCCCAGTGGTAGCTTAGCATTTATTGTAAATCTCTGCTTGGCACTTACTTATGCGCGCTCCCACCCCTGCTAATTTACACCTTATTAATCCTTCTGTATCCAGTTTATCATACGTTGGTTCTTGTTAGATTTGCTAATACTGTGTTACCACCAGAAACTCACCTTTCTGTTTTCTGATTACTTTGTTATTCATCTGTTCTTAGCACCTTCTCCCAGCTTCTAGGAGTTTCAGTCCTGTAGTGTTTTCTTTGTCTCACTAGCCAGTTCCACTCTCTGCTCTGGTCTTTCTGCGAATGCCCCACAAATCTGCAATGTCCTTTTCAGCTCTCATCTTGCATTCTTTTTCTCCCAGCACACTCCCTGGGTGACCTTACTCAGTTCCAGAGTTTTACTGTATGCTGATGACTCTCCGATTTACAATTCCAGCCTAAATCTCTCCCCTGGGTAGTAATCTCATACATTCAACTGCCTATTAATATTTCTCCTATGTGTCTTTAGGCCTTTTACACATGCAGCACACACTGTTAACACACAGCATGAGGCACTCTCCCCTCATCTTTTCTAGCCCTCTTCATGCAATTCAATTCTATGCTTACATATTTATTCAGCAAACAACTTATTTAACATTTCTCTAAACTTTACACTTCTTTTTCCTCATTTATTTTTGTCCACAGAGCATTTACTTGCTTATTTTCCATTTCTCCTACTAGGAAGTAAAATTCACAAAACCCTACATTATTGTATCCTTAAAAATACAGAATACAGGGCTGGAGATATGGCTCAGTTTATAAATGCTTGCTACCCAAGAATGATGATCTGTGTTAAGAATTCCAGTTCCCTCACAAAACATCTGAATGTGGTGGCATGCACCTTACCTCAAGTACTGGGAAAGACAGAAACAAGTGATCGATGGATGCCACTGGTTAGTCAGTCTAGCCAATCTCTGAGCTCTAGGTTCACAGTGAGATGTGGTTTCAGAAAATAAGGTCTCTTTAGGAGAGAGCATCCACGGTTGACATTAGAAGTCTACTTCCATGCACACACATATTCACACACACACACAAACACAAATATACACATACACTATGCTATCATGCACACAAACATTTTAAGTAGTCAATAAAATTTACAGCACAACAGACATCCAGAGATTTTTATAATGAAATAAACATGGCTATGTTAATAGTTAAATTTGTTCTGAAGGAAAATTTATAAATTATTATATTTGTAACCGAAATATCTCTGTCTGTCTCTGTATTTCTGTTTCTGTCTTTTTCTCTCTCTGTGTGGGAATAACATTGTCAAAAGTCATATATGCTCTTTTTGAGATGATTAGTTTGACATAAAGAATGTGAAAATATCTTCCTTGCACAAACCTAGAAGAAATGCACTTGCCCAAGAGGAAATCAGAGATATACAGATTTACAGTGTGACAGAGGTAGCAGAATTCTGGCTGCTACTGAGGGATCTTGATGACTGTCACAGAGTGAAGGGAGGAGAAAGTAGCTGCAACAATCATCAAGAGATGAGCCAAATCCTGTCAAATAGGTTGTTGTCGATCTGATAAGGGGGTTTTATTAGTATGATGGTTGGTGGTAATTATCAGCCTGATAGATTCTAGAACCACTAGGGTATGGGTCTCTCGGGAGTTATCTTGAATGAGTTAAATGATATCAGAAGACTCCCACTCTGGTGCCACCATTTCTTGGCAGGTATCCCATAGTATGTAAGTGGATAAAGGGAGCTGAGTGGCATGCTATATTCTTTATTCTGTTTTCTTATTATAGATGTGCTGTAGCCAATTGCTTCAAAGTCCTCCTGTTTTGGCTGGCTCACCTCAAGAAAGATGTACACTTAAATAGACAGAATAAATACTTTCTCACTAGCATTTGCTTTGTCATAACAACAGAAGAGCAACCAAGATAAAAATTGGAACCTAAAACTGGTACATTGCTGTGATAAATCAATGAGTTATTCTGTTGGAAAACAAGAATGCAAAAAGAAGCCAGGACAATGGGGACCTGACTCAAAAGGTATTAGAGTGAGGCCAGCCTCCATGAGGTACCTGGGCGGGGTGTGATTCATGTGATATTTGACTACCAGTTTGAGTTCATTCTCTATATTTCTTGATAACATGAGTGGAACTGAGTAAGAACTAACGTGTTTGGTGGAAGAAAGTTTCAGATAAGGACAGTACGTATGCAAAGCAACTGCAATTGCTAGACAAATTAGTGCCACTAAGGAGAGTTTGGGCACTTTGCATTAGGCCCTGGGACTCTAGGAAGGATGCCTTTGACCAAGACTGCACCCATCAAGGGCTCCAACTTGTCAAGATACAAATTTTTGTCAATGGAGACAGCATGAGTGAGAATGATCCAGGTGGAAGAAAGAGGGTCTCAAAGCTTTTCAAAAGACTCCTCATAGGTGAGTGCCTCCCCAGAAGCAGCACCCAGGAAACATGATGCATGTGGTACCAGGGCATGCGGGATGCAACACTGAATCATAGAAAGTAGCTAAATGCAGAAATAGGCGACAGTAACAACAGTCCTGAAAAGGAGCTCTGTTAAGTAATTGTGTGATATTGTGAAGGTAACATCCTGGTTTTGGTGGAGACTTCAAGATATTTGAGATACTGTGACCTTGGGTCATCTGCTTGGGAGAAACACGGACATGGAATGGAGCTGGCCCTGGAGTAAGGCTGTCTGTGCAGATGGCAGAACTGGAAGCTTAGGGCGACTAAGGCCCTCTGGAACCCAATTGATTGTAACAGGAGTCTCCGGTTTCAGACGTGAAGTTGCAGGATGTGATGTTTTCCCTGTTGGGCTTGGTTTTGTTTGCTTTGATAATTCTTTGCTAAGCAATGATTCTTCCCTTTTGGAATAGAAATACCCTGTTCCATTACACTTGCAATTATAGCATTATAATTTGTTCAATATATTATAGAAGCTCAGAGTTAAGAGACATTAGACTTTAAGGCATGGAAACTGGTAAATCCTACCAGCACTGTTAATGTTGGACTGAATGTTATAAAATGTTCATAATCCTATGGGGACCAGGACCCTTAACGTTGGACTGAACGTTATAAAATGTTCATAATCCTATGAGGACAGGGTTATAAGGATATGGCTTAAAATGTATGTGTTTTTATGTCAAGTTCATAAGGAGTGGAATTGTTTTATTAGTTGTCAAATGGGTAGACTCCCCTCGGAGATGGACTCTGGGCATGCCTTTGGGGGATTATCTTGATTGTGTTCATTGAGGTGGGAAGATAGGCATACTTAGAGTAACATTACTCCTGGAGAGGGATCCTGGAACACATACATGCAGGAATGGAGATGCCAAGAAGGTATATATTACTTGCTCTGAACAGTTGAATCTATTCTGTGTTCTTCATAGGCTTCTTAGATAGCAAATGTGATGATGGGCTATTAAAATACTTTGGGAAGCACTGAAGCATTAAGAAACATTTGTTCCTATTGTACGTTTGTTACTCATTATATGTCTTTATTGTCATGCCTCATTGAATTGTAAACTTTAAAGTTTTTAACCACATTCTCAGCCCTAATAAGTCCATTAGCATTATTTCTTGCTTGGTTACTCATAGTATTATACAGTATATTTCATATAATATAGAAGGCAAGAAGTCAGATGTTAATCCCAAATATTTTAACATTTGTTAATTACTATTAATTGTATAAATATTGATAAATAATCATTCAGACATTCCTATATATAATTTTCAAGGGGAAAAATAATATTTTTCTAAATTTTTAGGTAAATACATACCTATTCCTCTTATAAATCCAGTAGGGTAAAGTACATTTAAATAGTAAGTAATAATTCTAATATTTTATGCTTTCTTAATCCTACAAAGTATTTGTAAAATTTCTTTATTTTTTTTTAATTCAGGTCATATACCAGAGAATTATTTTGAGTTTCCTCATAGGATACTGTTACGTTGTAACCATATTACAAAAATTCCAAACATAGTATGACTTGGAAGATGAGGAAAAAGCATAACAATCTTAATTGCTGAACTACTAATGTTTTACAGTTTAGTGGATAGAAGATACACAGACATAGTCAAAATATATTGGGAGCGTATCTGAAGAGGCAATTTCAGTACAGATGTTAAAAGCAGATCATCAAAGAGGGTACTTGACTAAGAAGCAGAAACTGACAGAAAAGAAATAACAGAATGGAAAACAATTCTAGGCCAGCCAGATAGGTTGATGAATGACACCACTCACCACTGAGCCTAAGAATCTGAGTTCAGTCTCTGAAACATCCATGACAGAAGGAGAGAACTGATTCCCAGAGGTTGACCTCTGATTCTTCCACCTACATGCCTTAACACATATGTGTCCTCATAAACACTGCACACACACATACACATACACACACACACACACACACACACACACACACACACACACACACACGTGAAATAAACAACCTCTTATATTGATTTTACTCATAAATTTGAGGTTTATAATTAACAGATTATTTTAGATCCTAGACCATCTTTCACAGTAGCATTTGTTGCCTTAGAATAACTTCGGCAAGAGCAAACACTTGTCTGGCTTTTAAACCAAAACCAAAATCAAAAACAGAGCTTCAAAGTAGTCTCTCTAAGCAAGGTTTAAAATGGAGACTGTTTGGAGGCTCTTACCCTTGGTGTCATGGGTAGCAGTCATCAGGTTTCCAGATTCTAAATAGGTCGAAAAGACATGAAACTGTAGGTGTATCTAATTACAAGTAAAGACAAAACAAGCTAAGTCAAAATAGGTTTACCCTATACTTACAGGAGAGCCTACTTAATAAACATGAAGGCTTTTACCATCACAAGGGAAAACAATCTAATTGCAGAATCAGAGTTCTAGAGCCCTCAATTATAATTGGCAACCAGGGCACCATAGTTCATTTGTTTATATACCTTTGTGCTACTGGCTAGTAAAGCCATGGAGTTGTAGGCAAGTGTTCTATGTCTCCCCGTGACCTACCTTCCTTGTTTGAACTCCTTAATTTAGAGTAATTCAATCCTTTTGCCAGCTTATCATTTACATTTTTAAGCTAAAAAAAATGTCCAAATTGCTTTCCTAAAATGAGTATTTAACCTCATTTGCACTTTAATGATCAAAAGGGATGAGATGATTTTCCAAGGACAATGTCAAATTAAAATTTAAGGGAACGGAGACAAAATGGCAAGGTGACTATGTTCCACACTGTGACAACAGGGCAAAGTCTTAAGCCCAAGTCCACTGAAACAAATGATGACGGATGTGGAGGAGATTCTGTGTTTTATGGTTGGGCAGCTGTCAAAGTTTGTTCCTTATCATTCAACAGACACTGGACTTTTTGTTGCTGCATTTTCTGAGTATTACTTTTTTAGTAAATTTACATCTCAGGGGTCAGAGACTGAAATTACAGCATCACATTTTCTAAAGTAAGAGTTTGGAGAAAAGGTCGTGGGTCTATAGTAAGGAATCTGTCTAAAATTTAATGAAATAGAGAGCAGTACCAAGTTTGTCTTGTTCAGCAGTTACAGAACCGATGAGACAAGGAGACACTGTGAAAAAAGTCCGTTATGATATATAAACTGATTGTCCATATGTTATTCAATGCAGCATGCAGAGAGTTCTGGACAATCTGGACTAAGGTTTATGAGTTCCTCGACGTTTTGTGTCATAGCTCTACTCTTCACCTGCTATGACTTCTCACATTATTTGGAAGAAGAAAAAAAACCAAATCACTTTTTACAGCACGGAATCAAAGGATGCTGTGCTGAGGCACAAATGTTATTTGCCTCTTCTTCAGGCAGCAGGAAATCCCGGGAGAGTGTCTTGTAAGCAAGAAGGCTAGAAGTGATGTTGAAGGGGAAAGTGATTGCTTCTGACTGCTAATGTTTAATCTGTCCCCTACAGAAACGAAAGAGGCCTTTTATCTTTGAGCAGAATAAGGTGATTTAGAAGGGGAACAAGATGATGCCACAGTCATTGATACCAGTACCTTAGTAGTAAATTCAATTCAGTACATGACTTATGTGCATTTAAAGACTGAGATAAACTTCACAAACATAATGGCTCAGAGTTCCTTTTAAGTCTCTTAAGCTGTTGTTGCCTTTCTGTCCCAGGTTATTTTGAAATATTAATGTTTGATCTATTGCATTTAATGACTAGATATCATTTCATCATCTTCATGGAAGCACGCTTTACTCTGAAACTGGACTCATAGTTTGAAAGGAAGTCAGAATATATTGTCACCTAAACTGTAAAATAAATAAGCCAGCCTGAGTTCAATAATAACAGTATAACACTTTCATAACTATTTTGTAATCAATTTGCATTTCAAGTTTATTTCCTAAAATACTATTTGATATCTGTAAGGCCATGAGCCTTTATGCATCTCAGTTAAGTTCTACTGAATCATGTAAGTATAACTGAAATGCTCAGGAGATTTATTTCTATTTCATGGCATTACTATTGTGTGCTTATGATTTCAGTATTATTTTCTAAGGTATATAAACATTAACTGTTATGGAGGAACACTTTATGATTTTGATGAGAAATATTCAAATAGTGCTTTCAAAATCAAATTGATACATAAGAAATTTTATATATTGAAATGTATAATATATTGAGCTTTGCAATATGTAAAAATGTGAAATCAATGCCACCATCAAGTTGATTATTTAGAAAAAAAAAGCTTGGAGAGGGGTGAGTTATACAGATCTACCGTTAGTTGAAAGGGGTAAAGGAGGGATGTGATCAGATACACTGTATACATATATGAAATAGTCAAGGAATAAACAACAATATTTTTTTAAATGGAAACTCATTGGGAAATATAAATTTTGGGTATTGGTATTTTCACTCTTTTATATAAGTGTATTCTTATTTTATTTTTTGAAAATAAAATATAATTTTAATCTCCCATTTCCCTTTCCTCCCTCCCACTATTCCCATGTACTCTCTACACTTTCTCTCAAATTCATGACCTCCTTTTCTTTTATTGTAAGTGTGTGTGTGTGTGTGTGTGTGTGTGTGTGTGTGTGTGTATTGCTGAATATATAGTCACAAGCTGTTCAGTCCAAATAATGCCCATTTATGTGTATATGATTTCAGGACTGATCATTTGGTATTGGATAAGCAATTGGGGTTCTCTTTCTTTGGAAAGACTATTTCTCCCTATCTTACTCAGCTCTTAACTTTTCATCATTGTCGTTAGTTCTTTGTCCATGACTGAGAGCCCTTGACATTTCACCCTTCTATGTTTGGATGTCTGTAGGTCTTGTCCTTATTCAAGTCTTGTTTAGGCAGCCATGTTGCTAATCCTGTATCATAACTAACTATATTCTATATTCTCACAAAGAAGAATAGTTATCACCCTCACAAATTACACCTCTCTTTGAAACAGACAGAGATCATTATAGAAAACCATAGCAGAGCCAAAGATGGGAACAAGTCATCTCATGGTGGACAGCCCCAGCTAATTCATCTACAGCACAGCTTCTGCACCTAGGACCCAGGGATAAGTTGAAAGTGGGGTGGAAAGAATCTAAGAGTCAGAAAAACAGAAAGTTCACTGTAAGATTTAATCTTTTAGAGATGTCAGAGAAGTATTTGCGGATTCTTTGTAACAAAGCTTTAATTATTAAATACAATGAAATAATAGTATCTGTCACTACAGTCTTTTTTATACCCACTGTTTTTAGTTCTTTCCTGTACTAACCTTGTAGACTTCCCTTCCCTAATCTTGTGATCAAAGCTAGTTTCTCATTGACTTTCTCTTTTTGCATAGTAGTTTGAATTTTCTAGAACTGTACATACATAAAGTTGAATAATTCATAATTCTTTTGTCTGCCTCCCATTACTCAGTACTTTTCAACATTCATCTTTTCAACATGTATTTGATGTCTATGCCAGAACAGAGGAAAATTAGACATTATTTATTTTTAGAGATAGGGTATCTCTGTGTAGTCCTGGCTGTCCTGGAACTCAATTCTGTAGACCAGACTGGCCTCGAAATCAGAGATCTGTCTGACTCTGCCTCCCAAGTGCTGGGATTAAAGGTGTGTGGTATCACCAACCAGCTGCAAATTAGAACTTTGTAATACTGTGTCTATGCTGCATTCATTTCCACAGCATTATTTTTTTGTGCCTTTAATGGCATAGAGTCTGTAGTAGGCTCATTTTTAGAAATCTAGATCATTTCAAGTATGTGGAAGTATGTAAGGTCTTATGTGCTCATCTCTGTTTATTAACTTTAATAATAGAACATCAGGGCTATGTGCTATGTCTGTGTCTCATCTTTGAAGACCCCAATCAACTATTTTCCAGCTTTGTACCATTTTACATACCTACTAGTGATGTGCTGCTTTGGGATTCATTAAGCAAAGTGCTGTGTCCTTGCTGGTGAATTTTTGCTTGTCTCTGTCCTGTGTGACCACTGAGAGGCTCTTTCTCGAGCATCAGATTACTTCCCACAAAGGCAATGAGGAGTACCCTAGGGAAATTTTCTTTAAACTTCCAGTTCTTACCATGCCCATCTCTCTCTCTCTCTCTCTCTCTCTCTCTCTCTCTCTCTCTCTCTCTCTCTCTCTCTCTCTCTCTCTCTCTTTCTCTATTTGCTTTTGCCTACCTTGGCCTCCTCAAATCTCATTTCCCAACTCTAACATATAAAGTCTTCCCAACTCTAACATATAAAGTCTTCCTGATTTCTGCTTTTTGAGTTCTGGCTATAAATTCTTTCAGGAAGTAAGCAGAAATAATCACAAGTATTACCTTTTGTCTTAAGCTCACGATGATTTCTGTCCTTCGCTGCATCATGTAAATTCCTTGTACACTGCTGCTTTGTCAATTTGCCCACATCTTTCTTCTTTTGTAAGGAGAAAAAAAATCTGATGCAGTCCATCCTGACTGGAAGTAAAGACTGATTTTCAAATTGATTTTAATCACATTACTTTATAAAACAAACTGAGTTCATCCTTCTTGTTCTCAAAGATCTAAAAGATTGCCTCCCATTTAATTTTCAATGACAAATCACAGAGCTAATTTGGGAAGGGTTTTTTCCCTTGGATTGTTTTACAGTATAAATACCTGTCTGAATTCTATTCGTGAATCAAAATTTTCTTCTTAATACTCTCATTTTTCTAAGAATGAGCATTTCAAGCACTATTATTTTTGCGACATTGTGTGTCTGTCGGTCTGTCTGTCTATCTGTATGAATAAGTTGCTTGGGATCAACCAAGGTCCCCATGAATGACAGACAAGCATTTTGTCACTGTGTTGCATTTCTTTCCCTCTGTTTCCCTGGATGTTAAATAATAAATTCTTATACTAAAAACTTTTGGAATCATTTGTAGGATGCATAAAAATGTCTTTGCTTTGCTTTTACAAACCCTACATCTCACATTATTCTAAGACTAAATCTTCCTGGCATACTTCTCTAAAACCCACACAAAATCCTCTTGTTTGCATCTTTAAATCTTGAAGATTATTCATCTTCTATATAAGCTTACCATATGTATAATCTAATAAAGTACTTCTTTGGGCATTTATTTTCATTTTTATTTTTCTCTCTATATGTAATCTTATAGAAACCTATTTATATAATATAATACAATATAATATATAATGCTATAACTATGTAATAATATATCATATATATATTTGAGAATTTTACGTGAATACACCGTATTTATTTCATTTTCACCCCTGTGTCCTCTCTGTCCTCTCACTCCTTCCTGTCCTATCATGTCCACTAAATGTACCCAAAATAAACATATAATTAGGGGTTACCACTTAGGATTAGGTTCATCCCTGAAGAAAACTGATTCTCCCTTTCTCAATATCTGTTGTTTGTGTACAGCTCTTCATCCAGGGATGGAGCATGGTAAGCTTTCTCACCATGAATCTTGGTGTAGTGACTGGTGTGGTCTTGTGTAGGTATTGGCAATAAACCATATTTTTTGAAGGTTTATGGATACAACATTCCCGTCATGTCTACTATACACTATTTCCATGAAATTGCCAAGTCCTCCAGCTCTTGCAATCTTGTGTTTCCTATTCTTTGATATTTCCTGTGCCTTAGGTATAACAGTTTGCAATAGATGACACCTTTCAGGATGGGTCATCTATTGGACCTTATGGACCTCTTTGGCACTAATATAAATATATTTAACTATATTGCTTGTTAGTTTCATATATAAATCACTCAAGATTACTTTGTAAAAGAATTAAACATTACTTTTCAACCATTCCTGTTATTCAACATCTTAAACACCAGCTGCAAATTCACCCAGTCCTAATGATTCAATATCACAGTTTTAAATCATAGAAAGTGGTTATAGTATGTTTTATGAAAGTAGTAGATAATCGAGTCTGTTGTGTCTGTATGTGAGTGTGCAAAATATTCCTTCCTCCTCTCATTGAACTTATTCCTTAAGAGCTCTTCTTTTTCTTAGACAATTCCTTTTCCTGGACTCGACTGTGATCCACAATGCAGAGAAATGGAAACAGTTCTGGGCTTCTTATCAGATGACTTAATTTCAAGGCCATGCTCTGTCATCTGCAGACCCTGTGATCCCTAGACACCTAAACATTTCTTGCTTTCAGCATCAGTTTTAGATAGAGATAGCATATTTCCAAATGAGGTTGGCAGGATAAAATGAATGCATATAAAAGCCCTTTGAGAGATTCAGGGTATTGTACAATCGAAATTGTGCCCACTACTATTATTTTCTTTTAACTTTGAAGTGTGCTCACTTAGCGTTTAAGACCTCTTTTGCACAGCTTTCTGTGCCATTTCATTATATTGGAATCCCATGGTATTGACCCCTTTTGGAAGTTTTCACATTTGAAGTTAGTTCCAATTGGGTCTTTCTTTTTTTAATCACAATTAAGCCTACATTCATGTATTATGTCAGGACTGATACACAATAGAGAAGAGGTCTGTGGCTGGTGAACATAGGATCATCTTCATTGTGATAAATATTGAACTGCTAACAGTTACATTTAGAGTTTGAAAACTATTTTTTTTCTTTTTACTGCAACTGTCTGAAAGCACTAAGAACTGTGAGGGGTATGATTTAATTTTGAATGTAAAGAAATTTCATCTAGCTTACAGTTTCGGAGGATCAAGGGCATACTCCTGCTATGTCTTGGTTCTGTTGAGGGCTGTGCATTTTATGGTGGATGGTAACAGCCCAGCTTGTGTCAAGTGACTCACATTGTGAACTCTGAGCAGGGAGAAAGATGGGCCTGGGCCAGAGAGCTTTCTTTAACAGTATTGTCATGAGGGTTATCAAAAGAGTTGAAGGAGAAATACCTCATGCCCCAGAGTACCTGACAACCCATGATTAGGACTTGTCAGTTCTCTTCCACACACAATGCCACAATCCTGGGGCTGAGCCATTAATTGCAATAGGCGCTGGCAAAAACACTGAAATCAACCCAAATTATAATGAGCCTGACACCATATCTCTTTTCTCTCTACCTCTGTCTCTCTTTCTCTATGTCCCTGTCTCTCTCTTTCTCTCTGTCTCTGTCTGATTGTCGCTATTTTTGTCTCCATCTCTCTCAGTGTGTGTGTGTGTGTGTGTGTGTGTGTGTGTGTGTGTGTGTGTGTGTGTGTGTGAGTGAGTGTGTTATGGAGCCATGAGCTTTGTAGATCACCACATGCCTCAGAGGTCTACTGTATATTCTGAGACAGCATAACAAAAGGCAAATGAGTGAAAGAGTTGCTTTGATGAGATGACAGGATAAAGGCATAAATTGAGCAAAAAAGGTGGAAATTAGAAGCAGTGCTGATGATAATTGATAATAATAATCTATATTGAGAAAAAGAAATAGCTCACATACTTTTTATACAATTCAAGAGATAATATGACACTCAGTTAATGTTCCTGTTGCTTCTACTGCATTTATTTTTAAGATCCAACTTCTAGATGCCTCTGTTTAAAATAATTTCTGTGTGGGAGTACTGCAAGTTTTTTCACCTAAGATTTCTCTATCTTATTTTTTTTCAGAATTATAAAATATATTTTTGTAGTTTAGATTACACATAATAGATAAATATTTAGTTAATCTAATATAAATTTTGTAATCAAACTAATATTATGTAATTTGAATTTTAAACACAAAATTTAAACCTCAATGGTCTTTTGTTTTTCAATAATTTTATTAAAAATCTATCAATTATTGAAATTGTATTTGATATAGCAAGAATAATTAATTTATAAGATACAAAATGTTGTTTGTTTTGATACTCCATGTATGTATAGATGTCTGTGTAGATGCACATGTATATATATTTATCAGAGTTTAAAAATTATTTGAACATTAGTATATTGTAACATCTCCATTAATTCTTGTTTCTTCATTTATAATTTGTATTTTCCTCATTCTAAGTTAATTTTATAATTGTAAAATTTACCAGCTGGTGGATAGTAGATATAATAATTAAGAATTATTAGTTAAGCTCTGTCTTAATTAGGGTTACTATAGTCATGATGAAACCTCGTGACTGGATCAAAAACAAATTGGGGAGAAAAAGGTTTATTTGGCTTACACTTCCACATCTCTGTTCATCATTGAAGGAAGTCAGGACGAGAACTCAAGCAGGGCAGCAACCTGGAGACAGGAGCTGATGGATGGATGCTTCATACTGGTTTGTTCCACATGGTTTGAACATCTTGCTTCTTTATAGAACCAAGGACAACTAGCCCATAGTTGGCTCTATCCACAATAGAATGGACCTTTCCATATCAACCTCTAATTAAGAACATGCATTAAAGTCTTGCGTACAACCTGATCTTAAGGAAGAGTTTTCTCAATTGAGGCTCCCTCCTCTCTGATCACACTAGCTTGTGTCAAGTTGTCATAAACTTAGTAAGCATACACTCTTCATAGATAAAAATAGGAAGATTTTTACATCTGTTTGTAGTAACAATTTTTAATTAAAAATGAAATTAAAATATAATTACGTAATTTTCCCATCCTATAAGTCTTTCCATAGGTCTTCAGGGCTGACCACTGCATTCCTCAGTTGCCTGTAGTTCTTTGTAGAGTGTTGAGGCCCTGTGAGACTTCCCATTTCAATGTTAGCATGTCCATTGTTGTCTTCCTTGTTCAGGTCTTGTCTAAGCAGTCATGTTGTTGTGATCTCATGGTTGTAGCTTCCTTGGCATTCTAGGAGACAGTTTCAGAGAAGCCAGTTCTTCTGGCACTTACAATCTTTCTGCCCCCTCTTTGATATCCCCTGAGCCTTATGTGTGGAAGCTGTTTTGTAAATGTATCAACTGGGGCTAGGTACTCAATGATCAGTTGCTCTCTGCAATTGATTGGCTTTGGTTTTCTGTAATGGTCTCTGCCTACTGAAAAGAGAAGTATCTTTGATGAGGGGTGAGAATTACACTTATACTTGAAGATTTTGATCTATGGACTATGGAAGTAGACTATGGAAGCATTAAAAAAACAGAAGTGGACTACTAAAGAATAAAAATGACAACACAATTTACTTAGTATCTACCTGTAAATAACTATATTCATCCATATGTTGTTAATAAGGATGCCCAAGGAAGGAAGTAAATGAGGCATATTTAAAACTCACATTTATTAGATTCTTCTTGCTAGTTTGGTTTTGGTCCTTAAACAATCATACAATGCAAAGAAACTGAGGAATTAGACTTAAGGGAGGCATATGAAGTTCATGAAAGAAGACTAAACAATACAGTCCAGTGGGCGAAAGTGCTAAGAAGAGTTAAAAATAAAGTTAGGAAATCATCAAGATGCAATGTTTTGCTCTCTGTATTTGAATCTAAGAACATTGTCTAATTTATTTTAATGATGAACAAACAGTATTTTCAAAAACACCCAATGCTTTTGTACTATAAGTATGATAAATTTTAATATGATTATTAATTTACTTGCTAATTAACAGAAAATACAGATAAAATACCCAAATCCCATACATTGTTCATTATAATATCCTATAATATGAGTATATTTTAAATGCAATGGCTAAGAAAGTATAAGTATATTAATAAGATTGTTATTCAGACCTTCTGAACTAACTGTATTAATTTTAGAATTGCTCATAAATTAACCATTTATGATCAATTTAGTGGGTATTATTAACAAGAAATATGTCTTAAAACAGAGAAGTTATTGAAAAAACATTTTTTTCTTCTACTTTCCATGTACTTTATTCTTGAAACCAAATTATCAAGCATCTTAAAAAGTGGTATTCTGTGACTCTTGTTTTGGTGCCAACAAAACTTTTCATTATTTTAAAAGACTAACAATGTCGCAAACAGATTTATTATTAGTTCAGTACTGAACATCACTCTGTGTGGCATGTTCGACATTCCAAATCTCAATTTATTTCCTCACCTGCGGGTAACCTCAGATTTTAGATTAATGTCATTTGATGACAGTGCAGTTCTGCATGACACATTTTCAGTTGCTCAGACAAGTCTTTGATGAACACCTTTAGGGTAGAATGAATCTCTTTGGCTATTAAAAAGTGTCCTTGCACACTTTTTTAATCATAATGAATAATTGTCAGAGGTAAAAATGTTGCACATTTCAAACTATCAAGAAAATACACTAGTTGTAAATTGTTTTTCAGTGTCAAAATCATTGGCACCATTTAAAAATGCTTCCCACTGATGAAGCCTTTCTTAGAGGCCCAAAAATACAATGGTGCACAGCTGCAATTATCCCAGTTAACTCCTCAACCACCAAGGTTGGGATGACAGTGAGGCCTCTAAAGAGCCAGAAGACAGACGTTGTTTATGGTGTTTCATAAATCCTGTTACTGTAGACCATTAAAATATAATGCCTGTATACCTTAAGATGATCATGACTGAGACCTGAGTATTCCTTAAATTTGAAAGTCCTTCAAAATTACATCACAGATCATGACAAATACTTATTTCCTGTCACCTACAACTTCAAAGCACATTTAATATTCAGGTTCAAGCAATGTTGAAATGATATATATTTCACAATAATAGAATGTCCTCAAATAGTCCAAAACAGCAACAGTGTTTTAATAAATTGTGTATGGAAAATAAGCTTAGAAAGCATGAATTTTGCAAAATGGCAATAGTTAATTCAAAGTACTTAAAATCTTCACACCACTCTGTTTCAATATCCTATTCAAATTTATGTTGAAAAAAGTCTAACAAATGATTGACTAATATGTGAAGTCTTTGTCTTTTCATCTGTATATATTGCTTCACTCCTGGAAAATTTTTGGATGACATTTTTCTATCCTATCATTAAGCAACGTTTTCTCAAGATTTGTTGGTAGTATGCCTAATTTCTAATTCTTTAATATAATATAAAATATTTTTAACTATTGAAAATGAATAGTTACTATTTATATTTATATTTTACTGAGTACTAATGATAGCTCTATTAGGCAATTATCAGTTTTAGGAGTGGGAAACAGACACACTTGTGCATGCACACACACACACACACACACACACACACACAAAATCCTAATTTATTTAACAATTATACTCACTACTCTGTTATAGACTCCTCCCCTTCTCAGATAATGAAGAGAGAAGAGTTAGAACAGAGTGTGTGGCACAGGCACATGATTTACACAGTTGCTTTTGAGAAGGACGTATTTTCCTCTTTTCCTACCAGCAGCAACTTGCTCTTTTAGCCTCTGTTCATGTTTAGTCACATGAACACAAGGGACAAAAGCCACACAGCACTCTGCTAAACATTGGTCCTTTAGGTTCTTTGCCAAGTATATGACCGAATTACCATCTCCATCCACTATGTTTACAAATATCACTGTGTCTGTGTTATGACTATACAACACACAGAAAACCATTTCTCCCAATCTCACTGGGCTTCTATACATTCCTACCTTGCTTGTATTTGCTTTGGTTACCATCTTGCTTAGTGTGTTAGCTGCACACCTACTGATACTCTGCTTGTTGTGTGCCATTTGTGTTTCAAGCTGAAATACCTTGTGCACAAATCAGTAATTCAAACTAAAGAGGAATTTAGATAAATACTTAAGTAACATATTGATTAATAAAAGAAGTAGATGAGGATAGGAAGGGAAACTAGGAGGAATAAAAATATTGCAGATCAGTAACATGGGATTAGTTTTGTACCCAACAATAGTCGGCAGGAGGCCTTTAGAATTACTTTCTCTATAGTACGAGAACTGAAGAATGGCTTCAATCATTGTTCAATGTATTTTGTATTCCCACCACGTAAAGAATGAAATGAATGTAATGTTCTTTCCTTGCTTGTGGTGTCTTTGCTAACAGGCTGCCTATTTCCTGATCAGGTTTGTCAGTGATGTGAGACAGTTTTCTGTTTCATCTTCTATTCCACTCTTTACCATATGCCTTGTCCAAGGAGAAAGAATAAAACAAGACTGTTTTCAGTACAATCTTCTCCCTGCTTCTGTTCCCATTCTGGTGTTACATACTTCGTCATCATTTTTCAGGCTTTTTCATTCTATTTTATGATTTCTTCCAGATATATATGTTAATATTTTAAAAAGAATCTTATAGATGAATACTACGTTTATATCAAGTCTACCTCTTCCTTTTGCTTCTTACTTCTCCTGTGGCTCCTGACTCCTTCTCAAACTCATGCTCATATATGTGCATGCACACACACAGCGATTTTATATATGATATATATAATATATATATATTATATATATATATTTCATTTAGTGTTGCCTATATGTATATATGTTTAGAACTGGTTTTGAACTGACTCTTTGGGATTGGATGACCTATCAGATGACTGGTCACTGGGGAACACTGCTTCTCCCTCTCTCTGAATTCGTTATCTGTAGCTCATTCTTCATCTATGGGGGGCAGGCACGTGAGGTACTGGTGTATATTTGTTAGTATAGTTTGTAGCTTTGTTACCTTCCTCCTGAGACTTACATTTTATCTATCTGTGACTAAAACAAGTATACCAAAGAGTTTAATTCTTTAAAAAATACTTCTAGGAAGGAGATATTGTTTGAATATCCAACTCAATCATTCCATTTGAAATCAAGTCTATATATATCCTGAAAAAAATCACAAGAATCTTTATCAAATGCCTAAGAAGTACAATCCATCCAAACTCAGAAGAGTGTCTCCTGTGCTGTATTAGCGTTTCCTGATAGCAAACAATTTTTCCTTCACTCTTTTTATTGCCTATTTTGTGCAATTCGGATGACATCTGCATTTGATAGGTATTTGAATGAACACATATGGGAACAACAGAAATATTTAGGGGCTAAATAATAGAAGATTGCTTAGAAAATGTTCAAGTTCATGCTCATGGTTTTTGTTTAATAGGTATTTTAGGTCTGCTAGGTTTGGTTTGCATGATTTGTCAATCTTTTTGAGATTTTGTTGCTCATTTGTTATGAACAAACTGACTTCTCTATGTAGTGCAGCAGAAGAAAATTTTATTGACAATATTTACATTCAGTGTTACATATATTGTTTTTTAGTATACTTGCATGATAAAGTTAAAATGATAACCTTGTTCAAGTTCAGTTTATTCTACATAGAATGCACAGAAAAAGAAAAAGCATAGATAAAATACTTGTGTATATACTGTTTCCTGAATATTTTTAAAGTTAATGGTGCCTTTCTTATTGTTAAAGACTGTGGATTATGTAAAACATACACACTTTATTTTGTAAGAGTTCTGGTAGAGAAAGTACTTCATTGTTGATAAAAGGTTTTTCTGAGTTGACTCTGTATACCACATAAATTCTATATCTCATTAACTTCATCATTAAATGTTTGCAGATTCTGCCATTCAAGTTATCTCCCCGAGCAAAACTTATGAATAAATCTTCCTGAGAATTTTGTTTATTTCATAAAATAAGCATTATTCATTAGAAAATAGAGTGAAACTTTCAGTTAGAAGAAATCATTTTCCAGAAAATAAAGTCCTTTTTTATAGGAAGGACAGTTTTTTTGAGTATGCATTTGTTCAAAACTTATATAATTATTTGTTTATAATTTCAAAGTTCAGAATAGGTTCCTAGACTAAAATATGATATTAAGGATTATCAGAAATAACTACTATTAGCCATTTAGTCTGGTAATAAATGTGATTTAACTGACTTCTGTGATTTCTAATTTAATTGTAGTGTGTTCTGAACAAATTGTCCATGGAACAAATGAAGAGAATGAACTTTAAAGAAGGTTAAAAATCTGGGTGTTGATTTAGAAATGCTTAGTGGTTGACTGAAGAGTATGTAATGGACCTTTTGTTCTTGTCTGCTTGGTTCTTCCAGGGTCACCACACTGAGGACTATGTTCTCGGTCTACTTCTAGTCATATGGGACCTCACACCTCTTGTGATGAAAAGATAAGAGTTAGAGCCATAAGACCATATTGGGTTTATGATTATATAAAGTCTTCTGAAATATTGTAGCATTTTGCATCTAGTTTTTCAGTGTTCAGAAAGCCATAGTCTGTGATGCGAAATATCCCACTTTAAAAAAAAAATCAACCAGGTCTTCCAAGACATAACTTAGAAATTTCCATGGGAAAAGTTTTTGAACCTCATTGAACTTTGCACTAAAACATAAGAGCTTTGCTTTTATTAAGCTTTTTGGATTTCAGGATATTTTCATCATCACCTTCTTATGTAAATGACAACTATGTTCATTACATTTACCTAAATTTCAAAGGATCCCATGTTACGTAGTCAAATACTCTGCCATGGCCTGAGTGATTCACATACATCTCACTGAATTACTACTTGAAAATTAAGTAGTAGAAGGTACAACAATCTTGTAAGGTAACACAAAGACATGAATCAGTGGCTATATTGTTGATAGTAAAGTTAATTACCTATTAGGTAGAAAATGGGGGGTGAAGCATATATTGGTGCTATATTACCTAAATGATTTAGAGAAATCACCACAAGAAAGATTTAGAGTGCTTAAGATGTGGACACTAAAGATCTTGTAGTGTTTTCCTGTGCAAAGAGGACACAAGTACTCTCCAGAGGCCAACAACGGGTTTCCACATGAAATGACATGCCTTTCACAGTTAGTGAAGATTCACTGACAGTATTTAGTACATGGAGTCTGCAGAGGTTGTTAATTACTAGAAGATGGTGAGGATTTGCTCAATATGGGTAAAAGTCTTGAGTTCATTAGTTGGTACTTAAAAAATTTAAAAAAAATCTATAATTTTGTTTTGTATTTATTATCCAACCCATTTTTAAAATTACCTTTTCAAAATCTATAAACTTTCCCAAGCATGATTTTAACATTTTTCTCATATTAACTATTTGCTAACTATTTTTTTAAAGAAAAGATAAGGGGGAATTATTACATTTCAAACTATCTAACTTGAAATTTTCTGAGCTCTTTGCTTTATGATGCTTTGAAAGTATATTATGTAAATCTTTTTTTATTTTTTTAATCTTAAAAAACATTTTCATGAATTCTCTCATTTAGAATATCTTTGGAGATTCATATAATTACTGGAGAGTAGTGGATTTAACTTATAAAAACTTACATGCATTAAATAATTAGGGAATATTTCTTTGACACTCACTTGAAACAAGTAGATTTTTTTATGAAATAAAATTTAGAATTCTCACAAGTTTTCTGGTATTAGAGTCAGAAATCTCATTAAATTTCTCCTACAAATGTCCATGGAGTGTTCAGTGAATAAATAAGAATGTGAACAAGTCAGTCTTTTCTGAGAATGGCAGCTGAGAAATATCAGCAATCAAAGGATGAGAATGAGTTTCTGGAAGACAGAAGATGGATGGCATCACCTTGATGGATATATTATAATAAAGGGAGCTACTGTTCAGTACACTCAAAAAATTTGCTTTAGTGGAGCTAGAAGCTATGTGAAGGCCCCTGAAATGGGTGGAGGAGAAGGATCAGATAGCAGTATGACTAATATAATGGCAATCAAATACTAAGCATGTGTTAGATCACCACATTTATTTGCACAAAGAAATCTTTTTTTAATTTAATTACCAGATACATGATAATTATTACATCATCAAGAATATATATTTTCCTTACTTAGAATTTGTTCACATTGATAATAATGCCCTTGTTTAGTATTTGACTATGTCTACATCCGAAAGATAAGCACGCACATGAACACACACATACACACACACACACACACACACACCACAACAAACCACGCTCATTCAAGAAACAGCCTAACAAAAGCAAAATAAATCCTATGTAAAGATTACATTAATTTGCCTCTTTTATTTTTCATGTTTACCAATGAGCTACAATAAAAAAGACTATCTTAAAAGAAAAGCAATACAACTCAAATTAAAGAGATGCAAACAAATAAAATTGACTTTGAATTAATATTTTTCAGATTTTAAGATATAATTTAGTAAAACTAAGCAAAATTTAAAATACAAGTGATAAAAATTAAATGTAATAAAATTTTTGTAACAGAATATAAAATGTTTTAAAAGATAGAAATAAAAATATTACTTAATGAGAAGTGATAAAGAGAAGCAGTGGAAATGGAAGAAGAATCATTAAATATCAAATATGGAAAGAATGTACAAAGAACAGATTACCAAATTATAGAAGGAGAATTTCAATGCTAAACATAAGCGTCTTTAAACCACTCCCTGTATCCAAAGGTTGATTTTTTTTTTAAATAAAAGCCCATAGCTCTCTAGAGAAGACAAAGGAAGTAAAGTACTGCTGTCTTTCTTCAATCTCTCCAGCAGTCTTCCTTTTTTATACATAGATGAGTTGTTCTAGTCTGTACCATTACAATAACCATGCACATTTCAATTGCTTTTGGTCCTACTATAAACAATCCCTGACTATTACTTGCTTATGGTCTCTATAGAACATAATGATAATTTGTGGTGTTATTTTGTCCCCCAATATATTGTGCACCATAACAAACTTATCTGGGGTCAGAGAACAGAACAGCCACTAGACAGACCTAGAGGCCAGAAAATGGTGGCACACACACCTATAATCCTATCACTTGGGAAAGATCTATCCGGAGTTCAAAGTCACACTGGAAACAGCGAGGCATGGTGACACACACCTTTAATCCCATCACTTGAGAGCTCATGTCTTGCTTGGGAAGGACACAAGCCTTTAATCCCAGGAAGTGATGGCAGGACGCAGAAAGGTATATAAGGCATGAGGACCAGGAAATAGAAGCTCTTTTAAGCTTTTAGGCTTTGAGAAGCAGTTCAGCTGAGATCCATTCGGATGAGGGCTCAGAGGCTTTCAGTCTGAGGAAACAAGATCAGCTGAAGAATTGGCGAGGTGAGGTTGGATGTGGCTTGTTCTGTTTCTTTGATCTTTCAGAGTTCACCCCAATACCGGGCTCCGGTTTTGTTTTTATTAATAAGACCTTTTAAGATTTGTGTTACAATAATTCAGTATATCCTTATCACTATCATTTTGTAAAGGCAAACTGCTATATATAATCTTCTGTATGTCTTATAGGTTCAAGATTTTACCTACTGTGGATGGCAGAAATATTTTGCCACAAGATTATGTAAAATTTATAACCTAATTTGTTAGAAGTTTAGAGTCTATACTATAGCTATTTCAATGTTATCCTTAATGTATAAATGCTACAAATTGTATTAAAGTACTTGGGAAAACATCTTACAGTATATATATATATATATATATATATATATACCTCCTTTTTAGAACAGCATAGTAGGGCAGTATTTATTAAAACCTAGTTATATTGATTCCATCCAAATTTTTTGTGCCCTGGCCCCCCACTACCTCTCAAATTCCTGTTTTCATCCTTAATTGCTACACTACACACACATATAGAGGGAGAGAGAAAGAGAGATAGATATACACAGATGAGAGAGAAGACAGAGATAGATGATAGATAGATAGATAGATAGATAGATAGATAGATAGATAGATAGATAGAAAGAAAGATAGAGAGAGAGAGAGAGAGAGAGAGAGAGAGAGAGAGAGAGAGAGAGAGAGAGAGAGAGATAGATTATAGAGCCTGCTTATTCTGTTTGGTGTTGCTGAATATACATGAATTCAGGAATGACCACTTGATATTTGGTAACCAATTATGGAGTGTCGCCCTGGGTACAGACTATTTCTCCCACTCTCAGCATCCCTCAGTTGCCTTTACTTATTTGTGTCTGTGAGGAACCCCATGAGTTTCTCCCCTTCCATGTTATATATTTATTGGTATTGTTTTTCTTCAGGTCTTGTTTAGGCTGCTACATTATTGAGGTATCATGGATGAGGCTTTCCTGTCATCCTGGAAACTCAATTTCACAGCAGACTTCTGGTCCTCTGGGTCTTACCATCCTTTGACTTCCTCTTCCATGATGCTCCCAGGCCATTACATTCTGAAGTTGTGCTGTGATTATGCACACTGGGTCTGAGCACCCCATGATCGATTGTTCTCTGCATTTGACCAGTTATTTTATTTTTTTTCTGCAATGGTCTCTTGCTGTCACAAAGAGAAACTTCTCTGGTGAGGGTTAGGGATATATTTATCTGTGGGTATAAGGATACATATTTAAAATGCTTTTAAGAATTAATACTGGCTAGTAAAGCAAAAATAGTAGATTCTCCTCTAAGATCTGTTACCACATTATCTCTGAGCAGTTGGCTAGACTTCTAGTACCAAGAATGATTTATCCTTTGTTGAGCATGCTTTTGGTTCAATGAGACAGGTGTTGGCTACCACTGAGATTTAAGGGTTGCCACTATTGTATCTGAGAGATATCTCACCATGTTGGTCATTGTGGTTCATAGTCCTCATAACTGGATGGGACTAACAACTGTTCTCCTGTCTTTGCAGCTTTCAGGGAGAAGGACTATAAAAGTTAGTGATTAGGGAAGAGGCTTTCAAGTCAGATTAAGGTCAGATCCTCTGAGTCCTGTGTTTGAAGTGCAAGATGCTCTCAGCAATAGGGACTTAGCTTCAACCTTTAGGAGGCAAATGAGGCAACAGATATAGCCCATATTTACTTGGGAATCTCTTGGGTTCCCTTGAACAACAAATTTAAAGAAGGTTTCTCATGCCATGCCTGGTGCTGGGGTTTTTGATTCAATAGGCTATAGTTTTTGGGGAAACATTGCCAACCTGAGTGGTATAACTTCATTTAAACCATATGTATATATGATTGCACCTAGACTTATATGTATTATATGTAATTTTATGCAAATAAAAATATAGTATGATTGCTTTTGCTTTTTCAAACATCCTTTGTGTTATAAATTAAGCTATTGCTAATTTACTTTCAATCTTTAATTGATTTGGTTCTTTAATAATTTTGCACATATATAAAGTCTGTTCTGATTACTGTAATCTTCCCATATCTCTAAATATACCTTACACCCTGTTAGCTTCTCTCATAAACCCATTGTTTAGGGGGGTGGAGAGATGGTTCAGTAGTTAAGTGCATGTGTTGCTCTTGCAGAGGACCTGGGCTTGGTTCACAGCACACACATAACAGTTCACAGCCTCCTGTAACTCCAATTCTAGGGCAACAGAAGCTATGTTTTGATCTTCACAGACAAAAGGCAAAATGTTGTATATTTTCATACATACAAGCAAACACTCATACATGTTAACAAAACATCATCATCAACAACAACAACAAATAAACCTCAATAATATGACTTCCTGAACAAGACCTGAAGAATGACAAGACCAGTTGGCAACCAAATATGTATGAGAAACATTTCATGTGCACCATCACTATGTGAAAATTATATACAACTAAAAGTTGCTATAAGAGGGAGAATTTGTCTTCTGTAGGGATGAGTCCCTAAATGGTTATCCAATTCCAAGTGATTGGATCTCAAAATACACATATATAAACTAGGCCTGGATGGCACACATATTTAATCCTAGGACTTGAGAGGCAGAGGCAGTTGAATCTCTGTGACTGTAAGGCCAGCCTGTTCTACAGTTAGTTCCAGGATCGCCATAGTGACACAGTGAGACGTGGTGATGTTTTATTTGTGCACTCCAATAAAGCTTATCTGAGAATCAGAGGAGAAAGTCAGACACTATATTAAACATAGAGGTCAGGCACTGGTAGAATACACCCTTAATCCTAGCATTCAGGAGGCAGAGATCCATGTGGATCTCTGTGACTTCAAGGCCACACTGGCAACAGAGCCGGGCGTGGTGACACATGCCTTTAATCCCAGCACTAATTAACCATAGAGGTCTGGAGGTCTGCACAGACAGACAGGAAGTGATAGAGATTGGCAGAAAGAGGAAAGTGATGTGGCTGGACAGAGAGAGGAAGTGAGACGGCAGGGCACAGAAAGGATATAGATATGAGTATAGAGGCAGTAGATCTCTCTGGAGTCTGAGGAGTTGGTAAGGTGAAGTTGGCTGTGGCTTGTCCTATTCCTCTATCTCTCAGTTTTCACCCCAATATCTGCCTCTGGATTTTTTTATTAGTAATACTGTTAAGCAATTTGTCTTACAGTGAGATGCTGTCTCAAAAACGAAAAAGAAAAAAAAAAACTAAAAAAACAACAAAACACATTTATATAATTACTACTGTGCAGACTCATAGATTATACACAGGTTGTACTTTTATATTTGTTCATTTGTGGAATGTGATGTGTGTGTGTGTGTGTGTGTGTGTGTGTGTGTGTGTGTGTGTGTTAAACAAAAGTAATTAAAGAAAGAAACCATGGATTTGGAGAGGGCAGGGTGATGATATGTGAGGAGTTGAAGGGAGAAGAAGAGAGAGGGGGGAAATGAATAATATTTTAGTTAAAAATAAAACTTAAAAATACTATAAAATATCAAATCCCTTTTCCACTATAAAAGATAGCATTTCACAGTCCTTCTCCTTGTTTGTCAGCTCTTACATTCTTATTACTGACTCATTCACAATGGTCATTGAATCTTAGAAGGGATGGTATAAATGCCCCGTGGAGGGTTGAAAAATCACCGTCACCTAGTCTCACCACCTTGGCCAGACACCTGCCTCCACATCCACTGCTGTTCATTGAAAAGAAGAGTTACTATGGAAAGGCAAAGTCGGGAGTAGATTGTTTGGAATGAGCCAAGTGTCTCAGAACTGAGTTAAATACTTTACCTGCAACTACATTGAGGATGGAGGCAGAAGTACAGAAGCATAAAAAGCATACTTCTAAAAATGAGCAAACACAACTTGATATGTAAGGAAAATAAATATGTCTGTAACTAAATAGTGATTTGTATAAGTAAATTATATTTGTGAAAGATATTATCTAGGAATAAACATTTGCCTTAATAACATAATGCTAGATAAACTTCTTAGAGAATATTAAAGAAAAGTGCAGTTTTAATTTTAATATGCACATGAGATCAATTAATGTATCACATATGCAAATAGGAAGGCAATGACCCTGATTCTGAATACTTGTTATTTCTGGAGCTGGCATATGGCTCTCTCTAACAGCAGACATAATAATTTCAATAATTTAACTGCTAATACCATGTAATGAACTCTGATTTGTGTTAATTTGGCCATTACTTACCAATTTCATGCTAATTTTTTAAAAAGTGACTTTTGAGCAAGTATTAGAATTTTTATTTTGCATGCAATTTTTCAAAAGTAAAAAGTACCATAAGAAATTTTTGTTCAGAAACTTGAATGAAACCATAGCAATTTTGCAACTTATGACTGTAGGTAGGTGTTAGGAAGTTCAAATAAAGATGTTTCTATAATTCAAAGTTTTGAAAGTATAATCTACATTTAATAATAATCACAGGAAATAATTTAAAAGTTCTGATGACTTTTAAGCATTGCTGAAATCTTTCCCTCTCTGTTTCAACCCTTAGAGAATATTGCATGTTTGATTTACTTGTTAATGAGGGTGGAGGTCATCCTGGCAATATTTACATATATGTAGGTAGATATGTTATAGATACACATTTTTATCAGTTTACATATTTAGAAATCCAATATGACAAAGATTCCCCTCTTCTCAATTACAAATAAAATCACCAAGGTTTTATTTGCAAGCTTGGTCTTGTCCATATGGCTTTATTGTAGATATGGCTTGAGTAGAACCTAAAAGGCACAAACATTTTGTCTATTTGATTCTAGTAGGAAACCTAATACCAGACTGTGGTAGGAGTAAAGTGATTCTTGCTGTTATGTATATTATTTTTAATATCTCATTTCACTGTCCACACATTTGCCTTTTGCTGGAAGGGGACCCTTCACTCAGACATGTCTTATGAGAAGTTAGTGAGTTACTCTGACACTGAAGAGCAAGTAGTAGGAAGTAAACAAGAGTTGGAAGCCGTATGTCTGGGTGGCTGGCATGCGAAGGAACACAGATTTCTGCTTACATCTGCTTTCATACATTCTCCATGACAACTAGTGTGAAACATAAATATGATCTATGTTATTTTTGTAAATACCCTTCAATAGATAATTCAACGTAAAGGACAGAGCTCACACTATAGAATGCATGTTTTACCTCTTCTGGCTTCATCTGTGTGCTATGTTACTTGTCTCTCTAGCTGGATCATATCTGTCTGTCTGTCTATGCTAAATTGTTTGCATTAGCTCATAGTTCATGATGTTGAATGAATTCAATTGTTTGTATTAACTGACAGTTCATGATGTTGAACGCATTCAAGTCACTTAAACAGGCTTATTTCTGCTTGAACTGCTTCCCTAAATAGATTTGGCTGAGAAATGCCTAATAGTATAGAAAAGCTCTTTTGGCGAGTGTTCATTATTTCACCAAGATGAATTCTTTCAATCCCATAATTCCCTCTGCTGCTTAAATTCTGCAAATTTGAGCATGCTACAATATGAATACTAGGTAAGTACCGAGGATGTAATAGCAATTCAGAGACTATTTCCCAAACTGATAAAGAATATCATTCAATAACTGTACACATCAGGTGATCATCTAATATAGAAACTCATGTAAAATGAGGGCTATCTTTGGTATAGCAGTTATATCTCATGTCTATGAAAACAGTATTTATCATTGCCATTAGCCATATCATTGCATTCAATACCATGAAATAACAGATTAACTTTTAAATATAAGTTTGGATGTACTTTTTTCTTCTTCTACATTTTTAAAATTTCTTGTAGTGGTCTTTGTGTATCATTAACACTGGTGAATTTCTCACTTCATGAAAAGAAGAGACTGCATGTCAAATTTAATCAGCTGGAATTGTTAGTTGAGAATTTTGGTGTTTCACTTCCTCCTTAAAAAAAAAACAACAAAGTTGACAATATCTAGGATGGTGAGTTGTTATGTGGTAATTGTCATTGATCCAGAAATACACAAAAGCAAAACAACAAAATAACACAACAAAACACCCATGGTCCCATACAAACAGGTAGATAGATCAGTGATAGATGATAGATAGACACACAGACAGACAGAGAGATATAGACAGACAGACAGTCAGATATTAGGTTCTTAAATTATCCTTTTTTTTTAATTTATAAATCCCAGGTTCCTGTGCACAGCCTCCAGCCCAAATTTCTTTGTTTACTGCAATAAGCTGAGCCTCTTTCCATTCCTCGTACAGCCATGACTCCAGATTACAAGAAATAGCTGAACCATGTAGCAGCTCCAAAACATTGGATAAATTGTGTGGCATGTTTGCTTCTCCTCTATCCACTGATCCCTAAATATCTGTCTCAGATCATTTTACTGAGAAACAGATATTTGCGTGCTTTTACTGGAGATGAAGCAAAAAAGATTTGCTTGCAGCACTCCAAGAAGATTGATGGGAAAGTGAGAACTGAAATAACCTATCCTGCAATATTTGTGGATGTCTTAGCGTTGGCAAAACCGGACACAATTTCTGTCTGTTTGATGACAACCAAGGGTTGCATTGCTCTTCTCTGTGGAGGTCACACACTAGTTGCACAAAGTGAGAAAGATCTTTGTGGGCACAAAAGTAATCTCACATCTTGGTTTGTACTAGTTGCTACTCCAATCCTTTAATCAAGGCGAATAACACCATTCCATTGAGATTGATTGGATTCAGGCCAAATAACTGACTTTAACAGGTTTGACACTGGTAACTTGTGTATGGTAACTGGAGCTGCTACCTTGAGAAAAATTGGTGTGATCACCAGCAGAGAGACATACAAACCCTTTTGATGTGGCTCTTGTGAAAGATGCCGATGGGCAACAGCTTTGCCCCTCAGATTTCTGACATCTTTACTATTTGCAAAACAAACCATGGATTTCTCTTCTGAGGAAAAGGAATCTGCCTCACCATTGCTGAAGAGAGAGACAGAGGTTACCTTCCAGAGTCATAGGTGAAATGGTATCTGGGAGTCATGCTGGAGGAGTATTCATTCTCTTGCTATAAACCTTTCAAGGTGGCATTCTAGAAGGATGATTAAACAGCATTATGAGTTTTAAAAATATATATTTCTTGTATTTATGAACTGGTTTGGGATGGAGAAATGAAATGTAAAGTAAAAGAATATGTGTTCTATTGATATAGAGATAACTGTGGAATTCCACCACTTCTCACATATTTATGTTCTTTATTCTGATACTATCAAATTCATCACAACTCATTGTTATTCATTATCCCAATGAGGTACTAAGGTTAATTCTCATTTGTTTTCTCTTTGGATTTAGTGGATATTTTATTCTTGATGTAAGAGGACAAGTATACATTTTAAGATAGTATCTAGATATATAACCATTTTAAAAGAATTATGAAAACTATCATGTCCTACATCATCTGTAACTAAGTAAACTGTAAGTTTCTATTCATTTAATATTCATTCCAAAATACCAGTATTGACTTGTTTAACATAACACTATACATATGACCCAACCTATAGTATTATTTTAGGTCCCAGATAATGGATTTAACTGTTAGTTTATTATTTATTTATTTATTTATTTATCTATCTATCATCTATCTATCTATCTATCTATCTATCAATTTATGTGTGTGTGTATTTATTTATTTATCTATCTATCATCTATCTATCTATCTATCTATCTATTTATGTGTGTGTGTGTGTGTGTGTGTGTGTGTGTGGTGTGTGTGTGTGGTGTGTGTGGTGTGTGTGTGTGACAGGACTTTTCCTGAGTAGACGGAACACACATGTCTACTCATTCCAGACAGGGAGCGCATGATAAACCAAAGTATGTATACAACCAAAATTCATCTGTTGAATCATACATTTTATTGGAGTTACTTATCAAAATATAGGTGACAGGTTATTTACAGGAACAGAAATGACTTACAGAAATAGTATTAATAAGAGAAAGGGCACAAAAGCACCTTCTCTGAAATAGAAAATACAAGAATAGAGAAAGCACTACTGTTGGCAGTGCTAGATAGGTTCTCAAGAGAAGTAGACACACCCCTTCTGTGTGTGTGTGTGTGTGTGTGTGTGTGTGTGTGTGTGTGTGTGTGTGTATGTATGTGTGTGTGTGTATGTATGTGTGTGTGTGTGTGTGTGTGTGTGTGTGTGTGTGTGTGTGTTGTGTCAGTGTTTCAATCATTTGATTTGAATCTTTCCCAAAACCACTTCTATTCACTCTGGACCTATGAATTTCAGTCAGCATTCCATTGTCTGAGCACATGAATGTCAAAGAGAAATGTTCAACTTTGTGTTAAAATGGAGTTGAATGCTTAGAATAGATTTGATGAAACTGAAAGAAAAAGAAATGTGTTGAATTATGCATACTCAGAAAGGAGCAAGGATAGGAGGAATTAAAAAAATGTTGAGGCATTCTATAATCCTATTGCTTAGCAACTGTCTTGGATTTCAGATCTCTTTGAATAATTTCAACTTAAATTCGCCCATTAGATAATAATTTATATGCAATCAACACAGTTCAGAACATCAAAAAATAAAGTTATAGATTTTGTTTCTCAAGTAAAAATAATTGATAAATAGATATATACTTAAAACTATGCTAATGTTAAATATTTACTATATAGGTTTTAATAATATCCCACCTGAACCAAGCAATCAAGTAAGTATATAAATATTTCTTGGCTACAAGATACCCTTTTTGAGTAAATCAGTCTACTTAGTATCAGATATAAAGTAACTCATTGATTTTACTGACAATATTTGCAATAATGACAAAAATAAAAATAGAAAGTTTCTGAAAATATATATTCAATTGAAGGAGATGAGATTATATTTTTTTGTGATTTAAAAGTATCAAAGCTATGGGGGAGAAGGTGGGACTTGAGTTGGCATTGGTGGAATGCGATAAGGGTAAAATAAGATGTCAAGATTATGAGATAAGAAAACCAGGGGGTCATAATTACAATGTCTCCAAGTCATCCAATGTGTCTTCCTGGAAGCAATATGTGACTTGTCAACAGAATGGAGACAGGTGCTGTCAGCATCCAATAGCATGCCAAAGTACTTATGATTTATTCCTCCAAGAGGAGTTATTAAATGATTCTGCATAGCATTAATGGCAAAGGGATATAACATAATTAAAAACATAATTTATATGGAATCATTTGATTAGATAGAAGGGGCAGGAAGATGGGAGATCTGGCAACAATCAAGAAGATTGTTATAAATAAATTTGAATTATTTTAATCATTTTACCTGCAACTCTGGCTCTCCATAATTATTTATTAAGACAAAATATTATAGTCTTTTTCTAATTTGAATGATATTATCTCTTGTCAGTCTTTGCAGGTATATGGATTTTCTTACTTTTTAATTGAAAATATTTTAACTAGATTTTATTATGTGTAGAGTAATCCATAATAATATATAAAATTTATTATTTTATTCAGCAAATATAATGATGTATTTGAATTCCTGACTTGTTATGGCACTACTCTCTGGAATATTTTGATGGTTACAGATTAGCTAGCCTGATTCACTCAGTTCTATAGTATAAGTTGCTTGACCTTGATATATTTTCTAATGCTCTTTCTATCTACTCCTCAATTTTGCTGACTTATATGTCTTCTTGTAACCTCAGCTTTATCTCCCCTTAGCTGATTTCATAAATCCATCTCCTCTAGTTTCCCGTCTAACACTATCTCAATATACCATCTAATAGAGGATGCCCATTAATAGCACTAGAAAACTGTAAACTGCAGTAAATTATATGACTAGGATTTTTATCTTGGCTTTTCTCCTCATAAAAAATATATTTTTTTTCTGTGTCTCTCCAGAATAGGCTTTGTCAAAAGTGAGCAGGATATAAATATTTGATTTATTACATTCCTATCCAAAGCACCAAAATTGAAATGCCATGTCTGAAACACCATTTGTCATTAGGATGGCAAATATTCGACCAGTCTACCTGAGTTTTTTTCATGAACATAGCTAGAACTACAATTTATAGGGCCAAAAATAATAAAGAAAAAGGAAAAAATAAAAAGGAAGGAGGTTAATGTATAGTTTCAAATATGTCCTTATCTACTAAGTGTACATAGTAGCTGTCGTTGAAAGGTAAATATGCAGAGTATACAAATATGACTCTTCTAATTTACAAACACCACTTTGAACCATTTGGGGGGTTACTGTGTTACTATGGATTGCCAAATAAATCATGGTGGGTGTAATGAATATTGCAGGTCAATTTCATTTGTCTATCTTCTGTGTGTTTCACTATATCCCACCTGCCCCCTCAGGCTTCCGTCATCTTGATGAGGGTGGTATGGGCCTTCCATTTGTATTTTGTGGGCTTTAAAGTTAGAGAAATTCATATTAGATTAAGGAATATTATTAACCTTGTGTTGTAATTGGACAGATGTGTAGGTTGTGCACAATGAAAGAACTCTGCCATTCTTGGGAAGCCATTTTTTACTTCAACTTAACTGAGTACCTATTACAAGCATTTAGACTACTTCACATAATAAATCCAGTTTTAGGACATCTTACACTTCTAGTTTTTCTCCTACTTGAATAAATATTTGTCTCATATTTCTTTATTGAGTTTTTTTCTTATGCTTGAACTCCTACTGTTGGAGTGTCCACATGCCTTCCTTGATCTGCACATCTCTTTATAACTTTGAATATTATGTAAATGCTAATAAATACATATTTACTAATCCAATCTTATACTTATTTTTTACAGTTACTTGTAAATTTTTATCAGTATTTCAATTTTCATTCTACTGAAGATCTTGAATCCCCAAACAACCCATGATATCTCCTAAAATTCCTTGGTCTCTAGGCTTCTATTTTACTTAATAATAACTGTTTAAAATATTCCTTGATTCTTCTTTTCCTTGTAGTTCTACATCCCAATATTTTAGGAAATCTCGTTTTCTTTACTTTTAAAATGTATTCCTAGCCAGACTTCTCACCACAATTTATGCAGGGACACTTGGCTCAGCCTGGGAGGAGGGGACTGGACCTGCCTGGACTGAGTCTACCAGGTTGATCTCAATCCTCGGGGGAGTCCTTGCCCTGGAGGAGATGGGAATGGGGGGCGGACTGGGGGGAAGGGGAGGGGGCGGGACGGGGGAGAACAAGGGAATCCGTGGTTGAAAAAAATAAAAAAAGAATGAATCTAAGAGGGGAAAAGGACGTTGGGGATATATGTTACCTGTAGAGTGCTTGAATCACAATTAGGAAGCCTTACTGACCAACATGGTTTTAGGATAACCTATATCTTAATTCTTCCTTGTAATTTGTGAAAACCAATTAAATATCTCTGAAGTGCTAAAAACAAACAAACAAACAAACAAACAAAACACAAATATATTTTAAAAAATTATGGCCACAATATGTAGATGTATACGTCTTGTTAAATATGAAACACAGAGCCAATGCAAAGATGAAAGCCCAAGAGGTCAGAGCAATACCTAAGAGCTAAAAACCTTACCCTTCACTGCTGCTGCTGTCCTCCTCAGCAAGAGAGTTACTTCCTGTGTGTTTGTCCTTTTTATAAACTTTCTGTTCCGCCTTCTCACTGGTTATAAACCCAACCACATGACCTCCTCGTCACTGCCCATCTATACAGACCTCCAGGTCTTCTATGGTTGATATTGAGATTAAAGGCATGTGTCTCCATGCTGGCTGTATCCTTGAACACACAGCGATCTGCCTAGCTCTGCCTCCCAAGTGCTGGGATTAAAGGTGTGCATCACCACCACCCAGCTTCTACTATGGCTTGCTATTAGCTCTGACCCCCAGGCAACTTTATTTATTAACATACAAATAAAATCACATTTCAGTACAAATAAAATATCACCATAACAATATTTTTAAATCCTTTAAACATATGTCTTGAATTTAAATTTACTTCACTTTCCCTCTCCCCTTTTCTCACACCAGCCCCTCTCATGTACACTCTTCAGATCCTTCCCATGTCTTGTCCCATTATTGAGTTGATAGCCTCTTTTCTTTTTATTTCTCTCTCTCTCTCTCTCTCTCTCTCTCTCTCTCTCTCTCTCTCTCTCTCTCTCTCTCTCTCTCTCACACACACACACACACACACACACACACACACATACACATGCACACGCACATGCACACACACACAAAACCTGTTGTGTTGTATGTAGTTGTATGAACCCTCTGCATTTGACAACCAATAAAGAGACTCATCTAATTCCCTTCCAACAGTTATTAGTTGCCCATAGTTCTTTGTCTAAAGGTGTGACCCCTTGAAATTTCCCCCTTCCATGTTAATATGTACATTGATATTGCCAGTCTTATAGCCTTCTTTACAAAGCCATATCTAGGAGAATGCCTTTCACCACAAACTTCCTGGTATTCTGGCTTTTACACTTTTTCTGTCCTGTGATGCTTTCTGAGCCATGGATGCAGGAGCTATGATGTAGATGTATCCATTTGGGCTGGGTTTCCTATGATTTATTGATTTTTGCCTTGTCTCCAGTTGGGGTTTTCTGTGGTGGTGTCCATTCTTGTGAAATAGAGGGTACTTTGATGAGAGATAGTAGCCACATTTAACCTGTGGGGAGAAGAGTATTAGTTAGAATGTAGTAAGGGATTATGCTGTTTTAGAAAGTTTGCAGTAGTACGTTCTCTTCTATTGTCCATGACCTCACTAGCAGCAGAAAGCTGGCTAGCTTTCAAGTAGCAGGCTTAGGTCCTTGCCTGTTGAGTGAGCCTTAAGTTGCAATCTGATAGCTGTTGATTACCACTGACACATGAGTGCCACTTACCACACCATTATTGATATCTTGCCATGCTGGTAATTGTCATGGCTCCTAAGTGTTGCAAATGTGTAGGACTGTTTAATCGCTCCCCTTCGTTGGAAGCTATCATAGTACTTTCTGGTACCATGGAAGCTAGACTGTAGGAAATAACCTATCAGGTCAGATGCAGCTCAAATCATCCAGAGTTTTTTATCCTAAGAATTCAAGATGTTCAGCAATGGGGGTACACTATCAACTGTGGAGGGGCAACCAAGTGCCATACTGTCAGTCTATATTGTTTTAAGAGTCACTTGGATTATCTTCGCCAACCATTGTAAGGAGGTTTCTTATACCTGGGGTTCCTTATACTCTGTGGTTCATACAGGGAGAAACATTAGTCCAAGTAGCTTTATTTCCTTTCAGATACATGTGGGTATACAAATACATTTACATGTGATACATATACTTATGATAAATAAAATAGTATGATTCTTGAGGCTTTATTAAACAATATGACATTGGCACAAAAATAGACATGTAGACCAGTAGAATAAAATGGAAAATAAAAACATGAGTACTCAAACCTACAGGTATCTGATACTTTTCAAAGAAGCAAAAAAAAAAATTCACTCCGGAAAAGACAGTATCTTCAACAATTAGTGCTGGGAAAACTGGATTTTCATACAGAGAAAATTGCAATTAAACCATCAAACCCATATCTATCACTTGCACAAAATTTAGATCCAAGTGCATCAAAATTCTCAAATTGAAATCTAAAACACTAAAAGTGACAGAAGAAAATATAGGCAGTACCCTGCAAAACATAATTATAGAAAAGAACTCTCTGAACAGGATTCCATTTGCCCAGAAATTAAAGTCAACAATGAACAACCGAGACACCGTAAAATAAAATAACTCGTTACAACTAAGGAAGCAATCAATTGAATAAAGAAGCATGCAGAATGGGAGAAGATCTTTGCCAGCTATCCATTTCACAGAGGCTTCATATCCAGAATATAATAAGCACTCAAAATCAAAGACTCAAGGAAACAAATGACACAATGAAAATATGGGCTGGGGATCTAAACATAGGGTTCTCAATAGAAAAATTGCAAAAGGCTAAGAAATTCCTCAAAAAGAATTCACCATCCTTAACATTTGAGAACATTCAAATAAAAACCACTTTGAGTTTCATTGTAGCCAAGTCAGAATGGCCAAGACCAACATGACAAATGACAACAAATGATGATGAGGTTTTGGGAAAAGAGGAGTCCTAACACTACTGGTGGGAATACAAATTGGTGCAACCACTCTGAAATCAGTATGAAGACTCCTCCAGAAACTCAAAAATATAAATAAATCTGCCACATGACCCAGCTAAGCAACCCCTTGGCATATGTACAAAGGACTTGGGACTTGACACCCAACTTCACATATATTTACACAACAATGCTCATTGGTGCTCTATATAATAGTCTGTAAATGGGAACAACATAAATTCCTCCTACAGGTGGATGGATACTGGAAAGTTTATATATATGTATATATATATATATATATATATATATATATATGTATACACACACACATACATATATATATATATATACACACACACTATGGAATGCTACTATCTGTAAAGAAAAATGAAAAAAAATTCAAGTAAATGTGTGACAGAGGAAAGATTATATATATATATATATATATATATATATATATATATTTATTGTTAAGAAATGTTTTATTTATTTTACATACCAAGCACAGGTCCCCCTATCCTCCCTCCTTCTGCCCCCAGGTTTCCCCCCCCTAACACAATCTCCATTACTACCTCCTCCAAGGCAAAGCCTCCCATAGGAAGTCAGCAGAGGCTGGTACATTCAGTTGAGTCAGGTCCAAGCCCCTCCTCCTGCACCAATGCTGTGTAAGGTGTCCTACCACAGTTACTGGGCTGCACAAAGGCCAAACAGGCACTAGGGATGGATCCTGATCTGATTGCCAGGGGGTGTAGCAGGAATATTAAAAAGTTCTTATTAATAAAATCAAACCTGAGGCCAGTTTTGGGGTGAAATGCTGGAAGATCAGAGAGACAGAACAAGCCACAGCTTTCTCACCTGGCCAATTCCTCAAGTGATCCTGTTTCCTCAGACTGGATGCCTCTCAGCTGAACTGTGCTGCTCCAAGTCTAAAAGCTTAACCAGCTAAAAGCTTAACCAGCCAAATTCTTCTAGTTTCTGGTCTTCATGCCTTATATATCTTTCCTTTCTACCGTCACTCCCTGGGATTAAAGGCTCACTTTCTGGGATTAAAGGCTCGAGTCACCATCTTGGCTTTAGCCTTGAACAGATGGATTTCTGCCTCTGGAATGCTAGGATTAAAGGCGTGTGCTACCACTGCCTATCCTAAGTATTTAGTGGCTTTTCTGTTCTCTGACCCCAGATAAGTTTATTAGGGTACACAATATTTGGGGGAACACAATACCACCACAGGGGGCTCTTAAACAGTTCAAGTCAAGCAACTGTCTCACCTATTCAGAAGGCCTAGACCAGTTCCATGGGGGCTCCACAGCTATTGGTCCACAGTTCACGATTTCCCACTAGTTTGGTTTGGGTGTCTTTGTAGGTTTCCCAATCATGATCGTGATGTCCCTTGCTCATAGAAACCCTCTTCTCTCTCATCAACTGGATTTCTGGAGCTCAGCCTTGTGCTTTGCTGTGGATCTCTGTATCTGCTTCCATAAGTTACTGGATGAAGGCTCCCCAGTTTGCTCATGGAGCTCTCATCTATTTCTCCTTCCCAGGGTGATCCATGTGTCCCTCTTAAGGTCCTCCTAGTTAGGTAGCTTCTCTGGAGCTGTGGGTAGTAGTCTGGTGATCTATTGCTTTACATCCAGTATCCACTTATGAGTGAGTACATACAATGTTTGTCCTTCTGAGTCTGGGTTACCTCATTCAGGATGATATTTTCTAGTTCCAGCCATTTGCCTGAAAATTTCATGTCTTTGTTTTTTATTTCTGAGTAGTACTCCATTGTGTATATGTGCCACACTTTATTCATTCTTCGGTTGAGGGGCATCTGGGTTGTTGCCAGGTTCTGACTATTACAAATAATGCTGCTATTAACATAGCTGAGCAAGAACCCTTTTGGTACGATTGAGCATTCCTTGAGTATGTGCCCAAGAGATGGTATAGCTGGGTGTAGCTAGAGTTTTCCTGCCTGGCCCACAGTCAGGACAAATCTCTCTCACCTGCCAGTCCCACGGCCGCTCAGACCCGACCAAGTAAACACAGAGACTTATATTGGTTACAAACTGTATGGCCATGGCAGGCTTCTTGCTAACTGTTCTTACAGCTTAAATTAATCCATTTCTATTAATCTATACCTTGCCACATGGCTCATGGCTTACTGGCATCTTCACATGCTGTTTGTCATCATGGCAGCTGGCAGCGTCTCTCTGACTCAGCCTTCCGCTTCCCAGCTTTATTCTCCTCCTTGTCCCACCTACACTTCCTGCCTAGCCAATGGCCAATCAGTGTTTTATTTATTGACTAATTAGCAACACATTTGCCATACAGAACATTCCACAGCAGCTGGGTCTTGAGGTAGATTGATTCCAAATTTTCTGAGAAACCGCCATACTGATTTCCAAAGTGGCTGTACAAGTTTGCACTCCCACCAACAGTGGAGGAGTGTTCCCCTTGCTCCACATCCTCTCCAACATAAGCTGGCATCAGTGTTTTTGATCATAGCCATTCTAACAGGTGTAAGATGGCATCGCAGAGTCATTATGATTTGCATTTCCCTGAGTACTAAGGATGTTGAGCAATTCCTTAAATGTCTTTCAGCCATTTGAGATTCTTCAGTTGAGAATTCTCTGCTTAGCTCTGTAGCCCATTTTTAATTGGGTATTTTAACTTAATTTAATTAATTGGGTTCAGTGTTTTGATGTCTAGTTTCTTGAATTCTTTATATATTTTGGAGATCAGCCCTCTGTCAGATGTGGGGTTGGTGAAGATCTTTTCCCAATCTGTAGGCTGTCATTTTGTCTTATTTACCGTGTCCTTTCCCCTACAAAAGCTTCTCAGTTTCAGGAGGTCCTATATATTAGTTGTTGCTCTCAGTGTCTGTGCTACTGGTGCTATATTTAGGAAGTGGTCTCCTGTGTGTTCAAGACTATTTTCTACTATCTCTTCTATCAAGTTCAGTGTAATTGGATTAATGTTGAGATCTTTGATTCACTTGGAGTTGAGTTTTGTGCATGGTGACAGACATGGATCTATTTGCAATGTTCTACATGTTGACATCCACTTATGCCAGCACCATTTGTTGAAGATGCTTTCTGTATTCCATTGTACAGTTTTGGCTTCTTTGTCAAAAGTCAGGTGTTCCTAGGTTTGTGGATTAATGTCAGGGTCTTCAATTCAATTCCATTCTTCCACATGTTGTTTTTATGCCAATACAAAGCTGTTTTTATTACTATAACTCTATCATAGAGCTTGAAGTCAGAGATGGTGATTCCTCCAGAGGTTGCTTTATGGTACAAGATTGTTTTAGTTATTCTGTGTTTTTTGTTTTTCCAAATGAAGTTGAGTATCGTTCTATCCAGGTCTGTGAAGAATTGTGTTGGGATTTTGATGGGGATTGCGTTGAATCTGTAGATTGCTCTCGGTAAGATTGCCATTTTTACTAAGTTAATTCTACCTATCCATGAGCATGGAAGATCTTTCCATTTTCTGATATCTTCTTCAATTTCTTTCTTCAGAGACTTAAAGTTCTTATCATACAGGTCCTTCATGTGTTTAGTTAGTGTTACCCCAGGGTATTTTATATTATTTGTGGCTACTGTAAATCGTGATGTTTCTCTGATTTCTGTCTCACCTCATTTATCATTTGTGTATAGGAAGACTACTAATTTTTTTTTAGTTAATCTTGTATCCTGCCACATTACTGAAGGTGTTTACCAGTTGTAGGAATTCCCTGGTAGAATTTTTGGTGTCACTTATGTATACTATCATATCTTATTTCTCTAGCTAGGACCTTGAGTACTATATTGAATAGATGTGGGGAAAGTGGACAACATTGTCTTGTTCCTGATTTTAGTGGAATCATTTTGAGTTTCTCTCCATTGAATTTGATGTTGGCTGTGGGCTTCCTCTAAATTGCCTTTGTTATGTTTAGGTATGTTCCTTGTATTTCTGATCTCTCCAAGATCTTTATCATGAAGGGGTTTGGGATTTTGTCAAAGGCTTTTTCAGCATCTAGTGACATGATCATGTGGTTCTTTTTTCTTTCAGTTTGCTTATATGGTGTATTACATTGACAAGCTTTCATATGTTGAAACATCCTTGCATCCCTGGGATGAATCCCACCTACTTGGTCACGGTTAATAATTCTTTGATGTGTTCTTGAATTCAGTTTCCCAATATTTTATTGAGTATTTTTCCTTCAATGTGCATGTAGGAGATTGGTCTGCCATTCTTTTTTTTTTTTTTCATCTTTCTGTGATTTTCGTATCATGGTAACTAAAGCCTTATAAAAAGAATATGGTAATGTTCTTTCTGTTTCTTTTGTGTGGAACAATCTGAAGAGTATGGTATTAGCTCTTCTTTGAAAATCTGGTAGAATTCTGTGCTGAAACCATCTGATCCTGGGCTTTTTTAAAACAATCTTATGGAAACTGAATAATGCTTAACCAAATCACCAAAGGGCCAAGGAAGAAATAAAGAAACTAACGATTTCCTAGAATTCAATGAAAATGAAAGTACAACATACCCAAATTTATGGGACACTATGGAAGCCATGGTAAGAGGAAATTCATAGCACTAAATGCCCACATAAAGGAGATGGAGCAATCTTTTACTAGCAACTTAACATCACACCTGAAAGTCCTAGAACAAAAAGAAGCAAATTTACCCAGGAGGAATAGATGCTAGGAAATAATCAACTTGAGGCCTGAAATCAATAAAATAGAAACAAAGAGAACAATACAAAGAATCAGTGAAACAAAGAATTGGTTCTTTGAAAAAATCCAAACTAACCAAAAGGGAGAGAGAGAGAGAGAGAGAGAGAGAGAGAGAGAGAGAGAGAGAGAGAGAGAGAGAATCCAAGTTAACAAAATCAGAAATAAAAAGAGAGACATAACAAAAGACAGTGAGGAAATCCAGAGAATCATCAGATCATACTTCAACAACTCCACAAAGTTGGAAAATCTAAAAGAAATGGACAATTTTCTGGATAGGGACCACATACCAAAGTTAAATTAGGACTAGATAAACAATTTAAAGAGAACTATAACTCCTAAGGAAATAGAAGCAGTCATTAAAAGTCTCCCAACCAAAAAAGAAAAAAAAGTATATTAAGTGAGAGGAGAACCCAGAACCAAAAGATACATGTCCTGTGTCCTGTGCCATCTCTAGTTCCTAGCTCCAAGTCTTCAGATATAAGTTCTGACATGGAGTAAGCACAGAAACCAGGAACATATAAAGAAACCATAAACAATGTTGATGGTATGTTGGGATTGAGAATGGAATAGCAGGTTACAGGTGATACGAGGTAGGAAATAGAAAAGTAGGTAAGGGCCCCCAACTTCAAAGAAGGAATGGGGATAAATCCAAATGAAGAAGGAAGAACAAGAAACAAATAAAACCAATGTTGTTTGGTGCCTCTGGGCACAGTTATTTTGCTAGAAGTAAGATGGTGGTATTCATCAGAACCTTTTAAATCCAATTTTACTTAGGAGATGAGTCAAATACATTTCAGATACCCACAGGGACCCTAAGACCCCACTCTTTCTGGTCTTTTATCACCTTGATGCCTTTTTCTTTTCATGCTTGTTGATCATGCTTCTCCTATTCCTTTTATTTCTCTGGATTTCATCCCCAGCCATACCAAGTGTACGCTTAACCCAGGGCAGTCCTTCTGTACCCTAGAGTAATCAAACAATTGCCCAGATGAAAGGCCATTTCTAGTCTTTCCTCACATGTCACCATCTAACTGATTCTACTCTATTTAATAAGTATTAAGCATTACAACACACCTATATTTCTAGTTTTATGGCATATATACAAATACATTGCATACAACTTATTCATACATTAATATGTATTTTACCAGTTTCGTTTTCTTACTTGCACTTTATGAGGGTGGATATGGAACTTAATGTGCTTTGTCATTTTGAAACACTTCCTTTAGCTCCTGTAATAACACTGTACATACCAATTTCCACCTTTCCTGAAATGCATATTTTAAAAGATGTTTTTTTTTTTTTTTTTTTTTTTTTGGTTTTTTGAGACAGGGTTTTTCTGTGTAGCTTTGCGCCTTTCCTGGAACTCACTTGGTAGTCCAGGCTGGCCTCGAACTCACAGAGATCCGCCTGCCTCTGCCTCCCGAGTGCTGGGATTAAAGGCGTGCGCCACCACCGCCCGGCCTTTAAAAGATGTTTTAACATCTATGTAAACAAGATGCATTTTACAGTTAAGTTGTAGGCCCTGTGTAAAAAAAAAAAAATCATTTCTTTCTTTTCATTTGCTTGTAAAATAATGTAGTGTATCATACCATAAATGGCTTACTACTTTTAATAAAACATAGTAGGAGACATTCTGTGGGTATTTGTTGAATAAAAAGTATGATTGTAAAGATCAAAATCACAAAAGTGATTTCCTTAAGATATGTGCATACTGTCTAAGCACAAAGACTTCTCAAAAAGCATTTAATAAAAGCATATGATGTAACCTACTATAATGACAGTATTTAAATATTGAAAAGAAGTGTATTCCTTTGTACTCATTCCATGGAAGAAAGGATGGTGGAAGAAAGTGATAGTTACCATCAGTAGGAATGCAAGTGGTTTTGATACTACAGGAGTAGCCAATGTTGTTAGATTCCACAAATAAGATCATATTCAGAAAGTGATTTGTGGGGGAAATAGCTCTCTGTAATTTACAGCTATTAAATTATAGCAGTCTTTTTTTTTTTATTAATTTATTTTGCAATACAATTCAGTTCTACATATCAGCCACGGATTCCCTTGTTCTCCCCCCTCCCGTCCCCCTCACCTTCCCCCAACCCCCCCCCCCCCCCATTCCCATCTCCTCCAGGGCAAAGCCTTCCCCACAGACTGAGGTCAACCTGGTAGACTTAGTCCAGGTAGGTCTAGTCCCCTCCTCCCAGGCCGAGCCAAACAATCCTGCATAGGCCCCAGGTTTCAAACAGCCAACTCATGCAATGAGCACAAGATCTGGTCCCACTGCCTGGGTGCCTCCCAAACAGATCAAGCCAATCAACTGTCTCATCCATTCAGAGGGCCTGATCCAGTGGGGACCCCTCGGCCATTGGTTCATAGTTCATGTGTTTCCATTCATTTGGCTATTTGTCCCTGTGCTTTATCCAACCTTGGTCTCAACAATTCTCGCTCATATAAACCCTCCTCATTCTCGCTAATTGGACTCCCAGAGATCCACCCGGGGCCTAGTCATGGATTTCTGCATCCAGATCCCTCAGTAGTTGGATGAGGTTTCTAGCACAACAATTAGGGTGTTTGGCCATCCCATCACCAGAGTAGGTCAGTTCGGGCTGTCTCTCGACCACTGCCAGCAGTCTGTTGTGTGGGTATCTTTGTGGATTTCTGTGGGCCTCTCTAGCACTTTGCTTCTTCCTATTCTCATGTGGTCTTTATTTACCATGGTCTCCTATTCCTTGTTCTCCCTCTCTGTTGTTGATCCAGCTGGGATCTCCCGCTCCCCCAAGCTCTCTTTCCCTCAACCCTCGCCTTTCATTACCCCCACTCATGTCCAGGCTGTTCATGTAGATCTCATTCCATTTCTCTGTCATTGGGTGATCCCTGTGTCTTTCTTGGGGTCCTGTTTTCCAGGTAGCCTCCCTGGTGATGTGAGTAGCAGACAAGTCATCCTTGTTTCATGTCTAGTATCCTGCTATGAGTGAGTACATACCATGTTTGTCTTTCTGAGTCTGGGTTACCTCACTCAGGATGATTTTTTCTAGATCCATCCATTTGTCTGCAAACCTCATGATGCCATTGTTTTTCTCTGCTGAGTAGTATTCCATTGTGTATATGTACCACATTTTGTTTATCCATTCTTCAGTTGAAGGGCATCTGGGTTGCTTCCATGTTCTATAGCAGTCTTTTTTAAATATCACTTTAAGTTTATTACAGTAAGCATTTGCACTAATTGTGCACTGAAGATAAGAAATTTCACTTTGGAGCCAGTAAGGTGACTCAGTAGGTAAAGTCATAGTGCTGCCAATTCTGAATCCAGTCTCCCTGAAACATGAGGTAAAAGGAGAGAAATAATGCCTACAAGTAGTTGTCATTGACCTCTACATGTAGACTGCCTTTAATGTGGCAACTATTATACATTGTGTTTGTTCATAGGCAAGTCATTAGTTTCTAATTCTGGACTTTGTAATTAATGCTTCTAGCTTCAGAACTTGAGAGGTCAAGGCAGGTGGGCTATTATGAGTTTTTGGTCAGCCTGGGTTACAATGTGAGACTTTGTCTCATTCTTGCTTCCCTGACTTGCTTATAAAGGACTCAGAATTGTCCTATGGATTATAGGTGATAAATCCCACTAGGAGAGGAGGCATCAACTAGAAGAGACTGTCAAATGGATGACATTTGGACCCTCTAAAGAACTCATAAGTGTTCTCCATTTATAATGGAGATGGTTGACACACATATGATACAGGCACCATCATGGTATTTTCAACATCTGTGTCCTCTTAAATGAAGATTTTTTTGGGGTATTTTCATTAATCTTTCAATCTTCATATATTGTAGAATTGAGGAACAAGAAGAAGCAGCTCAAGACACCCCTTTTATGTCTTTCCTATCAAAAAATAGTTGAAATATTGAAGATGAAAATACATTTTCACTTTAAATTAGATAGTAATAATCCTTTTAAAAATGTGACTGGACTTACAAAATTTGCTGTGTTATTAAAACATAAAACCTAGGTTTCACTAAGGTTCAAGAGAAAAGATGAAGGAAAAATACACAGAATTACATATCATTGAAAATTCTAAATAACTCATGTTGAGGTCTCAAAAACATTTATACGTAGAATATACTCGCAAAAGAATTCATATATCCTATTGTTTTTATCATGAAACTAAGCAATATCTTTTATAATTTTAGCCCATACATCACCTATGGAACTCATCATACAAAGTATATAATTCTATAAATGAAACTAAAATCCTTTTATATATTAAATTGTGATAATTAATTTCTTATTGCCACCAAACTCATCTTCTCCATCTTCTCCCTGACCCAACTTGTAGACCTCAATATCACTCTCCACAAGTATTACAGTCATTGTCACAGTTTTCTTCTCTACTCTAAGGTGTCTGAAGGGACACTTGAAATCAGTATCTGCTTCAAGAGAGTATGCTTCAAATTTTTAGACCTATGTTATAAAAGGTTCTTTGCTAAAGGATTCTGAAAATTCACAGCTTAGATGTGCTTATGCCTTCAAACACATCAAGCAGATATCATTAAAGTAGGACTAGCAATTAGAAAATTCAATTAACAAAAGTCATTGTTTACTCTTATTTAGTAAAAACTAGTATTTAAGGATAATTTTGTATTAATTAAATGCATATTTACTAATCCCCATTTATACATTCAGGGTGTCCCAGTCAATGTGTTGGATCCAGAGTCTAATGCTTATAGAATTTAAAATTAAGATGATAGGTGCAATAGAAGAAAAAGTAAAACATAGGTGATCCTGAGCATTAAGTGCTTTGTTGAGTCTTAGAGAAGATATGTGTTATAGGAAGTTTGAGTGGGTGACCTATCCAGTTCTAAGTCATGGAATGCTACAGGATTAGAGGAGTGAGTCAAGACTTGGGGAGAGGCTATAGGACCCAGATGTCATTCAAAAAGAGACAATTCCAAGTAAGCATGATGGGCAATTTTACTTGCCAACTTGATACACCTGGAAAGACAGAATCTCATTCAAGGAATTGTCTCCATCAGACTGCATATAGTCATATTTTCTATGATATTTTCCTTTTTTTTTTTTTTTTTTTTTTTTGGTTTTTCGAGACAGGGTTTCTCTGTGCAGCTTTGCGCCTTTCCTGGAACTCACTTGGTAGCCCAGGCTGGCCTCGAACTCACAGAGATTTGCCTGGCTCTGCCTCCCAAATGCTGGGATTAGAGGCATGTGCCGTGTGCCACCACTGCCCTGCATTTTTTGTTTTTGTTTTTGTTTGTTGTTTCTGTATGTTGATGGACCCAGTCTCCTGTAAGCAGTGCCATACCTAGGTAGGTAAATGTGTTACACAAGAAATGGAGTTAAACATAAGCCCAGAAACAAGCCCCAAAGCAGTATCCCTCCATGTTCTCTCCTTCAGTTCCCTCCTTCAGGTTTCTGCCTTGGTTCCTTCAGTGATTTATAGTAACCTCTAAGACAAAAAGTCGTTCCCTCCAAGTTGCTTTTAGTTGGTGTTTGATTACAGCAACAGAAACCAGACAAGAACAGGAGGAAAAAGTCAACTTGAGGACTTAAAAATCAAAGTAGGCACAGAGTATTTTATGATTTCTGAATTCAGCTGCACCCAAATCTTTGATCAAATGATTGATATTTGTGGTTTCAGTGTGTATTTTAATCATTTCATACAGTAACTGACTGTTACAGATGTTTAAGTAAAATAAATCTGCAATCATTTTGGCCATGGGTTTGATCAATACTAGAAACATGAGAGAATAAACCTTAAATTCCATAGCACTTTGTCTAAAGAAAAACCTAATAAAATAATAAACACATTTTACTTACAACAAGTTATAAATAATTTTTCCAAGTAAAACGTATCTCCACCAAATATTGAAATAGTATGTACACTATTTTTTCAAAAAATGCATATTAATCTTGTGACAAGTGATGGTGAGTTCAGCTATCTAAAGAAGTACAATCACTGCACAGCTATGTTCTACCACTTTTTCTTTTCCTTTCATACTGTGTGTATTGCTGAGAAACATAATTATTTTTGATGTATAGCATATAAAGTGTACTTTTAGAGAAAATAATTACTCTGCAGCATTGTATGGTACTATAACATTAAACCAGTCAGAAAAACAAGGTGTTGGAAACATCATTCAGTTCTCTGCCTATTTCTTATAAGAAACCAGCAGTTAAATTCTTTCTTTAGGCATCATACCTGGCAGACACCCTGCTTAATGATGAGTGTGCCTACCGTTTAGGAATATGTGACAGTCAACATCAGCATTGCCTTTGGATAGCCTACAGTTTGGGAGTAGGTGCCTTTCATTATAAATCTTCTAGGCTTTGGAGTAAAACATGAACAGATAATGCATCTGTCTCCTGGCTCCTTTTGATTAGCTGCAAAGATTTAACAGAAGGTGTTTATCCGCATTGGTCTCTTCTGGTGCTCCTTTCATAATGTGCACAAGGGCATCATCTGATTCTGGAAAGGGTGCTTGGACAATGATATCATTAAAGCTGTTATAAGGATGTATTTTCAGAATCTCATTGCTTAGTCTTTCAGTGTATTTACTCTCAGCTGAAGTAGATCCATCTTTCACTGACCCCCAGTAAATTAATATTTTCTAGAAAAAGAAATTTCTGAGTGCCTAATTCTAGTTTGAACCAAGTGATTTTACTATGGTATAGAAGAGTGTAGTTTAATTTAGTACTGTATTATGTCCTCACCTGTGATGATCATTCAGTCTAAAATAAACTATATGAAGACAGGATGTGAACATTTTTGAGAGACTGAATAGATAAGAAAGAGTTCATCCTTCAGATTCATTTCTCCTATGCTAAAACACATCTGAGCATCAGGATGTAGGTAACATTATGATTACAGAGATGAAGAAATAGATACACAAAGAAGCTAAGTAATTTATTCAGACCAACAGCTGCAGAATTAACACACATTCAATACTGATAGTATGACTTCCATGTCTTCTTGCTCAGCCCATCCCTCAAACTTACCAGCTTAACAGAGTGTATAGAACGCATGCTTAGGAGAGTTCTGTCTTCCATGTGTGATCTACTTTAGAAATAAAGGGAGAATTTGGGTGCTTTGCAGTTTTGTTCTAAACAAAAGAGCACATGGTGATAGGATTCAAAAAGATGTCTTACGTTGAAGATATATGCTAAATGTTTTCTTTCTTCTCCATTGTGCTACTTCTCACTTCTCTGCCTGCACCACGTCTCAGAATCTTGACCTACCTCATTCCAGGGATTTTCTTTTAGGATGCTTACTAAAGGGGTTAACACTAAGGAGTACAGACAAAAGAGTGGGAGAGCAGGATAAAGAAGAAATCCTTATTGCTATTGCTTTCTCCCTGTGGTGAAACCAGAGTCCAGATGCAACAGTTGACTAATGTTTTATCCTTAAGATAAAACTTCCATAAAGACTTCCTCCCTTCTAAGTGGTGATAATCTCCATTCTCCTATAGCCATTAAGTAGAAATGATACTTTACTACTGATAACCATCCGTTGGGATTTCCTTTGTATGTACAGTTTATATGTTGTATTTAAAAACACTCTAGCATATTTTAAGTGTTTTTTTTTTCAGAAAGCGTGTGGGGTATTGAAGGGAAGACAGCAAACTTCCACAGACTGGAGAGACAGTGTTTTCCCTGCCTAACTGTGGCAACAATTGCTTTTTACATACTTTCAGTTTGTTTTTCTATCAAAATAAATGCATTTTAAAATAATAAAAAAAGAATTTCATACATGTATACAATGAAATATGATCGTATATACCCTGTATTTCTACTCTTCAAATTCCAAGTATCCCCACCAACATGCCCCTGCCTTTTTTGATATTCCGCTAAATACGATTATTGATGGCCTTATTTACATTGGTGTGGGGTCATCTGTTGAAGCACAGGAAAATCAAGCAGCCACAGCCTCAAAAAAGGATGCTTACTGTTCCCCATCACTGTTCTGGCAACAGCTCCTCAGTAAGGGTTGGGCCATGAAGATCATTTATTTCATCTATGAGAGAGTTCAGATGACTTGAGGTTGTATAGGTCATGTGCAGATTACCACAGCTGCTCTGAATTCATGGGTCTGATGACTGTCATGTCCAGAAGATATTATTTCATAGCTCCCTTTGCTATCACTCAGCTTTTATATTCCTTCTGCCTCCTCTTCTTCAGTGAGACTTGGAGGTACTTGATTTAATATATATGTTCCATTAAGGCTGATTGCTATATGCTAAGTATTTCTTTGGTCATTCTGACTGGTAAATCTGAAAAAGTTATATAGTCTAATGCAAAGTAACCTTATTATGTTTGTGCATAGTCCCCAAATATTTCTTCTGTCTCTTCTTAAATAACCCTCTGTTGTCTCTTCTTGGCTAATTAAATGTCAGGTAAAGGTATAGGTGGATCTGACAAAGAATTACTTAGTGAAAAATAGAGATGAATTAAAAGTATAAAACTAGGCCCATCATATCCTATAGCTGCAAATACTATTGGCACATTATAATTTTTTAAAAGCATGTCTTCACAGTACAAAATTAAATAGTTATGGTTTACTAATATATTTTTGAGACTATAGGGGCTGGTGAGATGACTCAGTGGTTAAGGATGCTTATTGCTTTTTTAAAGAACCCAGGTTTTGTTATTAGTACCTACCTTACACGGCTCAAAACTCTCTAAACTCCAGTACCATGGGCTCTTTTTGACACCCTCTGACCTCTGTAGGCATGTGCAGAGACATAATGCATGCAAGTCATAAAGGGACGTGAACACAAACAAACATACTAATAATAAATAAACCTTTTAAGATAAGTTTGGCTATTTTTAAGTATACAATTTTCATGAAATTTCTTAGTTTAGAACATAAAAAGCAGATATGTTTTGAGGGACTAGAATCTGGTCATATTTCTCTTAGAATGCTGAAACTTGGAGAAACATGGATTTGTAACTGCTGTCATCATCATGTTGATTGATGTTTTCATAAATGAAAATGTTAGCTATTATGATAGAAGAATTCACATAATCTACAGATATCTGCATTCCTAAGCGGATGGGGCTCTCTGATGAATGTTTTGGTCTACCTCCACTGTATTTGTACAATTATAAATTTTCAATGTTATTTCTTTTTTATTATTATGGTACATTTCTGTTTATATCTTTCTTTTTCTTTTTTGTTTTTTTCAAGACAAGGTTTCTCTGTGTAGTTCTTGGTCCCTGTCCAGACCAAGTCTGTAGACCAGACTGGCCTTGAACTCACAGAGATCTGCCTGGCTCTTCCTCCCGAGTGCTGGGATTAAAGGTGTGCACCACCATTAACCAGCTAAATCTTTATTTTTCTATCTCTTCATTTTGAACTACAGGTGTGATAGTCTTCATATATCAGCTAGGATTGAATCTTGGGGAGGTCAGTAAACTGAAATATTTATATTGGTCCAATATAATGAATTTTGAAAATCTGAGTTCATTTCTTAATTTTAACTCATTCAATGGTCATGAGAAATTTCTAAACAGTGGCAAAATCTTACAAATGTTAATGGAGTCCTATTTTCATAAGAGGATCAGGAGAATCAGTAGTTAGAAGGATACTAGCCAAGTAAATTCACCAGAGAAACCCAAAATGTATATATTCTACTGACTGTATCAAATTCTAGCACCTATGTATGAAATGATAAGTCAACAGGAAGTATAATATCCAGTTTCAAGGCTCAAAATTAAATCATAATTCTAATTAGCTAAAATGTATTTCAGGGTACATGCATTTATTTATACTATCAGAGAATTTCAAGTATTACCAGACAACAGGTATTTGGGAGATTGCAAAATAGTAGTATAAATTGTAAATAAGGTTTGTGGGTTTCAGATATTAATCAGAACATAAATTTTCTTATGATGATTGGACACACTTTGACACTTGAACTATCTACATGTTCTTCCAATAGTGATAGAATTGAAGCCAAAGCCCCATTACCTAAGAAAACATAATTTGATATTATCCTCATTATATTAGATAAAGTGAAATACATGTCATTCTTTTTTTACTAGTTTAAACATTCCTTGGATAAAATTTTATAACTTTTGAACTACTCATTTTTAGTAATGAAAATTAGGAAACAGAAATGGGTTCTTAGTCTCTTCTATATCCTATAGCAGCAAGTGGATTTGAGAGAAAATAATTATCTAGAAAACTTCAATGACTATTGTTCTCAGAATAGTTCATAGGCTATTGATCTAAATGGGATGTTATTGTAAACACAATTGGTTGTATTGTAAATGATTTCATGATTCAAATTTCAGATAACAGATTTTATTTGGTAAATAAAAAATTATTTAAGTGACTTAAGGCCATTCTCTACTTGAACATAAAAGCCAAACGAAACTTTAACCTTATACAGAGCAAACAAAAACAAAATCAATAAACAAACACACAAAAACCCCAGAACACAATACATGTTTTTTCCTTCAAGATTATCAAAGGGATCATACATTCTCAGAACAGCACAATTTATCTCTTTGGTGACACTTGACGTGCTCAGTGAGAGCAAATGATTTCTTAATGTTTGAGAGAAGAAAGGTGCCAAGTATCTGCGGTTGAGCCAGCAAAATGACAATGACAAATTATTAACTTGTCCTACACAGGCCCTTTCTAGTTCCAAAATGTATTCCCAGTCATTCTGTCTACTTCTGTGCAACAACTCTCTCTTCCAAAAGCATAATCTATCAGTCATTAAGTCAAAGAGCCAACACAAAAGGTTATCTCCTACAAAAATGCAATTAAAAGGTTGAAGCTTAGTAATATTATAATCATCAGGTCTTGACTAAGATCAAGAAATGTGATATGTTGCTCTTCATGTAGCTTGCGGGTAAGAATTAATATGTTTTAAAAGTTATAATTATATATTACTTGTTCCACGACTTAAAATCTTTGTATCGTAAAATTTAAAGAAAGTCAAAAAGAGATGAATGGTGTTTTCTTTGAGTTCTATATTAGGACACTGGGCATGTGAAATAAATAATTAATATTATAATTTGACTTAAATAGGAATAGGAAAGAAATTTAGAGACAAAGGTGGGCAGAGTGTGGTAGGTTAGTTTAATTCTCTGGAACTTTAGCTTCCTGTACATGCTAAGCAGGGAAGAGCCTCGTGTCGTAGTTTTTTAGTATACTTTCTCATGTGGAGAGATAACAAAATGGTTACTTTCACTGAAGAAGGGAAAGAAAGACACTGCTCTGAGAGAAAGAAGCCCAGCTCTTCCATCTCCTTGTGTTATAATCCCGAAAGCATAATTCACCTCTGTGTATCTTAATTTCTTCCTAGGAGGATATAGTAATACGTAAGATGATTTGTATTTGAATCAATTTGCTGAACTAAAGATTATAGTGAGACATCCATGTGTGAGGTGGGAAAGCTTTCCTAAGTCTCAGGGTTGTCTCTCCTTTGCCAGGACAGTTATATCAGCACTACTTTAAGGGTGCTGTAAAGAGTGAGTGGACAGATATGTTTAATGCACTTATAACAGTGTTTAGTTCATATAAAATTACTGATGTATTATTAGTGAGGATTTTAATATGCTATGATAATATCAAGAATTGAGTAAAAATTTAAATTTAATTCATGTAAGATCTTAATGTAAAAGATCAATAGTTTATTATTATTATTATTTATTTTCACTAAGGAATTTTTTTATTCATTTTACATACCAATCACAGATCCCCCTCTCTTCCTTCCTCCTGCTCCTCCCACCTCTCCCCCCAGCCTAACCCCCCATTCCCTCCTCCAACAAGACAAGGTCTCCCATGGGAAGTCCCCAGAGCCTGGAACATTCAGTAGAGGAAGACTCAAGCCCCTCCTCCTGCATCAAGGCTGTGCAAGGTGTCACACCATAGGCAATGGGCTCCAAAAACCCAGCTCATGCACCAGGGATGGATCCTGATCCTACTGCCAGGGGGTCCTTTAACCAGACCAAGCTACACAACTGTCTCACTTATGCAGAGGGCCTAGTCCAGTCCCACGGAGGCTCCACAGCTGTTCGTCTAAAGTTCATGAGTTCCCACCAGTTTGATTTGGTTGTCTCTGTAGGTTTTCCCGTCATGATCTTGATGCCCCTTGCTCAGAGAACCCCTCTTCTCTCTCTTCAACTGGACTCCTGGAGCTCGGCCTGGTGCTTGGCTGTGATCTCTGCATGTGCTTCCATCAGTTCCTGGATGAAGGCTCTAAGGTGACAGTTAGGGTACTCACAGATCCCTTTCCTGGGGTAAGCCAGTTCAGGTACCCTCTCCACTATTGCTAACAGTCTAAGCTGGAGTCATCCTTGTGGATTCCTGGGGAACCTCTCCAGCACCCAGCCTTTCTCTGTCCCCATGACATCTCCCTCCATCATGGTATCTCCCTCACTGTTCCTTCACTCTGTCTCTGTTCCATCCCATTCCTTCATGTTCTTATCCCAACACCCACCCTCCATTGCTCCCCCCATCCCCAGTTTACTCATGGAGATCTCCTCTATTTCCCCTTCACAGGGCAATCCATGCATCCCTCTTAGGGTCCTCCTTGTTAGCTAAGTTCTCTGGAGCTGTGGGTTGCAGTCTGGTTATCCTTTTCTTTACTTCTATTATCCACTTACAAGTGAGTACATACCATTTTTGTCTTTCTGAGTCTGGGTTACCTTACTCAGGATGATATTTTCTAGTTCTAGCCATTTGCTTGCACATTTCATGATGCCATTTTTTTTTTTTGTTGCTGAGTAGTACTCCATTGTGTATATATACCACATATTATTAATCCATTCTTTGGTTGAGGGGCATCTACGTTATTACTAGATTCTGGCTATTATGAATAATGCTGTTATGAACATAGTTGAGCATGTGTCCTTGTGGTATGATTGAGCATGCCTTGGGTATATGCCCAAGAATGGTATAGCTGGGTCTTGAGGTAGATTGATTCCCAATTTTCTGAGAAACATCTATAATAGTTTCCAAAGTGGCTGTACAAGTTTGCACTCCCACCAACAGTGAAGGAGTGTTCCCTTTGTCTGCATCATCTTCAACATAAGGTGTCATCAGTGTTTTTGATCTTAGTCATTCTGACAGGTGTAAGGTGATATCTCAGAGTTGTTTTGATTTGCATTTCCCTGATGACTAAGGATGTTGAGCAATTCCTTAAATGTCTTTTGGCCATTTGAGAGTCTACTGTTGAGAATTCTCTATTTAGTTCTGTAACCCATTGGGTTGTTTGGTTATTGATGTCTAGTTTCCTGAATTTTTTATATATTTTGGAGATCAGACCTCTGTCAGATGTGGAGGTAGTAAAGATCTTTTCCCATTCTGTAGGCTGTTGTTTTGTCTTATTTACCATGTCCTTTGCTCTACAAAAGCTTCCCAGTTTCAAGAGGTCCCATTGATTGATTGTTTCTCTCAGTGTCTGTGCTACTGGTGTTATATTTAGGAAGTGATCTCCTATGCCAGTGTGTTCAAGACTGCTTCCTACTTTCTCTTCTATCAGGTTCAGAGTAACTGGATTTATGTTGAGGCCTTTGATCCACTTGAGGAAGTGATCTCCTATGCCAATGTGTTCAAGACTGCTTCCTACTTTCTCTTCTATCAGGTTCAGAGTAACTGGATTTATGTTGAGGCCTTTGATCCACTTGGACTTAAGTTTTGTGCAAGGTCTCCCCCAAGACCCAGCTATACCACTCTTGGGCATATACCCAAGGAATGTTCCATCATGCCACAAGGACACATGCTCAGCTATGTTCATAGCAGCATTGTTTGTAATAGCCAGAACCTGGAAACAACCTAGATGCCCTTCAACTGAAGAATGGGTAAATAAAATGTGGTACAGATACACAATGGAGTACTACTTAGCAGAGAAAAACAACGGCATCATGAGGTTTGCAGGCAAATGGATGGATCTAGAAAAAATCATGCTGAGTGAGGTAACCCAGACTCAGAAAGACAAACATAGTATGTACTCACTTATAGGTGGATACCAGATGTAAAGCAAAGGATGACTAGACTGCTACTCACAACTCCAGGGAGTCTACCTAGTAAAGAGGACCCTGAGAAAGACACAGGGATCGTCCAACAACAGAGAAATGGATGAGATCTATATGAGCAAACTTGACATAACGGGGGGCTAATGAAAGGCAAGGGTCAGGGGAAAGAAAGCTTAGGGGAGCGGGAGATCCCAGCTGGATCAAGAACAGAGAGGGAGAACAAGGAAAGAGATACCATGATAAATGAAGACCCCAAGGGAATAGGAAGAAGCAAAGTGCTAGAGAGGTCCCCAGAAATCCACAAAGATACCTCCACAATAGACTACTGGCAATGGTCGAGAGAAAACCCTAACTGACCTACTCTTGTGATCCGATGGCCGAACACCCTAATTGTTGTGATAGAACTCTCATCCAATGACTGATGGAAGCAGATGCAGAGATCTAAGGCCAGGCCCCAGGTTGAGCTCCAGGAGTCCAGTTGGTGAGAGAGAGGAGGGAATATATGAGCAAGAGATATTGAGACCATGATTGGAAAAAGCACAGGGACAAATAGCCAAACTAGTGGAAACACATGAACTATGAACCAACAGCTGAGGAGCCCCCACGAAACTGGATCAGGCCCTCTGGATAAGTGAGACAGTCAATTAGCTTGAACTATTTGGGAGGCCCCCAGGCAGTAGGACAGGAACCTGTCCTTAGTGCATGAGCTGGCTTTTTGGAACCTAGGGCCTATGCTGGGACACTTTGCTCACCCTAGGTGAAGGGAGGAGGGGACTGGACCTGCCTCAACTGAATCTATGAGGCTGAGCTGAATCCCCAGGGGAGTCCTTGCCTTGGAGGAGGTGAGAATGGGGGGTGGATTGGGGGAGTGCAGGGGGAGGCGGGAGGAGGGAGGACAGGGGAATCTGTGGATGATATGTAAAATTAAATTAATTATATAAAAAAAAGTTCAACATTCTTAACCACCAGAAAATTGCAAATCAAAACTATATTGAGATCTAATCTTACACTCATCAGAATAGCAAAATCAACAACACAATGACAACTCACGCTGATGAGGATATGGTAAAGTCCTTCCACCATCTTCCCAACAACAACATGATCAGGTCTGTCGCCAAAACCCCACTCCTGATATCAACTTGTCTTAATTAGAGTTACGGTTGTTGTGATGAAACACTGTGACCAAAATCAACTGGGGAACAAAAAGGTTTATTTCATTCACTATTCCATATACATTTCAAAGTCAAAAGCATTGAGGGCAATAACTCACTGTAGATGAATGGTCTTGTTAAATAAGAAACACAGAGCCAGTGCAAAGATGAAAGCCCAAGAGGTCAGAGCTAAAACCCTGACCCTTCACTGCTGCTGTAGTCCTCTTCAGCAAGAGACCTACTTCCTGTCTGTTTGTCTTTTTTATAGACTTTCTATTCTGCCTTCTCATTGGTTGTCAACCCAACCACATGACCGCCTCGACACTGCCTGTCTGTACAGACCTCCAGGTCTTCTACGGTTGGTATTGAGATTAAAGGCGTGTGTAGTGGGTAGCCAATAATCTGAGGCTAAATATCCCAGGGACTTAAGCCTTGGGTAAAACAAAATACTGATGTTCTAAAACTTAAATTAAAACATAGCAATAAAATGGCCCCTAATGACATTCTGCTATGAAAATAGATCAATACCTCTCTCTGTTCTCATCAGAGAAGTTTCCTCCAGGAGCAAATGACAAATGCAGAGACCAGCATTGAGACATTGTACAAAGTGTGTATCTCACATTAGCTCACTCACCCTAAATGGGATAGCTCCATCAAATTCCTCCCCTCAGGGCTCAGAGGGCCGAGAGGAAGAGGAGGCAGAGAGTATGAGAGCTAGAGGGGATGAACAGCACCAGCAAAACAAGACCCTCTAAATCAGGAGGATCAATGCGCACATGAACTCACAGAGACTGTGGCAGAGCCTGCATGTGGCAGGGCCTACACCAGATAGGGTTCTAGACCTTAAAGGAGGTGGAGACATATGCTACATTACTAACACAGAAACTATCTCCTATTGATAACCACTTGTAAATGAGTATTTTTTTTTTCAAGAAAGTCACATAGGAGAAGCAAACTACTCTTAAAGATAGGTTGTATGCCCAGCACTAGATGGCCAATGGAAAATTAACTCAAGGTCATCTTTGAATGTTCCTAGGCTCATAATGTTGTGTCAGGGCTTTTTCATACACACACACACACACACACACACACACACACACACACACACACACACATGCCACATACACACTTAGCCATTTGTGTATATTATGGCTTCTAGTTTGGTGTTTTTATGAGTCAAAGGCTCTTTCCCCACTGTTTTTTTTTTCGTATTCTAATGTTAGTGTAGATGAATTTCTAAATGGTCTTATTGAATAAAAATATGGAGCCAAATATAGGGTGAAAACCTTAGATCAGGGAAATACGGAAAGCCACCAGCCAGCCTTACCTCACCAACTCTGCAGCTTCCAAATGCACATTTCATTACAAATAAAATATCAGCACATGCTAGTTCTTGTTTTATCCTTTTTATAATATCATATCATACCATAGTATATTTTTATTCCCTAGAATAAATAGGATACAGAAGGGATAAATCTGGATAAAAGGGGAGGTTGGGAGAAACTGGGAAAAGTAGAGGACGGAGAAATGAAAATCAGGATATATTATGTAATAAAAACTATATTTAATAAAAGCATTAATAAATAGAGGAAACTGGGAATGAATGTGTAATGAATATAAGTCATATGCCTGAAACTTTGGCTTACCACATTCTAAGAGTTGTTTGAAACAGTACAAACTGGACCCAAATTAAACTAAAGCTATTTACAAATTATATGATTGGCCATAAACATATAGTTAAAAGAATAAGGTTATTTTCTGTCTAGTCTATAGATATAAAAATGACCCGACTATTTTTGATGTAATAGGAGTCTCTACCCCATCTGTCAAAATCAATTTCTATGTAAATTTTGTTCCCTGGAAATCTGTTCCCAAAGCTGCTTTTATATGTGGAGAGATTCATTCTCCAGTAGTGTGTATACAGCTTAAATGCAGAAGAGGTTCAGTAAAATAGTTCTGTTTATGTTATTGTTTCTTACTATCATTTATTGCAAGTCACATACATTTGCTATAGAAGTTTAATTCTAGAGTAAAAGTGTAATTTATTGATGGTATTTTATGCAGAAGTCATTGAGATGGAAACGAAGATTTAGACTTAAAAATACCTCTATAAAGTAGGTAGCAATATTTTTTATATATTTTATATATTAATAGTTTCAGGGCCTTAGCATTTAGGGCTTGGATGAGAATTCACCTTCGGTCTATAATACTACAAACAAAGGCTCTGAAATGTTGTGCCGTGTTAGGAGATTGATGCCAGATTTTGAGTAGAAGAGTTTAAAACTCCTGAATCAAAGGTCTATCTTTAGTACGCAGACATCCATAGCATGCCAAACTGCAAAAATTGACATAGCCATAGAACTTGTTTGTGAAGACTGATTAAAGTAGAATTGGACTCACAGGTTTCAAAGGTGAGAGCTTCTGATGTGTCCCCTGTGACCTGAGGACAAACAATCCCCAAGTCTCTTTTAAAAGCTATTCTTCTAGAGGGTTAGCCACTAAATAGCAGAGAATCTTAGATCAGCTGCTTTTGCTTCACTTGATTATATTAGCCCAAACAGAGCATCTTTGTAAAGATAAGACAGTATATTTTTTCATGTGCTTCCTATTGTAATTATTGCATTTTCAATATAACTACACTATTTGTAATGTCTTTTCTGAAATCATGTGAAAACTAAGATGATAACTGAAATAAAGTCACACTTCCTCACTGGTATGGTGTTTTGAGTGAAAATGGCCCCCATATATACTTTTTATTTTCTCTTTGCTCTTGGGGACCCACCACCCTTCTTCCAAATAAATACATGGAGAGTTACTCTTACGTATGAATGCCTGGACTTAGATTGACTTGCTTCTAGCCAGCTTTTCTTAACTCAAATTATCCCACCTACCTTTTGTCTCTGGGCTTTTACTTTATTCTGTATACCTCCCTTTCCTTCTTACTGGCTGTGCGACTGGGCGGCTAACTCCTGGCATCCTCCTCTCCTTCTTTTCTAGCACTTCTCTCCATCTTCTTTTTCTTCTTCTCTCTATTCTCTCTGCCTGGCAGCCCCACCTATCCCCATACTACCTAGTTATTGGCTGTTTGGTTATTTATTAGACCAATCAAGTGTTTTAGGCAAGCAGAATGACACAGGTTCACAGAGTTAAACAAATGCAACACAAAAGAATGCAACACATTTTTGCATCATTAAACAAATGTTCCACAGCATAAACAAATGTAACACATCTTAAAATAATATTCCACAACAACCATAGGATCCTAGGGAGTGGCAATGTTGTAAAATATTAGGACATGTGATCTTGTTGGTGTGGCCTTGTTGGAGGAAGTGTGGCCCTGGGATGGGCTTTAAGGTTTCAAATCACAAGCCAGGCCTAGTGGCTTAAGCTCTCTTCTTGCTACCTGCAGATCAGGATGTAGAAGTCTGGGCTCCTTCTTCAGCACCACATCTGCCTATGTTCTGACTTATTTCCCACCATGAAGACAATGAACTAAACCTCTGAACTATCAGCCAGCCCTGGCTAAACGCTTTGCTTTATAAGAGTTGATATGGTCATGGCATCTCTTCACAGTGATAAAATCCTAAGACAAGTGGCTATTAATGTTACTTCTCTTGTTCCTTCTGTCCTAATGCCATTTGTTTAAGCTGTCCTTGCAGTTCTTTATAATTGGTTCGTTTTCACATTAGTGTATTAGGATTTTACTCTGCCTGAAACACTAGTCTGGGTTACTTACTAAATCCAGGCTTGCTTATAAATATATCATTTTCCAGTCTCAAAAACAACCTGGCTAATTGGCATCTTTAATGTTTTATATTGTGTCCAAACTCTTCACTTTCACACATTTTCCAAAGAAAACAAATGGCATTCCCAATGATTTTTGACAAATAAAATCTCTTGGTAAATAGAAATCCTTTCTTGAGGTTTTAGAAATTGGGCCGTAGTTTTAATTTTCCAAGACAAAGAGAACAAACAAGCAAATAAATAAATAAATAAATAAAGCTGTAGACTGACAGTGACTGTGGTGATATTTTATTCGTGCAACTCAATAAAGTTTCTCTGAGGATCAGAGGAAAAAGCCAGCCACTATATCAAACATAGAAGTCAGGCAATGGTAACCATGCCTTTAATCCTATTGCTTGGGAGGCAGGGATCTGTCTGGATCTCTGTGAGTTCAAGGCCACACTGGGAAAATAGCCAAGTGTGGTGGCACATGCTTTAAATTCCAACACTAGTTAGTACACTATAAAAGTTTGGAGGTCTGTACAGACATACAGGAAGTGATAGAGCTGGGCAGGAAGAGGAAGTCATGTAGCTGGACAGAGAGAGTAAATGAGATAGCAGAACAGAAAGTCATATAGGCGTGAGTATATACAAAGTAGGTCTTTTTTGGAAGCTGAGGGTCGGTAATGTGAGGTTGGCTTGTGGCTTTTCCTATTCCTCGGATTTCTCAAGTTTTAACCCTGATATCTGGCTCTGGGTTTTTTTTATTTAATAAGACCGTTTAGCATTCATCTACAAGTGACAGTTTTCTTCTAACTGTGCCATATAACTTGGACTGTCCCTCTCTGTTGGATGCTAACAGCATAGAATAGGAGCCTTTCATGGCCATGTCACCATGTGCCAAAGGAAAGTCCCAAGTTTTCTTCCTATGCTTCTTGCAATCTATGACTTTGACTCGGACTTAGTATTTCACAAGTCACTGTGGTTTCCTAACACTATTTAGTCTTTCCATTTTACTAATTCACTAAATGAATCAAAATTCTTCAATTCCTCAGTGTGAGGAGGGCACTAAAATCTCATTGTCAAATCATACTGATTATATGATAATATTTATCAGTTATATGTTACTATTACTGTAATAAAACACCAGAAGTGACTAAATTTATCTATATTATATATTTATAATATATGATTTATATAAATTTATGTATTTATGTAAATATATAAAATGTATATATAATACACACATATATACATATATATATATGTATATATGTGCTGTTTGCTTATTTATTTCAGTTTTGCAGCCCTCATTCAAAGATTAGGATGCACCATTGATCTGGTCTCTGTTGATGATATCATATTTGACAGAGTAGGCAGTCTTGTATCAAAATGATGCTATGTAATGGTACAGAAAATGGGTTCATTTTCTGAACTAATTAAAAAATTGAAAGGTAGGAAAGAAAAGTTACTAGAAATGTCAGGGCATTCTAGTGGAACCACCAGATGATACCAGGAAATCTGAGGCCCTTCTTGGGGATTTCTTCTCATCAATAAGAAAAAAATAAATAGAATGGACTCAATTTATACTCAAGTATAAATTTTTTTTGTATAAATGTAACTTCCAGGGCATGAAAGCTGTAAAGAGTGTTCCAGAGTAAAGGAGTTGAATGGAAAAAAATCAATCAGTATGGATATCAGTTACAGCATGAAAGGCCTGGCAGAGAGCTATAGCAAGGAAGTCCAAAACATTATGGGATTAAGAACATGCTTAGGCTTTGATGATCATGTAAAAGAAAATGACAGAAAACAAGAAAAAAAAATATTTGTGAAGGTGGGCAGACCCAGTTGAACTTCCTGGCAACTGATGAGGACTTTACTGGGGGCAAAGATTTGAGGAAGGAAGAGTACATTATCTTAGGTAAACATGCATCTCTAAGGGTAGTCCGCTACCATGTCCTTAATCGGTCCAACTAAATTAACTGTCAAGGGAGTAGACAAGAGCATATCTCCACTAGAGGGGCATTGTATCCTTTATTGTAACAAAAGCAAATCAGAGAAAGGCCTAGAGAGACTAGAGTCACACATCCTCTTTAGGAGCACACACAAGGACCTAAATCTGTACCACCCTTCTCGCCCAAAGTTCACAGTAATTCCCCACTCGATCAGAAAACTCTTTGCATAAACTTTTAGGAAATCATTCATCCAATCTACAGCACTTCTTACAGCAATGGCTGAGTGACCATGTGTAGTCATGATTTCCTGTTTTGTGTCCACTCTCCCTCCTGACACTGCACTGGCATGCATTATTGATCTATGGCCAGCCTTGTTTGTTTCTTACTGTAGCAGGCTACTGTTAATAAATTGGATCACTCAATTAAATTGATTGTAACATAAAATAATGACTTATGAGAGCATAAACAACAACTGTTAGCATCTTTGAAAATTAAATTTAATACTTTACAAGACTCAAAAACGAAAATTAAAAGATGAAAGTGTCAGGGAAAGAGATGCCAGAATGGGAATGGTGAGAGACTAGGTGGTGTGTGTGTGTGTGTGTGTGTGTGTGTGTGTGTGTGTGTGTGTGTGCATGTGGAGGGTTGACAATGGAATTTTATTCAGTCATGAAGAAGAAGATATTGGTGAGCACAGAAAAAGGTGGATGGTATTGAAACTAGCCTGTTGAGCCAATAACCCAGTCTTGTAGTGACAAGCATCCCTGTTTTCTCCAATGTGGGTTTAGGGACAAAAAGACATTAAGGTTAATGGGGCATATCAGACATTTATTTAGAAAGGGGAATGAAAAGTGAGTACAAGGAGAGGCACGGGGATATATTTCATTAAAGTACATTATATTCATGCATGAAAGTATCATGATGAAACATGTTACTTTGTATATTTAATAGGTCTTTTAGTTTTAAATAAAAGCGATTTATGTTTTATTAAAAACTATATTACTCACATTTATCCTCACAGTAATAGTTTGGCAAAGAAATGTATACTTTGATATTTCAGGTAAGATTATTTAGGATTGTATTTTTTTCACAATTGAAAATAGACTTTCACCTATTTATAAAATTCCAAGGTTTCCATGTTGTATGTTTTCCTTTTCTACTGTTGCTTAAAAATTGAATCAGTAAGTTTGCTGTATATCTCCATAATTTTTCCTCAAACTAAAGAAGAAGCAGTTTTGTTTACTTGTGGTTGCTTTGCTGTTTTTCATATTTAGAGAAACAAGGGCAAGGCAGAAACCCTTACCTGGGAGTAGGTGTGTTCATAAAAAGGCAGTGAGGACGCAAGAAAATCCACCATTTGACTGAGCTTTGGTTTTCTTACAAAAAGTGAACTCAGTGTTAGTTTAAAATGTATAAGCCAGCATTATAGTATTTCTCTTCATTTTACTTATTTCTACACTAATATTTCACCTTCTTTTCTAACAGAATTTGAAATAGCTTTTAGGGGAAAAAATTCACTAAAATAGAACCATTACCAGAGTTTTTTTTTATCTACCACATCTTGCTGTCTAGCTCTATGGCTCTTTAAACATGCCCTAAACTTTTATTTTATTTACCTTATGCTTATTATTTTCCCTGAAGGGCTATATTCAAGTGTATCTTCTTGTAATGCTTATCCTGCTATTTCTTGTCCTTTCTGTGGCAGTAGTGTTGGGCTGTACACAACATGCAGTTACTTATCCTTCCTGTCTTCCTTGCATTTTAAGACTAGAGAGTAAGAGCTGTCTCAATCACTCAGGGAGAAGAAAGTGTTTGCTTCTAAAGGTTAACAACCAGAGGTGTGGTGGTTTGAAAGATAATGGCCCCCAAAGTGAGTGGCACTATTAGGAGGTGTGGCCTTGTTGGAGTAGATGTCTTTTTGTTGGAGGAAGTGGCTCACTGTGGAGGTGGACCTTGAGGTCTCATGCATGCTTAAGCCATGCCCAGTGTTACAGTTCATTTCCTGGTGCCTGTGAGCAGGATAACTCTCAGCTACTTCTACACCACCATGTCCGCCTGCATGCAGTCATGCCTGCCATGATGATAATGGATTAAACCTCTGAAAATGTAAGCTACTTTAATTAAATGTTTTCCTTGTAATAGTTGCGATGGTCATGGTTTCTCTTCACAGCAATAGAAACCCCAGCTGAGACAAGAGGTTAATCCTAGAAGCCATAAAAAAGTTGTGGTTGCCCTTTGACTTCTCTGTGAACTCTGCTGCACACATGTGCCCTCCCCTCACACACACATGCACACATGTGCCCTCCCCTCACACAGAACATGCGAACATGCACACATAGCCATAAATCAAGTTTTAAAAGCAGAGCTTGTGAGCAGTTTTAAAGGGTCATATATACAAGCCTGTATGTCTTTTTATTTTTCTTTCTGTCTGTTATTATCTAAACTTCAAACAACAGACTCTTTAAACAACAGATACTGAAAACCCACTTAAAACTACAAAGAAAACCTTACCTGTGAGTTTGGACTCTGGGTCAGATTTTTATTAATGTCAAAAAATTTGGGTCTTTTTTTTCATTCATAAATATGTGCTGGCCAGGAAGAAGGTGGGCATTTTTGAAGGTAATTATGTAATGGATACCTTGTATTTATATGGCTAGAAGATCTATAAAAATATAATTCAGGACCTGCCTATCTATTGATTTTTTTTCTGTCTGAAAACTATGTTATTTTTCTTAAGCAATCTATACCAACACTCTACCAGTTTAACAGCAGTAAATTTTTCTTCCATTTCCTGTACTAGTGCAAGGCTATAAAAGTTATATCACACTGCTCATGGATAAAGTTTACTGAAGTGATAAATGGGCCAGAAAATTTGATCTACAATAGTGCATTCTTTAATTTCTGATAAAAAATTTGAGATGAAGTAGTAAGCTTTAGTTCACCATTTTTGGATGGAAAAACTATTTACCTTTATGTGTGCATCATGTGGAATCTAACAATTGTGATCTTGTCATGTCACTAGGTGTTCAATAGAACAAAAGATTACTCTGATAGATAATTGTGGTTATTACAATTGTCAAGGTCCTATTGCAAAAGAAAGAAGAATACTAATATTTTCAGTTTACCTGAGTTTAACTTTCTATCATTTGGAACCTCAAGGTCTACTTAGCTTTGTTCCGTAAAAGTAAAGGATGGTTTGTTATTTTATATTATTACTTTTGTTTATTCATTTTACATTAAAATTTAAAGTTAGCAGATTCAGTGTATGAGAGAAGACATATGAACATATGGTTTCTGTCTTTCTGAAAAATTTTCCTCAACATCTTTGCCAACTGTACATCAAAGACAGAAAAACATCTAGAATATAAACAACTGAAAAGGAGATGAACAAGCCCTCAAGTCATCCACTCAATAAATGGGTCAGTTACTTTAATGGAGTCCTTTCAAAAGACAAAATACAAATGTCCCATAAATATTTTATATATATTTAACATCTTTACTCACAAGGGAATCACACACTAAATATTCTGTAAAATTCTATCCCACCATATTCAAAATAATTACCATCAATAAAATAAATGACAATCAATCCTGGGGGAGGATGAGGGAGAAAATGAATCTTTATTCACTGTTACTAAGAATGTAAATACAGATAGCCACTATGGAAATCAGATGAAAGGTTCCTAAAAAAAATGAGAAATAGTTCTATTATGTGACCTGCGTATACCATGCCTGGGTGTACACCCCAAGAACTGTAAGCCAGCATATCACAGAAATATTTGCACAACCATGTTTTGTCCTGCAATTTTCATAATAGTCAAAGTATCAAACAGCATGGATATTAATCAACAGATGAATGAATGAAAGAATGAATGAATGAATAACTAAGAAACTGAGTAATATACACAATGGACTTTTGTTCAATTATAAATAACAATGAAATTATGAAAATTGCAGGAAATGGATAGAAAAAGGACTGGCGTGAAATTTCTATAATAGGCCCAAACATGGAACATAGAGGATTAAATATCTATTTTACCTAGTAAAATGTCAATTTATCAAAAAAAGTCAAAGAGGTTCATTACAGTTCTTATCTGCTCATTCCATTAAAGAAATTATTAAAGATTGCTTCAGGATGTGGCTAGTAATGAAGTGCTCAGAGTAATGTCTTATAAATGTCATTCTTAACAATAATGGCTTCTAGGTCATCATTTAAATATTAAAACTTTTAAATATATTTTTGCATACTTGTAATTTGTAGAAAGGGACTTCCCACTTATTTAGTATGTGTCTCTCCATACATTTGTATGAGTGCATATTTATCTATATTTTTATGTCTATAGGTCATTTGGGATGATGCAGAAATTCATGTTGATTCTAATTTCACCATCATATACTTTATTTGGGAATGACTGATAATAAATTGTGCCCAATTTCATACTTACAGAATAGTTCTGTTAATAGATTTTATTTTTCCCTTATCTTAGCACAAGATGTCATATCCAAATGGAAGAGACTTTTAAAAGGAAATGTAAACTTGTTCAGGGCAGCAGCACAGAATATTTTACAAAGTTTCACATGCCCACTCTTTCAAGGAGAATTTGTGGGACACAATTTAGAGCTGAGACCTGATTTTGGCCAAATCAGAATCTAGTCTTGCCATTTGCTTAATGTGAGATATTGGGTAAGCGGCACCAGTTTGAATAGTCTACAGAAATTTAGAATGATTTTTTTACCCAGACTTCTATCTGTGTTTAGTTTGTATCTGTTCCTCTTATGTATTATTACCTTAGTTCCTACAACATTAGTCTTGTTTGACAAACTAGATTAGTAATTTAATCTAATCTGAATTGTCTCCATCAATCCAGTCAATTAAAATTTCTGCTTTGTGTTTCAACTACTTATATAGGATTAAGAAATAAATTAAGATTATGTGAGTATACACTATTAACTTTGAGGCTTTATAAACTTTCAGGCAAACCTCAAAGAGAGACAAGACAGTCAAACATCTTTTATTTTGTTTTGTATTTTAAAGTTCAGATAGTAGGCTTCCTTAGCCATGTTTTGTTTCTGAAAGAGAGTAAATAGCAGATATGGAAAAGTAGAAAAGAAGAGCAAAATATCATCAAATTGATGTTTATAGTGTCCAGAAGAAATCAACTAATGGTACTCTGTCAAACTGTTAAAATTATGATGCTGGAGTTAGTGAGAGGTTGTTTAGGTTTTTGTATTGATTTGTCCCTTTTTATTTAGGTCATTTCCATCTTTTCCATGGAGGAATATCATATTTGCTGTTCCTACTGTAGAATTCTATCATGAGATAAACAATAGTAATACTGTTAGCAATAATTTACTATTCAGCAGTCCTTAAGGTCACCTACCCCTTCCTTTTGGGTTATTTTGTTGTTTTTCTCTATCCATATCACAGAGACAAGGGATCAACCTGACTCAGAACACTTGAGATAAACAAGTTTGGGTCTGAAGTGGAATGGGAAGATCAAATTCCATCTCCAGAAACAGATTCTCAGGAATCTTCAGCAACACATGAAAAGTTACTCATATAATATATACACAAAAGGCATTTTTCTACCTGTGTATTCTGGACAGGAATTTTGTTGTTGATTTTAATGATGACGGGCTATGCGCAAGGGACTTATCCTCCTCATAATCTGCATAGAATTATTATGATGAATCTTACCATCTGCCAGTTCATATACTTGGAAAGGGGAATTGCAAAAGACAGTAGCAATATTTTTTTCCTTTAGAGTGCTACCAGAGTCAGACCTTTGATTTGAAGGGTTGCCCTTTAATATTTCTAAACTTTCTAAAGTCTTGGGTGAGTAGCAAAAGCATGCATATTTTGCCAAAGTGATACTAGAAATTATTTACCAGATTGAATTTAGGAGCGATTGCTGGAGCCTATGGAATGGAATGTTGTGTATACACTGAGGCTAATGAGGAAGGAATGAAAGGTCAATAGGAAGAAGCAGAGTGAGGTTAAAAAAAATGGCTACCCACTGTTCTGTACCAATATCTGGAGCTTCACCTGAGGGGTTGTTAGAACCAAAGATAATCAGCTACTTCCTCACATCTACAGCACCAAAACCTTCATTTTAAGTGTACATACAGATGATTGTTCAATATACTAAAATTTGAGAAATATAGGTATGATAGGTTCAAGAATGTTAGCTATGAGAGAAGATACAAAAATAAGGGAATAAAGAATGATAAAACAATTCATGAATTTTATTAGTACTACAAAATTGATGGAGTGCATGGGAAATCAATATAGAAGTGCAAAATATATGGTTACCTGTATTGTCAAGTCAAACATTAGTAAAGGTATCATTCTAAGTGTATGAATTTTGCAAATGGGTTTCAAGACAGATAAGACACTGGCAACAATGTAATATAAAGGTACAGGACTCAGTTTCAAATGCATCTGTTGGTCTGCTGGTAGAATTGATGACCTTTATTGGCAATTAAAGTTGACTCTTAATGAGATGAAACATACCGAAATAAGCAAATATGCTATGTATGATTATTAAGACACTTATTTTTATTTTATTACAAATGGTAGACAAATCTATGAAATTCCATTATCTGTTTACTTACAACCATTTTATCTAGAAAATTGCTTCAATTTGGCTGAAAATTAAACAGTGATGAGTTTTAGAAAATATTTTACAACATAGCATATTTATCACAGATACAATTGCTACTTCACTTATTACTACTTTCAGAAGCTAAATATTGTAAAAAAAATTTCGAGTAAAAGTATAACGTCATACAAAACTTCTCAATTTCTTACCTGGCTATGTATGGTTATTTTGGTTTTACCCTAGATATGCCTCATGGCTGAGGTTCACTGTTTTGGGATGAATAGCTCATTCATCTTAATCTTCTTATCTAAAGGAAAATGACTTGTCTTCATTTTAGACAGTTGCCAAGACTGATGACAGGGTACAAAATAAGGCCCTCTTTTGGTTTTAAATTTGAAATAACTTGGGAGCCTCAGATCCTCAGGAGGCTGTGTTATACCTTCAAGGATCTCTGTTGTGATTGAACAGATGAATACTGAGACCTTATCCATTTCTAGGGTGAGAGGGAGCAAACTGGCAGCACATATGGCATTCCACACCTGTAGTCTCAGCATTCAAGGTTGTGAAACAGGAGGATTACAAATTTGAGGCCATCCTAGACTACATGCAAGGATTTCCTCTTTAAACAAAACTGGATATTTTAGGGAAAGTATCTCATCATTTGATTTGTAATTTTCACTAGGTTTGGGGCTGACAATAAACATCAACATGCTTGTTCCTGACATTTTTTTTCCTGACCTCATTGCAGAATGGCTCTGGAAGATTAAGGAAGTTACACAAATAGTGTTTCACCAACTTTCCGCCCTGAAATGTAAACTTAAAATAGAGTTTCAAAAGTTCATATTTCCTGACATCTCAGCTGCTGTAAAATTGGAAAATAGCTCTCTAATTCAAAAGATTAAATAGGCTTCAAAAGAAAAAGTAGGGTTTGTTTTTCTTCTGCAAATAGCCATGGGAGCAAGAGTGTTCCAAAGGTAATTTTTCTTTCATCTGAAGCCTGTCAACTAATTTGGAATATCACAAACAATGACATTCAAAAATCTCCTAACCACGATCATTCTGACTATTCGGGTTGCAAGGCCAGGATGTCCTATATGGCAGCACGGTTTCACCAGTTTAACAAATAGTGAGTGTGTGTGGTAGAACATTTCAATTAGCAGTATTTTCTAAATGCCTAACTAACATTGAGTATGTACACTTAAAATGCAGCAAATCTAAATAAAAGACAACAGAACTCTATTGGGGAAAAAACAAAACCACGGGAGGAATAACAGATGATATTGATACTGTAGTTGTTCTGACAATTAGATAAGCATTAAAATAAAATTTGTAAAAGAATCCAATGGAAAACTCGATCTAAGACCAATTTAAAAAAGAAGTTTAATCTTTGACATATTGCAAAGTTTTGGTGTTACTTAATCAGTGGAAGGACCGAAAAGATATTACATTTTCCTTCCTTCAGCATGAACTTGACATCCAATCAAAGGTTATTTCTATTGCAGTATGGTAAAAAAAAAATATTATGTAAGTTATTTTACCGTAATTTTTAAGTTAAAGCATAATAAAAGAATTTTCTCTCCTTCCATTATTCTCCTATCCCCCACCATATCCTTTCCAACATTTTAAAATTAAGATATGCTCATACTTTTTCTTTGTGTAAAGCAAAATAAATGCCTTGAATGACCATTTAATTTTACTTCAAAATTGTGAAATGAAATTTATTTAACACAGGTAGAAATTTTCTTCTCAGCACTGAGCCCCGAAATATGCTCCTCTTTTTGTTTCTGATACATAAACAAAATGGCTACTGCAAATTGGATATTTTGTCTTTGCAAAATTCCTATTCTAATTTTACTAAAATGTGGAATCTTTGGTAATATTTGGGTTACTTTGAGTATTAGATATGAGAATCCCACAAGATGGATTGCTGTCTTTATAGGAAACACTATAAAGGTCCTTTCACTCTCTAGCCACTATTAATGCCTAGTTTTATGTCAAATTGCTACAGTTGGAGTCATTTGGGAAGAGGGAACTTGAATTAAGAAAATGCCCTCACAAGATTGATATGTGGGCTAACTTGTGATACATTTTCTTGATTGATGTTTGATGTGGAAGGGCCATTCTCAGTGTGGGAGGGCCAGCCATGAGCAAGTGGTTCTGGGTGCTATAAGAAAGCAAACTGAGAAAGCCAGGAGGAACAGGTTAGTAAACTACATTCCTTTATGGCCTCTCCTTCAGTTCTGGCCTCCAGGTTCCTGTCCTGCTTGAGTTCCTGCCCTGGATCTCCCTCAGTAATGGGCTGTTATCTGGAGTAATAAGATGGAATAAACCCTTTCCTCCCTAAATCTGCTTCTGGTTATGGTGTTCATCAGAGCAATAGAAACCCTAACTGAGAAACCAGCTGAAGGCATACAGTACATGGCCATCTGATCACCTCAGCCAACTCTAACAGAAAATAAACCTGATACCATCAGTTGATTCTCCAGCTTCTGGAATTTTGTAGAAACAAACTGCTTTATTTGCTTAGCCATTTGGTTTATAGTAATTTGTTATTGCAGTTCAAATGAACTAATGCAATCAAGATCCAAACACAACTCGTTATCATGTGACAAACATACTTTCATGAGTTTTTGGTTTATAAAACTCATTAATCAAGTGTTTTTTCCTCTTCATTATGTTGCTGGCATTTGAAATTACCTTATTTCTAATGTTTCATCATGGACTAAGTTCTTGGTTTCCAAATAAGTATGTAAAGTATGATTTCTCAAGCATTAAGTATCAAATAAAATATTTTCTTCTAATAATGATTTACAAATTCTCTGTCATAGAAATAATGCCAGCCTCTCAGAAGCCAAGATAATACATTCACTTCTTATGTGTAGAGCACAGTTTTCTAAGTACAGCAGAGTTAGATTCATTATGCCTTATGAGTGTATCTGAATGCTTGGTTAATTATTTTCACTGAACTACTCTCAGACATTCTATGCTGCACCTTCCTTAGGGACAGCTATAGCAACTGTTTACTATAGTGAAAATAGATTACACCTAGCTCATATATACACATATATATCTGGGAACCAGTCAGAAGTGGGGCATCAGATGTAGAGCCATGGATTTGTTTCACTTTGTCACTAAACAGAGTGTAAATCTGTGAAGGTAATTGCACTTCAAGCAATTAAAAAAAGGTTACAAGAAAATAATTTTAACTTAACAGGAAATGCTTCAGAATAGATTCCCATTTGATAGCATGACCCATTTTGCAGCTTCTTACAACAAGCTGATTAATGTTAAAGACAAAGTTGAAAATAGTTTTATTATTTTTCTCCCTTCAATACTTGTAACAAAGAAAAAAATTATGACTGTATTTTCATTGTACTTCTACTGAGTCTTTCCTAAATATGAAGTGGCAGTCACCATTAGTAGGTTAATTGATTTAATAATGCTCCTATGAATTTGTGAGTTAGATGGCCTTTTCAATTGATTGGTGCTCTAATGTAGGATTCTGTAAAATATATAGAAAGAACAAAAATGAATTTAGCACTGGGCTTTTTTTCAGCTCTTTTATTAGCAGTTAGAAGTCCAAGAAAATTATTGCATTTTCAATTTCTTAAATACACAGCATTTGTTAGTGATGATTAGGTATTTGCATGGCTTTTTACAAAGGCTCCTTAAAATACAGTCTTGTAAGTGACAATAGGGAATAAAAATATGTTAATAATTCAGTACTATATTTATTTTCCAATTGTTAGCACCTTGCAGGAGTTTGTAAGTTGAAAGAAATCAAGATTAATTATAGTAACATTCATGAGAGTATAGATCCTGAAAAGAGAGAAAGGAAACAGATTTCACAGTGTGAGAGTCAGAAGATGGACAACTACTATAACATGTCTTCTGGAAATGTTTTAGCTATTGTATTCATAAAACCATAGCAATTCTGGTTACCTGCACAAGCCACTCCAAATACCTGCATAGGTGGAAAAATACTCTCAGACTCCCATCTGTAATAAAGGAAATAGTGACAGTTGGTATCTACTAGAGAAAAGGGAATCATTCTTTTGTGAGAGAGTAGACATTAGTAGGTTTCTCAGGCTCATGTGGGTGTCCCTACCCCAATGTACATTTTAACAGCTCAAAGAGAACTTACTGAGTTATCAAAACAAACAAAATAAGAAGACATTAATTGAGAGGGTAATATAATTGGGAGATATGTAAGAGGGAGCTGCAGGGGAGAAATGGGAGGCAAATATCATCATTTTTTATTGTATGCATTGTGAAATTGTCAAATAATTGCATAATTATGTTATATATTAAACCATAAAACCATTTTTATATATATATGTGTGTGTGTGTGTGTGTGTGTGTGTGTGTGTGTGTGTGTGTGACAGCTGCTGACACTAGTCAACCCAGAAGTTTGAGGAGAACTGTGACACTTATAATTCATTGTCTGTGAAAGATACTGAGGGCTGAGATTTTGTGAAAAAACACTTAAAAACATGGTTAAAGGCACAATAGTCTCATGTAAGAATCTTTTGATGTCCAGAGCACAAGTTAAAACTGAGTCCTACTATTAGAAACATTTCAAGGACTCATGATTAATATAAAATCTATTCAAATAGAAAATATTAAATTTGTATTTGATGTTTAATGAGAAAATTTAGATGTTTGACTTTTTTGCACAAGACTGATTATTTTTCTTTTTCTCAAATTATGTTCAATAGAAATACTTTTCTGCAAAATTTTTCATGAAACACTGAAAATAATTTTTATTCTTCATAATTTGAGTTTATGACTATATAGACATTTTAGATTTCTCCAAATTATAAAATAAAGTTGATATTCTGTATTCAATATGAAAAAAATTATTAAAAGTTCACTACCCAGATAGAATTATGTTCCTCAACCTAATCAAACTTCAAAGGCTTATGTTCCCCAATCTAAATAAATTTCAAAATGTCCACTTAGTTTTCCATAATAATAATATTTTAATTTAAAATGCTGAAACACTCTTAAACACACTCACACTATATATATGCACATATACACACACAGTGAACAAGGAGTATATATATATATATATAGATAGATAGATAGATAGATAGATAGATATAGATCAATACATATCCTGGTACCTATTACATTTTAAAAACAGCAATATCTATCATCAGTTCATGCTGTGGATATCGTTCTGTATGCTGTGAAAAGTTTGCTCTGATTGGTTAATAAATGAAGTGCTGATTTGTCAGTAGCCAGGCAGGAAGCATAGGCCAGATAAAGAGAGAGGAGAATTCTGGGAACAGGAAGGCTGAGTCAGGAGTCTTCACCCAGACACAGAGGAAGCAAGATGTGAACTCAGAACCGAGAAAAGGTACCAAGCCACATGGCTAAACATAAATAAGAATCATGGATTAATTTAAGTGTAAGAGCTAGTCAGTAATAGCTTGAGCTAATATCCATACAGTTCATAAATGATATAAGCCTCTGTGTGTTTACTTGGGTCCAAGTGGATGTGGGACTGGTGGGTGAGAGAGATTTGTCCTGGCCACCAGTAGGCTGGGACACAGAAAAATTTCCAGCTACAAGTGCAAAAATAATGCTTTTCACAAATTATCTGGTCAACACACTGGTAAGGGACTTTCAACAGCATGTACCACAAATTCTAAATCCCTGCTTCAACTTCTAATTGGAAGACATTTAGAAATGGAGGACTTACTGGTTGGCCTGCTTTAGCATGGAAATTTTTGTGATGTTAGGTATTCATGGAATCAATGTGATATCAACTTGCAAATTGAGTGTAGATAGGTATTTTTCTAATCTTCCAGTTAAACAAGAAAAAATATATCATATTAGCACAATAAAAAATAGTGTCCTATAATTTCAATTAAACTATAGCTAATTTTATAGCATATTCAATTACCAAAATCTTACTGAAGGTGTCCATTGTATTAATGTCTGGTTTGGGTAATAGAGTCAAGCTAAAGTAACATATAAAACAGATTCAAAACTTTCCTGCAGAAAAAATATCGAAATTAATGTAAAGAGACTTGGAGATTGCCTATTTCTTTTAAGTCTAAGGATAGGACAAGCAAGAAGAATGTAAACATTTACTGAAAGTAAAGTTTAAGGGGACTCCCCACTACAAAGGCATGTAGTGCTTTGAAATTAAAAAAAATCAATAACAATAATATTCCATAATTATAAGTAACAAAATAAGAAAGTTTCTTATGTAGAAATACTATAGACTAGGGCAAATGGAAAATATATTAATAATGAAATGATCTCCACATTTTTGTATGTATTTGTCTAGGTGCTAATATGTGGGTGCCAATGTATGTGCAGGTATGTATTCATAGGTGTGTGAGATGCATGTAGAGATTGATATAGGATGCTTTCACTAATTGACCTCTACTTTAGTAAGTTTTTGACAGGATTTCTCACTGCACTTAGAATGTGTTTATTCAAGTAGGTGTTCTGCCCAGTAAGGCCTAGGTATCTGACTGATGAAATATATGAGCCATCTGCCAGAAACTCAACATTCTTCTCTTCATTTTAAATTTCAATATGAAAAAATCATAATTCAAAATACTCATTAAGTAGCTCATATTTTGGTTGTCATCATCATGGTATGGCATGACATAGCCAACATATCTCAATATATGTTGAAATTGAGACACTCGTTTCTAGTCTGGAAACTGTCAGAAAAATATTTAAAAGTATATTTTCACATTTGCTGGCCAAATTTACCTCTTTGCTATGGGGCCCTGAAATGTCTGATTCTAGGTGCCACGCAGGTTCTTTGACTTTTGGCACTCCACCTTCAAACTATCAACAATATGGAGAATTTTCATGGCCCCTGAGTTTCTTTGTTAAAGGATGAAAGAAAGGTTGAGCCTTTTGATACATTTTTTATTTTTGAGATTATAATTTTATTACAGTATTTTCTGTTCTTCTCTCAAAACCCTGATAGTCTATCAAAACATTCTAAGACTTTGAAGAACTAGTGTAATTTCCGTTCCGTACAGTCAAGAGTTCTACATAATCTAATGTAATCATGAGTGGAGTCCATCATATTCAGTGCTTCATGGATTAGGATTCAAAACTCTGGTAACAAACACACTCTAGAATCTGGCTCACCACATTGTACCCTGACACTTCTAGTGGGATGGATCATGCCCAGTGAATTTCCAGAGCTCTATTGCATTTCTAATCTTCCCTGAATCCTTTGACACTGTGTCACTGGAAGTTCTGATTTAAAGTCATATATCATCTGACAGCAGTCACAGTGAACATCTACCAACAAGTGTTTTCAGGGAAGGAAAATGTCATTGTGTAAAGAAAGCATAACTTATCTAAATTCTCACTGACCTACTCTCAAGTATAGGAAAAAATGTCACCTTGCTTTGGCTGAGAATATTGAAGCTAAGTACAGTTTGTTAAGTACAGTTTCCCCTCCCTCCACTCTTTCCAATCCCCCCATCCCCTTCTCCCTTAGATCTACTCTTCCTGTTTCCCTTCATAAAATAGTAGGACTCCCAGAGATATCAACTGAACATGGCTTAACTAGATGCTGTAAGAGTAGGCAGAAACCCTCATATCAAAGTTGAGCAAGGCAACAGCTATACATGATGATCTCATTAGTTTAGGTCTTAAAGAGAAGGGCAGTCTTCATAGATATTGTTGACATCACCTATAAAATTTGTGTGGGGTCCACTTGGTCTCTAACATCCAAATAAGGAACTATCTATTGCTAACTGTCATTAATTACATATTAACAAGTTATGCAGGTTGCCTTTTATGGTTTCCTCTATCAATTTTTGTTTCTATAACAAAATATCTAGACCAGGTAACTTATAAAGAATAGAAGTTTATTTAGTTTACAATGCTGGTAGCAGAGAAGTCCAAGCACATGGCACCAGTGTCTTTTATATACCTAGTAAAAACCTTCTGTTACCTAGTGTTACATCCTAACACTAAGGGGGACCTCAGAATCCCAGACAAAACAAATAGGCTATTTCCTTCACGTCTTCAAGCCCTGAATCTCATCATGGGCCCCACCCTTATGACATTAATTATCCCGTGCCCTAACTACTAAATGATATTACTACAGATTTGGAGGTTTTCTTTTCAACATAGGAATTTCAAGGCTCATTTAAACCATAGGTATATAACTTTTGTTAATTGTGAACACAGCTGGGCATTGGTTGCCTGAAAGGAAGAAAATTCCGACTTTGTTTTAAAGAGACAACAGGATGGCAAAGCACAAGTCAGAATTCTATTTTGATATCATTTGTATTGCTTTTTATGGTTTATTTGGAAAGAAGGAAGTTTTGTGGTCAAACTGTGTGTAATCAACATGACTACATGTTGAATGAGTAGCTCAATGTAAGGGAGGATTGTTGGCAGGACAACTGAAGACGAATTGGCTCTCTTATTTGCAAGAGTATATACCTCATACCTCAGAATTTTGATAGGCTATCTCCAGAATTTGTAGATGGGATCCTTCTCTAACATTTAAAACCTAGTAATGAGGTCTCACAGCCAAGAATAACCATTCTCAGGGATGGTGGCATTCAACTGAGAAATAAGAACAGGGAATGAAAAATGATGATGATAATGATGATGATGATGATGATGATGATGATGATGATGATGTGTGTGTGTGTGTGTGTGTGTGTGTGTGTGTATGTGTGTGTGTAAATGACCTTGAAACTATAGTAAGCCCAACAAGTTAGCATCTTTATTGGTATCCTTTGAGAATACAACTGATTTTCTACTTTTGAGGACACAGGTTTTTCTTCTGGGGACTCAGGAATCTCTACCACCAAAGCTATTCTATTAGTGGGGGAATTAAGAGCTTGTTTGTTCTTGATGTTTGTGCCTTTAGGAGTGATCTGAGACGTCTATTTTTTTACTCTCACCAAATGGCACTTGAATATGCAAGGGCGAAGTGTGAGAGGAATGGCAGTAATGCCAGCTGCATATGCCTTTTCTTCATGCTGACTGGACTGGGGAGTCATTCCTATGAGGTTGCCAAGGTATGTTCCCCCAGAATAAAATGGAAATTTGCTGCCAATTTGTCATTACCTGGTCTTTCATTTCTTCAGGACTCCACTCCTGAAACTGCCTAGAGGCTTAGTTCAAGTTGAAATGTGAATACAATATTTAAAAATAATCCAAGTTTCTATTTATAGTGCATTCAAAAACATTCTGATACATCCTGAGAGTGTAATCCCTGGAAGTTTTATAGGAAGTATTAAACTTCCTCACACGGAACCATTTGTATGGGTTTTTAAAGCATTTAGTTTATGGAAAAACAGGGTACAAATGATGAGATGGGTTAAGACTCTGATAGGGTAAATTCTTGTATGGTGTGACAGGAAGTTAAAGATGGACCTTCATGTGGAGATTAATTGACAAAAGTCTGGTAGAACTGGTGATGAATAAATCTCCAACTATTTTTGTCATTTTTCCTGAAATTAATTAAAGTAGTTACAATTTATGAATGTTGGTGCTCCAGTAAGTGCATTACTTCAACAAACCTAATTTTAATAAAATATGCTAATTGATAAAGTGTGTAATTACTTTGTCTTTAGGTATAAATAGAAACAATAAATAGAGACATTCTGTTTAGAATGCCTATCTTATCTTCAATGTGTACTTACACATTTATTGACAAGTGATTTTATAAAATTCATGACCTTGAATAATTAACAAAATGTTGTTTATGAACAAAAGTTCTTCTTCCATGTTCACTGTTCTTGTATAAAATTTCCATTGCATCAATTATGAACTTAATGAAAACTAAAAATATGTAATTGACCTTGAAAGAGGTATAAGCGAAAAGAAAATATTCTTCAGTTAATAATGAAAGGAATTTTATTAAATGGAAATTATAAAAATTATAATGTCACTCTAAAATTCTAAATTAAAAAAAATTTCTTTATGAGTCTTTCAAACCTTCTGAGTACTTGTCATCATTAAAGACCATTTAAAAGTAAAGAGTTATTATTCTTAGCTAAATATAAATATTTCTTTGGTGCTGTAACTAGGAAACTTTTGTCTTCTCTTTCAGATTTTAGTAACATATATCTATTAATTATAGGGAATTCAATTTCTACTAATAAAAGTGAATTATAAACATTGAGAAGAATGTCACCTGTTAAATTTATTGGTTTGTTTCATTTTTTTAATCAGAGCTTCACTTAGATCGTTCTTTTTCATGGTTAGAGAATGAAGAAATTGTTAGGAATTGACCTTGGTAATTAGGTTCTAAAAATGAAAAATTTTTCTGGTGACAGGATGACAGCATTGAAAGATTAACAAAAGAAAAGCAAAGTTTCTATTAAGTTGCTGTACTTGAAATTTTCTCATTCATAAACATGTCGGTTTACCACTAAACAAGAATTACTGCTGAGGAGAAGAGAAGCTCTGTGTCTCTTCCCCTGTTAATCAGAGCACAGATAACAATATATCCTGAGAGTAGGGGATACTTGTAATGTTAAAACAGTCAAAGAAGAGGAAAATGCTGGGGATACTAATAAGGAAAAAATACAAGCATAGTGCTTCAAAATGTAAACTAACACGGGGGAATGATAGAGTTGTGTATTATTTTAACTGTATACTACTTAGTAAATATCTGAAATTTGTTATGATTTTTAAAATCAGTATATTAATTTATTAGCTGAGGAAATAGCTCAGATAGTAAAGAGCTTGCAAACCAAGCATTGAAACCCAACTTTGGATCCGTAGCACTGGAGTGAAATCCTTGGGGGGTAGGGGGAATTCATGTGCAACTTCAGTCCTGAAGGTATGGAAATTTGAGAACCCTTGAGGCTGATTGGCCAGGTGGTTTGGCTAGAAATGGTAAGCTCCAGGTTCATTTAAAGAATGTGAATCAATAGATAAGATGAAAAGTGACCAAAGAAGACACCTGACATCAAATTCTGATCTCCTTATGCACATAAGCCTGTACACACACACACACACACACACACACACACACACACACACACACACACACATATATATACTTGCATCTTGCACACACATATGCAAACATACAAACACATATGATACACAAATGTCTGCATGAACACATACTACACAAAGTTAGCAACAACATTTAAAATATATTAATTATTAAAACCATGACTAATACATTTAAATGAAAACTCAACTTTCTCTTGAGGATAAGTCATCTTCAACACCTCAAACCAAAATTTAGGTAACTGTTGACATGCAAATCTCCCATAAAAGGGTTTGAGATCTTACTATGGAAAGAGTCATGAGAATTATGACAACCAATTTCCTGATCCATGGATGCAACAGGAGCTTTTCCTGCTGAACTGAGAAGCTGCTTCATCCAGTTTCCTTGCTAACCCTCCTTTTCTCCTTAAACAATGATTCCATCAATTCACCAAAGGCTAATAAACAGGAGCAGGCAATGTTTGTAAAGTGGCCAATGCAGAGTTTGTCTGCAACTTTCTAGGAATGTGTCTGTTATACTCTCTAATAATATATTTTAATCCCTGAAATTCCTATTATCATTTAAGAATAAATTCTTTTTGCTTATACTTGGGAACTCCAAGGACGTATTAGACATATTCTATAGTTGGAAAGGTGAGTACATGGTCCTTTGTGAAATTTGCTGATTTTGCGCATAGAAAGAAAAGCACAGAATCTGCACATGAGAACTCCTTATTTGAGCACTAACTGGCCTTACTAGTGCTATATTATTGTATAAACGAGCACACTAAGCAGGACTTGCAAGATCAGTGGTAAGTCAAAGGGATATCTAATTTCAATGGGAAAAAACTGAAAATAATATTTTGCGTACTAAGATTAAAGGTGTTAGAGTGATATATGATGGTCTATGAAGAAGAATTGTCTGCCACAAGATGGAAAAATACTGAAGCATGCAAAGAAAAATATTCTCTGCCAGTTTTTCTTATTCTAAGACTATCCTAGAAAGTGTTTCACAGCAATGCTTAGGACACTAGTGTACAATCCATCTGCTTCCCCACCCAAGTCCTGACATGCATATTAATAGCTGAGAAGTAAAGAGCTTGGGGGAGTATGTGAAAATTCAGTACAACCCTGTGCCTTTCTTAATGTTTTCTCCTGCTCATACTTCATCTTTTATTGAATGATTAAATCAAATAAATTGACAATAGCAATTACTAGTGAGGAGGCAGACCAGTAAGAGCCCTCATTCACTGCTGATGAGAATGCTCAATAGGATTGCCACTTTGGAACAACATTTGTCAGTTTTTGAAAATACTAAACAGAGCTTGTGCATATCATCTAATCATTTCACTGCTTGTTCTTTACTCAACTGACATGAAAACTTCTGATTGGTAATATGCTGGAATGCACATGATTATATTATCTTTATTAATAATTATCAAAACCTAGAACAACAAGTTTACTATACAAAGCAGAGTATGGTTTATAGATGCAATGAACTGCAATACAGTTTTAAAAAGATCTAAGCTAACAAGCCATGCAAAGACATTGATAAATCATAAAGGCAGACAGTTAATTTTAAAAAGCTAGCAGGAATAAGAAGGAATTTACACAAGTGTATTTTCACGTCATACTACAAAGAAAACTGTAGAGAAGGTAAATACAGCAATGACTAATGGATTGAATGTGGAGAAAGATTACATAAAGAGCAAAAGTAGAATTTGAGGGTAGTAAAATATTGTGTATGATGCTGTATACATGGCACTGTTAACACACACACACACACATACACGCACATATATGCCTTCATGGAACTTGACAGCTTATAGTAAATACTATTGTATGAAATTAATTTTCAATGCATAATAGGTCATTGCATTATATAATACAATACCATTTATAACAAAATAATATATTTGTATGACAAATGCATTACTCCTGTGCTACTGTAGGTTTGGGAATAGGAGTAAAAAAAAGTGTGCTGACCTAAAAAAAATTTCGAAAATGGTGGGATTTTTAAGACTGAAAGCCCAGGGAGGTTTCCATAGTATGCTCTTGCCTTTGGCAAATTTAATTCATATGTGATATAGTTGAACAATTTTGAACTGTGCCCATATATAATTAAATAACTTGGTAGAGGGTTCGTGCAAACACATCTGCCACTACTGAAGTAGCAACTTTAAGAACTACAAGCAGAGCCAGTCAACTGATCCAAGTCATAAAGGCTTCAATGAGAGAGAACACCAGGAGCTGTTACCTTTATGTAAATACAGATAATTACATAGAGATTTTTTTATCTGGTATACGTATATGGGTTATTGTGCACATATTTCTTTGCTTTAAATAGTGGGGCACACATGGAGACAATAATATAATAACACCGCTGAGCTTATCACATGACTGAATCTTTATTTTTAATTCTATTCTAGAATCAATGAAACTAGACTCCATATAGAAATGATTGGTTTAAAGACTAGGGAGACAAATATACAAGGAAAACCTGGAGTTCCTTAGAAATCCAGAAATTAATCAATGTCAAAAATTAGACTGTGTTGGATGTGGTGACGTAAGCACACAGGAGGCTAATCAGGAGGACTATGGGTTTGAGGGAAGACTACATAGAGTTCTAGGTCAGGCTTAACATTGCATGAAACTCTCCCAACAAAAAATTACATTGAACTATTTAATTAAAATGAAAGCACATATCCATAATCATGAAATGCTAACAGCATCCCCACTAAGGTCAGAAACAAGGTGTGATGCCTCTTGTTAATCAGGAAATCCTAACTAACATATGGAAACAAGAAATAGAAACAAAAGGTACAGTGATTAGAAAGAAAAAGAGTATATGGCATTATTTTCTACCTAGAAAATCCAAAATAACTGATTATAAACAAAGCAGAAACATAATCAATTATAGCAAATTTTGGAGAACATAGAGGGAATAGAGTCAACCATGTTACTGTGAGTTGACAATGAATTAATAGAATTTGAGCTTTAAGACAATATATTGTGGACATTAGAATCTCCCAAAGTGGAAACATGGGTGTTTGTCTAACAAAGTAGAGAAAAAAATGAGAAAAACCTAAAATTCTATTGAAGTACAACTTAAAAGCCTAATTAGACAGATTCATACTCATAGAAAATCAATACAAAAAAGGCTACAAAATATATGATAAAGATGTATGACATTCTAATCAAAGTAAATTTATGTCCTGAATTAAAACATGTCAGCGGGTGGTAAGAGTTAGGTCTTCAAGAGATGGCTGAGTAGGGCATGGAGGACTTGAAGAGCAGAACATTTTCTCTGCATGGTTCTGTGGTAAGAGATTTACATTAATGCACATATGCCAAAGCCAATGGAATGTGCAATACTGAGAAGGGAACCTTCATGTCAGCTATCATCGTTGGCTAATCCACTAATAAACAGAAACCTCTGGTGGAATCCTGATGTGAGGGAAGGCTTATTCAAATGTGGGATAAAGTGTTCCACGAATATATTTATACTTTCCTCTCACTGTTACTGGGAACAAAACACTACTCAAAAACAATAAAACTTAAAACAAGACATACAAGTCACAATGGGAGGTATTAAAAGGGCACTGGTGCCAATAAAAGACCCTCCAAGAGAAAATGCACAGAATATAAGTATCTATTCATTCTTGATATGACATGCATGCAATAAACAGCCATGTGTCCTTGACTGATATGAATAAATTGTAGACTAAACATGAATGGTAAAGAATAAATCAGTCTCCCACGGAGTATAATTTTCAATAACTTGGGAAAATAATCCACTCTCAAGCTGGGAGCATATATTTTTAATCTTAAGTTTAGCCTGTACATTGTGCCAGCTTTCAAAAGATCAGAATATGGAAAATGAAAAACAAAGAATACCACCAAATAATCAAATACATCCTACCTCAACTCCAATCATCCAGGTTTTTCATTAACAGTGATTTCTAGGGTTACAGCGTGGTTCTTTGATAATTAAGAGATGTCACATTTTATTTGTACGGTCTTTCTCCACAAAACTCCTAGACCCATAGATCTAATCATAGGAGAAACAGCAGACAAGTTTGTATCAAGGAACATTTCATGCAATCCTAGATTGATAGTGCTTAAATTTAACAAGGTCATCCAAACAAGGCTAGGCTGAGAATTATCAGTCAAGAATATCCTGAGAAAGCATTTAAAAAGATACAATGATGTCTTGCATAGGATTCTGGGTGAAAAGCATGATAAGCAAAAGTAAACCACATGCTGGAATCAGTTCATGAAAATATTTCAATGATGTGTCTTTAAATGTCATCAGTGCACAGTAGTAATCTAAGATTGTATAAAGTGGGGGAATGTCCCATGAGAGCTCATGGAACTTCATTCTTTTTGCAGTTTTCCTGAACAGTCAAGACTGTTATAAAATAAACTTTTCTAAAAATACCAGTTGATTAGTTCTCAAAGTTAACAATTAAGGTTTGTGTAGGAGATTTAAAGATACAAATATTTGTGAATTAATTTAAAGTTTAAAAAGCTAAACAAAATATTTTGTGCTACGGACCAGGTGGACTGAAAGAGATCATATTACTTAATTAAAATAAGCACAGACACCTTGGAAAGTTCTATTTGTAGTTCAATAAATTGTTATCTTGCTAGTGGCATCTTCTTCCCATTCTTGTATACCAGCATCATCGAGGTTCAGAATCTTATTATCTATTACCAATTAATCAGCTTAGTAGGAAATACACACCACAAAACATTAGTGTGATGAGGATTTGCTTAGCACTTCAGAAAGTCATCTGGTAAAATTAGTATTTTGCTGCATTGCTTTGAGGAAATGTCATTTGGCTTCCACTATCATTATCATTGCAGGCATGCCTTATTTGATTTTGTTGACAATTTATTTTCTTAGGATATTAGTGGTTATTAGTGTCTTAAAGAAGAAGAGAGATAGATTCTGAGGGACATGCCATTTCAGATAGAAAAATACAAGAAAGCAAGGTAGTAAAATCTCTGGTGAGAATCATGTTATTTTGATTTAAAATGTAAAAAGAAACTATGCTACAGATGTCAAACATTTCAGATACTATAGTTATCAATATTCACTTCATGAATTTATGTTTGCTTTCTATCTCAAACTTAGTTCACACTTAACTTTGAAATGCATATTTAACAATATGCATGCACATATTATTGGTTTGGACACTTTGTGGTCATTATGTATTTTCATACAAATGTTTGAAATACAGTATTTTTTATTTTAGCAAGATGGAATGTTAGTGAGCTCTCACACCAATGTCACTCTCACACCAAGAAGTCCAGGGTGCATGAAGGATTTATAATAAACTGCATTTACGAGGTTTCCTGATTCATTTAGTGGTAAGAGAAAAATGTTCTTTGTCTGGCATATGAATTATATATATCCTTTCTATATAAAATTAAATCCATCATTAACTTTGAAATACACATTAAATATATATATGAATATGCACATATATACATATAATTCATGTACATACACTTTACAAACATTATCTGTATAATTGTTAGTGATCTTACTTTCTATATTATTGGTTTATGCTCAACAATAGGAAGCATCAACAATAGAAAACAGAATTTTAATCATGTATCTATACAAAGGAATTCTACAAATGTATGAGACACAAAGAAGGGCCTGGTGTTTAAAGTAAAAGTTGGAGAAAGAAATAGATTTGTGTGGCTTCTAGTTGTGGGGGTGAGGAGATGAACAGCAGTAAGGGAATGGGTAGGAAAGGTGATGTTAAGGTTGCTTTTCCACATGCATATCAATTAGACAATAAGATTGCCTAGCAGTAGTTCACTTACTGAATAGACAGGTTTACTAATGAAATTCCCTTTAATGATGTAAACATGCTTTACAAAAAAAGAGTGCTATATCTTTGATAGTAGAAGGCATACATGTTCTTTGAGGTAGCATATCCTAATGCCCTTTGGCCATATTGCAGTGTGGTACATCATAAAACCCACCAAAGGCAACGTCATTTCATTATATGGAGCATTTGTAACACTTCTTGCTATGCATCAAGGTGTTAGATTTGTTTTTAGAAGACGATAGCCTAATAAGTGACATGTAACTTTGGAAGGGATAATTTTGTTTTTAAAGTATAACCTCTTAGGGTTATACTTTAGATCCCACTTACAAATGGAAATAAGTTATTGCTGCATTCACATCAATGTCAGTAGGTAAATATGTATATAATTTAATGATGTAAAATTGTAAGACTTTCTAAGATATTGTGATTATTTCTGTGATTATAATATGACAACTCAATATAAAAAGAGACATCTGTTGTTTCTAATTATACCTGTTCTTGAATATTTTCATCATCCTAATTACAGTCACCGTGTTGCCATAATTGAATTTGCCTTTCCTTTTGTATCATTTTTGTTTGAGCATGCTACCTGAGGTTTTTGCCCATAGGGAACAATGTAATGAGATGATTTAAAGATATAGCATACAACCAAAGCTCATTTTCATTCTTCCCCTGTCACATTTCTCATTACCTTCTCCAGAGTCAAAACTATTTTATCCTCTCCAGCTGGATATTATTGGGAGAAGAACAAAGATTAAACTGCAGCGTAAAGACTTTCCCAGAAAGTAAATTTTATAATAAATTAAAGCTGAAAAAAAGAATATAAATTCCAGGAAAGAATTTTTCTTATTAGTTTCTATAATCAAACTCTTTATTTTCTTTTGGATAAATTGATTCAGTGCTTCTATCATTTGTATGACCAGTGAACGGAGCATATTATGTTCTCTCATATCATTGTAGGTCGAGTGTACTGAGTTGTAAATCAATCTGTAATCTAGTGAAGGAGACACATCCAAGCATATGTATGACAGCTAATACTGCAATTATTTGAATGCAGATTACACAAAGGCAATCATTTTTATTTTTTCATGGAAACAATAGATACTAAGTAAGTGAAAATATCTTAAGAAAGGGAGAGAATTACATATACATTTTGAGAGTGAGGAAAATGAGGACATAGCCAAGGAAGTAACAAATGTATGTTGAACAATGAACAGAGGTGTAGGACAAGGAGAACATGGACAGATACATGAGTAAGGGACTGGCCATGAATACTTCACATTCTCCTGTTCAAAATTCAAAATCAGAAATAATGGCAAGTTTAAAAATCTTCCACAACTGGGCATGTGGATTTGAGATTATCATAGATGAAGACTGGTTATAATGCAAAATAAATATAATTATGAAAAAGGTAAACAAATACACACTATGATGAAGCATGAATCTAATTAATCTTAGCAATAAAAACCCAGAATCAGATACAAGGTGAAAGCTGAACTACTTCTTCTTCTTCTTCTTCTTCTTCTTCTTCTTCTTCTTCTTCTTCTTCTTCTTCTTCTTCCTCTTCTTTTTTTTTTTTTTGAGACAGGGCCCACAGTAACTTCTTACCTCTATGAATCCTCTGACTAAATGGGAGGGAGATCTGGCATCCAACATTTAGAGCACAAATTTATAAAAAAGCTATTTGCCTATGGCTTTGCAGCTACTGACACATGCCAGAGCTGCACACAAGGGTTCCTGCCAGAGTCACTGCCTCCCGTGCTAGGTTTTCCTTTCTTTTTTCACCAAGCCTCTGAAAAAGTTTGGGATTTTTTTGTTGCAGCCTCTCTGTAGCAAACTCCACAGACTCTTGTGCTCCAAATGCCTCTGGAGTAAGCCACTTTTGCGTATTCCCCCATGCAGACAGCTGGATTTTTGGCTTCTTCTCTTCTGGTGTGTTGTGGGCTTCCCCTGGACCCCATCCTTGGGCTGCTGCCAGACTAGGTAGCTGCCTTGACAACCGTTCAGACTTCTACTATTCAGTGTCGCAGCAGACAACCTTATATTTCACCATCAGCAGCAGCAGATTTGTTGAGACAATTGGGAATTCTTAAAGGGGGAAATTAGTTTTAACAAAGAGTTTTTTTTTCCATGTTAGAAATGAGAAACACTATTACAATGGAGAGAGTTATATCTCTGTCTGATTACAAAATGTATGCTTTAAAAATGGAACAATTAAATGAAGGGATGATCCACTTAACTGGGATTGACATAATGTTAATTATCATTTTGAAAATTCTTATTATCACTTTGATAATTCTTGGTTTATCCCTAAAAATGTTGATTGAGATGAGTGTCAAGATATAGGCCTTAGAAGAACTTATTAAAATAGATCATAGGGATTTTCAGACACAGACAGAGGAACTTAAAGAAGAACCAATCTAACCATTATATTATGAAATTAGAGAGGAACAATCTAAGGTTTTCAAACAACCGACCTTAATTTAACTAGTCATCTTACAGGAACAACTGCCAAATGATAGATATCCTCAAGGCTGTGTAAGAGCTGACTAGATTACTTTGGAAAAGTTAGATTTTAAGGAAATTCAAGGAAGCAATGATCTCACTTGGTATGCATTCACATTTTGTGAAGCAGATGTTAAATTCATGGTCAAGTAGTAACAGAACCCACAAAACTGTAGAGACTTGGTTACAACAGTATTGGAAACTTGTCCTCATCTACAGTGTGGGACCTGATAGAAAGATGAGGTTAGGACCACTGAACAATGAAGTAGGGCTAGAAGTATTGAAATCTCCCAAGACCAGCTTCTTGGAGATGGTGACTATGTTGATGTACAAAGACAGTCTCTATATGATGACCACACCCTGGCTCTATGGCATTCTGTAGCTTTGAATGGTTGGTGCAGAATTGAAGAAGTTAGAAAGAGAACTGAGTCATTTACTAAAGTCATACAGGGGCCTAAAGAAACTTTCACTGATGTTTTACAAATATTGACTTCAGCTGTAAAGAGAATGATACCAAATTCATAAGCTAGACAAATAATATTGAATCTTTGGCTTTTGAAAATGCTCATTCAAAATGCAAAAGAGTAATTAGGCCTTTAAAAGCAAGATTAGTACCTATACAGTAATGGATCTGAGTTACAGTCAATATTGAATCTTATAACCATGATGATGCTTGGATAGGAGAGGTGATTTCCAGAAATCAAAATGTTAGGTGTTTTAATTGTAGCAAACAAGGTCACCTAAAAAGGAATTGAAGACAGGTCATTGTTAGAAACAGTGTTTTTTTCTAGGAATAATCCAAACCAAAAACTCCTCTCTTCTGGAATATGAAGAAGGTGTGACAAAGGCAGATGTTGGACCAATGAATGCATATCAACAATGGACAGACAGGGTAACACTTTGTCATCAAGAAATGCCTTGGGGTGCCTCTCCCAGGCCCCCATGTCAAACTTGGTTCAGTCATTCCTGGTCACAGTTGGGGAAACTCCTCCCCAGAGCAACTAAAAGATTAGATTTGAACAAGAGAGACTTCTTGTGTGGGAGGCCTAACCATTTCTCTGTGGGAGGCTGGATCTCACTTTTTCCCCAAGGTACTCTGAGGAAGGAGGATTGAGAAATATGTAGCTAGAAAGATAGAGGGGAGAGAAACAGATAGAAACACAGAATAGCCTCAGGAGGGCCTGGATCAATATCCACCAGCCATATCAAAATGGCTGTTTATAAGAATGCCAAGGGGGGAGCTAAAGACCTCCCCCTAGCACAGCCAAGTGCACACCCTTCCAATCACCTGGTAACCATGTGCATGGTCAAGCCGTCCTCTAATGCAGCCCTGATTGGTAAAGGAAGCTCAGACCTCACTAGGAAACCTTTGTGGACTTCCACACTCTTGATTAGAAAAGGCAAGAGTACATCAACAAGTGTGAACATTCAATCTAAACTAACTTATAAGACTAACAAATGCTTTTCATTTGATCAGATACAACTTGCAAAAAGGGAAACTCCCCAAAGTTAGGGTTGAGGAGGGTTTTGTTTTTGTCTTTTCAGGAAAATGAAAACAACCGTCTTGAGAAATTTAAAGACCTATGGACAAATAAGCATCCAAAGAAGGAAGAACTATCCAAAAAACTTACCAAGAAAAGGAATAATCTGACCTAAAGAGATCTCTGAAGTGTAGCTAGAGTTTTCCTCTCTGGCCCACGGTCAGGGCAAATCTCTCTCACCTGCCAATCCCATAGCCGCTCAGACCTGACCAAGTAAACACAGAGACTTACATTGGTTACAAACTGTATGGCCGTGGCAGGCTTCTTGCTAACTGTTCTTACAGCTTAAATTAATCCATTTCTATAAATCTATACCTTGCCACATGGCTTGTGGCTTACCGGCATCTTCACATGCTGTTTGTCATCGTGGCGGCTGGCAGTGTCTCTGACTCAGCCTTCCACTTCCCAGCTTTATTCTCCTCCTTGTCCCACCTATAATTCCTCCTGCCTGACTACTGACCAATCAGTGTTTTATTTACCAACCAATCAGAGCAACACATTTGCCATACAGAACATCCCACAGCACTGAAGTCTCTATAAAGATGACAGGGTCCCACAACAATGATTCACCCTGCACTATGGTAACTACACTGCTCTGACAGACACTACCTAAAGATTGGTTTTGGACTACACACTGCTCAGGACAACTTCAAGGTGGCTGGCTGAGATGATCCAGCCTTTCAGACCACTCTAGCCAGGACTTGAGACAAGTCTTGCATTTTTCCATTACACAGAGACTAGACAACAAATTATACAGCTAGCTCTCCCAGGACTTGACAATTATTCCAAATTTTTCACAGTCCCCTATAGATGATGTTGCCCCCAGACAGCAGGAAGTAATTTTAAGGACAATTCAGAAAAACACTCACAAAGAGGTGTAAAATATATAAAGACATCAAAAGATACTTTGGGGTTGATAATGCAAGTTAATGTAGAAAGTAAGCCGGGTGATGGTGGCACACGCCTTTAATCCCAGCACTTGGAAGGCAGAGCCAGGCAGATCTCTGTGAGTTTCAGGCCAGCCTGGTCTACAGAGTGAGATCCAGGAGAGGCACCAAAACTACACAGAGAAATCCTGTCTCGAAAAAACCAAAAAAAAAAAAAAAAAAAAAAAAAAAGAAAAAAAGAAACAGAAAGTAAATTAGGTACAACACTGTGAACTTACCAAGATATAACAGATAATGGAGTATTTTCCTTGAGTTTGCCAAATGCTAATGGACTATATATTGTTGATATATTTATTGCCTTTATATATTGTGTGTAGTTATTATACTTATTGTATATAGTTTTTTATATTGTTTATAACATTTTTTATTTTAGACAAAAAAGGGGAAATGTGCTGATATTTTGTTTGTGCTTTAACCAATAAAGCTTGCCTGAAGATCAGAAGGCAGAGCTAGCTACTAGATAACCATAGAGGCCAGGCAGTGGTGGCACAAACCTTTAATGTCAGCACTTGGGACGAGGAAGCAGGAAGATCAGGAGTTCGAGGCCACCCTAGGCTACATGAGATCAAACCATTCTAACAGAGAAACACAGCCAGGCAGTGGTGATGCATGCCTTTAATCCCAATATTAGGGAGGTGCAGACAGGAATATAAGGCAGGTGGGACAGGATCTCCCCTCTATTTGGTCAGAGGATTCATAGAGGTAAGAAGTGACTATGGCTGCTCATTTGCTTCTCTGATCTTTCCGCTTTCACCCTAACATCTGACTCTGGGTTTTTATTGATTAAGACTAATTAGGCCCATGCTTCAGTACATCCATACCTAGTATAAATTTAAAGGTTGCATGAAGCATGAGGTAGGAAGATCCGCTCAACTAGTGAAGGAGAATCAAACTTCTGAATTCCTGGACCTTGTCACACATGTATTTTGACTTTAAAGATGCCTGGGTCCTTTCATTTCACAATTAATTACCAAGAGGCTGTATACCCTTTGGTAGGTACTATAAATAATAGTCACCTATGTAGGTTTGAGTTTCTCTTGAAACAGATTTTACCCATCATAGAAGCAGAATCTTAGACTCCAGTATTATAGTTTACTGCCAGAGAATGATAAACTATCTTCCAAAGGAGCACCTGGTCAAATTTGCTGAGAATAGGTTTCTATGGTTAATTTATACAGATAGTTCATGTTCTGTTGTATGAGTTAGCACATCAGGAAGAAGTTGTCAGAACATTTAATAGTGATGATATTTTCTTCCTCCTATAAATAACCCTGCGTTTAAAAAGAAAACAGGAATATGAAGTGCATTGTGATGTCAACTCAACACTACTTCAAGATGTAATTTACTTAAAAAATACATACTGCTTTTTCCAATCATGGTCTTGATATCTCTTGCTCATAGAATCCCTCCTATCTCTCATCAATTGGACTCCTGGAGCTCTGCCTGGGACCTGGCTGTGGATTTCTGTATCTTCTTCCTTCAGTCACTGGATGAGGGTTCTATGATGGCAGTTAGGGTATTCAGCCATCCAATCACCAGAGTAGGCCAGCTCAGGCACCCTCTCAACTATTGCCAGTAGTCTATGGTGGAGTCATCCTTGTGTATTCCTGGGAACCTCCCTAACACTCTGCTTCTCTCTATTCCCATGGTGTCTTCATTTATCATGGTATCTCTTTCCTTGCTCTCCCACCCTGTTCTCATTCTATCTTGAACCTCCCACTCCTCTAAACTCTCATCCCCCATACCTTGCCCTCCATTACCTCCCTCACCCCCAGTTTGCTCATGTAGATCTCATCCACTTCTCCATCGTTGGGTGATCCATACACCCTCCATGATTAGAACAAGTACAGAGACAATTAGCCAAACTAGTGGAAACACATGAACTGTGGACCAATAGCTGAGGAGTCTCCATGGTACTGTACTAGATCCTCTGGATAAGCGAGACATTTGTTTAGCTTGAATTGTTCAGGGGGCCCCCAGGCAGTGGGATTGGGACCTGTCCCTAGTGCATGGGCTGGCTTTGTACAGCCTTGGTACAAGGAGGAGGGGCTTGGACCTATCTCAACTGAATGTATCAGGCTCTGCTAACTCCCCATGGGAGACCTTGCCTTAGAGGAGGTGGAAATGGGGTGTGGGTTGGGGGTAATGCTGGGGGGTGGGAGGAGGGAGGACAGGGGCATCTGTGGTTGGTATGCAAAATGAATAGAAAATCTCTTAATAAAAAAGACATTAAAAATACATACTGCTTATTGTATTTGCAATGAATATCTTTGGTATTATGGTATGAACTCATATCCCCTATGGAATAAAATATATTTTTCCCAGATACGGGGAGATGCTTCACAGTTGTCTTCCCAGGTAGAAGACTATGTCATATGGTACCTCAAGCAAAGTCACACTGCCTTCCACAGTACTAAGATCAAGGATTGGACAGAGCAGAGATGAAGGTTATGTCTGCCTCTGCTTTATAGTAACTCCAAAGTATCACAAGTGTAGAAGTCTTTGCTTGTGTCAGCAGTGTTTTTACCTCTTACCAATTATAGCTCAACCTCTACACCTGGTGGCCTATTTTTACTTCATTAACTACCATCTAATTGTGTCTATGCCAGGTATATGCCTTAAAATAATATTCTCTCTGCATCAGCTTTCTATATAATATGATATGCAAAGTTTTAATTTTGTGGATGCATATGAATTTTAGAAGTTTTATTTTATTTCAGTGAATTGTGAATTGGGAGCTTTAGTTGGGGTTGCTTTGAATCTGTAAATAGCTTTTGGTAGAATGATCATTTTCACAATATTAGTTCTACCAATCTATGAGCATGTAAAGTGTTTCCAATTTCTTGTGTTTTTTCTATCTAGAGAGTTAAACTTTCTTTGTAGAAGTCTCTTACTGCCTTGTTTGTGTTTATTCCTAGATGTTTTATTCTTTTGAGTCTATTATGAGTGGGAGTATATCTATGATCTGCCACTCTATGTTTGCTGTTGTTGTCTAGAAAAGCTATTTATTCCTGCAAGTTAATTCTATATCCTGCTGCCTTGCTGAAATTATTATTTGATAATGTTTTCATTGGATGCTTATAATAATTTTGTCATTCATATAATAAGATAGATAATGATAAATATCTACTTAAAGTAGACTATTTTGGGAAAGATTCAATGATAAATTGTTAATGGGATAAAACAGAATCATAAAGAATCAACCATGCAAAAATCTGAAGAAAGTAAATTTTAAGGAGAAGGATTATATGTTATATATCTGGAGGTAGAGATGTCCTTCACTTATTTGAAGAATAGTGAGAAAAATTAGTGTTACTGGAGCACAAAGTGATCTTCCTTTGCATCTCATTTTCTAAAAATTAGCCATAGGAAGAGATTGGTATTGAAAAAAATGATTCATTCAGAAAGGATCCCCAGGGTTTAGAACCATGGATCTTAAATTGGATGTAAATATTCTCTACAAAAGGAAAGTAGGACATGTACACAGGCTTAGTGTGAAATAAAATTTGAGTTTATGTTATATTTGGTAAAAATCTTTTGACAATGTTTCTTTTTTTTTTGAAACAGAATCTCTATATGCAGTCCTTGCTGTCCTTGAATACATTAGGGAGACCAAGATGGCCTTGTTCTCAAAGAGATCTTCTTGCTTTTGGCTCCCATGTGCTGGAATTGAATGTGTAACAATTCTTAATTAGAGGAATCTCGATAAGAGTTTCACTGTAAAAGAACCTTTCAAGATTGGTGTGAAAGAATGTACAGCAAGAATATAGGATGGAAAAAGGAAAGAAGGACAGAAAAGAGACAGAGGAGGCATTATAAATACTGAACTGGTTAGCTTTAAAAAAAAAATATATATATATATATATATATATGTATGTATATTCATATGTGCATACAATGAATAGCAATGAAAAAAGGAGGCAATGAATTTGAAAGAGCAATGAGGGGTATATGGGAGGGATTGAAAGGAGGAAAAGAAAGAGAGAAATGTTGTAATTTATTATAATCTCAAAAATAGAAAGTAAAAAATATTTGTGCAGATAATATATTGAGTATCGCTTGAAAAATATGCTGTGATATTTTCTGTGGAAATATTATTTATAAATGGAAAAAGTGAGGAAGCACAAACTAAGAGTTATATTTTGAACAGGCACATGGACACAGAAGTTTAGAAGCTCAAGAAAAATTTGGGATCGCAAATATATATTTTAGAGTAATGCACAGTTGAAATTATTTATAATACATACTGGATAAGATTTCCTAGGCAGAAGGGCTAACATTAATGAGCAAAATGGTAATAAGAAAAGTAACTTTCAGAAAAGACAAACAGTTTTTTGAAAGAAGGCCACAGTGAACAGTAATTAGTGATCCTGAGTGAACTTGAAATGTGAATATTTGTACATTATTCACATTTTAAAATGACACAATAAATGTATAGCACTAAGAAAAGATCCAGTGATTCCAGACGTTATACCGGAAAACAAACCTTTGCTGGTATAATTTCTCCCATTGCTATCAATATAATTAAGGAGAATGAGGAGCTTAATAATAAATTACTTGGCACACATTCTCCAATCCTTAATTGAATAGTAAATTCCACTGGTCATGAATCATTGAAATGATGTTGCTTTGCTATGTCTTAAGTAGAGAAAGACAATATCTCTGCCTCTCTCTTCATAGTGTATTTTAAAACTACTCCTGTACATTGAATTACCACCTCTGTATTTTCTTTCTGTCACCTTAAAGAGGACAGTACAGTGTGTTGCTGCAGTGAGAGACCCAGAATTCCAAATTCCTCAGGTGCTTTTGTGGGATAGAACTCTGACTTTTTTTTTTTCTGTGCCTGTTTCCTCCACAGCGATATAAAAACATGATATCTGCTCCACTTCTTCCCATGAGGAACACATGAATCAATACTGAAAGTACTGAGGATTAGTGTTGTTGTCATGCATGAACTGCCACATTATCCCTGGTTAGTAAATTTCCTACAGGTTAATCCAGGATTTGTGCCCATGAACTCTTTTCTTACTGTCCAGGACAGAGCTGGTCCTTCTCTTTGTGATCTCTGTGTTTACATTTATACTCTGTCATATCCCTGCTGCATCCCTTTCACAGCTGTCTCACCCAAGACGGACTGTTCCTTTGGAGGCATTACTATATTACTCTTCTACTTCTATATTCTGCAGAAACATTTAAATAATTTCTTGTTTATGTGTTTATTAATGTTTATGAATGTGTATATACTTTATATAAAATATTGTTTATATCTGAATGTTGTTTGCATCATTTGAGTTTTCTTTACTTATAACAGTAATCCTATGTAATACCTTTAGACTTATTCATGAAGTCCTCTGGATCATCCAATCTTCCCCACAACATAAGAGAGTCTTTTGGCAATAAAATCCAAATGTATAAACAAATTTAATGCTAGCTTTGAACAAGCCTCTACTGTCAAGATTTCATCATTTCAATATTAGTATTAGTGCTTGACTAATGAATCTTCTAGTAAAATTAGCCAAAATATACTAGATTGCTTGAAAATTAAGAAATAACTTCTGGAGAGAGATCAAAAAACAATAGGAAACAAAAATGAAACCAAATCTCTCTTTGAAAAAGAAAAGTCAGACTGTGTTTCTTGAGCAGTAGCACTTATACACGAACTCATCTTACTGTTGAAAGTAGAAAAGCATTTTGTTAGAAGTATTTGATATTACCAAGTCTTATTAGCTTTCTTATTAAATCTGCTATGCACTATTCGTTTTTATTTATATATGTCTATTTGAAATTCTGCCAAACAAAATAATAAAAAAAGTGTGTGTGTGTGTGTGTGTGTGTGTGTGTGTGTGTGTGTGTGTGTGTGTATGTGTGTGTGTGTGTGTTTGCTTTTATTATAAAAGTTTCAATTATCTGTGGGTATATGGAGAAATGTTTATAGGTTGTTGTTATGAATTAGTGGTTGTAGATTCTCCTGCAATAATCATAACTTCACTAGCACTGAGTAGTTAGGTTTTTAACACCATGCATGGTTTCCTTTTTGTAGAGCAGATTTTAAGTCCAATTAAATAGCTGTGAGATCCCACCAAGGAAACTTCTCTTTGCAGCAAATGGAGACCACTATAAAGAATTGATTAAAAGGCAGGTCTGTGTAGTCCAGTCTCAATGGATACATATACAAAACACTCCAATGTGTAAGGAACATCAATAAAGAGGGTGCTGAAAGTTTGTAAGGGCCAGAAGATTGGGAATTTGCTGTGTGAGTGTCTCCTAATAATGTCAAAAGCTACACCCACAAAGGCTCACCAATATGGTTGTCCAAATGTGAGCTGAAAAAGCACACCAATGGACATCCCTAACTGGACCATAAAAAACCCACAAGGCCTCAAACCTACACAAAAGCTATTAACAACTTAGTAATACTAGGAAAGGGGGAGATAGTCTTTCCCAAGGAAGAACACACCAATTGGTTGTCCTGTCCCAAATGGTTGTCAGTCCTAAAGAAACACATACAATTAACATTATACAGACTGACCAGGTTATGTTTAGGAATATAGATGTATATGCATATATGTATGCAATAGCAATTAATGAAAAAAAGAGGCCATGAATTTGATGGACAGCAGGGAGAGGTATATGGGAGGGTTTGGACTGAGGAAAGGACAGCAAAAAATGTAATCATAATCTCAAAATTATAAAAAAGGTCTACAAAATAAATAAATTTCAAATTATCTGTCATAGTTTCTCAATAGTTTTGGAATTATAAATATATGAACATATTTGTTTAGATATTTACATGTTTCTTTTGAAATATACAAGTAGCATATGAAAAATAATAGGAAAATATTATTTAAAGATCATATTAAAGTAAAATGAGTTTACTGAAAAGTAATTTATTTTCACCTTCAACTCAAATAAAAAAGTGAGTTGATGAATTTGTGCATGTTTCTATAATATTGGAACAAGAGCACCTTTTTCTTGTGACTGACAGTTGCTTAGCCATGTATCACTTGCATAAATATCATGAGTCATACTTCACCTCTTCTCCAAACCAACTAGACACCCCAGATGATAGTTGTTTACTCTTTGTTCTGTAACAGAAATTTCTGTTAGATATGAGCTGGATATTTATGGGACCCATACAGCTTCATGTTAGATACCCAAATATTTTATATTTTCCATAGATTATTCAAATATTTAAAACTGGCAAATAGTTTTTTAAATGAAGAGGTAAAGTAATATGATTATTTGAAAGTGACTTGTTGCATCATATCTAATAATTTCTTAATAAATTAATATGTTCAGAAATGTGCAAAAGTTTCTTTTATATGACTCAGGGGTATGCATGTTGATCCATTGATTTTCACCAGATGGTATTATAAATAGGCTTAAAGTTTCAATAGTAATGAGTACCCAATATATACATTTAATTTGTACTAGTATTTTTCACATTATGTCTTAGCCAAAAGGTCATAAAACAATTGACTAAATGTCATTGTAAGACACTTGAGGTCTACAGAAATAGTATCATAGAGTCTCATTCAATTAACCCACACCATGGGTATTCATCTATCTCACGTTCTTCTCAAGAAAAGCTTCAATTTGTACACTCACTTGGGTATCCATTCTGTCCTAACACATACAAAGAAGGTTATTTTGACAGTTGGCCCTAAAGGAAAATCCAAAGCAATGAGAGTATTCATTAAAATCTCTGTTGTAAAGACAGCATTGCATGTTTGTTTACAAAGTTGATTAGTGTTGATTATAAGCCTGGGTCTGTCTGACCATATAATAATAAGAATTCTATCTTATAGAAAAGCAACTCCAAGTGTTATTTTTTCTCATTGTGTAATAATTAGTTTCTTATTATATCTAGTTCTCCAAAATACCTAGTTTATCCAAAATGTTCTTGAGTCAACATTGTAATCCATTGTTTTCCTTTTTATCATGTTGAGTATATATTTGTATATATCATTCATCTGAGAACAAAAAGATGACATTTTCCTGATCTCTCTGCATCTTGTGAGCATGGCTATCTTTTTTCACTTATTTACATATTTTTCTTTTTTCTTTTCATTCAGTACCTACTTTAATGTGCTTGTGCTCTTTCAGTACCAAACCAAGATGAGTCTTTTATAGTAAAGCTGTGTGAGTAGGATTTTTTTGAGTGGCTCTTCACATTTGGGAGTGTACTTAGATGACACTATAATCAGACTTTCCTTTTGGGCTACAGCCTCACAAATAACAACATGGAGACTTGTTATTATGAAGTCTTGGCCTTATCTTAGGCTTTTCCCCAGCTCACCCTTATAATGTAAATTAACCTGTTTTTATTAATCTATGTTCTGCCATGGGGCTCAGTTACCTCTCCTCTGTACATGTGTCTCAGTGTCTCATTGGTGTCTTCCACGTGCCTAGACTCATCCTGAGTTTCTCTCTTTACCCAGGAGTCCTGCTTATTCTCTCCTGCCTAGCTATTAGCCATATGGCTCTTCATTTAAACCAATCACAGTAACACATCTTCATATAGTAAAAAAAAATATTCTGCAACCACACCTTTAATGCCATACACTAGAAATTTTGAGTCACTCATAGACTTCTTAAATTATTTTTCAGAATGGTTTCAGATTAGTGTGCAAAGAGTGACACTTGATATCATGAACTATACTTTATATGCTCAAAAATTTAAAAGGTGATATTTTCCAAGTTAATAGGGTTTCTATATAAATATAACAATATTATAATATATCTCGCATTTACATTTTCAGGTTAGTTGATAAGGATTCAAACAATAATAAATGCATCAATTACTCTTTCTCCTGAGTTTTATTATTGTTATATGTTAGTCAGCTAATTGTTTTGGAATTTGAAGGAAGCAACATGCAATTTCAAACTGATTATTCCATTTTCTTTAATCATACAGTTGCATGAGTTGGAGTGCTTGCAAATAACTAAATATCTTTGGAAATAGCTAAATTTTGAAGAGCTAAACACCCTAAGATAAATTTTCAGTCATTAAAAAATATATTAATAGAAGGAAAAATTCTGTTATGTCTGCATGCATAATTTGAGTACTTTTCTGAAATATATTTTAGAAACAATCTTCTACTTATATTCTTATATCAGTCTTATGATATAAGAATCACATGTCACCACCAGTGTTTTAAAGCTTAGCATCTACAACTGGGCTTATTTGCATGCTTTATTTTAAGCTTGAAAGACATTTTTTAAGATGCCTCACACTTTCATACAGTTTGTTAGTGAGGTTTAAACAATAACATCTGTACGTTTAAAAAACAGGGTTGAAGACTTTATTTAACCTAAACCTTGATTTACCTAGGCTACCTTACCTAAAGTGGAGCTTATCCAATTTAAATCAGTAATACATTTAGCTTGCTTTTTATCTTTATTTCTCTTTCTCCTTTTCTTTCTTTCTTTCTTTCTTTCTTTCTTTCTTTCTTTCTTTCTTTCTTTCTTTCTTTCTTTCTTTCTTTCTGTCTTCTTTATTGCAATTTCCTTTTCCTTCTTTAAAAAAAATAAAAAATAAAACACCCATTTAAGTTCAAATTATACCGGTCTAGCTAAAGTTTTCCTGTGTCCCACCCAGTCCACAGCTGCTCAGACCCAACTAAACACATAGAGACTTATAGTAATAAAAATTCCATGGCCGTGGCTCAAGCCTTTTGCTAGCTAGCTCTTATATCTTAAATTATCCCATAAATATTAATCTACGTATCACCACATGTTCCGTGGCTTTACCTGTGTCCCATTACATGTTGTTCCTTGGGGGGCTGGCTGGCGTCTCTCCTGCCTTCTTTCTGTCTCTCTCTTTGAATTTCCCGCCTGCCTCTAAGCTGCCTTGCCATAGGCCAAATGGCTTTATTTATCAACTAATCAGAGCAACACATATCTGCAACATACAAAAAGACATTCCCCCATCATACCAGCTTTCACAATTGTTCCCCTGTGATGGCTGAGTATCTCCTTATCTCTTTTTCTAATGAAAGAGCAAATATAAGTTATTGAAAACAGAATCTATCAGTAGTACACACGATCTAAAAGCATTTATTGAAGTCAAGACAACATTTTAAAATCTCAGGATACTAGTGAGCCAGCGATAATGGTAAAATTCTCTCTATGCAATTACAAGGACATGTATTCAATCCCCCAAACCCATATAAAGTAAGGCAGATGTGGTGGCATACTACAGGTGTGTGAAAGCAATATTGGGGAATTAGAGACCACAGGATCCTTGAGACTTACCAGCCAGTCGACCTAGAGTATTTAATGAATTCTAAGATAATGAGAGATACTGTCTCTAAAAAACAAACAAAACAACTTGAACAGTGCCTGAGGAATGACCCAAGGCTGTACTGTGATCTCCACATACACACCCATGCACATACAGAAACAAACAAATTTACATAGTACTCTCTTTACAGGATTTCTTCATTCAGTGAGCAAATACTTTCAAGTAACATAGGCAATCAAAGGACTACTAGTGTCCCTATTAAATGTCACAAATTTCATATTCATCCCATGTAATATAAAGCACAATAATTTAAACCAGATGTTCATCTCATGTTCACAACTATGGGCAAATGCCTTGGCCAAATGGTTTTTAGATTCTCTGTGAAAAGGAGGGGGTCAAACTGTGCTATTTTGTTTGTATATTAGAATTGGTGGGTACAGTGGACCTAAAAGCAACACAATCATTTTATAGTTACTGGTAAAAATAATCTCAATCAACATCAAAATATCAACCTTTTAAAATAACCTTGAGTTTCTTAACAAAAAATAAAATCAAAGGGCAATTTGACAGGGTTCTTTTTGCCTCACATAGGAAACCCTCCCCACTCTGATTTATTTCTCTGCCAGTGAGGGTTTATTCTCTCATACTCTCTCAGGAACTGGGTTGGGAGCTACTTTTCCTGTCAAGTCATGGTGCTCAGCTCAGATCTCCTTTACACTGATTTGCAGTTTTGTAATGGGAATTTTGTATTTCAAACCCACACTTACTGAGAAAGTGAGGGACTATAAATACAATGTAGCTTAAACTGTCATCCCTACATTTGGATTCTCATGCTCTCCCAAGCCCCAGAGGCCTGATCTTTGGGAATGTCTTGAGCTTAGTTCAGTGACCCTCAATGCCTGTAGAGTCCCAAGTGAACCAAGTTACCAAAAAATAAATAAATAAATAAATAAATAAATAAATAAATAAATAAATAAATAAATAATATGTGCTCATCTTAATTTTCTCATCCTTAAGATTATTAAGATGTGTATTTGATAATAAAATTCTTTCACTATAAAATTTCTTTTTGAGAATTTCTTTTACAAACTAAAATCTAAATGTAGTGCCACTTTCATCTGTAGTGTGTTGTCTTAGTTTCTCTAGTTGCTGTGATAACATATTCTAAGAACAGCAATTTGCAGAAGAACCTGTATATGTAGTTCAACGTCCAGATGACAGACCTTTAAGGTAAAATCAGTTATAGTAGCAGGATCTGGAGTGATCTGCTCACATAGCATCCACCTTCAAGAAAGAACAGAGAGTGACCAATGTATGCTTGCTAGTATGCAGGTGGTTTTCTCTATTTTGTTCATTTCAGAGCCCCAGGCTTACAGAGTAATCCCTCACACAATTAGAATGTGTCTTCTCACATCACCTAATGCAATCATGATAATCCTTCACAGACATGTCCGAGGCCCATAACCCAGATGATTTTAGATTCTGTCAAGGTGACAGTTAATACTACCATAAAAAAATAACCATCCCTGAAAACACAGTTTCAATGAAGTTTCGAAACAGGTTCTTACACAGTGTTTCCTGACCTGGTGCATTGTAATATATATAATGTATTCTTTCACCAATCATTCAGTTGATCCTTAATCTTTAATTGCCTGTTGCTTGTACTATATTTGCTTACTATGAATTATCTGCAATTGATAACTACTTGTAAATGAAAAAAGTTTATACCTCTTTACTACTATAGATTCAAGTTCATTTGGCCCTATAAAGTTTTTCTTTTTAATCTGTAATTATCTATTCTTCTGCAAGAGTTCAAAAGTCCCAACTCAATGGAAAAAAATGAAATGTTAATTGTTCAGTGAATCTTACTCTTTGAACTACTTCTCACTGATATGCAAGTCTATGTTGCTGATTTCTCAAACAGGAAATATAATTTTAGCCAAGAAATATAGGAATGTGATAGAACTCATATTATTTTTCAAGACATGTTCATTTTACTTCTCAAACTATCAATAAAATCAGGATTATACTTTAGGCCCTGCTTCTCTAAAAGGATTGAGTATATAAACCACTCTCACAGGCAGGACCTGTGTGCAGCAGTAGATGGCCAACAGAAAACAAGCTCAATGATAGTTTTGGAGAGTTTATTTGTTTTGTTTTTCCCTTATAATAATCTATCTGGGCATTTTCTTTCTCCCTTTCTTTTTCTTATCTTACAGGATTTTTGCTTATATTTTATGCTTAATGATTTTGTGTTTTCGTGGGATTTTTGTGTTTGCCAATGTGTGTACATCTGTGTCTATATGATTTTCTTTGGCTCTGTTTTTTGTTGTTGTTCATTGGTTTTTGTCCTATTCAGAATTGTTTGTTTATATTTTATTCTATTATTTTTTCTTTTTAGTTTTTATTAGATGTGGTGATATTTTATTTGTGCTGAAATGTGGTGATATTTTATTTGTGCTTTAATAAAGTTTGCCTGGAGATCAGAGGAAATAGCAAGCCATTTTAAGTCAACAAAGAAGACAGGCAGCACATGCCCTTAATCCTATCACTTGTCAGGCAGGATCTCTGTGTGTTCAAGGCCAGACAAGGGAACAGAGCCAAGCGTGGAGACACACACTTTTAATCTCAGTACCAACCATAGAGACCTGGAGGTCTATACAGACAGACAGAAAGTGACAGAGCTGTGTAGGAAGAGGAAGTGAGGTAGCTGGGCTAAGAGAGCCAATGAGAGAGCAGAAAAGCAAGGCATATAATACCTGGGTAGACAGGAATTTGTGCATTTTGGAAGCTGCAGAGTTGGTGAGGTAAAGTTGGCTGGTGGCTTTCCGTATTTCCCTGAACTAAGGCAAGATTTATTAACGCACAAATAAAATATCACCATAATTAGATGCCTACTTGCTTTCTAATGACAGAAAGCAAGAAAAGATGTGAATTTGAGTGAAGGTGACATCTAGGAGGAGTTCAAGGATGAGAAAGTACAATCAGAATATATTGTTTTAAAATATATTTTAAGTAAAAAATAGATTATAATAAATCATCTGTGAAAATGGTGTGAACTTTATAATAGGTTGTATTGTCTTTTGATAGTCCTGCAGAGTGTTGTAAAGGTTTTTTTTAACCAAAAACAACTCCCTTCTTTTCTAACCTGATCTAGAAGATGGAAGGCAATTTTCTAGAGTCTTACTATGATGATTTCTGTTTTCAAGCTTTATATATAGAAATATTACTTAAACTCACAAACCATTATATTAAAAATATCATACTTGAAAGTCAACAATGATAAGACAATTTCATATATAACATTTTATAGCACTTAAGTAGCTATACATATATTAAATAAATAAATAAATATGTGTATTTAGGAAAATACTTCTTCAATCTTCTGTTTTGGAAAAGGATTTATTTAATTTTTCACGTGTGATTATTCTGCCCGAATGTATGTATGTGTAAGCAGAGTGTGACACCTCCCCTAGAACTGGAGTTCCTGGTAATTGCAAGCCTCCATGTGGGGGCTGGGAGGTGAATCTGAGACCTATGCAAGAGCAGCAAAGAAATCAACACTGAGAAATCTTTCCAGCCCTTTCAAATTTCTCCTTTTCATGAATAAATTCCATCAATCCTCAGAAAAGTATAATACATTATAAGAAATGCTAAAAAAAAAATCCAACTTTAGAACCAAATGTAATATTTTTGTCTGTTAGCATGTGAGAAAATCATCCCATACACTAATATGAAAATAATGGAATTTACTGTAAAAATTAGCATTCTTGGAGTCCACCTGTCCTTCCAAACCAGCATCAACATGTCCTTCCTCTGCATAGAGAAAATTGATATTTTATACTATAGTGTATCCCAGCTTGATGAAAACTCATGCACAATTCTGTATTCTTTAATGGCATTTTCTTTCCATTGAAGAGGATTCCAAAAAGATTCCTGTGAACAAGGACAAGGAACTGGAAAATGAGACCATGCTTACTTCATTTCCTCCTGACATTTGCTTTTTGAAAGCTTCCCCTTTACCTTGTAAGACACACTTAGCTAGCATTGTGCTGCTCTCTCATTCTCATTTACTATCCCTGATAATTCATAGACCCATGGATATGAGGTAAAATACAATGTCTAGAGGGAAAGAAAGGAAATGTTACTATTTTGGGCTAATATAACTCTTTTCTTTTTTTTTTCATTTGGTATATTAATAAATGTCAACATTTTCTTTAGACATCTGGGAACTCTGTAGTTTAAAATATTTTGTTGGTCTAAGATTAAATTCTATAGCCAGGAGATGAAGGGTGTTTTGTTGAAATTTTTGTAGAAGAGCCAGTGACCCAAAGAATTAATTGTCTTACCTCAAATTTAATGTGAGGTATAGGGATCCAGGTGAAGAAAACTAAGGTGACTGGCACACCAAAACAGATATCAAAATGTCTTTTGTTTTTAAAGAGCTCACCAGATTCATATGATTTCCTGTGAATTTATATCTTTAAAAGCTTCGGTAAATTAATATAGTTATATAATAGGCATGAGAGGCAAAGAATGTACCTTGACTATCCTTAGGAGTGCTTCTGTGAAGGACCTCTTGAATTGGCCTAGTGCTTGGCCTTTTATTTATTTATTTATTTTTTTGAGTCACGTTTGCATTCTAATTAAGGGAATATCCTGCTAAACCCATTTAGGCATAAAATCAAGGTCCCTATTCACTACCATACATGCATAAATCTCAATCCTGTCCTCAGGAGCTACCACCTAGAATCAAGTTCAACATCAACCCTCTACACAGCATGCTCCTGCCACTGACTGCTGAGTTGCTTACCACCTCCCAAAGTTTCTCCTTGGTCATAAATCCTAACTGTCAACAATAACCTCTACTGATTTTTTTCTTTGATAATTTTGTATCTATATAAAGTGCCTATCAATGACTTCAGCTTTCCACTCTCTGACCTGCCTTTCCCTCTGATTACCTCTCCCCTCACTATACATATTGTTCAATGTGCACATATATTTTGTATTAAATGGAAAATCGTATTTTTCATTTCACAAAAGCTACATGGAATTATCATTGCCATTCACCAAATTCTCTTTGTAGCATTTTGTTAGCTTGTCTGAAAGCCTTTAAACAGTAAACAATGAAACTTTGATTTGGTCTTTTAACTCCAAATTCACAGAATTTTCTACTTTGTCTTTAATAATATACACTGTAAGGTTCTTCACCATTGCTGCTCCCCCAGGGTTTGTGTGTGCCTTTTAATATATTTCTCCACATGTCAATAATATTATGCCTGTATCTTGAAGAATATTGAAAGCAAAGCTCTGGCATTTAAATGGAAAATACCACAAATAACTGGATTTTATTAAAGGCCATCTATTTTTGTCATATATTTCAATTAAATAAAATTTATTTTTAGTGTATGCTTATGTGGTTTCAAAATGTAAATGTTCATCTGATATCAGAAATCTCTTGCTCATGTGTACTCTGTTGAGTATAACTTTCACTTTAGTGGCTTAAAATAATTGTCCTGTTTTGTGGATTAACACTATTACATATATGCTGCACCTTTAAAATGATTGTTAAAAAAACCCTAACTGAATTATAGGATTCAGCTTGCTGGATTCTGTCAGCCCATTTCTGTTTATCAGTAGTTTCCATTAATCTACACTTCTCACAGTTCCTTGTTCTAATAAGCTAAGACAACAGCAGCACCTGACTGTTGCAAATATGCTCAGAATTCAAGAATAGATTCTTATGAAAACCAAACAAGCAGAAAATGCAATGTGGGATAGCCGTGTTCAATTGTCTCTTTTTCCAGTTGCGACTTCATTCTTCTTTGGCTCCTGCACTGTTCCCATTTAGCCCATGACATGAAACCTGTGTTTGTCCCCACAGCTGGCAAAGAAACAGTTTATGATAAAACTTATCTTTGTGTCTTTACAAATAAATTTGATTTGAAGTCAAATCTATTATGAAATCAAAATATGCAAAAACATGAGTCTTCAAAATATGAACAAAGAAGCTGCCTTTTTCCTGAGTGCCATCTAGGCTGAATCCCCTGTATAATCCAAATCCTGATAGGCTAATTAGTAATCATTAGCTGTTTACCTATATTTTTTAGGGTTTTAGGATTCACGATTGCTATGGAAAATAAGGTGGTGAAAATATACTAGAGTGGACACTGTAGCTGAAGCAGAGTGGGCAAGACAAGGCAACACTGAAAGTTTAATGTAGGAAAAAAAAAAGGATCTTGAAAGAAACTTGGACGTTTGATAATTTCCTTAATGAACATGGAAATGTGTACCTAAGTAGTCTTACCAATAAAAACCAGGACTCAGATAAAGGTAATAACCTGAAAGATCAGAGAAGCAGAGGAGTAGCCACCGGTGACTTCTTACCTCTCTGAGATCCTGTCTCTGTTCCACTTTATCACTTCCTGTCTCTGCCTCCTGAATTCTGGGATTAAAGGTACGAGCCACCACTGGCCAGATTCTAAGGTTAACTAGTGATTAGGTCTGCCCTCTGTTCTCAAGGAAAGCTTTATATGCCAGAACAAAAACAAAATACCTCACAGCACATCAGAACACTCCTTGTACACATCAGCAACCAAGCAGTTAATATTAACAATATGTATAGACTTCACTACACTGACTTTTATATTTTACTTTCGAAGTCTTTGTTTTTGTTTTATGCTCGATTAGACGAGGTCTTATTCTGTAGCTGTGGTTGATCTAGAACTTGCTGTCAATCAGGGAAGTCTACATCTTGCAGTCAGCATCCAGCCTCAACTTCTGGGACTTTGAGATTACAAGTGTGTGTCACTATATAAGTGACTTATGTTTTCATAGGTTATATCTTTGAAATAGAATAATCATTATGTCACTAACAGATAATTTGATCTATCTTGGTAAAAACTGAAGAAAATTAAAGTTAGAAATGGTTCAGAGTTCAAGATTCTGAGTATGGAGCACCCTAACTCAGTTCCCATCGCTCTTGTTGGGTGGTTCCCAGATGCATGGAACTTCAGTTCCAGAGACTCTGATGCTTTTGCATGGCCTTTGCTGACACACTCATATCTTCTCACACACACATATACACAAATAAAAACAAATACGTATTTTTAAAAAATGCAACCTGCCAACAAATATTGAAATATTAAAGTCATGAGTCTCATACCTAATTCCCAACTGTTACAATTAGTAAGCCTTGGATTTAAAACATCACCCATACTGCAAGACTCATTGTTATAGACTTCTGTTTTATTTGATTGTATCATCTCTAGAATTATTTGCAAATTATTATAGCTCAAATGTTGAAGGTGAAATATTTTAAATATTGAGTGGCAGAGACAAAGACATTGTAATATGTTGTAGAAGCTTGGTAATTCTGTCTCTGTCAATCTCTCTCTTACTCTTTCCCCCACTTCTTCTCTTATTCTATGTCTCCTAAGTTCTTGAGATAAGGGAATAAAATGAAAATATTTATATATATTTATGCAGAAATTTTATGTAATATAAGCTACATTGATAAAAATGCCAAAATAAATATAAAATTTGTAGTATTTATTTCATCTGTCAATTTTTGTTAAACTTATAAAATACCATTGGTAGATAAATACACATATTATTTGCATAGATATAATTGAGTTTTCAAAAATGAACACTAAATAAAAAATGTTTTATGAAAAGAGGAAGCAGTCTGTAGTAGAGTGTTATTTTAAGCTGTGTTACTTTTGTTTATGTTGTATTTGTTTAACTCTGTGAAGCTGTGTTGCTGTGCCTGTCAAAACACCTGATGGTCTAATAAAGAACTGGTTAATAGCAAGACAGGAGAAAGGATAGGCAGGGCTGGCAGGTAGAGAATATAAATACAAAGAGAAATCAGGGAAGAGGGATTGGAGAGCTAGGAGCCAGAGAAGGAGAGGGACTCCAGGGCCAGCCACCCAGCTATACAGCCAGCCACAGAATAAGAAACAAGAAAAGGTATACACAGATAGAAAAGGAAAAGCCCAGAGGCAAAAGGTAGCCAAGATAATTTAAGTTAAGTAAAGCTGACTGGAAACTAAACCAAGCTAAGGCTGGGCATTCATAATTAAGAATAAACCTCTGTGTATGATTTATTTGGTAGCTGGGTGGCAGCCTCCCCCCCCCAAAAAAAAAAGAGCAACCCCCCCCCCCTCTGACAACAGCACTCAGTTTTCTATCTAGGTACAAAAGTCTTAAGATAATCTAGGAATGAAACAGAACTTCTTTCTATAGTCATGCTACTTTGTTGTTCCTTCTTTAGTTTCAGGTCATATATTGTCACCATCTAAGGAACTTGTCTTGCACAGACTGTCATTGCTCTATTTTGTTCTGTATCCTAGTTTAAATATTCATTTAAACTGTCCCATTTCATTCCTCCATATAATAAACCCTAAGGGACACATTAGCAATGCTATATATAAGTGAAATGCTATTGGGTTGTGGGCAGGAAAAATGCCTGAAGCGCATTATGCTTTTAAAGATCATCTGTTGAAAGAATGTATCCTCCCCTACACACTTACTTTGGCAAAGTAATGTCTTCTGGTTTCACATCCTTCCTTCTGGGAGGTCTTCAGAGGGAAGTGCCCTGTCCTCTGTCATTGCTTTCAAAGCCTACAAAGATACTCTTCCTTATGCTCCACTGAATCCCCTGGTGTCATCATTAAGTTCATTCTTTTCATTTGTCCTTCTTAGGAAAATCCATTAAAAAGCACTTGCCTAAAGACTAGAAAAGGGAGTCTCTCTTTTTTAAAATTGACCAAATTACACAAATTCCCTTAAAAGAAAATGTTTGAGTCGTCAGTTCAGGAATGAATATTCTCAAAGAAAAGAGTCCCAAGTATTAAGAGGTAAACTCAATGTTAGCCTGCAGATGTCTTGTCTTACACAAAACCTGACAATTGCAGGTTTGAGCAGCTTATTATATAGTTATTGCTGCCTCTTCAATAACTCATTTTGATATTTTGTAATTTGCCAAAGTGTGCCTTTGTGATCCCACAGGCTCTTAACTACTTTGTAATGAGTGTGTATGAACAGATGGAAAATGTTTTCAATTTCAGAGAAAACCACTAATGGCTGTCACCAGCTATTAGGAAGGCTCAGGAGGCTCCATTTTCCAAGGAAGGGTGTTGTCATGGAACTCGTCATTTTTTTTTAATGAAATGTTTGCTCATTTATACCTAGATTGTAATTTTAGACTTCACAAGTCTAAACATATTAGAACTATAGCTGGAAATTATTCAGTGCTAAATAGCCTGGAAATCCAATCTCTAAAATCTCACCTGAAAATGGTAGTGCTGAACTGGGTCATTTTATTAGAACAATGTGCGCTGCTATGAAAACAGTTTTGCCAAAGAAGCCAATAGACATATTTAAACAAAAGTGCTAACTGAATCTTTGGTGATGATCCCTATATTGAAATAAAAACAAGTATGCCTTCTCTTTTAAACTGTATCCCAATCAAATAAATCTTCTCAGTGAAAGACACACCATAACAGTGATCATAGAAAAGGAGGTCTGCAAGGCATCCTGTATCCCATTTCAAAGATATTTTCTAATTTTCCAAACTTTAGAGCCATTATTCTGTTTATACAAACACACACACATTTATATTCATGATCTTTGTCAAATATACTGTGAGACAAACAGGTATATTTCTAGTCTAATTATTTTAGTTCACTGTTACCCTTCATTTTACCTAATAAAACTCTTGAAAAATAAATGCAATACCATTTCTATGAATGTTTATGTACCTTTGTTTTTTAAGGCTCAATTAGTAGAAATTATATATATAATATATGTATATATATATTTATTTATGTATATATGTTATGAAAGAGGAATTGCTTTCTCACAAACAAAACTCTGTTAATTAGGGTGGCTTCGTAATTTCATAATCAGAAAATTTATTTTTACTAGAGACTTTCCCTTTCTATAAAACAGGTGGCCAAATATCATACAAAATGCCAACACAATTAAACAATTTTTAGATTTATGAACATCATGTGAATATTTATCAACAAGATTGTTAAGATATATTTACCGTTTAATAAGCATGTTTTGGTGGAGCAAACTGTGAAATTTATGGGGTTTGGGAATCTGCCAAGTACATACTCGCTATTGTTCATGCTCCCTCAATTTGGAGACAGACCATTGCACAGTGGTGCTTCAGGTGGTATACAGCATGGTAGCAGCAATATTTCTAGGAAGGAGGAAGAGTGAAAAATAAAAATACTCTAGAGTCATCTATTTTGCTTAAAATTACTTTTATATTATGATTTAGTTATTTGGAGAAAAAATCAAAAACAAGAAATATTTCATAGGAAAACCAATTATCTACTACCAATCAGTCAGACCTGTCATACAAACAAATAAAAAGCAAACAAACAAGTAACATTATAGGGAATGAGCCCATTATATTTAGGGATACATATGCATATATATATATATATATATATATATATATATATATATACACACACACACACACACACACACATACATACATACATACACATATATATATATATACACACACATACATACATACATACAGATGCATGTAACAAAAATTAATGAAAAAAGAGGTTATAAATTTGAGAGAGAGCAAGGAGGGTTGTATGGTAGGGTTTGGAGGTAGGAAAGGGAAGTGAGAAATATAATTATAGTTTCAAAACTTAAAGTACAAAAATTAAAATGAAAACTATACATATTTTATTCATAATTACTTTCCTAATCCAGGTATTTTTTAAATTTTTTTTTAACTTTTCTTTCTGCATTTTAGAAACTCATTTTGGTATTCTTTATTTTGTCATGATGAATCTTGGTATGCTATACTTAATATATCTTATAAATATCAAATAGTACTTTACCATTTTGCTTATACAAGTAAGGCTTTCAATATAAGTTAATTTATTATTTATAATATGTTGAACTTTCTCTCTATGTAGTATTTTTAACTACTTTATCATATAAGATGAAATAGAAATGATAGAAAAAATGTCCAAACAAAACACAATAAAGCTGTGGAATAATTTCATATCATTTAATAAACATGCCATTATGACTTTGGAAAAGGTTGAGGACATTCAAAGAAATCATATCTTTCTGGTGTGTTATGTGATGAGAAGCCAGGATATGAAGACACTAACTGATTTCTCACCAGATACATTGCAAGGGAGAAGACAATAGCATTGTGTTCTTAAGTGGCCATCTTTATCCCCCCCTCTAGGCTTTGAGAATATTGTTTTCCTAGTTTCACCTGATTAATTTTCAATATAACAAACCTATTGTATAAATACTTATTTACAGTGGCCTTTTTTTCTTTTTTCAAGACAGTTTTTCTCTGTGTAACAGCCCTGGCTGTTCTGGAATTCGCTTTGTAAACTAGGCTGGGCTTGAACTCACAGATATCTGCCTAGCTTTGCCTCCCAAGTGTTGCGATCTAAGGTATGCTCCTGGCTTACAGTGGCCTCTCTTTATGTCAGAAGGCTATTGGAATATGAAATTGTTGCCTTGTGTCCCTAAAGTGAATCTTTACTTTCTGAAGAGTGATAACACCCCCACTGAGGATACACAAGCTAACATTTCAATAACAAACAGCATCCTGTCACTCTGGGATATTATACTCAGTAAAATTTATTTTCAGAAAACAAACAGATAATAAATATGAATTCTCTTCTACATAGGAGTTGAAAAATTGTTTTTATCACTAGGGTTGTACAAAAAGAAATGTTAAAGAAATGGAAAGGGAGGAAAGAAACCGAATGTGGGGCGGTTGGTTTTTTTTGGTCTTTTAATGGGTTTTGGGTCTGGGATAATTTTCATTGATTAGGGGGGTTGGTTACAAGTTGTTGTCAAGGGTTAGGAAAAAGGCTAAGCAAAGGAGATTAGATTTAAGGTTCTTATTTAAAAAAAAAAAAGAAAGAAAGAAAAGAAAAATGTAAATACTTTACATTGGATTGGATTGTTTTATATTGTATACAAATTATATATATTGAAATTGATATTGTTAGAAAATGTTATATATATTTTTCTAATTGTACCATTCATCTAACAATGTAATGCAATTTTCTGATCCTTGAATGTTATTACCAACTATTAGGATATAAAGAAATGAAAGTTAGTAGTTAGATATTATAATAGAACTTGTAGTTATATTAGGTATGTTTTCAAGATTGAGTAGATATATTTTAGATAGACAGGTTATCTTCAAACCCTTCAGAGATCTACAGAATATGGCATTTAAAATGTTTTAATAACTTAGAAATTTTTTCTTTTTTGTTATGACTACGAGACATGTCGGCTCCTGGCAGTACCAATCTACTTCAGAGAAAATATGGGCATTGAAGAAACTGTATATGGAGTTAGCTTTCATTGTGGTAAAAGTTAGCCACTGGACAACAAAGTATCCTCGAATCAACAGGACAAAATGAACAGACAGGACATGAAACAAAGGACTACTGATTCTTGCCAAAACAAGTGTGGTTATGGCTTTATCAAAAGGCATCTTCAGAGGCCAGGACAATATGGCACCATCCCTGAAGTGGCCTTCGCAATTCGAAAAAGGTACAGTGCCCTTTTCTTCGAAGGCACTTGAACAGGCAGTGGTCCGATGGCCTCCGATGTGCAATGGAACAGCAGCTGAAACAGTTATTCTTGAAGAGTAACTAAGCTCACGCCTCTCAATAGTAGACTGGCATTTGATAGAGGGATATGGAGAAGAATGGGATGCTGAGATGAAGCCATATATACACAGCCAAAAAGAATGGACAGCTGAATTAAAAAACCATCAACAATTTCCAGAATTTAAAATCCTGAATCATGACATGACACTAGTGGAATTCAGGTGTTTCTGGTACATGGACTACTCTCACTCAATGTGAGGTTGAACTGTTGACCTTGTGTACATCCTACTTCACAAATGAGTCTGTCAGATATGCTAAGCCTATAGGCTGAAGATGATGCCCCAGCACTGCGGAGAAACCTCAGGTGACTGTCCAGACAGTTGGCTGTTTCTGTCAACTCACAAATTTTTTGGAAGTTGCTTGCATGCACTTCCTGTTTTTATTTTTGTTAGCTAATATTATTTCCTTCTTGGGTCTCTGAGGGAGTTGAAGATTAGTTAGTTATAGTTGAAGGTTAGTTAGTTGAAGATTAATTAGGATACATTTTGGACTTACCAAAATAGGATAGATAATGAAATTATTTTCTCTGAATTTGTCAAATACAAATGGACTAGACATTGTTTAGGTATTTATTACTTGTATACATTGTATATAGTTATTGTCCTTTTGTATATAGTTTTTCTTATATTAGTTATAAGCTTTTTCCTTTGTTTTTCCTTTTTATTAAAATAGAAAAGGGGAAATATGGTGATATTTTATTTGTATTAAAATGTTATTTGTATGTTAATAAATAAAGTTGCCCGGGGGTCAGAGCTATTAGCAAGCCATAGGAAAGCAGGGCAGTGGTAGCTTACGCTTGTAATTCCAGCACTTAGTAGGCAGAGCTGGGTAAGTCTCTGTGTGTTCAGGGATACAGCCATTATTGGATACACATGCCTTTAATCTTAATACCAATCATGGAAAACCTGGAGGCCTATACAGACAGGCCGTGAGGAGGCGGTCATGTGCTTGGGTTTACAACCAATGAGAAGGCAGGACAGGAACTCTATATAAAGACTTTAACACAGGGGTAGCTCTGGTTCGGAGAGGTAGGACCACCGCAGGAGGAAGGGTAACGTTTTAGCTCTTAGCTCTGACCTCTTGGCTTTCTTCTTTGCATTGGTTCTGTGTTTATTATTTAATAAGAAGGTTGGATACATCTACAACCGAATAAACATTAACTGAATTTAAACTATAAAGAAAACTTTTCTGAGAAAACTAAAAATAATTTGCAATACTTAAACTCTGTTTTAGTGTAAAACTGTAGAACAGACAGTACATGTATACAAAATAATAGCCATTGATAATAAATGTGTATAAAAATAAAATTGATTGGCTTTGTGTTTGAGCATGGTGTATGAAGGCTGGCATAAATATTGAAATGGAGATTGTCTAGTACAAAGGCTTTTATAAATACTCTAAGAAAGAGAAGTTATACTGTATCAAATTGTAGTACAGTGATAAGTCATGAGGCTAATAATGTTAGAAAAATCCATAAGTCCTTGCAGCAAAATAAAACAAAAGAAAGAACTATATTGTGCTGTATGGTGATATTTTATTTGTGCTGAAATGTGATTTTATTTGTATGTTAATAAATAAAGTTGCCTGGGGGTCAGAGCTAATAGCAAGCCATTTAGCAGAAGTCTGGCAGTGGTAGCACACACCCTTAATCCTGATCACATGACAGGCAGAAACTCTGTGTGTTCAAGGATACAGCCAGCCTGGAGAAACAAGCCTTTAATCTCAATACCAACCATAGAGACCTGGAGGTCTGTATAGACAGGCAGTGACGAGGAGGTCATGTGGTTGTGTTTACAACCAATGAGAAGGCAGAACAGAAAGTCAATAAAAAGACAGACACACAGGAAGTAGGTCTCTTTCTCAGGGGAAGGACAGCAGTGGCTGGTAAGCTAAAGGCTATTCGCTAGTGCTCTGACCTCTTGGGCTTTTAACTCTGCATTTGGCTGTGTGTTTCTTATTTAATAAGACTATTCAGAATTACACCTATAGTGCTGTTCTATGCTCTGACCACCACCACCCCCCCAAAAAATCACAATCTGGTTTACGTGCAACAACTTACTATCATTGAATTATTTTGAACAGTTTTTGTACTTTTACAAGGTCTATTAAAGCCCCCAATATAATAAGGGGAAGAGTTGTAATGAAGTGCTGCATTTCATTTATTAAGGATCAGTCCTATAAGAAAAGTGCTATCGAGATCTTAAAGTCCTCCTTGGGAGACCATGAATATTTTTCTAAAGGTAATAATTTAAAAAAAATACAATGATGCTTTAGAATCGATAACAAAGGATTTTCAACAGGTTTATTACACTGCATGACTGACATGAATGGCCTCCTGTGGAGCGTAAATCAGGTCAGAAACCATTTGGCTAATCCCACAGCAGCCATTGTACGACTGCCCCAGTGTGCACGTCTTGCCTAGTAGTGTAGCCTGCAGGAGGCAGTGCTATGCAAGACCATTGATATGTCATAAGTAGTGAAAGTGAAAATAAATGGCTAGGAATGCTCAACTCTAAGCGGGACATCTACACCACTGTCTACAAGACTCAGAGAACAGTATTGAAGCAAGAATATTAGAACTCGAAGAAGAGAGTTGTGAGATGGTGTCATACTGATGTACTCAAAGTCACAGCAGCTATGGTTAACTGCACTAATTATGCAAAACATCATGCCAGTGAAAATTCCAGTGTGGCTAGAGGAAGAGCACAAGAAGCCCCCATCCCTATCTGAGGGGATTGGTAGTTGATGGCCGATGAGAGAAACAGTCATTTTTCCTTGGGATTGTAACCACTAGCAGTTTGCCCATACTGCATCAAGGACACCACACTTATTCACCTTGTGTATGTGAACAGCACTAAGTGGAGTTTTTGTAATATTACAAACCTAAAATATAAGGTAGAAGGAACTGTCAGTAACCATCAGTATTACCCAACTATGAACACTGTGACCAGCATGAGAGATTCCCCAAGAAGATATACTAATGCAATAGTGGTACACATGTTTTTGCTGTTAGGTCTCTTTCTCTCACTTTGCCTCATGCTTATAGATCAGAAGAAAACCCCAACTACTGCTCTAGTACCATGCAGGCCTGCCCGCTTCTATGCTCCATGATGGTTATGGACTCACCTTCTGCAATTGTAATTCCCCATGAAAGTCTTTCTTCCATAAGTTGCTTTGGTCATGGTATATTGTCACAGTAACAGAAAAGTCTCTAAAACCATTTTGATAAAGACATCCCATTTGGGGCTGAGTGCTCCACATCCTCTCATTTCTGCATATTGTCCAGTCATGAATTTCTGTGATAATTACCATCTGCTGCAAGAAGATAATTTTCTGATCAGTGTTGAGTGATCCTCTAATGTGTGGGTATAGAAATATGCCATTACGGGTCATTTTATTTCTGTTTTCCTTTAGCAGAATAATAGTAGTAGCTTTCTCTCTAAGTGAATGTCATATTTTGTCTCATGTTCTTAGGTCACTTTAGTAGTGACATCTATGTGTTCAATATCATGGAGTGGGCATTAAATCCAAAAGAAAAGCAAAAACAAAAACAAAGAAAGCATTGTTGCTCCTATAACATCTGTGCTACTGTCACACCAGTGCATCTTGTATTTGTTTTCAACACTTGAATGTTTCTGGTTTTACTTTTCTTATCTTCTTATAAAAAGAGGTTAAGATGTGGATATTATAACTCACTTTTTTCTTTGAAGGTACTATTCAGTTAATGGATATATTATACAAATTACAACCAGAGCTGTAAGCATATCTTCTATACCTAGAAAGCTAGCTTTTCTAAAATTGTAAAGATAACTTAGAGTTGCCATGTTTTCACCTTATGAATAGATCACAGTAAGGAGGCCTAACATGCTATCATGTTGATTTTGAAATATCTATCTCTCTTTAATTGAATATCATAGATAACTCTCTTAAACTATTTCAAGTTTGCCTATATTTTTTTGCTTCATCCACACTTTTTTCTTGTTTATTTTGCTAAATGTCACTGAAGTAAAGATTTTGAGGATGATAAACTGTAAAAACACGTATTGGATTTGTGTTCTTTAATTTTTTGTTTTTGTTTTCTATCCACCCTAACTTTTAACAACTTAATATCCTCAAAGTATCATTTAATTATTGAGGTATTCAGAATAGATTCTTGGTCTTTTCATCATTTCTCTGTCATTAATGTTCCTAGAAATTTTATCAGTGCCAATGAATTACTGTCATTTCTCTGTGGATCACTCAATTTCTGACCATTTCCTTTGGACACTTTTTGAATATCTATTTTCCTTTGATTGGCTCTCATAAATAACTGTCAAACTATATTGTTTGCTATATTTTTTTTTGCTTTATTCTACTTTTATTCATGTTTTGTTTTGCTAAATATCATTGAAGTAAGAAAAATGTAAGGATAATCTTTTAAATTACTAGTAATCTTGGTAACTATATTAGTTGCTGTGGGATGATGCTTTTGTATACTGGTTTAATAAAACACTAATTGGCCAGTACCCAGGCAGGAAGTATAGGCAGGATAAGCAGACAAGGAAAATTCTGGGAAGAGGAAGAATGGCCAGCCCGCCATCCAGGGAGCAGCATGTAGTGGCACACAGGTAAAGCCATTAAAAACGTGATGACATATAGATTAACAAAAATGGGCTGAATTTAAGTGTAAGAGCTAGTCAGTAGTAAGCCTGAGCTAATGGCTGAGCAGTTTTAATTAATATAAGCCTCTTTGTGTTTACTTGAATCTGAGCAGCTGTGGACTGAGCAGGACACAGGAAAACTTTCAGCTACAATTAGTAATCCCATGTTTTGTTTCTAGCGATAACTCACCTCTAATCTCATATTAGCAAATCCTATTTATTATGTTACTTAAATATATTTCTCTGGGATACTGCCTATGGTTATCTGAATTGTGACAGCCACTTCTAAACAATTTGCTTCAGTTTCTTCTCTGTGGGATAGGAGAGGATTTTTAATCATTGAAAATAATTTTTCCTACAGTATATTCTAATTACAGTTTCCCCACCCCCATGTCCTCCCTGATACCTCTCAACTTCTCCACTCACCCAAATCCACAGTTTCTTTCTCTCCCTCATTATAATACAAATAGGCATAAAACAATAAAATGAAAAAAAAACGGATTAGGACAAAGCAAACAAACAGAAAAAAGAGCCAAGGAAAAAACACAAAAAACACATACAGGCACTGAGACACACGCATTGGCACACACAGAAACCCCATTGAAATAAAATCAGAAACCGTAATATATAAGCCAAAGATCTCTACAATTTAACAAACAAACAAAAAACCTAGACATAGAACTGTGAAACAAACAATCTCCATAATACCATTGAGTTCATTTTATATTGGCTCTCTACTGCTGGGCATGGGGCCTGTCCTTAAGTGTGGTTTTAGTACCTAATGAGACTCTACTAGAGAAAGCTACATTTTTCCTTTATGAGTGCTTAACAATTAAAGATAATTTCTAGGTTAGTGGTGGGACTTGTGTCCACTTCAACTCTCAGTACTGATACCCTATCTGGTTTAGACCTGTGCTGGCCCTATGCGTGCTGCCACACTCTAGGTGAGTTCAATGTGTATCAGTCCTATTGGGTCTAGAAGGCCTTATTTTCTTGGTGTCTTCTGTCCCCACTGGTCCTTTTGTTCTTCCCACCTTCTCTTCAATAGGCTTACCTGATACTGGATAGGAGAGATTTGTTCCCGTCTGTATTTGTTCCAATCTACTGCATGAGGTGGCTTCTCTGATACTAGCTCACCAGACATTAATCTATGGATACAGCAAAATGTCATTAGGAGTCATTTTATTGCTATGTTCTTTTAGCAGAATGGTAGTATTTGGTTTTTCCCCTAGGTCTATGGTGTATGTAGTCTTAGGTTCTTGGCCACTCAGGAGCTATGAGTGATGGGTTCCATCTAATGCATTAAGCCTCAATTCCACTCAGAGAGTGGTTAATTACTTCTTCAGTGTCACTACTGCACATGTTTGTCTTGCAGGCAGGCCACCATTGTAGACTGCAAGTTTTGCAACTGGGTTGGTGTTTACCTTTTTTTCTCTTGTAGTGTGCATAGTACCTCCCAGTACCATGAACACTGCTCAGTAGGGGTAAAGGATCTAGGTAGGCACCAGATTGACCTCTTTGTGTTCAATGGGTTATATAGGCATTATCTTAAGCAATAGGGTCTTGGGAACAGTTTATGGAGGGCAAATGATAGCCTTGGCAATAGCCTGGGTTGTTTGGGAGTTTCCATTTGGCCTTTTAGCCCAATACTCAATTGGATCTAACCTATTCCCAGTACTGGAGGTTTCATTTGGTTTTGGGATTTGTCTAGTTTGGGATTTTTGTCTCCCCACTATTAAGTGATGCCAATTTAGATTTCTTTCAAGTAAGTATTTATTTTAAGAAGCTTCTACTGTAATAGGTTCCCATACAACCCATCACATGGTTGTTAGTTTTAACTGTCCCTCTGTTTTCCCTCCCTTCTCTCCCCTTTCTTTCTCTCTCCCAGACTGATCTTCTCATTTCAGCCTCCACAAGAGGATTTTTAGAAATGTATATCAGTATTATTGAAGTCTAAGGTGGTTCATAAACAACTGGATTAAATTTTAGCTTGTCTAGAATGCTTTATACCACTATCCATGACTGAATCCTGATAAATCACTAATTATACTCACTCCCCTTCTCTTCTCTTATCACCCGGTTATTTTTATGGTTGGTAGAATGTACAAAAGCACTTTTATTCAGTATAAATGTACATGCTGAATTTATGTTCATAATACATATGGCCACAATATCTTTCACTTGCTTTCCCCATTTTCATTATTGTCATTCTTTTATGATTTTGCACAAAAGAACTGTCTAAAGTAGCCTTTCTCACACACAATTCCTAATGTTTATTTGGTGTGTGTGTGTGTGTGTGTGTGTGTGTGTGTGTGTGTATTAGTTGCTATTCAATATGGAATTTTCTTTACCTGTTTCATCAATCACAGTATGTATTCCATAAGGGAAAGGATTGTTTTGCCTGTGCTGTCATTTCCTCTCAAGTATTCTTTTTTTTTTTCCTTTTTAAGTATTCTTTATGGAGTGTGGTATACTACACATTTTCAGTATTATATTTGGGGACTGAATAATTTCCCTTCAGAAACATTTTAAGCAATTAACTGTCAATACAGCTGACATAAATGAGGCCTGTCAGGGAAATTTAATTTACCTGTTTTATATTAATTTTAAAATTCAATTAAAATATTATTGTGTTATCTCTCTTCTCGCTCCTCTTTCCTCCATCTTCTTTTCCTGCCCTTCTTTCCTCCTCTCTCTCAAATCCATAGTTTATTTTTCTTTAGTTACTCTGAACACACACACACACACACACACACACACACACACACACATCCACAAATCAACAGCATTGTTCTTTTACCAGATTTAACATTCTTCACTAACATTCTTTACTGGATGCTTGTTTATTCATCTCATTGTTTATTGTGTTTCAGAATTTTGACAGTTGTGTGTATACATCATTTGTTTTTATATTATCTACTTTTAAACTATCATATGGATGATACTTAAAAAAATTTCTACAACTTCCATATGCTTTATTAAATTCTCAGAGAAAACCCATTTTTATATAGTTGAGAAACATACTTAGTAGGTATTATTGGAATTACACATTAGAAAGAAATTTTCTGAGCATTAAGTCAAAATGCCACCCCTCTTATGTATACTGACATTTATACTGACGTCCCTAGACTAAGCCTAATCCTGATTCAGTGAGTAAACAAGCTATTGACTTTTAGAGAAACGGTACATTAACTGATCTGTAAATTTTCTACTGTCTATAAAGGTCCTGGCAGGCTTGTATTCTTAAAGGAGGTAAAAGTTTTTGAATATTAGGAGAAAGCAATTTTTGTTGTTAATTAATTCAAACTTAAATATCACAAAACAGAAAGCAAGACTTATGTTGGCAGTCACTTTTAACATGAAGCTCATGCCACATACACATACAGCTGTCTTCATGATTTTCAAAGATATTCTCAGGCTTCCGATTTATCTATGGAGGTACATTTTCTTTTTGCAATGAAACTTATGACATGTTTACATCAGAGGAGTTTTCTCAGATAAGGATTAGGTGAGGAAAACAAACTTGTTATCTCCTCTACTCCAGCATGACCTAACATATTGTTGACTACATATATATTTTTCTTCCCAAGAGTGGTTTACTTTGGCTGAAATAATTGTCCACAGTCATGTTCCTTTTTCTGAAATCAAACAATCTGACGGCATTTTCTTCATTATGTACTATTTTTAATGGAGAAATTTGGGGACTTGTTTTTTTTTTAAATAATCAACTGGTATTTTATTTGACTGAAGAATACTTTCACTTGGACCACATTTGATCATTCATGGTCTTAATGGAGGACCTGAGTCACATCATATTTATTTCCACACCATGCAATTATGTTAGATATCATATTTCTAAAACAAATCCAAATTTACCTACATAAATCAATGACCATTTGATATATTGAGGCATGTAAGGCCAAAGCTCTGGGCCACACCTTAAGCAAACAATGAGCTGTGACATCCACAGAGAGCACTCTGGCCAGAGGAAACCTGACTCATAAAACTCCAAACCAAAAAATGATGATGTGCAACCCAGAGCCAACCAAGAAACACCATGGCAGCTAGAAGCAAAAGCTCGCCGAAAAGCCCCATATATATATATATATATGAGAGCAGGATCCAAGCCACAGTGCCAGCAACAATATATTCCCTCCTTTACCTGGGCCGTTCCTTCTCAGGAACTTCTGTGAGGTCACTATCAAATTATAAGGTGATGACTATCTCAAAGAGCTAAAAAATGGATAGGCAACTCAAACAGAAAGAAATTAGAAGGGTCTTTGAGCCTTTGCATTGTAGGTCTGTCCTTATCACTGCTTTCCTCCAGAATATGAGGGGCTGTGGTGAGACACAGGGAGAAGGGGAGACACCACATGACCTGTTTAAGGGCTATTTGTAGCATCAGAAGACTTAACTTATTTGGGGTAGTTAGTAACAGTGAGTGACTAAGTCTAGCTGATGACCAGCACAGGCTATAGTTATCAGGAACTGGGGAACACTGGAAAGTATCTTAGAAACAACACATAGTGATTTTATGTTGTCTAACTATTGGGAAATATTAACTCTATCATTGAAGTACTGCTTCTTTCTCTTTTAGATTTTGATTGGCTCTCCCTGCATTGCCCAGGCTATTCTCGAGCTTTGGAGCCCAAGTGATCTCATTTCCTCCCACTTGCATGTGCAAAATTCTAAAATTACAGTGCAATCCACCCCAATTTCCTTCTCAAATATTATATTTGCTTCGTTCCCTTCACTCTTCCTACAATTAGAATTACAGTTGTTTTATGTATTTTCTTCATGTATCATTTACCCCTTCCTCTCGTTCTTTCTTCCTATCCTTGTTTTCAATTTGTATTACAATTTATAGTGTCTGCATTTCTATATTCTAATTTAGAAATCCACTACTTGCTTTGTATAAATAGATGAGATACTAGACCTACCAATTGAACTACAACTTTAATGATGGTGATTTTAAATATATAACTCATATTTAGCTCTTTTTATCTATTCTTGTTCACTGTGAATCTGTTTATGATTTTCCCGTTGCGATGAAAGTATTAGAATTCAAACTTTTATATGTGCAATTTACCTCTATGTACACATTTCTTCATTTTTAATATTTTGATTCAGTTTCACTACAGAACAGGTAGTATTTTCCATGATGGTGACTGCCTGTACAAAAATAATGCTGCATCTGTATAATTCTGTTGTCCCTGAGAAATTAACATGGACTTGATTTCTTACAAGGAGACAGATAATGAGTATACCATGACTTAGTCCTTAGTGTCCAATGCCCAGTTCGGCTCTTCTTCTCAGAACAAAGCATTTCAGAGTTTCACCTTAAAGTATAAAATATTAATCAATGCTCTCCTATTTGCAAGTTTTTCCCACTCCAAGATTATTTCCTTGCTATGATTATGCTACTTAAATATCCATTTACACTTTAGAAGCTGTTTCCTTCAATTTTTCAAATATTTTTACGCATGCAGATTTCATGTCTATGAACAACTACATTAACTACATTTCCTTCCTAAAATTTGTAACATCTTTGTTACACTTCATTGCCAACATTTTTCTCCCCTATACAATGCGAATGCCACAAGCTCCAAATCTCTGCTGTGTGCTTCTTCTCTTTCCCAAGACATAAAAAACTATCAAATACTTAAAAAAGGAAGAAAGGAGAAAGTTAGCACTCACATTCAGTGTGGTGTGCTCTAGAATTTCACATTTAATTTCCCGAAGCCAGCCAACCATTGCTTTTGTGTTTTAAGGGGATTTCATAGTTGTTACTATGTGATATTTCATGTACTAGTTATATTATTTTAATATAAAACAAAACTTGCAAAGTTCATCTTATTATATGTATACATATTTGGTAATGAGATTGTAATTTCATCAATACATAATCCACTGCCATTGAAGTTAATAATATGGGAACATAGTCACATTCATGGTTTTGTAAAATACTGGGAGCCAAAAAGGAGATACACTGGTTCAGTAGAGTATCATGATACCATCTGGGCAAACACAGGAATGTTTTATTAGTAGTAGAAAATTAGTTTCTTTGGCCACTGCCACTCGTCCTGACCCCAGGCTATAAAACAGCTAGTTAAATTCTATTTTGTTTAGTCTGTGTATTTTTTAAAGGAAGATTTACGTGAAACTATGAAAACTCAGAGCAGAAATACTTTTCCAATGGCTTGAAGGATGATTTCTATTGAATGCTAAAAGTTAAAGTGATATATATATATATATATATATATATATATATATATATATATATATATATATATCAGTGTGTGTGTGTGTATGTGTGTGTGTGTGTGTGTGTGTATAATTACCTGAACAATACAATTCTATTTTATTCTAATAACTTTAAGTAAAGAAAAAAATGCATCCTTTCATATTTACTATATAAGTAAGAATACAATAAGGCTTAAGAAAATAAAAGCAAAACACAAGAAAATAGAAATGGATTTTAAGAAAGCTACATTTAACTGGATAGCATTACAAAAAAGTAGTGTTTTTCAAAATAATTACAATGCCAGTTTTGTAAAATTGACTATGGAATATTTTTATTTGGGGTCACTTAATTGAGGCTTTTGCACTTTCTCTTCAGATTTTACAAGATCCACATTATCACTTCCTGAATGACAGCTAGTTTGGAATTCCTATGAGAAAGATAGACTTACCCATCATCCACCTCACCTACTACCTGTGCTTATTTCTCATTTCCCCTGGACATTTGGTTTATGATGTCTCAAATTATTAAAGAACTCTTCCTGATGTCCTTGAATCTTTTCTTTGCAGTTTTAAAGGTCTTCTCAGAGATATTTTACTATTTCTTATTTTACTTGTTTCTCCCTAAATTCCATGTTCCCATCAATGTTTTCCCATCTCTTTCCCAAACTGCTTTTTCTGCTCCTTACCATATTAAGCTATCCCACATATTTACATCATTTATTATTACCTCAAATGTTTCTGATTTTATTTATGATATGAGTCATTCAGTGGGTTGTAGATTTCACTATAAACTTAATTCAAGTACACCCAGTGCTTAGTATATATTCTGTAATTGATAGTTATTTCTGAACAAGTGAATTCCAATTATACACACACACACACACACACACACACACACACACACACACACACACGCGCACAAATATGCACACAGACATATAAGAAAGAGGATGATCTGGCAAAGACTGTAGAAAACACACAGGGCGTATTTTTAAAATTACATATACATACATACACACAAATAAAAACTTTTATGTATGTATACATGTATACATATGTTTTTGTATATATAAATACAAAATTGTGTATATATAAAATGTTGTTACACACACACACACACACACACACACACACACACACACAAAATATATGTTTGGCTCCCTGTATTAAGCACTTGTTGCTGTGTGTAATGATCTGAGTTCTTTCCTGGGACCCAGTGAAACGAGAGAACCAATTCATGCAAGCTCTCCTCTGATTTCCACATACAGACCACGGCATTCACACTGTATCTGCCTCTGTCTCTGTCTCCATCTCTTTCTTTATCTCTGTCTCTCACATACGCACACAGTACATGTAATAAAATTTTAAGAATATGTATTTGGGTATAAATGTATAGTTATCAAAATACCATAAATAGCATCAGCTTTCAAGTTTTCATTTTTGTATTGATTTTGCTTAAATTTTCTTTGAGACACTAGGATATCTTAATGTCGTTTATGAAAATATTCAAAGTTTTAGGACTGGAAACAAAATATGTGGCCCCAGTGAGCCAAGAAGGCTGATGTTTAGATTTGTGTTTCCTTCAGAGCGAGAGACTTAAGTTCAAGTCTTGTGTTCACATTGGTAACTTCTACAGATTGTACAAGCTGTTTTCTACACCTCAGTTTCTCATCCATAGAATCAAAATTATGAAACCCATATTGCACATGGTGTGATAGATGTCACAGCCTGAGGCAGAATAGCTGAGCTGTAAGATATGGACGGCCTCATTTCTAGTCTCAAATTCATGAGTGGCAGGCTGCTAATGACCCCTTAGATCTTAAAGCTCACTTGTTTTTATCTTCAAAAGTAAAGCAGTTCTAAACGTCCACTTTTTCGTTGGCAGAGAACAGCTAGTGGTTACTCTAAACATATGGAATCTCTAAGCTCTGGAAAAGAATCATTGATACTTTTCTTTCCACTTATTTTCCAAAGCAAGCACAGAGTAGCAAGACATTTACTGTCCTCAGGCTTAACATTTTTCATCTTATTCCCAGAGACCAGCCTCCTGGACAACACAAGACCAAATTCTGCTGTTACTAATGATCGCTGTCAAACATTCAGCCTGCTGATGACTGTCTTTTCCTTGTCATGTGGATGGCCACATGAGAAGATGAGTGGAGCAAGACCAGTCCTTAATTGGCACTATCCTGCCTTAGGGCATGTGGAGGCAGCAAAGATGCTGTCTCTGAATTTTCACTGCCTGTGTTCTTAGGGCAGATGACATAGTTAATTGTACCAGGTTTTAAATTTAGTAAATGAGTAAATAAACAAATAGCACTTAAACTATAACTTTAATACTTAAGGTGCTCTGCTGGATTACTCATTTGAAGATCTCCTAACACAGGCAACACCATGTTCCTGGTTATATCTGGTCACTCATACTTCCCACACAACTTCGATTTTTTTGCCTTTGCACTTTGATTTAATTACTCTGTTTGTATTGCAGAATGATTTTATTACTCTGTTTGTATTGCAGATTTCAAGATTCTTCTGTCAGGTTAGCAAAATCACTACAGCAGATTGAGACCACAGAGTATTATATCTTATGATCCAAGAAAAATAGAGTACGTCTCTTGCTATCTCCTTAAATATTGTTGTATACTCTTTTCAATGGACTTAAATCGTTTGTTTATTGGCCAGGGAGATGTGTTTCAGGCAGTCAATCCCACTTAAACTAGGGAGCAAAAATGGGTGTGTGCTGTGCACATCAATGGGATTTCAAAGAAAGATTTATGTGGAGGGAGAATTGGAACAGAGGAAGTAGTCAACATGTATCCTCCATCTCTTTAGGTTGCGTGTTCTCATATGGAGGATTTCTGTCTGACGAGTACCACATGCATATTTATAATTGAATTCACTTATGATAATTAGTTCATTTACTTTCTGCAGCAAAGAAAAATCCACTCCATGAGGAAAAGTAGGAGAAAATGATTAGTGGGAATTGAAAATAGACTTGTAGAAAGATCTGTGAATTTTTTAAAAAGAATCTTGGAGAAGCAAGAAAAAGCTCATGGTTGACTTTTAAAATTATAGAATACAAAAAAGTAAACAGATTTTTAAATGTGGATTGGTGGGGATGTCAGGTAATAAGACTACAGTAAGGCCACACATTTTTTTATCAGCTTCAGAAATCTAAGCAGTCTTAGGTTTGGAGTTGGAAGGATATAAAGGCTTGTTAAGCTTAATATTGTGTATGATAATGTTTACCAGATATAAAAGTTAAAGTAAAAAACTATTAGATAATCTAAGAGAGCTAAAGATACTTTTACTATTCCATCAACATCCCATTTTTCCATAATTACCATGCTCTAGTGAGCAAGGTTAAGCAGTCTACTGGATCTTTAATAAAGATACAGCTTCTTCAAATAACATAGTTTCATATCACCAAAAGTAGGTTACCTCTCAGTGATCCACCTAATGATCAAGTATAACACAGGTAATTCCCATAAAGAAGTTGTTATTCCATTAACATACTTGGTATTGGCACCGTTCATCTAGAAAGCCCAATTATGGGATAAATCAAGTTGTTAGAAATTATTGTTTTGTGGTTTTAGCTATAAGACCTTCTAGCTGGTAGTTCACTATTGGTTGAAATATTAAGGCAACTCCACATAGTTAAAAGGGAGGTTTATTTTGTGGGGTAACTTACAAGTGAAGGGATAGGTTACAGGGTCTGGAAAAAGTAAAGCACAGTCCAGCAGTGTTCTCTGGACAACTCTGCTCGATCTACCTCCAGCATCCAGGATCCAGGAACCAAGAGATCCAGCACATTCGGATCTCGGGTCTTCAGGGCTCCTCTCTCGGCTCCGCTTTCTAGGCATGACAGTTACTGAAGCCTCAGTGGGGGTAGTACTTCCAGGTCAAAGCTGGAACAGCTACCCACTACAGTTCACATTTTCTTATTTGTTATTATTTAGGCTATGAGAGATTATCACCTTGAGGCCATGAAAATTTTGCAGTGTTGAAATGTTACAGAATTGGTTTTGGAAAATAAGGACAGTGATGGAAATCACTTCTATCACACAAGGATGAGCTATAAATATTTATATTCACATGTGCATATGTTTGGACTAATATATATATATATATAATATATTGATATACCTAAATTACTTCTATATACAAAATGGTATTACTTTCATTTAAAAGCATATTAATGTCAATAATACCAATTTTAGTAATGTGAAGCATCATATTTTGATTTACATATATTTGCCGGCATAGAGATGACTCAGAATCAACTACTGATTTGACCCTTAACATTTGAGACTCTTGTTACAACTTTTTGATTTTTGTATGTTTCCCTATTTTAACTGATTGGTAGATGTTTTTGACTTTCTGGTAGGTAATGTGAACTCTTTACAAATTCAAAGTTGTCTTGTTTTCTAATATTTTTAAAATATTTATTCTATAGCATAGGTTTGACTTTTTAAACTAACCCTGATTTTAAAAAAATGTAGTCTGTATGTGGTACATGCATGTGTTTAGATATGTATAAAGGTGTGGAAGCCAGGACATAAAATATGCTCCTCTGTCACTCTCCACATTATTCCATTAAAATTATTTCTCATTAAACAGGAACTTGCCACATTTTCCTTGCTAAGCTTTCCCAACAAGCCCAAGTAGTCAGCAAATAGTTATGAAAATACTATCCCATTATTGGCCTGATTGTTTAGGAGACATCTCCTGCCTTCATTCCTCTGACACCACTACTGAAGTAATAGTGTTATAGATACACAGTACACAGCCTAATTTTGTTTGTTTACACTAGGTCTGAGTATCTGCCTCATGATAGTATAGCAAATCCTCTTTCTCATTGAGACACAAATCCAGTTCCCCTGTTTTCATTTAAATATGACTTTCACATTTGCTTAAGATGATCAGTGATATGATGAATCTTGCCTTTATAAACACATTCATATTAAAATACATTAATTCAAATCAGAAATACAATACATAGCATTAAATTCCTCTAGCTACATTTACTGGTGTTGGGTATGGAGTTTAAGACATTTGACCACTCTCCCTCCCATCCCAATTTACCACTAACAATCAATTCAAGAACCTCAATAAGGCTTTGGAGAATATCGTCTTTGACGCTGATGAATATTCTCTTAAAAGGTTTCCTATTTAAGGCTTGGAGGTTGGTCAGAAGTGGTGCAGAGGTGGAGCAAAGATTAAATTTTATCCATATTAAGTCACTGACTTGACAGCATCTTATAGAGAGATTCTACTTTTACTTATATTTATATTTTGATCCTTAAACTTAGGGAGTAGTAGTTTGGCTACAATATGAAAATTGGGAAAAGAAGGAAATATATTCAACACTACTCACTGGAAAGAGAAGCGTTTTTGATCAAGGCTGAGAATAACACCAAGCTATGAGTATAAAGAGAAATATTTAGAAGACAGTTGGACAGCATATCCATTTAGCAAAATGCCAGTACACTCCTCAGCTTTGTTCTTTAGGGTGGTCTGCACTAACAGTCATAATTTTGTTTCCATGGAAGAAACTTGAAATCCATTCATTAAACTGTTGATTACCCACATAAGGGTTAAGTTACATGGCAGCGATTAGGACATATTGTCTGGTCAATGGTCAGTATAGTAAAATGCAGGATCCACAACTCAGACTGATAATGACTTTTTTCCAAAGTCAATCTGCATAGCACCTCCCATCGCTTTTTAAACTAGTCAGCAATAAAATCAATGGTAACCCACAAGGATAGGCTAGCTTTCAGCTCAGTTCCAGATTAATTTCTCCATTACCTAGATCTAAAGGTGTGCTGTCTTCAGCAATAGTATCTTGTCATTTCCTTCTGGTAGCCAACCAACAGTTATGGGACTATTGGCCTGATTGTTTAGGAGACATTTAATACCTCATTGACCAAACACTCATTGAGAGATATTATATGCCTGGCACTATAATTTACATTTCATAACCCGTATCTTCTTAGAACTGTATTATCTCTCCACACAGCCTCAACCTTTATTTTTCTTTTCATTTTAATTTCATTTGCACTTAGCTTATAAAGTATTAGGTTTTCATACAAGTTTTTCAAACATCCTAACTTTTGGTTAAGCCTCCCCCATCCTCTATTCTCTCATTTCCCCATCTCCATGCCCACTTAAACCTTTTCATCCGCATTATTCCCTCCCTCACCTTTCATATCACTTGTGTTTTAATATCCTTCTTCAATGTCTTGCTCCTACACACATAATGTGTGAAAGTGATTAAATAAATGACTGCTGAATTCTATGTCCTAAATATGACATTATGTCACCCTTTCAAGGTTCAGAAAACAAATCAGAGAGGATGCATTAAATATGGAAGAGGCAGAGGATGGGGGGAAGTACAGTGAAATACTAGTTTTGGACATATCATGGCTATTTAACTCACAAATTCACAATTATTAGAGTATACGTGCAATATCTTCATGATGTTAGGCTTGTCAGCCATCCATTCTAGGTAGGGTAGGGGATCATAGGGTCCCATCTGTAATTGAGGAACTATAGACAGTTAATGATTATGGAGGAGGGAGCATCATAGAACTTCACCATTGGGACATTGCCCCCCTCAAGCAGATAATTCCCATATGGGCATGCAAATAACACTGATTCAATGGAGTGATACACGCAGACACACACACACACACACACACACACACACACACACACACACACACACACACGAGACTGTGAAGCAATACATTTAAAGTAAAACACACACCCATCATGAAAGTTTTAGTGGGACTTGTTATGAAGCAGAAGGGATATATGAAGAACAATGGGGATGATTATGATTAAAGTACAGACGCACTCAGATAACATGACATGAAGGTTTTAGGGGACTTGTTAGGAAGTAAAAGGGAGATATGAAGGTGATTAAGATCAAAGTACACACACACACACACACACACACACACACACACACACACACACACACACGCACACACTTGAGACTGTGAAGCAATACATTTCAAATAAATCCTTGATGTCAAAGAAAAAATTTTTGAGAACTATCATGTTGAATAGGTTGAGTTGTGAAATGTAATCTCACAATGGAAATAAAGGAAGATAACAAATTTCCCCTGACTGCCTGACAGTAATTCATCACTCTGCATTGTCCCTGTCAATGAGTCTTTCATCATTGAAAAAAAATTTTTGAGCACCATATCTGTACCAGATTCAGTTTTAGACTCGAGAGATCAATTACATACATTATGAAAGTAAATCAAGAACATGTCTTTAGAGAGCTTAAGTTCTAGGTAGCAGAGGTAGAAATGAACCAGTAAATATATAAATACATAATATTCAGAACAAAGTTAGAATGAGAGTTGGATTAACTCCCCAATTATTAAATATGAGATATGATCTTAGTTTTTATAAATATAAAGAACAGAAGGGGTGAACAGGACTTCCTTTCCATTTTCTGAAGTAAATGAGTCTACTGAATAAAATTTACATTGGAAAGATTAGTAAAAAGGTATAAATTTATGTGCACATGGTCATTACTCTATTGAAGACACAATAGCAAACAAAACAAAGGTTACAAGCTTATATACCCTCTTCATTGGAGAGGGAATTTGGAACACATGTAATATAATAGAAGTAAAAGATATCTTTAGGGGACAAGAACGAGATAGAAGAACAGATAATATCCCAGGATACATTTTTTTGTCTTTGTGCTGTCTGGTCTGCTATTAATTCCTGCTACTCTACTCCCGAGGTTAATGGCACTGTAGAGAAAGAATAAAGAGAATCACACTCCTTCTGAAGAAACTGTTTTTAGTCAAATAAGAAAACTCCAAGATATTCAATGTTAGCCCTTAGCTTGGCTTAAGGAGAGAAAAAAAATAATCGATCAAAAGACAGTGAGCAGTGGACAAGCTAGCCAGAGGGCTTTGCTTCTTTTCAGGATTTCAGGGGACATCTATTGGGGTATCTCAAAGTCCCCAAAGATAAAAGTGTCCTGTTGCAGAGGGCTGACAATAATAAATAGATAAGCAAGAAAGATTAAAAACAAAACAGAAAATAGCTTTGCAGAAGAGCAGGAACTGAGTGTTGAAATTTATGACATCCTGCCCACTTGCATTCTTCCCTAGGTTATGATGATTGAGAGGAAGACAGGAGAATAGACCAGCCAGCATTTATCCACAGAACTGGGAACAAAGTTGGAATATAGATTAGCTGTTAGACCCATCTTGACTTCTTATTGCTGAATTTTGAATTCAGGTATAGTTTTACAAGGTCAGAGGAATTGTAAATGAAAGATCTGAGTATTCTTTAAGAAGAGTGCAATCCAGTGAAGAAACAAGATGAAAGTCACTTACATAATTTAAAAAACCTATTCATACCTCATTGAAATGGACTTTAGCTTAAATAATGTGATTATTTACCTTAATATTTTTCACAAATTGTATAATTTCAACATATAATTACTGTAAAAAGTTTTGGAATAGTTTAATAGATCTATATATAAGTTCATATTTATGTGCATGTGTGGGTCTTTGAGTGTATATCAAATGTAGGGTTAGGAGAGGGTGTCAGATCCAATGGAGTACAAGGGACAGGAGCCACCAGATGTGGCTGGCTCTTGGGAGCCTATTCCTCCTACTGTATTGCCTCGTCTAGCCTTGGTACAAGGGGAGGTGCTTAGTTTTACCACAACTTGATATGCCACACTTTATTGATACCCATGGCAGGCCTGTTCCTTTCTGAACAGAAACAAGTGAGGAATGGATTGAGGGAGATTAGGCAAAGGGGAGATTGGGGAAGGGAATGAGAAGAGAGGAGGTAAGGGAAACTGGTCCATATGCAAAATAAATAAATTGGATATTAATAAAAAATCCATCTGTTAGGATTTCAATACAGGCGATGCAATGTCTGTGATAATTTTTAATATTGCAGGTTTCATTTGGAATCTTCCCTATTTTTTATATTAAATATCTGATTAAATTTATGAGCAGACAATGAGGTTTTGTTTGCCACTAACCAAGAAGGACTTTTAAAAGGGCAATTCTTGTAGAAAGGTGCCTTTAACTTTCCTTTTATTTTTCTATGATTTCAGAAAAAAATGTTGAAATTGACCAATCTCAGAAGCCTTTCTGTCTGCTGTTTTAAAAAAAATTGATGTTGTGTTTTATGACACGGAGGTGAGCATTCCACCGAGTATGCCCGTTATTTCTTTTTGAAGCAAACCTTAAGCTGAACAGCATAATTACTAGGTATGGATTAACTGAACATGCTCGGGAATATGTCCCCATGCCTGATTTTGGTTTTCCTTCATCAAGAGATGTACCTGTTGCCTTCAATAGTGGTAGTAGACATTTTTAATATAGACAAAATGGAGCTATAGCTGAAGTAAGGCAATACCAGTTTGTGAATTTCTAAGCATCTGCTTGCTAATTGCTGTAAAAGTGTAAAGAATAAAGCTGCAAGAGTTGCCCTTCTCACTACTCACCTCTTTCTTACATTTTATTTCTGTTTCAATAGGAATGTGAAGGTCAGGATGAAATGTTCCAAGCCTTTCTGAAATTGCAAAGTACCATGAAACAAACGAGAAACTGTTTTTCTCCTCGCTCTTGGGTTTCATTGTGTTACAGAATCATTATAAGCTGCCAACTTGCTGAGTTGAATGTATTTTTAAGTCCAAAAGGCAAAAGGTGAGTACTCATGAGTGACCTGCTTGTCCAAAACACTGAACAGTTTTTTTTCTAAATAGTGACAGTTTTATGATATTTTGTGTCCTTACAGTCGACTCAGGAGTTTTCTTGCTGTGACTCTCCAGAGCCTTGGTCACAGACGGTGCTTGAATGCAAAGTCATTAAAGATAATTCGATTTACTTTGGTCACCCCAGAATCCAGAGCTAATTTGTAAAGCAAGATTATAGGTGCACACAGAGTCGTAGTACTGTAAACAGAATCACTAAATGTCTGTTTTTCATATTGTTTCAATAATGGCTTAGTTATTTCCACACATATGAAAATTATTTTTTTTAAAAAATGTTTCTCTAATGCCAGGTATACTCTCAAGGTATTCAAATTGAAAGGCTTGACATGATAAAATAAAATAAGTTGTATAATAATTTTGCAAACATAATTTATTGTTAATTTTAATTTTGAACACTTTGTAAAAGAATATTTGTAACAATATGAAGACTTAACAGTGCTATATCCTATCTTTGGTTAAGTTCAGTTAAATTGTGAAGACTTCATCATCATCTACATAACAGTTTTCATTTACACAAGTTGAGGAAAATGGTATGTTTGCCCAGGAAATAAACTAAAAATCTAGTCATTCAATTGAGAAAGCAATATGCTATTAGCTTTACTTTTTAACTTCTAGTGACATTGTAAGGGAATATTCAATTTCTTCAACTACAATTATCTAACTTCTATTTACATTATTTTGTTACAGTTTAATCAAGACACTGAGTTCATGAAAAAAAGTGATCTGTCAAATTATTTGCTATTTTATTATAAAATACATGATATTAAAGATTTTTCATCTAAGTCCAATTATACTTTACAGTTTTTCATTTGAAATTTAGGGATTAAGGAGCTAAAATTTGAACTGGATTACTGATGGTTATGGTTTAAATTAAAATATTTCTTTAAACGTAATTTTATTTTTCATTGCAGCTGTAGATGAACAAAACTATATTCTTCTAAACTATTTAACTGTATTTCTCTTCCTAATGATTGTAATTAATTTCTCTTTTAATGCATTTACTTGTTTGGTGTTAGAATCTATAGCATTTATGATGCTAATATTTGTTACTATAAAATTTTTATCCCCCTAAAAGCTGTGTGCAAAATTTTAAAAGTAGTTCCAATTTTTTATTAGTTAGTCCTGTACTATTTTATAACATAAGTAGAATACCACACTATTTGTAACATTAAAAAATAAAACAGCACCATGAAGATTCAAGTTTAGAAACATCTAAAGATCTAGGCAATGTGTAGGATTTTTCGCTACAGACCACCAAGCTTTATTAGAGCACCATTGCCCCCAAGATCTAATTTCAAAATGAGTTTTATGCATCTGCAAAGGACTTTTGAGTATCATTTCTGTTAGTCATATGCTGTATTAGCCAATTTTTGTCTGTAATACCAATCATTATCATGGCCTGGGTAAGGTAATTATTGTGTCCTTCAGATCCATCCAAGTTATTATTTGTGCCTATTGTTGACAATTCTTTTCTTTCTGCTACTCCAATAATGTGAAAACATCATCATATTGTATTTGGCTACAGGTCCATGAGACTGAACAATTTTTTTTTTGAGACTGAACTAATTTTTAATTTAGCTCTATATCCTCTCTTTCTCTGATTAATGTCTATTGGTGTGTGGTTGGATTCACATTCCTTTCTCTTTTTTATTTTCTGCCGATGGGTTCATCCACTAAAGTGACTTTCAATTCTATTTCTATCACCTGTTCAGTTATTGTATTTTTCAAATTTATGATTCTTTTCTACATTTTTAAATAATTAATTATTTCCCTATCTGTTTCAACCATATTTTTAACTTATTTAGTGAAGGATTGCTATGAGTACTTCATTAAATTTTTTATGTAGTTGTGACATTTAATCATTTTTATATTGTATCTTGACTATACTTTTTTTAGAAATCATAGTTGTCTTGGTTCTTGTGATGACTGATTTTTATTGTATTGTGTTTATTTGTGTATTGTGTTATAGATACTGAATTCCATAATATATTTACATAATTTCACACACACATTTTTATCTATATATACAAAACCTAGATTACTGATGATTAGGCTTTATTTATTTATTTATTTATTTATTTATTTATTTATTTATTTATTTATTGAGACAGGGTTTCTCTGTGTAGTTTTGGTGCCTGTCCTGAGTCTTGCTCTGTAGCCCAGGCTGGCCTTGAACTCACAGAGATCCACCTGGCTCTGCCTTCCGAGTGCTGGGACTAAAGGCGTGAGTCACTGCCACCTGGCTGATGATTAGGTTTTAAATGAAAACATTTCTTTAAACGTAAATTTTGTTTTTCATTGAAGTTGTTATTTTCAAATCTCTGCATATCAGCAGACAATTGCTTAGAATGTAGTATGAAAGGTTTAATGGGGATGAATATTCAGCTATCTGCTTAGCCTGGAGAAACAAGACACTGTTAACTGACAGCTTTCTTTGAACACCTGGTTCAAACTCCTGCTGTGTCACATTCACTTATTCCCAGTAAAAGCTAAAAAATGCCTTAAGAGCTTGTTCCTCTAAGGTGGCGGCTATCCCAGTTCTCCACTGTGGTACAGACATCAGTGAAAACGGAAATGAAGGTTCTCCTGTACAGCTCCATTGCTGCACAATAGGGGTGGATCTAAATTTTTCACTGAGCACCAGTGGCATGGAGAAAGTACTGGAACTGAGTTCATGCTGATTTCCCAGTGCACCTTCTTATTGTCACAGGGAGGACCTGGATGTTCGTTTGTTTGCTCTTTCTCACTGGTTATTGGGTTGAAAAATATTCTTGATGGCTCTTGCCTAATAGTCGCTCCCTAAGGCTGTGGCTTTTGTGGGTTGGGGCTCAGTTTCTCACTTGGCTCTGATTTCAGTGGCAAAAGCATGTAGAGGACTGACTGGCACATGTCCTAGGAGCATGTCCAGGCGTAAGTATTGTAAAGTCTGAAGCCGAACTCTCTGATGTACCTCTGATTCCCACGCTAGGAAAGTGCCCTTTGTAAACAAATTCAAGTACCACTTGCTAGTGTTGTGCAGGAAATTGGAAATCAGCTTTCTGATTGGGCACATTGATACTACTCTGGCCACAGAATTGAATACCTGTCTCTTTATGTCACATAGAGTACGAAAGAGATACTGCTATACTAAGGAAATTTTGACATTGCATCCCATGTTTTACCTTCCCAATCTCTGTTCTGTAATGTAGTAGGACATCTTGTGCGTGATTCTGTTATGTTCCTCTGTAAAAAATAGATTTTCACCTGTGAGTTTGCTAGTCAACTGACATCAAAAGAAAAGTCATCTTTGTGTGTCCAATCTTATTATAGGAACCCTTTTAAAGTAAAGAACTTTCCTAGTTGGGAAGGACAGCAGGCACTAGAAATAGTCACAGTAACACAAGCATATTAAATATCTGCAGCTTGACAGAGAGAGGGCAAGAGTTACACACTGCAAAACAGCCTCTAACTATGGAGTACATCCTCATTAGTATCCATAAGAAAATGGGAATTATTTGTATAAAGACACAGATATGAGTTCTGTCGACAGAAAGCTGTTTTCAAAATTCACAAAGAGCCAATGCCAGCAACACTTTGATTTCCACATTAGGACCTCCTTAAGTTAGGATTAAGTTTAATCTCTCAGACCACTGTCTTTCAGAGATGAGTTGATATTAAACTAGCATATAGTTTATTAAATTGGAGAATAAAAGTGGAGGTAGTGCTGCACTAACAATATATAAAATATGGGATAGCATTGAAATATAATTTCCCCTGTCCACCTCATACTGTTTTCTCCACTCATGGAAGGAAGCTTTTTGCAATAAGGGAAGAATGAAATCCAGCTGTACTATCCATCCTCAGCAACACTAACAGGTAGGAGAACTGCAATTCTACTTCCAAATTCTGAAAAGTAGGTAAGGGATTGATGCTCTTTTCAGTACTCAGACCTACTGATACATATGACAATGCAAATTTTAGTCTGCACATAACTTTATTTTATAACATTCCTTGGTTCTTTGACTACAGGGAACTTCCATATAATGGGGGGAAAGAGACACACATATGTGTGCATATGAATGTATTTCAGATTCTGTGGTTTCAGATTATGACTACTGCTGCATGTGCTCCACGTTATGTAAAAGGGATAAGAGAAGGCTGGAGCACTCAACTTCATGTTCTTCATCGAGTAGGTAGAGTGACACTCTGCTGGCAGCCAAATTAAGAGAACTGCCTATCTTCTTTACATGCTATGATGGTTCATTTTATGTGCCAATTTAAATGAGCCATCAACTTCAGGGGAAGTTGTTTAAATGTTATTTGGATCTGTCTGTGAGAATGTTTCTGCACAAGACTGACATCTGAACGAAAATAGATTGCCACTCTGTAAAATGGGACATTTGTGTTTTGTTTTGTCTAATAGAAATAGCAAAGTCTTAACCAGAGGTAGAACCATACTGATTGTAAAGTAAATTGCTTTGAGGTTTTACTCATGCTTTATCTCTTTTTAATGAGTTAAAATATAATAATGTGAGATTTATGTGGGAAAATAATTTCTCAGTAGTGCTAATAAATCATGGTCATGAACCAATGTCAACAATGGAATGTATTAGAGGGGAAGTTTTAAATGGATAGGAGACTTTGTGGTTTTAAGACCAGTTTTATTTTTGTTGTTTTTTAGTGGTATATTATTATGTTTCTTGAGTAGTGTCCCTGACTCACTGCTAAAGCCACCTCCAGTATAAGATCTTCTAATATAATAATAGCAAGGTAGTTAACTCGCTTTATAAACCTTAGACTCAGTTCCTTCAATCATCCAAATAATTTATATTAGCATAATAAATGGTTTCTAATTTATTCTAAATTTTATTGACTTTTAAAAAAATAATATCACTTATTTGTTAAAATTGAATGGTGTGACAACAGAATATGAATGAATAAACTCATAAATTAAAGTGATATGTGAAAATGGATCTTATATTCTATTTAGAGACAGCATGCTTTTAAAATTATTCACTGAATCTTTGCATTATTATATAGTTAACTATTTGAAATGTGTTATTGAGTCAGTTTTGCAGTTGACATTGTTATTGCAAAGACACAGTAATGGAGCTGAGGAGTAAATGCAAAGCAGTAATATAAAGCTCAAGTAGTTTTCCTGCATTCCTATTGTTGGCAGTGAGGGTGATAGCAAAAGTATTAATGACACAGAGGTCAGGAAAAGAAGATAAAACCTCCAGTTGACAGTTTCTTTAAGAAGTTCCATTGCAAAGTTGATTTCACTGAAATCCACAGTATGCCCACAGGAATAGTTAGGATTTCAGGACTGCTGGTCAAAAGTTTTAAAACTTATTATAGTTCAATAATGAAATAGAGACTTTAGTGGAAAAAGCAACAATCTCCAGACTTTTAAAGGGGAAATGCTTAACAGGTATATAAAACTAGAACTAAACTTTATTTACAAATGCAGCAATGTGGTTCTCAGACTCAATATCAAAATCTATCAAGACTGAAAATCTAAAATGTCATTTATGAGCTATTCCCTCATGGTTCCTTTTGATCCAAATCATATTTGGAGTGAGCTGTTCCGTGGTAGAAAGTAACATTTGCTGAATATACTGGGTGGCATTTGCAATATGCCTTTATTGAAATCCCAAATCATATTTGAAAAGAAAGGTTCAACACAAAGCGTTTTCCACCCCTTTGTTGACACACACTGTATGATCTTCATTACTTTTCCTATTTTCCACTATGCGAGTTATCCTTCTGTTTCAAATTTACTATGTGGTAAAAAAGGAGAATAATAATATGTATTTTTATACAGCAAGAACACAAGATTTCAAGGCGATTTCTACATCACTGAATATATGTTATTGGATTGGTTTGTTATAAGCATTTTCTGAAATGAGTCCACGGCAATTTTCAGGCATTGGATAAAAGAGAAGATGTTAGGGAAAGGAGCCTGTATTTATACATCTCATGAAGTTTTGTTCCCTTACAGATATATCACAATAAAAATAAATTTAAAATTAAGTCTGCTGAAAGTGATATATCTTTAAGGCTTATAACAACCACATGAGTCTACTCTTTCCTTCTTCAATGTCCTGACCTCAGAGCTGATCATACACACAGGAAGGGTTTCAAAGTGTGGGAGGTAGACTTGGCAGTGATGCAAGAGTGTGTACTGGATACAATCTACAAGTGATTAATTTTAAAAGTAGGACCACTTTTGCTTTAAAAATTATATAATTTTACTGTATTTAAAGCTGTGTGTCTTAGTTTGCCTTTTGGTGCTGTGGTAAACACTGACCAAAAGCAACATGGGAGAAAAGGGTCTATATCAGTTTATTTAGTTCATTTCCATATCACAGTTCATCATGAAAAGAAACCGGGACAGCAACTCAAAGGAAGACATTGAAGCAGGTTTCTCCCTATCCCTATGATGTCTTCCTCAATCTAGATATCTCCCTTATTACTCTCCCACTCCTCACCTGTTCCCAAGAATCCACAGGGATTACCCTAGCTTAGATTACTAGCAGTGTTGGATGGGGTGCCTGAGCTGGCTTAACCCAGTGATTAGATTGGTGAATGCTCTAACTGTCATCATAGAGTCTTCATCCAGTAATTGATGGAAACAGATGCAAAGAGCCATGGCCAAGCACCAGGCCAAGCTCCTGAAGTCCAGTCACAGAGAGGTTCAAGGGATTCTATGAACAAGTAGCATCAAGTCCATGATGGGGAAACTTACGGATACAACCAAACAAAGCTAGTGGGAACTCATAAACTTTGGAACCACATCTGTGGAGCCTGCATGTGACTGTTCTGGGCCCTCTGCATGGGCGAGACAGTTGTGTAGCTTCGTCTGTTTGAGGGGCCCCTGACAGTGGGAATAAGATCTATCTCTGGTTCATAAACTGGCTTTTTGTAACCCATTGAATATGGTGGAACACCTTGTCCAGCCTTGATGCAGGGGGAGGGGCTTTTACCAGCCTCAGCTGATTGTACTGGGCTTTGCTTACTTCCCATGGGAGGCCATACATTTTCAGAGGACAGGATGAGGGGTGGGCTGGGGGAGGAAGTCTATAGAGGGGGAGCAGAAGGAGGGATGAGGGGGGAATCTGTGGTTGGTATGAAGAATGAATAAAAATTTTCTCAATTAAAAAATAAAGATAAAAACAAGAAAAAAAAAAAGACTTTGAAGCAGAAACGAATGGAGGCCTGCTCAGCATGGCTTGCTCAAGTTGTTTTCTTAGACCACCCAACATCTCTTCCCCAAGAGTAATTTAACCTTGGGGAACTGAATCCGTCCATATCAGTCTGTAATCAAACATGCTCACTGAACTACCTGATGGTGGCGATTCTTAAACTGAGGCCCCTCTTCCAAGTTGACCATACTGTTTTTGTCACATTGATAAATGTTAGCATGAATATTCTGGGTATAAAAATCTATGTATTGAAAACTCAATACAAACCTTTCAAGTAGATGAAATCAAGGTCTCTTATTCAGTACTAGTTGTCAAGGTAATTGCCTAGCTGTTTGTAAAATAAAAAGTAACCAATAATTTTCACTTTCTAGCATACAAAACAACAATAAATCAAATTTTTAGGCAAAATAAGACTGCTAAACAAATCAATGGTGAATAATAAGATTGCAAAAAAAGGATGACAGTTCATTCCATGCAAATGATTTGAACCTTTATAGTCTATTATATTGAAATAAAATTATCATAAACCCAGGGAGGCAAATGTCTCAGTTTCCTGAGTAAAAAGTACTGCCAAATATATTTATTAATAAGGGAACATTAATAAATTAATAATAAAAACAACATTACTGTAGTTGGTTTTTTTACTCTTTGAGGGCCCTCTCCCAGCTCCCAAACAAATATACTGAGACTTACACTTACTTATGAATGCCAATCTTATCTTAGCTTGTTTCTAGCCAGCTTTTCTAACTTAAATTTTCCTGTTTGTCTTCTACATTTTACCTCTGAACTTTTCACCTTTCTTTATTCTATATATCTTTCTTTCCTTCTTACTCCATGGATGGATGTGTGGCTGTGTGGCTGGCCCCTGGCATCCTCCTATCATTCTTTTTTTCTAGCTCTTTCTCGCTTTATTGTTTTTTCTAGATTTCTCCTATTTATTCTCTGTCTGCCAGTCCTGCCTAGTTCTCTCCCCTGCCTAGATATTGGCCATTCCATTATTTTTTATTAGAACAATCAGGAGTTTTAGGCAGGGTAAGTAACATAGCTTCACATAGTTAAACAAATGCAACATAAAAGAATGCAACACATCTTTACATCATTAAAACAAACATTCCACAGCATAACAAATGTAACACATCTAAAACTAATAGTCCACAATGCATTACAAACAAAATATTAAAAATTTAAGTCATTAAATATTAACATTATTCTGCTTTATTAAAATATGTTTCATTAATATAGCTATAAACAGATACTGAAATGAATCAACCCTCTTTATAATTTACTAAACAATATTCAGAAAGTCACTGTGTGCCAATCACAAGGTACTTTATATCTTTTATTCATCCCATAATTATTATATAATGATAAATTATTAATTATTATTAATGATGTACCTATACATAGTTTAATAACAAATAAAATGAATTATCAAAAATTGATAACTCCAAGGAGCTGTATGTTGTTTACTTTTGCTCTTTTGTGGGGCCTGCCACCCAGAAAATCACACATGGAGACTTATTCTTAATTATAAATGCCCAGCCTTAGCTTGGCTTGGTGCTTGCCAGCTTTACTTAACTTAAATTATCCCATTTACCTTTTGCCTCTGAGCTTTTACTTTTCTCTATTTCTGTATACCTTTCTTTGTTACTCTGTTGCTGGTTGTGTAGCTGAGTGGCTAGTCCCTGATGTCCTCCTCCTTCTCTGGCTACTTCCTTTTTCTCTTCCAGATTTCTCCTTCTATATATTGTCTCTGCCTGCCATCCCTGCCTATCCTTTCTCCTGACTTGCTATTGGCCATTCAGTTATTTTTTAAACCATCAAGTGTTTTAGAAAGGCAAAGTAACATAGCTTCACAGAGTTAAACAAATCTAATATAAACAAAAATAACACACCTTAAAATAATATTACCTAAAATTACCCCGTTTTAGTCTAGACAAAAATGAAATTAGCTCTGAAATACTGATGCTTGTTCTGTGGCAGGCATTTTTACTTAGTTTTTTTTTTTTTTTGGTTCTGATTAAGGTACTAGCTTCTCAAGGTCTCACCAGCAGGCATAAATCCTTAAAGGAGCTTTATTCTCCATTTTTTTCCAAGCTTTCTCAGGCCCTATGGAAATTCAAAAGCCTCACATTGGGCACTAAAATGTTGTTTGTTTTTGCTCTTTTGGGGGGCCTGCCACCTAGTTCCCAAATAAAATCACACACAGAGGGTTGGCTTGGTGCTTGCCAGCTTTACTTAACTTAAATTATCCTATTTACTTTTTGCCTCTGAGCGTTTACCTTTCTCTATTCCTGTATACCTTTCTTTGTCACTCTGTTGCTGGTTGTGTAGCTGGGTGGCTGGCTCCTGATGTCCTTTTTCTTCTCTGCCTACTTCCTTTTTCTCTTCTGGATTTCTCCTTCTATGTGTTTTCTCTGCCTGCCAGTCCTAGCTATCCTGTATCCTGCCTTGCTATTGGCCAGTCAGTTCTTTATTAGACCATTGGGTGTTTTAGCTAGGCAAAGTAACACAGCTTCACAGAGCTAAACAAATGAAACATAAACAAAAGTAACATACCTTAAAATAATATTCCCCAACTGTTGTAACCTTGCAAATGGCAATATATCAACTTCTGTGTCTCTTCATGTTATCACAAAATACCATCTTTCAGATGTGCTTTATGATTCCCTTGATTCCATCTGAATATTTTATTTTTGTTTAATATTCTTCATTTTTATTTCTCATGAATAAGTAGTTGATTTATTCCCTTTATATGCTAATATTCTATGAAATACATATGTATTACAATCTATTTTTTACTCTGAGGTTATTATAAATATTTATTATTTATGTTTTTTATGTGTTTTGGTAAATGGCCTTCATTAATTTTTTGTTTGTAATATGTAACTTGGTTTATCTTATTCAGTTGTTTCAAATACTTTATGCAAAGTCATTACACCAATCTGTAGACTGCACATACTAACACTCTGGTATTGTTATCACTATCATGGTTGACTATTAAAAATATTTACTATATGTCTTTCATTTTATGTTTATATTTATATAAGTTATAAGAAATTCACATATACATATTATATATCAATACATGTCAATATATTTTCATATATATTTGTATTTTTTCCTTCTTAGTCTACTTAGTATTGTTCTTATGTATATGTGCTTAGTACTTGCCATTTGGGATTTGATAATTTATCAGAGGAGTCATCCCTTGACATTCTTCCCATCTCAAAGACATTCTCAGAAGTTTAAAAGTAAATAGGGGAAGTCAGAAAGCGATGAAGGAGTGGGGCTTTCTGACTTCCCCTATTTACTTTACCATGTCAAATGATATTGTCATTTTTCAAGTCTTGTTTGGGCAAGCATGCTATTGAGATTTCTTGGGTGTAGTATCAATGCCTTATCTAGAAGACTCTATTTTGCAGGAGCCTTCCCGAAATATTCTTATGATCTTTCCTCCCCACTCTGTGCTGTCTCCTGAGCTTTAGGAGTTGTGTTGTGGATGCCTCAGTTGCAGATGGCACTATGAGGTCAGTTATTCTTACATTTGGATTAATAGTAGATTTCTGTGATGGTCACATTTTGCTGAAGAAAGAAGGGTCTTTGTTGCAGAGTGAAATATCCACTTGTCTGTGGATACAAAGATGGATCATTTGTAAAGGTGGCAGCAGTAGGTTTTCCTCTATGCTTTCACTAGCCATAAGTAATTGGCAAGGTCAACATTATCAGGCATGGATTCTCTCTTATTGAGTGTGCCTTCAGTCCAACTATAAAGTGGTTGGTTACATACAAGATATAAATACATCTATTGAATCCTTGGGATATCTTACCATGCTGGTCATTGATGGAAGTTATAGGCTTCACACCCTTGGGTAGGACTATTATTTGCTTTTCTCCCCCAGCAACTTGTACAGCATGTTTGGATTCTATTGGAGCTAGTCCTTAGAAAGGAGACTTCCTTGTTATTTCCAGCTAGAGTCTTTTAAGTCCTTTGTTCATAGTATGTGGTGTCATGCCCAGAGTATGAAATTTTTCTTCACTTTCCAAGAAAAGTATGGTATCTATGAAATTCCTATTTCAATATCCTTTTTTTTCTATTTCATATCTATTTCTTGATTATGTATCCATTTGTTCATCTTATTTCTGAAACAAACACAATCTTCACTTTAAAATCAGTGTTTATGTATTGCATTTTATAGCTTTCTTTGTTTGTCTTTATTGAAGTATATGGTATATTCTTACAATGTATGAGACAGTCATCCTAATTAAATCATCTCTGTTTGACTCTGCTTCTAATGTTTCATTTCTTTATCATTTTTGTATGGCTCTGGTGCCTGCCTTTGTGTATTTAATCTTGCCTGCCTTTATGTGTTTAATATCTCTAACCTTATTTATAATTGATCCTATAAATTTTTTTGAATATTTTTCTTCATAGTTTCACTTTATATTTAAATTTTGGATTGAAAGTTTATTTATCTTGAATTTTGATTATTAGAAGTCATTTGGAGTCTGGAAGATTCACTTGTTTTTATTTTTCAAATGTGCTAAAATCTTAATTTGTGTGAAGGGAAAGGGGGAACAATTGATGATCTTATGTTATTATATAAAATTCTATAAAAGCATTTCCACAAGTAAAGATGAATACTCTCCATAACTTAGGATGAGCTGAACAGGTTTGATGTTAGACAATTATAGGTCCATGTTTTGGTGCCAGTACAGAGTAAGGAAAGGAAGAAGAAATGGTTTATATTTTTCATTTAGACATTACCCATTTCCTTAATTTACCTATCAAAAGTATTCAGGACTTTAGTTGAAGTGAAATAATGCTATGACACGGTCATTGCTGTGTTTTGCCATCTGTATAATTTATCATTTGAAAGTATGCTTATTGTGTAGAAAATTCGGGAGCATGAAGGGAAAAGAATTCATAAATCAAAATTATGTGTTCATGTATATTTTCACATTTCTTGCATTTTTTTGTCTTTTGGGGTTGAAAAAAAAGATATCCAAATTATGCTTCTGAATTTATAAATTTACTGTTATTTTAGGTAGTAAACTTGTATGTCTTAAAAGATGCAATATGAATTCCCTAATATCTCATTTCCCATAACCTAATGCCTTTTCAATACAAATTAGATGCAAAGCCATGAGTAAGTTATTTCAAATTCAGCAATGAGTGAGACGTCAGTGAGAAACCATACAGTGGCATGTATGTACCATGTATGTAGTCCACCACCATGATGTACAGCCTATGATTTTTTTCCAGCTGCTCCATATGGGTCAAATGTCTACTAGACTGCTTTGAGCTAGCTTTTGACGTGTCTTCCTTTCTGTGAACACAATGGTGAGTTTGGAGTCGTGCTTGTCTAAAGCTTTCCATTGTTACTAATAACAATGTGTGTTCCTCACCAACCAATCCCCTACAAAAAAGTACTAGGAATAATACTAATACTGACAATTGTCTGTAAATTCTGTTTAATACTTAACAAGTCATGAGCTCCCTTTATGAAGTAAAACAGTACACATGGTGACAGCCAACCCACATGATCATCTCCCAATCCTTCTGTTACCAAAACTGCTAGTTGCGAGCTGTCATCTTAAGGATGGAGCTCAGCTGCTCATAAAATCCTGTCCTAATGAGGAATTCCTGAGCTACTGACAAATGATCATTATGCTTCCAACTTAGTAGAGAAAAAAAAAATGGCTTGACATGATGAAGTACTCTAATCGATTTTAGCATCTCTTTTGTTGTCAAAAAACCTATTAACCTGTGGAGAGCTGTGGCCTTAAAGGCCAATGAGTCAGCACTTCTGACCAAGGAAGACCCATATTTTTGTTTGGCACTTTTTCTCAAATTAAAGGAGTAAGAAAAAAGCACTTTTTCTTTCCCATTTCATCAATATCATGCTTTTATGTCCATCCTTTCTGATTGCCCATCGTGGAGTAAAATAGTTTTCAGATGGTTCAGTGTGCTCTGTGTGGAATTTTTCTGCATCACAGATACTTTCTAGAATATTATATTCTTAGAGTAGTGCTAGCTGTCACTGTTTTTCCTTTATAACTTCTCAAAAAATTGTTTGAGCAAAAGAGATGTTAGATTTTCTCCAGACACCTTAAATCAACCAATGTTATTTTTCCAAAGGGTATATAAAATTATTGTTTAAATCAGGACTCATAATACTATAGATTTGGGGTTCTATGGTAGAACAATTTCTATATTTGAACTATTAAATGAAAAAGTATTTGACAATTTTTTCTGAAAGTCATCTTTTAAAATTCTTAAGAAACTGTCAAATAATTAATCAAAGTTCTGTATTTTAGGACGCTTCCCCTTGTGAACATCTAAAGTATCAGCTCAGAAAACTGTGCCATGAAACAAAAACCAAAACCAGAAATCCAAACATTGAAAGGGACAAACTCAGGCTGACAAAATGTTATCTGTTTTTCCTCTTTCTGGCTTTCATTTTTCATTTTCATTATTGATACACTTCCTGGCACTGTTATCCCAACATTTTTCTATTGAAATGTTCAATATTTTCATCTCCCCTTTGTCATTACTTATGGAGAGTTATTTTCATAAATGTCTTCATAACCACAGGCTACCTTTAAAGAACTATAATTTGTCAAGAGCATGGTGGTTATCCATTAGAGCTCTTATTAATTACATGATGTTATCTTTAACAAAATTAAAATAATGAAATAGTCTGATATAGTTTTACTGATTCTATAATAACCAATTGTATGTCAGAAATGACTTGCACAAACATTGAACTTTGTTGAGCCTGTACTTGATATATGCCTTTAGTAAATAGGCCTAAGGCCAGTTTACACCCAGCATCAGAAATATGGATTCCCTCAACATCAATTTAAAAAATCATCTAAATATTGAAATACAAATTAGCCAATGAAATAAATGTATGTTATTTTTATTGTTGATTCCATGAAAGAAAAAAGTCAGCTCTTACATCATCTCAAAAGTACTAGGAAGACATGTTTTTTTCCTAGCTCTTGTTCTTAAGGCTTGGTGCCTGACAGAGGAAAGGTCTGCCAACAGGTTTGTACCAAACACATGTACACACACACACACACACACACACACACACACACACACACACACACACTCACACACACACACACACACACACAAACACAGAATCAATGACATAATTAAAACTCAAAAGTGGCTATCTTTATATCCTTTTATATGATCCATGTTTCATCTCTCATCACTCATTATTATCTTTCTTGTCCTCATTTCTACATATATGGCAACCACAACTATATTTGTTTATATGTACACATATGTTTATACATTTATATATACATACAGGCCTATTGTTTATATATTATGGCTTTGGTTTTGAGGTTTTCTGGATTCCTGAGTGTGCAAACCTGAGTGTGTGAACAAATGAGTATCTGTGACTACATCTATTTTGCATGTCTTGGGCTCTTTTTCTTCTGTTTGTTTTGTCCTATTTCAATGTGATTTTATTTTATTTTTTTATTAGCATTCCTTAAAAGGTTGTATGTTTTCTAATGAGATACAGAAAAGAGGTGGATCTGGATAGGAAGGGAGTTGGGAGGAATTGGGAGCAATAGAGAGAGGTGAAATAGTAATCAACATATAATATATAAAACATTTAATTTAAGTAGAAGAAAACAACTTTATTATTCCAATAATATATACATATATCATATTAAAATCTTAGTGAAATATATTTATCTTTGTTTTCTTTCTATAGCATGATAACCATCATGACCAAATCAATCTGGGGGAAGATTGGGTTTAATTCATCTTAGAGATCAGAGTCTTTCATTGAGGGAAGTCAGAGCAAGAGCCTGGAGGTAGGACTTGAGGCAGACACCACCATGGAATGCTGCTTGCTGGCTTGCTCCCCCTGGCTTGCTCAGACTGCTTTTTTTGATGCCCCATAGACTTGCCTATAGGCAAACTGATGGAGGTATTTTCTCCACTGGGGTTCCCTCTTTCCAGGTGACTCTAGCTAGTATCAAATTGTTAAAAGCATATGATTGTAGTAAAGAGATTAAATACCCCATGAGGGAGAATAAGAGTTCCTTTCTTTATACAACTTCTCCAATATTTGTTCTCAGAGTTATTGATGACAACTGTTCTGATGGGGTAAAATGGTCTAAAGGTAGTTTTCATTTGTATTTCCTAGGTTGTACTGGTTGGTTTTGTTTGTCAACTTGATACAAGTTAGAGTCTTCAGAGGAAGGAGCCTCAGTTGAGGAAATGACTGGATGAGATCCAGCTGTAAGGCATTTTCTCATTTAGTAATCAGTGGGGGAGTACCAGCCCTTGGTGGGTGGTGCCATTCTTGGGCTGTTGTTCCTGGGTTCTATAAAAAGGTGGACTGAGCAAGCCTTGGGAAGCAAGCCAGTAAGTAGCTCCCTCCATGATCTCTGCATCCGCTCCTGCCTACTGGATCCTGCCCTGTTTGAGTCCCTGTCCTGATTTGCTTCAGTGCTGAAAACAATGATGAAGTGTAAGCCTAATGTGGGGGACCAGCCCCCACTATTATTTTCCCCAGGAACTCTTGAGGAATGAGGAATAAGAGACTTAGTTAGAAATAGAGAGGGAAAGAAACAGAAAGAAAACACAAGATAGACTCGGGAGGGCCTGGATCCTTATCCACTGGCCCAGAACTTTATTCCAAAGGTCTATTTATAACAATGCCAAGGGATGGAGCAAAAGATCTCCCCCTTGCTAGTTACAGTCACCTGTTGCCCAGGCCTGTGGGCCAATCAATCTCTTATGCAGTCCTGCTGGGTACAGCCACTAGGAAACTTAGTGGGTTCCAACAGCCTTATAAACCCTTTCCTCTCCATCTTGCAATTTGGTCATGGTGTTTTGCTGCAGCAATAGAAACTCTAAGACACCTAGTTATTGACCATTTATGTTTCTTTTTTCCTTTTTTTTTTTTTAATTTTAAACTATCTTTTTTGTTCACTTGCCCATTTGCTGATTGGCAGTTTTATATCCTTGGTACTTAATTTTGACAATTCTTTGAAAATTCTGGATATTAGCCCTTTGTTTGAAATGAAGCTGGCAAAATTTTCTCTCATTACGTGGCTACCTGTTCACCCTGCTGATTGTTTCCTTTGCTTTGCAGAAGTTTTTGTTTTCCTGCAGTCATATCAGTTGACAATTTGGAATAGTTCCTGTGTTATTGGGGTTCTGTTCCAAATGTTTTTGCCCACCCCAATATACTGAAGAGTATTTCCCTATGATTTCCTCTGAAAATATCAGTGTTTCATGTTTCCAGTTAATACAATAATTGTGGAAATAAGTTTAGATATTTCTAAAAAAATTTACAAGTATAACTACTATAGGACCCATCATATCATTCCTGGTATATAACCAGAAAACACCATGCCTTACCATAGAGATACTAGCACACCTCTATCTATTGCTGCTTTATTCACTATAGCAAAGAACTATAATCAACCTAGTTGTTTATATTCATCAACAGATAAATGAACAGTGAAAATTATGAATATATGAATAATATTCAGCCCTAAGAAAATGGAACAACAAAATTTTCAGAAAAATGCATAGAGCTAAGTGAAATCAGACAATCTTAAAAACGAAACACTACATGCTCTCCCTCATTTTCATAAGTAATGATAGAAGTAAACAAATGCTCTTATGGGTACAGTATAACATGTAGAAAAGAGAGCAAGAAGGCTAATGGGGATGTAGGAGGATCAAATGCAGGTATTGAACAAGAGTTATAAAAGTCCATATAAAGCATTTTTTTTACTAATTATAGCTGTCACGAATTTTTTTATTCTGATGGTGAGATAATCACATAAAAATATAGAAAAAATGTATAACTCAATGTGAAACTCCACAAGTTCCAGAATGAATGTCTACTCTTACTGTGTAGAAGTCACTGAATTGTATAATCTCTTGGTCTGATTAATTTTGGTCTATGATTTTATTTGCACTGTTTTTTATTTACATAGGTGTATTAAAATAATAAAACTGCAGAACATAAAAATATGAATCCCAGGCCAGTTTATTACATGGGAAATATTACAAGCCAAACTATTCTTGATCAGAAAGAGTTTTAAAACCATTAGGCTATAAAAAGTCCAGGAGATTATTTTTGGTACTTGATAAAGCAAAAAATAAAATTATTCTTCATTAAGTATGCAAGCTTATAAATAGTTGAAAAAGAAAGGCAGGAAATTATTTTCATTAGTAATTAAATTTGTTCTTTAGTAATTTTGCACATATACATAATATATAATGATCACCCTCAACCTCCACCTCCCTACCACTCCTGTCAATCACTCCTTCCCTTCAAATACTTTTATGTTTCCATTATTCTTTTTGTTTTGTGACACACTGAATTAATCCAGGTCCTTTTGTGCAACCATGGGTTTGGAGATACCCCTGGAGCCTGTGGTCAATCTTTATCTGTCCCTCCTGCCAGCTCCCAAATAACCACATGGATACTTCTTATTAACTATGGAAACTATGCTGTCACTTTAGGCTTGTTTCTAACTACCACTTATAACTTAAACTAAACAATTTCTATCAATTTACATGCTGCCATGTGGCTTTATTACCTCATCTCTATAATGCTCATTCTGATGGCTCTGGTCTCATGGTGTCTCCTCATGATTCCACCCTTCTTCTTCCCAACATTCTTTCTGCCCTGAAAATCCTGACCATTCAGCTTTTTATTAAACCAATCTGAGTGACACGTATTTATAGTGGACAAAAAGATTATTCCACAACATTTCCACCTTTTCATCTAAATAAAAAGGAAAGGTTTTAACTGTTAACATAGTAAAACTATATACAATAAGAACAACTATCAAGAAAGAATTACATTTACATTGTTCAGCCCATTTGTATTTGGCACATTTTGGGAAAAATACTTCATTATTTCTTCTATCTTGATGAGTCCAAATCTCTGTACCCAATTTACCTTCTATCATAACTAAGGAAAATTGCAACTATAACAACCTAGTCTTCAACTCCATCAAAGATCTGAGAAGGATATAATATTACCTTTGTAAAGAGGAAGTTCAGAGGAAGCAACTTCCAAAACTAAAAGAAACAACAGAAACAGCTGGTTGCCTGGACAGTCACTCAGTTTTCTTCTGCAACATTGGGGCATCCATCTTCATCCTTTAGACATAGAATATCTGACAGACTTTTCTGTGAAGAATGGATTTTTGAAGGACTGTCTTACCCTTTTGTTGGCAAAGTTCAGTAGTGACTTTTCTTTGTGTCCTGTTGGTCAAGTTTGGACAACATACTGTCAACAGTCAAGGCAAGGTCAGTTTCTAGCCCAAATGACTAGTTTTTGCAATGAAGAATGCACAATCCATTTGGAGGTTCTTCAACGCCATTATCCTTTTCTGAAGTAAATTGATGCTGCAAGAAACAAACATGTCTCATTGTCATGAAAAGCCTTATGTTATTAAAACATTTTAAATACTATATTCTGTAAGTCTTTGAAATGTTTTAAGATCACCTATTTATCTAATATATATCACTGTATGGCCTTGAAAACATACCTAACATGACTGTAAGTTTGATTTTTATAGATGACTACTAACCTGTATTTCTTAATTATACATTACATTTTAAAATGAGCTGCATAAACCCAATACCCCAAACAAAAGTAGAAACAGTATAACAAAAATAACTTTAAATTTGTAACAATAAACCAAAATCCATAATATATACACATTGGTGTAATACACACACACACACACACACACACACACACACACCTGGATTGAAAAAAGAAGCACAGCTTACATTTAATATATTATACCAATAGTATATTGGGAGTGCTGAATTATGCACTATGTCCAGGGGTCAGCATACATGTCACTTGTCTTGTAGTATTTTTGCCTCCCTCCTCCATCTCTGTAGTCAAGCTACTCTAGAGGTTTCCCCAAGTCAAATCTGATCTCCCTTAATCTGGAAGAAACCCATAGCCTTTCATTTCCTGTGGAAACAAAAGTATAGTTACTTCTCCAAAGTAACATATTTTTAAAATCCATTTTGAAGTAAAGACAATTTTTTAGATATATAGTTTGGTTTAATTTAGCAGTTTCATAATCCAGTGTCTCTCAGCAGCTATTGCTTTTAGTATATTACCATTTAAAAAACTTGAAGTTGGTAAGACACCATATAGGATCCAGATTCCCTATGTATTTTCCATCCTTATGTAGCTTAGTTTTCTCTATTATTTTACTCTCTTTAAAAATTTTATTATTTTTTAAAATATTTATTTTTTGACTATCTATATCCATTTTTTTTTCTTGAGCCTACTCATATTGTTAAACACAATGTAACCTGTCTAAAGGTTTTTCCATTCAAACCTTCTTTACTGCATATCTGTAACCTTTTCTGTCTGTATAAGCAAAACCTTAAACCTGCAGCATAGCTTAGCTCATGGCACACTGCTGACTGAAGCATGTATGCAGCTGCTGGGAGATATGTCTCTATATGGCAGCCAGCATGAGAGACATGAGACTAGGAAGCCACGTTGTGTTTAGAACTTTTTAAAAAGATGTTTTGGGTCTTATGTGGATTTACATGGCCCCATGTTGGGTGCCATTTGTAGTTGATCTTTCTCTCTCCTGCCTGCCAACTTCCAAATAACCACACAGAGACTTCTTATTAATTATGAAAGCTTGGCTGATAGCTTAGGCTTGTTTCTAATTGGCTCTTATAACTTAAATTAACCCATTTCTATTAATTTGCATGCTGCCAGATGGCTTTATTACTTCATCTCTGTAATGCCCATCCTGTTTGCTCTTCATCTCATGGCATCTCATCATGACTCTGCCTTTTTTCTTCCCAGTGTTCTCTCTGCCCTGAAAATACTGCCTAACTATTGGCCATTCAGCTCTTTATTAAATCAATCTGAGTGGCATACTCACAGTGTACAAAAAGATTATTTCACAACAGGAGCTTGGTGGTATCCAATTATGATTTACCATCTCCCAGAAGAGACAGAGCCTTGAGAATCCTTCCTGATTCCATGACCAGTTCTTATAGAGTTGTTCTTCTGTGGGTAATCAGAATTGTTGTTAATTTATTATTGCAATCTGTGTATTCAGTCTAGACAATAGCATTTTGTACCCCTCAACCTATCTTCTAGCTCTTATATTCTTATTCCCTACTCTTCCACAATGTTACCTCAGATTTAGAAGATACTACATGCATATCTTGTTTGGGGCTGAATAGAATACTTTGTTTTTTCTCAACATGTGAACAATCATGAGTTTCTGTGTTCACTGCAACTCATTGTAAGAGTCTTCTCTGAAAGACTGAGAGCAGCTTTTATCTGAGTATAAGCATAGATACTTATAAAGCAGCTTGTTGTTATGTTGATATAATTAAAGATCAGTAATAACTTTCCCATCTGTACTGATGACCCCACCCAGGCTTTATTTGTTAGCCTGCCATATGCACAGTATTGAACATGGGTTCTCCTATATGAAAGGGGACCTCCAATTCAATCAGAGGGCAGTTTTTATCCGCAACAAAATGAAGCCACTCTTGTATTATACAAGTAGGCATTTCTCACCTGGCAGTTTTTCCTTCTGGTTCATAAGGTTCACAGCTAGGGAATTCCCATAAGGTTTTTTCTTACTTATCACCCTCCTGTGGTTTGAACTCTAGCCCTCATGAAGACAATTATGAGCTCAGTACCATCTTGTTTCTTCATAACTTTCAACCATGGTATCTCCCTCTATGCTTAAATCTTTCCAACCACAGTATTTAATTATTTTCCTTTATCTATGTTCAATTATCCCACCTCATTTAAGACTACCTCTGCACCCCTAGGGCTCTTTTTTGTTTCCAGGATTCCAGGGCACTTCATGTGAAAAGAAAGAAGGAAAGAAAGTAAGAAAGAAAAAAAGAAAGAAAGAAAGAAAGAAAGAAAGAAAAAAAGAAAGAAAGAAAGAAAGAAAGAAAGAAAGAAAGAAAGAAAGAAAGAAAGAAAGAAAGAAAGACAGAGTATTAGAGAGTTTGAAACCAGGATCTGCTCATGTGAGAGAATGTATTTGTCTCTCTGGGTCTTAGTTATTTCACTCAATGGAATTTTTCCAGTTCTCTCCATTTCCTGGAAATTTCATTTTTTACAGTTGAATAAAATATAACCAAGGAAATTAAAGACATCTATGATGAAAAATACAAGGCACTGAAGAAATTAATTGAGAATGACACTAGAAGATGGAAAGTTTTTCCTTGTTCATGAATTAGAAAAATTAATATTGTAAAAGTGTCCATTGTACAAAAGCATTCTATAGATTCAATGGAATTACAATAAATTCCAAAGCTATTCTTCAAAGATAAAGAAAAGAAAACACACATACACATACAAACAGACACATGACAATCTCTACAATATTGTGGAAGCATTAAAAAAAGAATATTAAAAGTAACTTTGGGCCGGGCAGTGGTGGCACATGCCCTTAATCACAGCACTACGAAGGCAGAAACAGGTGGATCTCTGTGAGTTCAAGGCCAGCTTGGGCTACAGAGTGAGTTCCAGGAAAGGCACAAAGCTACACAGAGAAGCCCTGTCTCCAAAAAAAAAAAAAAAGGTAGAAAAAAAAAAAAAAGCAACTCTGACCAAAACCTACTGCTGCTGGCACTATCACCACTTCTGATTTGATACTATAGTAAAAAGCCATAGTAACAAAAATGTCAAGGTACTGGCAGAAAAACAGAAATATAGATCAATGGAAAAGGAAGAGGTGAGTCAGATATAAGTGTACATAACTACAACTACCTGATTTTTTTTTTTACAAAGTTGCAAAACATTTACATTAGAAAATGTAAGGCATCTTCAAGAAATGGTGGTGGCAAACCAAATACACAGAAAGCTAGTTATTTGTCCCTCACTTTGAAGAAAACTCAACTCCAAATGAATCATGAATCTCAACATAAGACCTAATTCTATAAAGCTGCTAGAGAAAAATAGGAAGCACATTTCTACATATAGGTATAGGCAATAATTTTTCAAATAAGACTCTAGTAATACAGGCAATAAGACCAACAATCTTCAACTTCCTAAGAAACTAACATGTCTCCAGACAGCCAAAGAGATGTTCAGCCACGTAAAGAGGTAGCCCAAAGAATAGAAAAGTAACTTTGCTAACTATATCTAATAGTGATTGGTCAATAAAATATAAGAAGAAACAACAAGAAATCGCCAATAAAACAACCTAATTAAAAAAAAAAAACAGGCTACAGAGTTCTGAAAATAATAAGTACAAATGGCTAGGAAAGTGTTTTAAAAAGCAATCAATATCCATGTTGTGTTAGTTACTTTTCTGTTACTATGATAAAACATCATGACTCAGGAAGTTTAGAGAAGAAAAGTGTTAAGTGGAGCATCTTATGCCAGAGAGCTAGAGTTCACAAAATTGGAGCAAATGCATTGTGGCAAGACAGCGGGGAGCTCACGTCTTATCACAGCCAGGTGGCAGAGAGAGTACACTGAGAATAGGGGGAGGCTTTTGAAACCTTAAGTTGCTCTCCAGTGGCACACTTCTCTCTAAAAGACCACATCTCTCTGTCCTTCCACAGCAGCCACCAACTGGGGACCAAGTATTAAAATACATGAGCCTATGTGGGGGCCATTCTCATTTAAGCCAGCACACTTGTCCACTAAGGAAACACAGGTTGAAACTACTTTATGGTCTCACCTCATCCTAGATTGAATAGAATTTATAGGGAAAAAACACACACACACACAGTAATAGCCATTAATTGCCTGTAGCTCTCCATCTATCAGTGGGCCTTTAAGAGATTCTCCAACCAATGTTGGCATGCTGACTAAAATTGTCATCATTCAGGTATAGTTTAGGCAACCATATTCTTGGGGTTTCATTGGTGTGGCTTCCCTGCCATACATAGAAGACAACATCTCCAAACAGACTTCCCGGTACTGTGGCTATTAACAATTTTTCCACACCCCTTTTAGCAATTTTCTCTGAGCCTTAGGTATAAGGGTTGTATTGTAGATGTATTAGTTAGGGATAAGACCCTAAGTAGCCATTCTATCCTCTATGGTTAGCATTAAACACAAATAAGAACAACACTAAAGGGATTTAGTAAGCTGTAAGAGGGAGAAGAAGGGAGGAATTATGTAAATACAGTACTAGTATATTAAATTGTATAAATAAATATGTTTTTAAAAGAATACCAGTAAGAAGAAATACTGCTTATGTATATGGGGAAGGGAGCCTTTATACACTGTTAGTGAAAGGAGGAGATAGTGCAGACCTTTGGAAATTAGTCTGGATGTTTCTGAACAAAGTAAAATTAAAGCTACCATATGTCCCAGCTATTCTACTCTGATCATATACTGAAAACACTTTATATCCCAATACAGGCAACCCTGCATATCCACAGTCACTGTGGCCCAATCATAATAGCTAGAAAATGGAAGTGGATGACATATTCATTAACTGAACATAAGCTATACCAATAAAGAAAATGTGGTACACCAACACATTTGTATAGTCTTCCTTTGTGAAGAAATATGTTTTATTTCAAATTATTTTACTTACCATCCCAACAAATTGAAACTAAAATGCAAGGATCCCAGTAGGAAACCTTCAAGTTTGAGAAATAAAGGCAAATAAGTAAGACATTCAATGCAGCACTTTTTAATGGACAATGTACCCGCTTAGTAAATTCTTGGATGGCTGATTTAATTATTCTATGTACATATACGGCAATACGCAGCTATTGATAAGAATTATTTGAACTCTAATAGCTGACTTTTAGAGTATTAGATGAAGCATTATTGAGAGAAATGGAACATACAAAAAAAAATGTCGAACTTACTTTTGAAAAAATGACTGTTATTTTAGTAATCTATCGATGATTGTGGAGAACAGATAATAAATTCATTATGTTTATACAGAAAGGAAAGAGTAAATGAGAGCTGTGGATGTGATAAGGCTGGGTACTTAAAACCTTTATCATTAGATAAGATGTAGTAATGTAGTATTTTTAAATTCATGAAATAATGGATAATGCTTTGAAATAAAAAAGGGATATGCAGCTACAGCATCATTGGTAGTATACAGATCAATTCACACTGTATTTTGCCAATGTACTCTTGAAGCTTATTTTTGCTATGCAAGGAGAATTAACTTCATTCTTTTAACAATTATTTAATTGTTTAACATTACACACAATTTGCATTCCATGTGAATTTATTCACATATTACCAGCAAGAAAAATCAATAGCGAAATTCCTAAATTCTGTTACTCATTGCTGTATAGCTAATGTTACATAATGTTTGCTCCAGTATGTACTGTTATCTTATTTACTCTAGGAGCATCACTTGTTACATTTGTTGCTAAAGTTTTCCTGCCTGGCCCACAGTCAGGACAAATCTCTGTCACCCGCCAGTCCCACAGCAACTCAGACCCAACCAAGCAAACACAGAGACTCATATTGGCCACAAACTGTATGGCCGTGGCAGGCCTCCCGCCAACTGTTCCTACAGCTCAAATCAATCCATTTCCATTAATCTATACCTTGCCACATGGCTCGTGGCCTACCAGCATCTTCACATGTGTTTCCCATCATGGCAGCTGGCAGTGTCTCTCTCACCCAGCCTCCTGTTCTCTCAATTCTCCTCTCTGTTAGTCCCCGTATACTTCCTGCCCGGCCACTGGCCAATCAGTGATTTATTTATTGACCAATCAGCAACACACTTGACATACAGACCATCCCACAGCACTTCCCCTTTTCTTTTCTTAAAAAGGAAGGTTTTAACCTTTACACATCTCCAAAGTCAGCTTGGTATATTTGGGAATTGTTACAAAATAAGACACTGTTTATGGATTTCTGTTTGTTTATAAATATTCATTTTTAATTAAAAATAAATTATTTTTCATACAGCATATTGTTTAGAGTTTTTCCTCCCTCAACTCCTCCCAGATCCTACCGGATTCTCCCCACCACCCAAATTGATACTCTTTCTTGCTCTATCTCATTAGAAAACAAACGGGCATCTAGAAAATTAAATTAAAATAAAAAACAAATAAATCTGACTAGGACAAAACAAACAAACAGAAGAATAAATAGCCAAGAAAGACAAGAAACACACATTATCATTTTCAAGATAAAATATCGGTGAGAAAATCTGAAGATAATATTATTGGAAAAGTTTGAAAAATATTATAAACCACTGGTATTTGTTTTGTGTGTGATAACATTTTACTTTTGAACACAGCTAAACAATAAAATGGAAATACAAGCATTATATGTTTATATATTATAAACACTTGTATATTATAAGCATATAATATGTAAATGTTTTACATTCCCTGCAAGTTATTCTTCCATGGAGAGCTCAAATTGATCAGAGATAGTAAGAAATACTGTGAGCTAGATCAAATGGAAGACTTTTTTCTGACATATGTGTCTGTGTGATCAGAGTAGAAACTTCACAACTGAGAACAAGCTCCAAAATTGTTATCCTTCATTTTCTTAACATTTACATCCAGTTATATAGCAATGTGAAATGAGAACTCCACATTAGAAGCAAATCCTAGCTTTATTGAATCTTTGGTAGAGTATGAATTAGAGATGGTGTTTCTTGCAGGGAGAATTTCTCAAGACTTAAATTTTAGAACTTTACATGTTCAACATTTCAGTTTGCAATACACAACTACTAAAAGTAACTCAAATGCAATCTGTCATAAAGAAGTGATTTAAAAACTTGCAAACTACTTGAAAAGTATTCACTTCTACTTCATAAAGCTATGACATAGACCTTTACAGAGAAGACACAATGCTTTTGAGCATGTCATGGAATAATGTGATAGTCTATAGAGCCAGGAAACATGTTTCTGCTTGTCTTTCACACAACTAAGGTTGATAGAGTTGAGAAAATTAATGCTTCTTATCCTGTGTCTTCTGTCCCTTCTGTCCATCTTATTTGGAATAGTTTTAGTTTCCCTTTCTTCCCTGGTACGTACTATTCAAGACCTTTTACAGAAGCATCTTGTTTTAAACAATATGTTATAACTTCATAACCGCAACCTCCCCCACACATATATTCACAGGATTTAATCCTACCTGAAACATAATCCTAGACCCTTTAGGGAAGTGCGTTTGTGTATTCTGGCCTTTGTGATGCTCCTTACACATTGCTGTGGCTTTAGAATGGTCCCTCCAGAAGTTGCTTTTTCCATCGCTATATTATGAATGGCAAAAGTACTTTAATTCAGGTGACAATGTTTAGTTATTCATTGCAAACTTACTGTAGATTTCATGCCCATTTTATACCCTTTGTTGTTGAATGTAACTTGGAACTGTAAATAGTTCTGGGCAACAGGAATTGCACAGGACATCAAGGAATCTATGTGATGTTTTTAAAATACCTTGACGTTCATTTAAGCAGAAACTGGAAGAATTAATTAAGGTTGAAAAATAAAATGATAACTACTACTTCGTTTATGTTTGCTAGTTTTGAGATGTTTTTTTTTTTTTTTTTGGTTTTTCGAGACAGGGTTTCTCTGTGTAGCTTTGCGCCTTTCCTGGGACTCACTTGGTAGCCCAGGCTGGCCTCGAACTCACAGAGATCCGCCTGGCTCTGCCTCCCGAGTGCTGGGACTAAAGGCGTGCGCCACCACCGCCCGGCGAGATGATTTTATTTTTAAAATAGTGATAGGCTTGCTTAAAAAGTAGCTGCCCTGCCAACTTCCATCTTCAGTGACTTTTGACTAGTTTTGGTTCCTTGATGACACCAAATCATGTTTAGTAAACATAAATGCATACTTTAAGCCATGGAGATATATGTATGTGTAAATATATATCAGATTGAGCTTGACTTGATTCATAGTGTTTCACTCTACTGCTGGGAATTTGGGTGGGAATTTTATCCATCCTAAATTCTATCTACAGTGAAATAATTGTAATAAATTTTGGACTTTAAGGTGAATACATGATACATAAGAAAAAAACGTGAAATAAGGGCAAAGTAGATTTCAAAAGTTTCAAAGGAGAAGAAATTGAACAAGGTAGATATTTCAACATTATCAAATAGCCACATGTCAAACACCAAGAAAGGAAAAACAAAATTGTATTTGTGTGAGATTTAGTTTTACTATGCCCACATCTATCATTGAAAAGAGCAGATTTTTTTTTTCAGAGGAACTAGACAAATTCACCATGATAGACAGTCAAACAATCACCATGATTTCTCTTTGAAAACTTTGCCATGAAGAGAAGAAATTGACGCATGGGTTTTGAAGGATTTGATACTCCTGCAAGGGAAGGTAGGACTTCGTTATTTTTGAGGCATTAATATTTTTTCATGAATGTGAGTGATTTGGGGAACATAGTCTTATAATTGGCCAAGACATTCTGCCTGCTGATTAAACCAGATTCTTGGGGAGCATATTAGAAGCAATGGCATGCACAGGGATGTGAAGTACCCATAGGAAACAACAGCAGAATCATGTTTCAGTTTAAATGGGAATGACCAGATGGGAAAGAATACCCTCTAAGGGACAAATAATAACTACCAAATAAAGATTAAGAATGCCAAAGAATGTTTGACTATAGCTGAGGTAAGGCCAAAACTTTAAAAAAATAAATGATACCCCCATAGTATAGCTTTAGGAAAAAGGAGAGAGCTTATAAATACTTTTGTTTCTTGTAGAGAGAAAGGTGACAGCTTGCATCTGATAGAAACTTCTATTTTTATCAGTGAAGCAGGGGAAAAGTAATATTCTGAGTACAAAGAAAGATGAGAAGGCCAGAGGTTTAGATAGCATATCCACTAGAGAACCACAATCTCTCTGGGAAATATAAAGGTCCCTTATGACCCTGGAAATCTTAAAATATGAAAAAAAATCTCAGATGTGTGTGTGTTTTTTTTTCTGTAGAAATTTCCTTCCACCTGTTTGTCTTGTAGCCATAGAACAGAGTTCTAATGTGGCTCACAGTGACTAGTTTCACCATGAAGTTGGTGATAATTAGTAGATAGATTCATGAAGAGATTTTGGGATGATCATTCTCAGAGATGCTAATTTGTTGGGATAATAACATAGGTTCTGCTAAAAAGTATGAAGTATAGATTCATAAATCTTTGTTAATTAATGACCGAAGACTTGGGATTTTGGAGGCTGCTGCAATGGGGGTGGGGTGGGAAAGGAGTGTTGGATTGGTTAAAATTAAGTTATGAGTAAGATTTGTCAAGTTGAGAGGGTGATTATGCGTAAATGGCATTGGAGAGCTGGAACAAACTGCAGCTCTCACATCTGAGTATTTCTTTATTTTTGTATGAGCATACCATCCTCTTTCTTAGCTTATTCTTTAGAAATGTTGATATTTCTCAAGAGAATAATCCTGTTTAGCAGTTGTCAGCTTAGTACTGTGTAGTCAGATACTATGCATTTTCAAAAAATACCATTATTATACATTAAAGCCCCAAGCATTATCCTTGGTTCTTATGTATCAGTGTAATTAGAAGCCAAATGTTGTACTTAAACTTCAGACTAAAACTACTTGAATGAATAAATCTTCTCAGGCTTTCATATGTTAATGCAAACTTGAAAGTTACCTTGCTTAGTTGCTCTGATTTTAAACTTTTAGAAAGGGGCATGCATATGCAAGTCATGATCCAAGTAACTTACTACAAGCATAAAAGTAGATTAAAATTTTTATTTGCTAACCCAGTTCAAACCAGTTTCTTCCTAACTGAGGAGATCAAGCTAGTTAGAAGGGAGGGTATTGAAGTAAAGAAAGAGCAGACAGTGTTTAAAAAATATACAATGTTACGAAGGTGCTGATGGTAGCTAGTGATTGTAAATGGAATATCCACTGATCCTAACTCTGATTGTCTGTGTCTCTATTGAACAAATGAGAACAATATTTTGCTCATCCATCTATCAGTTAGATGACTTTTGCAGCTTCTGTTACTTTATTGGTCTGTGTAATTTATAGACTGAAATTAGCCCCAGTAAAACTTCATATTTCTTGCTGAGTCAACTCTAGAGGATAATTAGATCACTTTAATTTAATTTAAATGGGGGGTATGCTTCAAATGTAACCAACTCCTTATTTGTGAAAGATACATGACTTTGTTCAGGAGCATCTATAAAGCATCTTTAGCAAATAGCAAGGCACAAAGTACAGCATGACCTTTTATTTTCCTTTTCCCATTTTCCTTTATTTGGTATAACATTGCATGGAGAAGTAAAAAATATCTAAGCAGTTACCTGTCAGTGGAGGAAAGTTGGGTTTGGTCATAGGGCACATTCTAAAGAGAATCTTACATTGGAAATAATTTGACATAGACACGGTTTCTGGAAAGTGGCTGGCCAACCCCACTGGGTAGTCAGCCTCAAGCATAACACAAGATGATAGAGGTACACTTTAGAATACTTTTTCCATTTCAAAATGACCTCTTCTCCCTCCAGGGATTAAGTGCTGTTGTACTATGTGACACTGTCACTTTGGTCACAATTAATCAGGGAGAGACAGGCTGCTGTCTCCTGCTGGGCCAATCCTGCTGTGTCTCCAGAGAATTCTGGATTGAGATTCATAGACACTCTGGGACCCTCCACACATAGCTGGAATTACCAATTGTAAACTCAGGAACTGTGGGGTGCCCATGCCCAGTCATGAGTGTAGTGAGAGGGGTGCACCATAGCATCTAAACACCAAGACAGACATTGGAGGAAAAAAGAAAAAAAAAATCTTGAAGAGAGTAGAGATGCATCTTGGTTGTTTAGTTCCTTGGTCCAATTCCTTCGAAGTAATAGTTGTTTTATTTTTCAACCTTAATTAATTCTTCCAGTTTCTGCTTAAACGAACGTCAAGGTATTTTAAAAACATCACATAGATTCTTTGATGTCCTGTGCAATTCCTGTTGCCAGCCTGACAGGCTGTTGTTAGCACATGTGTCCAAGTGCCTTAAGCAGAGTGTGAGTGCTTACACTGCATATCCAGGAAAGGCAAGGAAAATAACAACGGGGTGGTGGTCTTGGAACTTGCAACAAAATATGATGTATCTAGCTTTACTATTTTCTATTCCAATAAGCTATCTATTCATTGTTATTGATTATGACTCTATCTACCACTATTGGCTTCAGAAAGACATATTACAGGGGAGTTCCTTTACAAATTTCGTTACGATAAGCAACGATTAAAGAAATAGCTCTTTAAACATTCATAGCATGTGTTGAGAGTTTTTGGCTTTGATTTGTTTTTACCTATCTTATTGTACCAAATCTGAAGGAATAATTTAAAATATTCTTATTTAGTTTTTTTGTGTACATGTTATTGACCAAACAAAAAGGAAGTGCTAATGGATATACAAAAACAGAGTCAATAATGACAGAAGTTATTATCACCAATTTGTTATTGGTAATTGTGGAATAACTGGTAGTGATTTTAGCAGTAGTAGCCGTATAAGCGATGTTTAGGAAGCACATATCTTGTGTTAATTAGACTGCTACCAATTTATTTTTCCCATTGTTCTTCAGGGCAGTATGGCAACTGCTATTAGCAATTACAGATGAAGAAAAACATACTGTTATTAATGATAATCTATAAAGCTATTTCTATTTTTTATCATGCATTTAAGTTTATATTTTGATAAATGGATTCAAATATATATGGTCCACCCTTTAATTTTGACTTATACTCAAGATGTATTTTTTTAGGCTTTTCACCTGCCTAAATGAATCCTCTTGGAAGCATGCCACCACAATATTCTTTTTTTTAATTAAGAAATGTTATTATTCATTTTACATACCAATCACAGATCCCCTTCCTCCCTCTTCCCATCCCTCCAGCCTTCCCCCACCCACCCACCTACCTCCCATTCCCTCCTACAGGAAGGTAAGACCTCCCACAGGGAGTCAGCAGAACCTGGTACATTCTTAAGTGTTTAATAAAGATCACGAAAAAGGCATTAGTTGCAATTTCCAACAAAAAGATTAGGATGTACTTTGCCTCAGTACCAGCAAGCTAAACATTATTGTCTATGGAACAGAGGACCTATATCCTTTGTCATTTTTCTCTTCAATTTTTTAGAAAAATTCCTTTCTTTCTGATGTTAATTTTCTTTTCAAGGTATGACACCCTCTGATAGTTGAAAATGAATGACAATTTTCTCTAACTTCAGCGTGACTAGGTTGTTAAGATTATAAATGTGCATTCTCAGACACTTGAACATTGTTCACAAATTGGATTTTTGAAGTGTTGGCAATGTTCTTTTTGAGGGATTAATATCCCTTTCAATAGAGCTGGGGAGGAGGAGCCACCCAATGCAATATTCCACAGACTTTATCACACTTGGTTTTAAAGCTCAAGACCCTGATTTATCTGTGGAGCAATTTTTCATCCTTCTATCTTATATTTCTGCATTGCCAGCCAGGTCACACACTCCCAGTGCATAGCCAGAATTTGGTCTATGAATTCTCAATATGTTTTCATCCGTATTTTCATGTCAGGCCATCTTATTTCAAGGATTTCAAGACAAGAGCCTGAGTATAAATATTTTCCCTCACTTATCTTTACCTTGTAAGATCATAGGATAAAAAGAAAAAAAAGTTGTGAATTTGACAGCAACTTAATCAAAGTTAGAGATGTCTCTTCCTTAGTTGTTCAAGGAAAACCACTTTTTTTTCAGAGAAGACAACTCAGCTTTATTCTGTGGGAGGAGTCTAGGGAACCATTTGGTCTTTGAGAGTCCTAGGTACTATCTATGATTTCTCAGAAAGTCTTTTGAACATACAATTTATATAACTGCTACTTAGATCTAAAAGGATTTCCTGTAGCACATAGAACCTAGGCTCTAATAGCAGGATTTGCAATGAACTGGCAGTTTATACATATGACTCTTTTTCAAATGAATCATCTACTACTATTACTATTCTTTAAAGTTATGACAGTAACAATATATTAAAAAAGAAGATATGAATTTGAAAGAGAGCAAGGTGGTGTATGGGAGAGTCTGGAGGGAGGAATGTGAAGGGGTAAATGTTATAATTTTGTTATAATCTCAAAAAGGACATTTATAAACCAGGTACTCATTCTGTTGTGTTTGTTTCTACATGCAGATAATTAACTCATTTTCATCTTCAGAGGTATGAAGCCAGAGATCCTCAAAAAAAAGCATAAACTTCAGAGGAACACTTTTTAATTGTTGAAAAATAATTGAACTCTCATCAAACAAGTATAATATTTCAAATGTTCTTCGAAAGAGAAAGGGCAAGTAGAGAAGTATAAACACATCAAGAAAAGTCTGTAGCTGTATGTGAGAAAAAGTTAATTTGAATTGTTGTAAATAAATGCTTTATCTTCAAGTCATGATTTCATATTACAAAGTAAAACATTAGTACGTAACTAACACAATTTGTTGACAGTAGCAAATATCTTATTGCTCTCTGATTATATTTTAAAAGCCTAGATTAAATATGTGGATATAAGTCATTTTTAAATTATTTTCTAAATGAAATCACATCTGAGTAGGTATAAAAATCTATCTTAAAGCCGGGCGGTGGTGGCGCACGCCTTTAATCCCAGCACTCGGGAGGCAGAGCCAGGCGGATCTCTGTGAGTTCGAGGCCAGTCTGGGCTACCAAGTGAGTTCCAGGAAAGGCGCAAAGCTATACAGAGAAACCCTGTCTCGAAAAACCAAAAAAAAAAAAAAAAAAATCTATCTTAAATTAAAAATCAAACAAACAAAATCAAAACAAAAGCCCCAATAGTTTGTATAATTAATATAAGCTTTCTGGCTTGACAAATAAGAGTTTTGATGAATAAATTATTCTTCATAATAATACACTATATATGCAGTCTTTGAGCACTGTGTAACTTTGGATTTAGATTAGTCATTTATCATTGAAAAACACAAGTTTTTAAAAATCTGATATTTATGCAGCCAATCATATGCAACTGTTAATGAGAAAATATTGTTTTATTTACTTTTGGTCCCATATATACCTCTACTTTCACATATATTTGTAACCTATATATGTATTTGTATGCATATACATGTAAAAATATAGTAAAATTATACTAGTTTTTTTTCTTGGGCACTTAATTTCCCTTAGTTTTGTATTTATCAGCTTTTTTTGTCATGAATGTTATTAGAAATATATTTATATATTTTACTTTTTAGATTTATCTAAATTACCAATAGTTGTTTTGATAATTACAAAATAGTTGTTCATTTGTTTTTTTTATTTCTTTACATTTGTAAATTACCTAAGATAATTTTTCATAAGTTATATTTTGTTATGTAATAACTCTTTCAAAACGGTTTTCTTGATATAAGATTAGAGAAAGATGTATCTATTTTTAAGACTTTCATTGAATATTTAAATATCTTTTAGAAAATGTGTGAAGATCAGAGGAGTCATTAGGATTTCTTCAATTTCATTACGACTCTGTAAATCACCAAACCTTCTTGAGAAAATTTTATATGGAGATTATAACTTTTACCAGATATTTTGAGATTTTACATGGTAGGGCATATTAGGAATGTGCAGCTTGTTTTAGCAGATTAACTTCATATGACGTAATTCGTCTCTTATGGTTGTGTGCTTTCACTTGTATTTTCCCAATATAACATTTTGTTATTACATTTAAATTGTTAGATGATGATCATTATTTAGTTAATTAATTATTATTATAAAGATTGGTATGATTATTTATACGAATGTTTATACATAACACACACAAACATTAATGGACATAGTACCAAACTGCCCTCTAAATTTTCATATCTCTACTGATAAATTATTGTAGCTCTGCTCTCATACTTCATCAGAATAATTTCTTTGTGTGTGTATGTGTGTGTGTGTGTGTGTGTGTGTGTGTGTGTGTGTGTGTGTGTTGTGTGTATGTGTATATATATATATATTCCTGGTACCTGTGAGCTCCCCAGTCACATATTCTGGACAAATTAACAACATTAGATACCTGTGGAGTGAATCTTGGATAAAAATCAGAAAAAAACACTTACCCTGTGACATCCATGTCATCCTGCACCCATAGACATATCTTATTACTACAGTTACCCACTGGAACTTGACAGTAAGACCCTGTTGCTGAAGACACCAAACATATACTTTTGTCACAAGACAAAGAGACATAAAGTTGCACTGACTAGGGAACGTCCACCCTGTTGGATAGCTTTCATTGTATAAAGGGCAGGGAGCTAGATTGGCTGCTAGAGGGGAAGTGCTATAAACAGTATTATATACCCACAAACACTGTGAACTTGTGAACTAAAGTAATGATGGATGTGGAAAATTCATTTAATCTAGGCCTTCTGTGTGACCCTGTGTAAACTATGTGACCTTAGGTTCCAAATGATACTGCCAGTTGAAGCCTAGTGGGGTCACTGGGCAGGCACACAACTTAAGGTAATGATTAATAATGATAATAAAAAAAATACTTCAACAGTGAGGAATCCAGTGGCTAGGTCCATAGTATATATTCTGTACTTGGTACTATTAAACTTCCTAAAAATCCCAGAGTGGAAAAATTATGTAAAGTATGTGCTTATTTGTGTCTTTTAGAGTATGAACAAAGTATTGAGCCAACTTTTATACTTGGATGTGTTTATATAGAGGGACAATCTCTCAATCCTGATCAAAGAAGCCTTGCCTTCTAGTGAATTGCAATGGAAGAGGAGAAGTAATGACTGCAAAATGTGCTGAGAATATGTGCTGCTGAGTGCTCATTGCTAAAGAAGACGTTTACAACTTCCTCTTCATGACCTGGGCAGTGAAAAAACCAATGTAAAGATGACAAGAGGCAGAACCAGAGGAAAAGGGCTGAGGAATGCCATCTTCCAGGCAACAAATTGCCATCACAATTACAAATTCTCAACAACTAGACATTACACTGGGCTTCAACTTTTTCTTAAAATGGTTTTAACAAATATTAGATACACAGATATATAAAATATACCAATTATAATTGATGTGAATAACACATGTCTGATGACAACTGCTGTAACATCCTCTCTGTGGACTGGAGATGGGCTCCAATGTGCCTTTCCAAAAAGCGTGAGGGAGTTGATATTATTGCTCTATAAACCCTGATTTGAGCACTGGTCAGAACTGACTGGATTTAACCTTGATCTTACCCATTATAATTACTTTATCCTTCAATTCATTTTGGATTTTTTCAGTCAACTTTATTTCATTGAATATATTTTGATCTTATTCTTTCCCCTCTCCAACTCTTCCCATACCCTTGTTGCCTCCCTACCCAACTTAACCTTATATTCTTTCTTTCAAAAAGAAACATCTATTTCCCCTTCCCAGGGCGACCCATGCATCTCTCTTGGGAGAAATAGATGAGATCTCAGGAATAAACTGGAGGTGAGGAGGGGCAATAGAAGGGAGGGGATGGGGGGATAGAAGATGTAGGAAACGGAAGGTTGAAGTGGGGGAGGGATGGAGTGGGAGAGCGATGAAGGAGATATCTTGATAGAGGGAGAAACTTGGTGCTGGGATAATTCCCAGAAATCCACAAGGACGACCTCAGCTTAGACTAATAGCAATACTGGAGAGGGTGCCTGAACTAGCCTACCCCAGTATTCATATTGGTGAATACCCTAACTGTCGTCATAGAGCCTTCATCCAGTAACTGAGAGAAGCAGATACAGAGATCCACAGCCAAGCACCAGGCCGAGATCTGAGAGTCTATTCGAAGAGAGGGAAGAGAGATTATGTAGCAAGGGGGTCAAGATCTTGATGGGGAAACCTACAGAGACAACAGAATCAAGCTCATAAGAACTTGCGAACTTTAGACCAACAACTATGGATCCTTCATGGGACCAACCAGGCCCTCTGTATGTGGGTGTGTGACCAAATTGTGTAGCTTGGTCTTTTTGAGGGACTCCTGGCAGTGGAATCAGGATCTATCCCTGGTGCATGAGCTGGCTTTCTGGAGCTCATTCCCTATGCTCACCCTTGATGCAGAAGAGAGGGGCTTGATCCTTCTTCAACTGAATGTACCAGGCTTTGCTGACTCCCCATGGGAGGCCTTACCCTTTTGGAGGAGGGGATGGAGAGGGTTTGGGGGGAAAGGTTGGGGGAGGGGATTGGGAGAATGAATGAGAGGGGAATCTGTGGTTGGCATGTAAAATGAATAAAAAAATTCTCAAAAAAAAAACCCAAAAAGAAACACACACACACAATGAAGATCAAAACAAACAAACAAACAAACAATAAGAACTGCCCTCCCCCCATGAAAGCACACAAAACATGGAGTCCATTTTGTGTTGGCCAGCTTCTGAGCATGAGAACTATCTCTTAGTTTGGTTTATATACCAAGTATCAACCCATTGGAGAAAACTGACTATATTTTTCATAGCAGGCACCAGCTGAAAATAGCTTCTTGGTAAGGGTGTGATTTTGGAATCCACTTACCCTTCTTTGTGCTGAGATTTTGTGTAGTTTGGACTTGGTCAAGTCTTGTGCATGCTGTGACAGTGTCCATGAGTCCTGTTGTGTCTGAAAGATACTGCTTCCTTGGAATCATCTGGAGTCATCTGCCACTCTGGATTTACTATCTTTAGCTTCTGATTCCAAATAATATCCCTGGGATTTGGGTGGAGTGGAGGGTTGAGAATGATAGCACATTTGGGCCTGAGTGCTCCAAGTCTTTCAATCTCTGGGCATTGTCCAGTTACAGGTCTTTGTGTTAGTTGTCATCTACTTCAGGAAGAAATTTCTTTGAGGCGTGCTGAATTTTAAGTTACATCCACCTCACTTTTACATTGAAGAAAATTCCATTTCGTTTTGTTGTGAGAACTAAATGAAAAACTGTGTTAAAGCGTCTAATCTGTCATAAGGTCTCATAATACTAATTCTGCTCTGCTCTCTGTGGAGGCATCCTGTGGCGCTTTATTGATTCTCCGAGTCTTTTTCTCTAGAGAGTGCCTCTCCATTCATAACCTTCTGATGCAACCCAGGAACTTTTAATGCTTCATTTTGACACCTTCCTGAGAAGGTATTGAACTGAAAACTCAGCAGTTGAGAGAATTATTTATTATTAGAAGAAGCATTAAGTTATTTTTGTTACCAACTCTCTCCGAAGTTTGCAATTTATACATCATTTTCATGTTTCAGAGTTTTATCATAAAAATGACTCATTAACTTAGACAATTCTGCAAAACTGAATATAAAAATTTTTAAAAAGTCAAAGTGGTTTTAAGTTTTGCACTAGGAAGGGCATGAACAGAAACAAATCGATTTGTGACTATATTTACACATTGCTAATGTTATTTTTAATAGACAGAGCCAAATAACAAAGCATTTTTGTGTAGACTTTTTAGAATTCAGGAAATCACATGTCATACTGTTCTGATACACTGCAAATATGAGATTAGATTTCTAAATACACACTAAGAATGCATTAAGATACAATACTTTCTACTCAATTTAAAAAGTTATTAAAGTATTTTCATCTAATACCTTCATTAATTATTTAATAATAATGCCGTAAGCTTTATTGTGACCACATATTGTATATCAATTTATTCAATTACCTATAAAGAAGCTGTGGAACATAGAATGTTCCTATATACCAATTGCTTCATGATCAATATTATCTAAGATCTGATATTGGAAATATGTTCTTTCTTGTCACATTTCTATTTTATGTTAAAAATATTCTAAGACTTCTATGCTAAAAAGAGAAACACTGTATACCTTGGAGTGGGACCATTTTTATCTTCCAAATGTTTTTCACTCAATGAATATTTTTCAATATTTTCTCAGGTGAAGAATATTTGACCACATAACTTCAAAGTTCACACTGTATTTAGTATGGATTGCATGTTAGTGAATCTTTATGATTGACTTCTGCAAAAAAAAAAATATATTGGAAGCTTCAAATGTGGCTCTCTTCCTTGCTTCCTTCCATTACCCCCTTCTCTTGCACTCCTATTTTCCTTTTCTCATTCTCTCCTTGCCTCCATGTTTCTTTATTCCTTGCAAGTGAATATCATGTGCCTGAGTTTGGCTCTGAATTCTATATGTAGCTAAATGTGCCTTGGAACTTTTGATCTTCCTGCCTATGTCTTCAGAATTCTGAAATTTAAAAAAAATGGGGTATCCTTGCTAAATTGAAGTGGTTCCAATGACCAAATCCAGGGTTTTGAGAATGATAAGCAAGCATTCTTCTGAGTTATTCTTCAGCCCTTCAAATATTTTGGATAGGTTATTTAGACTTCTCATTAATGGTGTGGCTCTGAATTAGCCTGCTCTTTCTGCCTTGCCCTTGTCTTATTATTGGTGTTGGGCCGTGATTCTCATTTCTTATATCTATCAATTCTTTGTATTTCTAATATTTCATAACTGGTGAGGATGATGCTTAAAAATAATTACACACTGATTTAGATTTTCTTTTCAATTTTATTTCTACAATAGTTTGAGGGTATTCCAGTGTTTTCAGGACAAGGAATATTTTTCTAATACTTCTTTACCACAAGAATCAATCTACCTCAGGACCCAGCTATACCACTCTTGGGCATATATCCAAGGAATGCTCAATCTTACCAGGACACATGTTCAACTATGTTTATAGCAGCATTATTCATAATAGCCAGGACCTGGAAACAACCTAGATGCCCCTCAACCAAAGAATGGATAAAGAAAATGTGCCACATATGCACATGGAGTACTACACAGCAGTGATATCATGAAATGACATCATGAAATTTGCAGGCAAAGGGCTGGAATTAGAAAATATCATTCTGAGTGAGGCAACCCAGGCTCAGAAGGACAAACATGGCATGTACTCACTCATAAGTGGATACTAGATGTAAAGCAAAGGATAACCAGACTACAACCCCACAGCTCCAGAGAAGCTAGCTAACAAGGAGGAACCTAAGAGGGACACATAGATAGTCCAGTGAAGGAGAAATAGGTGAAGTATACATGAACAAACTGGGAGTGTGGGGGGGTATTGGAGGGCAAAGAATGGGGGGTGAGAACATAAGGAAATGGGAGAGTCGAGCTGGAACAGGGACAGAGTAAGAGAGCAAAGAAAGAGATACCATGATAAATGAAGACATCATGGGGATAGGAAGAGGCAGGATGCAGGGGAAGTTCCCAGGAATCCACAAGGATGTGTCCACCTTGGACTACTGGCAATGGTCAAGAGGGTGCCTGGCCTGGTCTACTCTGGTGGCTGGACTAGTGAATACCCTAACTGTCATCATAGAGCCTTCGTCCAGTGGCTGATAGAAGCAGGTGCCAAGATCCACAACTGGGCTCCAGGCTGAGCTGTGGGAATCCAATTGATGAGAGAGAAAAGGGATTCTATAAGCAAGGGACATTGAGATCATGATGGGAAAACATGCAGAGATGACCAGCCACACGAGTGGAAACCCATGAACTGTGGACTAATAGCTGTGGAGCCCCCATAGGATTGGACTAGGCCCTCTGCATATGGGAGACACTTGTTTAGCTTGAACTGTTTGGGGGAACTCCAGGCAGGGGGATCAGGATCCATCCCCAGTGCATGAGCAGGCTTTTTGGAGCCCAGTACCTAGGGTGTGACACCTTGCACACCCTTAGTGCAGGGGGGAGGGGCTTGGACCTGCCTCAGTTGACTGTGCCAGGCTCTGCTGACTCCCCATGGGAGACCTTGACTTGGGAAATGTGGAGATGGAGGGTGGTTTGGGAGGAGGGCTGGAGGATAGGAAGAGGGAAGACGGGAGAATCTCTGGTTGGTATGTAAAGTGAATAGAAAATTTCATCATTGTCATCATCATCATCATCATCATCATCATCATAAAAGAGAATAGAATATCCAGAATTTAATAGTATTAGTGAAATAGAAAAATTCTGCACAATTAATGGCACTGAAACTTCTCTGTTACATATCTCATATTGAAATGAAACTATGTAAAATATCTCCCAAAGTCACGACATTATCATTGAGATATTATGATTATTATATTAGAAAAAGATAAATAAAAAAACAAACCTTGCTGGTGACAGTACATGCCTGTAATTCCAGCACTCAGAAGGCAAAAGCAGTAGGATTTATATGAGTTCAAGGCCAGCCTGGTCTGTTTACAAAGCAAGTTCCAGGACACAGGGAAAACCTGTCTCAAAAAAACAAAAACCCAAAATCTTATGTTTATGATATGAAACTGAGTCATCAGAAACTGAGTGATCATCAAACCTGTGGACCTGGGAGATCCAGAGAGCAGTGTTGTAAAATTTTAATTCCCAAAACTGAGAATCTATATTTCTCATCATTTCTTTGTTCATAAGCAAATTGCTTAATATTTTCAAGCTTCTGGCATTTCTAGAACACATTGGATATGAAATCTACCTCTATACTACACAGATAATAAATAGTATTTCATTTTTTTACATTTCAAGAAATTTTTTATTTAAAATTTATTCAATTTACATACCAATCACAGATCCCCCTCTCACCTTTCATCCTGCCCCCCCCTCAGCCTCCTCCCTGCTCCCCCCGCACCAACCCTCCAATTCCCTCCTCCAAGAGGGTAAGACCTCCCATGATTAATCAGCAAAAGCCTGGTACATTCAGTTGGGGCAGGACCAAGCCCCTCCCGTCTGCATCAAGGGTGAACAAGGAGTCCCACCATAGGGAATGGGCTCCAGAAATCCAGCTCTTGCACCATGGATAGATCGTGATCCCACTGCTAGGGACCCCTCAAACAGACCAAGCTACACAATTGTCTCTTGTATGCAGAGGGCCTAGTTCGTTCCCATGCAGGTTCCACAACTGTCGGTCTAAAGTTCGTGAGTTCCCATGAGTTCAGTTTTCTATGTAGATTTCCCTGTCATGATCTTGAGCCCCCTTGCTCATATAATCTCTCTTCCTTCTCTTCAGCTGGACTCCTGGAGCTTGGCCTGGTGCTTGGCTGTGGATCTCTGCATCTACTTCTCTCAGTTACTGGATGAAGGTTCTATGAAACCGGGTACAAGGGAAATTCCCAGGAATCCACAAGGACGACCCCAGATTAGACTACTAGCAATAGTGGTGCCTGAACTGGCCTACCCCCTAATCAGATTGAAGACAGTAATATTTGAAATAAACCATTATTTGTCTCTTTGTATAGTTCATTGAAAACAGGAAATATATGGGTGGAAGTCACATTTCATACAATTTAATAAACGGGTTAGAAAAGTTTCTGTTTGTGACTAAATAACTGTAGCCATTTTAAAGATACATATTGCAATCAATTACAAACTCATGAATTACTAAGAAGTCAGTGTGGGGTCAGGTAAGAAGTTCAAAGGAGTAGGTATAGGTAGGGGTTGGAGGAAGGAAAGAGAAAGGAGAAGTAATATAACTGTGTTTAATTAAAACAAAAAATACATTGTTAATTAAAAATCTACATATGTTAAATCCCTAAACATAGAATAAACAGTCATTGTTCTTTATTCTTAGGCATTAGCTTCTAAAAGATGAAATATCTAAAACATCAATTTAATTCTTTGTCTAAATATCAGGAGGATACAGCACTTAATGGCATTGTGATGAGTTTTTATTGAAATCCGTCCACCTGATTAGGCTGAAATCATTTCCAAAATTCTATTCTAAGTCCAGTGGACATACTGTGTGAGGTTATGGAAATCAAAGTGAAGGCATTTGTCATGGCTCAAATACCTTCCTGTAGGTTAGCTTATAACTCATTACACTATGTGTGATGTTCTTAACAAGAGCCACATAAAATAATTCAAGATGGCCCTTAAATAATCTCAAGATGTCAAAACATGGAACAGTAAGGAAATTTGAAATTAATTCATAATGAATCCACAGGAATCCTTGCCTGAATCATCGGACTTCATGGTTGCCTTTTGTCCTGAACACACAAAACATCAACTTTGCAGTGTGATGATATCACATCACAAAACACCTACAGACTCTTGGCTCTTTGTTTTATTGCTGTTGGTGGTGATGGGTTTTTTGTTGTTGTTTTAAAAAAAAACAAAAATATTAAATAGTTTCTGTGCATGTAGAAACATAATGGTTTAATTCCATCAAGAAAGTTAAATATTTTGCTACCAAAATTATCCATCATGAATCAAATTAATATACCTATGGGTTGTTTGGTATTATTATTAGATTTTTAAATATTTTGTTTGATTTTCTGATTTAAACTTTTATATAAAATATTAAGTGAATATTAGCTTATGAATAATGCAGGATTTCCAACAATGTCTGCAATGACCCTGAATATATTAGTTGCCATTTTATACTACTAATGTGTGTCAATTGGTCTCAGAATTGCTTATTATGAAATAAAAACATCAATCACACTGTAGATGCTGAAGAAGCTCCATGTCCTTCAGTAATATGTGTTCAATGTTCAACTCTTTCTGAAAAACAAACAAATATATGTATCTCATTAATTAGCATGCAAATTTGATTTCATCTTTAATAAATCTTAAAATCATATATATGCAAATCATTTTTAAATACATTTCTTGTTTGTTTTGGTTTTTTTGTTGTATGTTTGTTTTTAGAGACAGGGCTTCTTTATGTAGCCTTGGATGTCTTGAAACTAGCTCTGTATGCCAGATTAGCCTCAAAATCACAGAGATCTGCTTCCCCCTGCCTCCCAAGGGGTAGGATTAAAGGTATATACCACTACACCCAGCTTAAAATACATTTCTTTTTTCTTTCTTTCTTTCTTTCTCTCTCTCTTTCTTTCTTTCTCTCTCTCTCTCTTTTTTTCTTCCTTCCTTCCTTCCTTCCTTCCTTCTTTCTTTCTTTCTTTCTTTCTTTTTTTTTTTTTGAGACAATGTTTCTCCATGTAGTTATGGTTCCTATCCTGGATTTTGCACTGTAGACCAAGCTGGCCTCGAATTCACAGAAACCTGCCTGGCTCTGCCTCTCGAGTGATGGTATTAAAGGTGTGTGCCACCACTGCAGGCAAAATATATTTCTTTATGATTCTTTATCAGTAATTTTTCAAAAATTTCTGTTCTTATTTTCTATAGCTCCATACCAAGATCATATGAGATTTTTTTAGGGGAAAAAGTACAGCAAATGAAGAAGTTGAAGGAGCCCTGGAGAACTCCCTTTCTTGACTGCAGCAATGGCCATGTCTTCCTGGGGTGTTCCTACATTCTCTGTAAATTACTTCATTTCTTATGATGAACAGTGTGATGGTGGTGGTAATAATAGTGTTGATAGTGGAGGTGGTAGTGGCAGTCCTGTGCCTCTGTGTGTGTGTGTGTGTGTGTGTGTGTGTGTGTGTGTGTGTGTGTGTGTGTGTATGATTTGTGATAGGTCCATAATAAACACTCTCATCATACTACCAAATATACACAATACACAGTTCCCACTGGAGCTTATAAACCCCAGAACAAGTTGTAGGTGACATTTTTCTCTTGTTCTATGACTCTTTTATTTTTCCCTTTCAGAAATTTAAAACATTTTGATTACATTCTAAACTGAGGTAAGGTTTTGTAGAGGCCCATTGCAGTGATTTTGCTTCACACTTAGAATCAAGCATAATTAAATAGTATCAGATAATGACCTTTAACAGGGCTATCATGATTCCTGTACCTTGTCTGTGTCTTATCAAACAGCCTTACCTAGAGTAGGGATTTGAATTAATGATGTTCTTGAGTAAAAAGTGGAAAGTGACAGTATGCCACATTAAGAATTTGGTTATAAAAAAGATTTGGTGTTGTAACTGTTAATCTTGGATTCTTCCTCCCTTGCTATCTTCTGATCAGCTCATTCTTTAGAAACCAAAGACCTGATTTTGCAGGCACATAAGCTGCCCTCTGAGAAACCCATGTGGAAAGAAATGGGGTCTTTGGCTCATAGCCAATAGAGCACTGAGGTCTGTTGGCAGTCACCCAAGTGAGAATATATGCTTCCCTAGTCAAGACTGAAGATCACACTGTTGCCTTAGGTTACTGCTTTAATTTAATAATAAATTTTGAGCCAGGACACACTTTACCAAACCAGAAGTAATTTCCTGATCCAAAAGCCTAGCAGCTTCAAATTTGCTAACAGTAGAGAAAATGTTTTATTTGACAGATAAATAGTTATTTTCTAACAAATCAACAACTCTTTTATCAATAACAATAGTATTTCTCATATCTTTTGATTTATCATACTCTCATCTCCTGCTTTAATACACTTTCTTATTTCATCATGTGTCTACTAACAATTAATTTAAACATCATCCTTTTTAATTAAATTGTATTAAATAGGATTTGAATGCTTGGCCTTGGTTCTGTAAATAACTATGTGCACCTTTTATCTCAGTATTCAAGAGGCAGAGGCAGGTGTATCTCTGTGAGTTCAAGGCCAGCCTGTTTTACAGAGTTGAGTTCCAGGACAGGCTTCAAAGCTACCCAGAGAAACACTGTCTCAAAACAAAAACAAAAACAAAACAAGTTAAAACAAAACAAAACTAGTTACATTGGTCTCAGGAAAATTTCAATTCAGTCAACTAAGTGATTTAAAATTAATTTAGTTTTGTTTTGTTTTTTTTTTTTTTTTTTGATTTTTCGAGACAGGGTTTCTCTGTGTAGCTTTGCGCCTTTCCTGGTACTCGCTTTGGAGACCAGGCTGGCCTCGAACTCACAAGATCCGCCTGCCTCTGCCTCCCGAGTGCTGGGATTAAAGGCGTGCGCCACCACCGCCCGGCTTTAATTTAGTTTTTAATACCAGAAAAAAATAGACAATATTTACAAGCATCAAGACAAACCCATCAATTGCCATATCATTCTAAAAAGATATTATCTGTTCAAAAGATAAAATTCTTTGGAAAGTAATTATTTAACACCTTTTTCCTGTTCTATTCCAAGTAAGGCATATTAACTTGCTGTTTTACAAAAGTGATAGTAACTGTGATCTAATCTATTTTGGTCTTTATCTTGTAAGTAAAAATAGAGCCTCAAAATACACATAATAGTCCAGTCAATTTTGCCATAGCTTATTTGGTAGTGTGACTGAGGAGAAAACAAGGAAGTAGAAAAATGAGGGTGTGTAAAGTCAAAAGCTAAAATTAAAAAAAAAAACAAAAACAAAAACAAAAACAAAACAAAACCCTGAAGACAGAAACTGTTAAGTATTGGACTGTGAGCATGGTGGGCAGGGAAACAGCAGTTCAAAAGCATCCTCAGTTAGTATTAGAATTTCCCAGGCCTTGGTCCCAGGAAATGTGATCCTGATCTTGCAGGCTTGTGAAGGTCATTTTGATGACTTGGTTTTATTCTTCATAAACAATTTGCAAAACTTTTGAGCATTATTGTTAAGAAGAGGGAGAAATTCTTGGTGTTAAAGTATGAAGCAGAGATGGAGTGGGATGCAGTAGAGGAAGGGGTAGTAAGTGTGTGAATCAAACTAAGGATGTTTGAAAATGCCTTATGGGATCCTACTAGTCAGTAATCCAATTACAAACATAATTAAAAAATAAAATAGTTCAAATGTAATAACCCTCCAAGAGGCATAGTTTATTAAATGAAAACTACAGTGCAAGGCATGGGATAATTTATCACAAGTCATTATTTAGGGAGGTACCAGTGTTTTCAAAAAAACAAACAAACAAATGAGCCAGTGGTTATTGCTTTTGCCCTTGGTTACCATACATTGTAAGATCACATTGCTAAAGACATCATCCACTTTGGCTACAGGACATAGAGAAATATATCTCAAACCTGCAATGAAATTTCATCTCTTACTTGACTTTCATTGTAACTGAAGGTTCTATTTTAGCTGTGTAAGTATAAGATAGAGTGATAGGCTTGCTCGGTGCTGTAAGCCTGCATACTGCCCACTGCTGCAGTAGTGGCATGACCACTACAGGGTAACAAACTACTTTCTGACTGGGTTTGAGGCCTGCCCCATAAGAGAGGATTTCATGTCTGATGTAATCCTAGTCAAAAGTCCATGGCTGGAAGATCACAGGCTCTGTAGAGGAACCTACTGCTGTTATTTTTCATAATGGTCTTGTGATAAAAACAGATTTATATCTCCAAAAAATGTACCTTTTATTTTCTAAGATTAGGATGAAAGGGGAATGGTAAATGCAGAACAGAAAAATACTTCATAATTACCTTGCATTAGTTTAACTTAAAAAAGTGTTGTATTAAGGATATAAGAGATTTTACAGAAATGGCAATCTAGTGGAATCTACAACATTTTCTAAATAAAATCCGATTCTCTGGTAAGGTGTTGGATGGATAGATGAGAGAGAGGAAATATTTTATTACTTGGGGTTTGGAAACAAAGATATAGAAATATAGGATTGTCTTGCCTAAGTTGGGTTGAGTAGAATATTTTTTGGGGGGAAGTTAATTTCATTGTAGGAATGCTAAGATTGCAATATTTTTCACAGATTCAAATTAAGTTTCCACATCTACTTGGGTGTATGAATCAGAAGCTCTGGAAACAAAATGGAAAAGAATAAAGAAGTCAACAGTCCTGGCTTAAAAATTGAGCAATATCATCAAAAGCTGGTTTATATAAATAGAAGGCCAAGATAACCAGGGAATGCGATTTAAGGTCAACACCAAGGGAAAAAGAAAGGACAAATCTACTCAAGAAACTGAAAATAATGATTAGCTAATGTGAACCACTGAGGAAATGCTAAGATGTGATCAGTGAGGCAGACCTGAAACCAACAGGACAAGGATTCCATGATAATTTACAAAGACAAACTAACCAAACAAAACGCATATTTTATATTGTGTATTTAAATGCATGTGATGCCTGATGTTGCTTGTCAACTTGGAGCTGACTAAAATTGGAAGCTGCTAAGCACTGCCTTGGATGGACCTTTCCAATGAGATTATTTGAAGGGGGAAGGCCCACCTTAAACATGGGCATCCCAGACGAAAGGACATCTAAAGAGGAAACCTTTGCTTTGTGCATGCTTATTTCCATTCTCACTGGCAAGGTCATCTCTCTGTAGCTGTGACATTCCTTCACTGGTATTAGAATCATCTTGTTAATGTTCTCAATAGAGATTGAAAAACAACACTTCCAGACTCCTCCAGGCTTTATCATCAGGTTGGGACTATTGAGATACCTATGATCATGGACTGAGCAACTACCAGAATTTTGGCCTCTTCCATGATTGATAGACTACCTGGGTCACATCATGTCAGCAAATGTAATAAATCTATCAGTTAGTTCTATTACTCTAGATAACCCTGACTAATAAAATACTTATCTTTTCATTTTAAAAAGGTGTTGGATTCATTCTGAAAATGACGTGATTCTGAAAAATATCATCCATTATTCACAAGGAATGTCTGAACTTTGAAGTGTAAGAGAGCAGGATGGGATAATTATCAGGCACTGTCTTCACTTGAGCTGAGCATCTGATCTTCACTCTCTCTCCCTTGAGAGCTCATACTTGGGCTCCATTCTTAGTGTTGGTTACTGAGGCCCTGTGAAGAGCTCTAATGAATTACAGTGGCAACTCCCCAGTGATTATTGATTTCATTCAGCTCACTGAACAGAAATAAGTACTTTCTAATTTGTTGTGACATTGAATAGATGTGTTTATTTATTAGAGGATGCTTCAATGGCAGCATGCCACCATGTCAGAAGAAAGAACAACTTTCTATTTTAGAACAGAAAGAATATAAAATAAAGACTGGAAAATTGGAGTTGCCTACATGAACCTGACATATGAATGATTATGCCAGTTAAAAATATGACAAAAAAGAAAAAAAAACTCACTATGATTAGAAACACAATCATTTGGTGACTTTTTTCCTCAAATTTGCTACCTATGATCTTTGACATTTAGTGAGTTTCCTGTTTCATCATCATCAGGGTTTCCAACTCAGAATTGTAAATGATGACACAGCCCTAAGGGTTAATGTGAGCAAACAAACAAACACATGAATTTGTGCAGAGTTAAAACTACTCAAAATATGTAAATAAGATTATGAGTGGCTAGATTTTCAGGGATATTAATCTAGATAAAATTGAGATTAAAGAATTTCTTGCTTTATATGGACTCTTTATTGCTTAGAGTCCCACTTTAGAAGCTCCAATAGTTTATTTGAAAGTAACTATAATAGTGTCAGCAAGGTGACCCCTCAACGCATTGAAGTTCAATCTACCAAGACGTAATATTCATGTAAGATAAGACAATCACCCTACCTAACATTCTATGGAACCTACTGCACTGGAATGTAAACAAATTCCCATTTATAAATTTTGACATTGAAATAAAAATATTTTACTGCTTATAAGAGGATATTTTGAATGTATTTTTAATTGATTGTAGTGAATATTTTTAATCTTAAATCTGATTATCTATAAGGAATATAACATAAACCTCTATTTACATATTTATAAAATAATCTTATTACACTAATCAATAAAATTAGCATATCTTTTAAAGTGACCTTCCTCTTTTTTGTTGATTTTGGTAGTAAAAGCACCTAAAGTATTAATATCAGAATCACGTATCATTATCATGATGTACATAGGAATTTCAGGTATGTATTTTACATAACTAAAAATGTGCTCTCTTTGATATATTTACATTTATTTTCAACCCCTAGCGCTAGTAACTTTTGTACTCCATATTCCTGTTTGACTTTAAATTTATTTCCAAACATGATGTGGATTATTTCACTTGACGTAATATACTCTAGTTTTACTTATGTTGTTACAGTTGGTACCATCTGTTTCTGAATAATATATATATATGTGTGTGTGTGTGTGTGTGTGTGTGTGTATAGTTGTATGTCTATGTGTATTTGTGTATACTTTTGTGTATATGTACAACATTTCAATCCATCTATGAAGACAGGTTGATCTTACACCTTGGCTACTATGCATAATGCTATAATGTACACAGAATGAAGACAGTGCTAACATTCTAGGAAGTTTATTATTAACATGCAAAAGTTTGAGATTGAATCATTGTCTTGTACCACAGAAAAAGTCAACTCAACGCTCCGTAGTTGCCTATAGTTTTTGTGCAACACAATGGTTGAAGCCTTGTGTGCTTTTTCCCACCCACATTAATATGTTTATTGTTGTTGTCTTTGTTCTGTTTTGTGTTTAGGTAGTCATGTTAGTAAGACTTTATGGATCTTGTTTGTGAAAACATATATACATGTAACACTTTGCAGACATTTATCTAAATTTATGAATGTAACAGCAATTAATTAAAAGGCCATGGGTTTGAAAGAGAATAAGGAGTGGTATGTGTAATTACATAATAAAATCAAAAAGTAAAATATGTGACAGGGTCCTTGCAGTTGTTCCCTTTGGGGGCAGGGGCCAAGTAGGTGCAGAGTCAAACCCCACAGACTCCAAGAGAATGTCGAAACAACAAGCTCTGTTTATTCAATTAAAGGCAAGCCTTATATACCCTCCACCCCTCCCTGTGGGGAGGTTTGATGAATATGCATCAGCTGGTGTGACATGGCTGTCTCTCATTGGTCCAGGTCATCTCCAGATCATGTTTCAGCAGCTGTTGCTAAGACCATCAGGCAGACCCAGGCTGGCTCTCAGAAAATATCTTTTTTACTTGTTTGGGCTGCATGGCCCATGAGTCATCCCACAAAAATAAATACTTTTTTTAAAATCAAAGATTTGCATATAGGACCCAATGCCTTACAACTCCTAGAAAAAAAATACATTGGAGGAATTGGCATGACTGCTTGATTCTTTGGCTTTCAATAAAATCATAAAACAAAAGAAAAGCAGGTTTTTCACAGTAAAGGAAACAAAGTAGAATGGCATGGGTATGGGGGAAATATTTGCAATCGTGTAGCTCATAAAAGCTTAATATTTAAAGTTTATGAAGAATGCATGCAATTCAGTAACAAGAAAGAACAAACGGTCAATATGATATTCACATAGGCAAAAGACCCAAGTAGAGACTTTTATGAATAAAAATGAACTATCACCAAGTTTTGTTCAAAGAAGCTCAGCTTCAGTGTTCACTATGGGAAATTAAATTCACATGTCCCTATTAAACAGGCCGAGAGTACAGCTACCTATAAGGAACAAGAGGAAAAGAAACATTCATATTCCTTATGGGGATGTAAGGTTTATGTAGCGACTTTGGAAAACAATGCCTTGCTTTTCTACTTGCTGGGTTATTGTCATTCTCATGAGTAGCATGTAGTTATATGCCACTGCTTTGCCTTATTGAATGTATACTTCTTGTCTTGGTTGGCTATTTGAATATTTTTAAGAGATGTCTACTGAGACCCTAATTCTTTGACTACACTATATTCTTTCTACTGGCTTATTTGCATTTTAAATATATCTAGGATGTTAACTCATTGTCACAAGTATTATTTTGACATTTTTTGGCTCATTGATAAGCAGCTTTCCGATAGCTGTACTCCTTGTAACATAGACCTTAACATTATGTATATTTAAATCATATTTGATGTATATTTTATATATTTTAATTTATAGAAAAGATATCATTGAGAAACCCAATATCCCAAGGTTTATATCATTTTCTAACTAAGAATTATATCAGGTTTTGTGATGAAGTCTGTAATTGCCTTTGAATTTTTAATTTTTTTCTTTTCCTTTTAAATTTTTTAATAAGCTTAAAATGTACCGGATTTCCCTATGGTGTTTTTATACATACTTATATTTGAATGATAATCCCCCCATTTCTTTCCCTCTCCCATCTTCTTTAGTCTAATACTTGCTTCAAGCACATTATTTCAAGAGTTTAATTCATTAATTCTATATGTAGATATCCAGTCTTCCCAATTTACATTTTAAGTTATATTTTTGAGATTATAATATAATTGCAACTCTTCTTCCTTCACATTCCTTCCTCTAAAACCTCCCATTTACTCCTTCTGGCTCTCCTTCAAATTCACGGCCTCCTTTTTCACTAATTGTAATTGCATGTGTATATATATTTGTATGTACATTTATATTCCTAAACATAATCTTCTGATCCTATAAATGTTGTATGTATGTGTGTTTCCATGGATGAATATTTGGCATTAGACAACCAATTTATATACTCATTTCTGGGGAAGACCATCTCTCCTGCTCTCAGCTTTCCTCAACTGCCTATGGTTATTTACACATTGTTGAAGCCCCTGGGCTTTTTCTCCATGCACTTTGACATATCCATTGGTATTTTCCATCTCACATTTAGGCAGTCATGTTGGTGAAATTTAATGGGTATAGCTTCTGAAATTATTGGAACGAATCTACAATCTCTGTTTTACTAAGTCAGCATAATCCCTAACAACAATGTATAAACATTTGTCCTAATACCAACAGATAAGTGCAATCCTCAGCTCTCACCAAGGAAACTTTTCTTTGCAACAGGAGACCACTACAAAAAGAGACATAACTGAAAACAATGCAGAGTTGTGGGAACCCAGTCTGAATAGATACATCTACAAAACAATCCCACACCCACGGCTCAGGGAACATTGCAGAAGAGTGGAGAGAAAGATTGTAAGAGCCAAAAAATCTGAGATTTTTCTGTGAGATTGTGTTCTAAATATACTTTTTAGGAAATATTTTCCTTCATCCAATGGGCTATCCTGTCACCAATTTCAAAGTAACTGATAATATATTCGAGGATATGCATGTGGGTTTTCAATTTTTCTCTTTCTTTATGCTATCGCAACTATTTATGCTACAAAAACTATTATTATAATTTTGTAACAAGTTTTGAACTCAGAGAATATAAGAACTCTGATTTTTTGTTCTACCTACTCAAGACTTTCTATTGAATATCAAGAGTAAATAAATTTCAGTGTCATTTATTTTATTGCTACAAAATGAGGTTTTTATAGGAATTGTGTTAAATTTTTAGAATGGTGAACACTGACAGCTTAAAGATATTGTCTTACTTCATGTCTAGCAGTAGATGGCGAACTAAAATGAACCAAATGAAATTTTTGAGGTTCTTTGTCTCATAATGCAATGTCAGAAATTTCATTTTTGTAATCTTACAAGTCTTTTGCATATATATTATGATTAATGTTTGTGTTATTATGAGATTTCTTGGTATGCAAATGTGTGTGTCTCTGGGACTATATTTGTTTCTTGAGATTTCACTTTGGCTATTTTCTTCTTCTTCTTCTTCTTCTCCACCTCCTCCTCCTCTTCCCCTTCTGCTTCCTCCCCCTCCTTCTCCTTCTTCTTTTTCCTATTCTGGTTGTTTGTTTTTATTTCATTTAATTTTATTTTAGTATTATTGTTTTTATTTATATTTCTGTTTTTATCCTAGTGTGTGTGTGTGTGTGTGTGTGTGTGTGTGTGTGTGTGTGTGAGAGAGAGAGAGAGAGAGAGAGAGAGAGAGAGAGAGAGAGAGAGAGAGAGAGAGAGAGAGAAAGAGTCTGGATTTGGGTGGGTGGGAAAGTGGGAAGATCTGGGAGGAGTTAGAAGAATGGGAACCATAATCAAAATATATTATATTAAAATATATTTTTAATTAAAAATGTCCTCCCATTACTAAATACTGAGTATTTTTTGTGTATTAGTATCTTTTAAATTATTTTCAATAATATTTATAGATTTCAGTCCACAATTCTTTAATTTTTTATTCATTGTAATCTATAGTATATTGCATTATGTAGTATTCTGTAGTATAGTTCTTTAAGATGCAAAGTCAGCTACTTTCTGTAGTATCAAATTCATGCTAGAATTACACATGTATATAAGAATAGATCTGCAGACTACTAAGCCTTAGATGTAGGAGTGTTTTGTAGATACATCCACTGGGAATGAGCTCTACAACTTTACATTTTGATTGACTATGGGTTTCTGTAGAGGTGTCTGTTATTTGCAAAGAGAAGATTCCTTGATGAGGGGTGAAGATGATACTTATCTGTGGATATAAGGACAAATATTAGTAGATTGTTGTTAGGAATTATGATTTTGTTGTTTTAGTAAATTAGTGGTTGTAGATTCTGTTTCAATAGACTGTGAGTTCACTAGCACTGGGTAGTTACTAGGTTTATAGTACCAGGCATGGTTTCCCTCTTATTGAGATGTCCAATTACAAAGCTGTTGGTTAGCACCAATGTATGAGTGCCACCACTATACCTTTAGGGTTATTATTTCATGCTAGTTTTGATGTGATTCATAAGCATTATAGCTGGATGGGACAATTGGTTACCTCCCTCTTTTGGAAGCTTGCATAGTGCTTTCTTGTACCATGAAAGGTAGTCCTTAGGGAGGGGGAATTCAGTTACATTACAGATCAGGCATCTGTGGTCTCTGTTTATGAAGTGCTTGGTGTTTTCAGCAATAGGGACTTATTTTCACCTCTCAAAAGCAACTGAAGGTAATAGAAATAAGCTATATGTTTTAGAAATCTCTTGAATAGCCCTTAACAACAACTCCAAGTTTCTTAGGTCTGGTATCAATTTTTTGTTAGGTTGTCTTTGGCTCTTGTGGGGAGAACCATTAGCCTAGATAAAAAAAAAAAGTTCACTAAAGAAATATATGTATTGTTATAGACAGAATGGCAGGTATAATAACTTTTTAATGGGCAATAGGATTATTCCTTGTGCCTTTCCCCAAGTAATCTTTTCTATATTTGGTACCAGAAGCCTTTGCAGGAATCTGTGGCCCTACCCAATGTATGTGTGGGGGATGTAGCTTTATGTCTTTTGTATTTACACTTCTGTGCATGTATGTGTATATATTGAGGGCAGAAGCTGATACCAAGTGTCTTTTTTAATTGTTTCCCACCTTATTTTCTTTGAAACAGGATATCTCACTGAACTTGGGGCTCTAAGTCACCTAGAGAAGCTGGCCAACAAACCCAGGTATCTTTCTGTCGCCTCTGTCCCAGATAGGAGTCACACCCACACTTATGCTGGGATTTTGGGTGGCCTGATACTGTAAAAAATCTTGCACATTCAGTTAGAACTACTGTGTTGTGAGTTCATATGCACATGGCCTTGTCTTGTCCAACAAATAATCTTTTTTATCAGACATCCACTACTTTTGGATTTTATGTTGACAGATTGTGAGTCTTTGCATTAATTTTCATTTACCACAAAAAGAATCTTCTTTGATGAAGGTTGAAGGATTCATTTATCTATGGATATAAAGATAAGTACTTACAGGGTAGTTTAATGCTATGAACATTTATCAGAAAAATTGTAGTAAGTGCTCTGTTAGAGGTTCATGCCCCAATTAACAGTATCATAGATGACTTCTGTATTTGACAATTGGCCTTAAACACATATAATTCCATTTGTCTGTTGATATCTCTTAATATGCAAGAAGTCAAAATGGGGATGTGTAAGAGAATTTCTACCTCCTGCTGCTTTGAACATGAAGAAAAGTTTATATAAGACAGAACATGGGAAAGTCCCTAAGAAGAAGACAGCCATTATCATATGACAACTAATAATGAGACAGAAATTCAGATTTAAATCTCAAAAACTCAGTTCTGCCCATATCTTCACAAACTTAGAAACCTTAGCTGCTAAGGAAGCTGTCAGTTTTATTTCATCCTGGTCACAGGATGACTAGGATGCACCCTTCCGTGGCCTCTTCATCAGCTTCTGCTTTCAGGGTTCTACTGTGTTTGAGTTCCTGTCCTGACTTTCTTCAATGATGAACAATGATGTGGAAGTGTAATCCAAATAAAGCCTTCCCTTCCTAAGTTGTTTTTGCTCATGGTGCTTCAGAGCAGCAATAGAAACCTGGACTAAGACAAGTTGGTATTAGGAGTGGGGTATGGCTATGACAGATCTGACCATGTTTGGGGAAGTATTATGGAAGAACTTTGGAACTTTTGGCTAGAAAATTCACTGAATGCTGAGAGCTTAGTGGGATGTACTGTGGGAGTTTGGAAGACAAGAATGTTGAGAGCAATGCTGTAGCTGGAGTTTTCGTGCGTCCACCCAGCTCCTGCAACCACTCAGACCCAAGTAAAGACACAAATTTATATTACTTATAAAGTGTATTGCTCTGACAGGCTTCTTGCTATCTAGTTCTTATATCTTAATTTAACCCATTTATATTAATCCATAAGTTGCCATGTGGCTTGTGCCTTACTAGTACTTTACATCTTACTTCTCATGGCGGTGTCTGGCAGCGTCTCCTGACTTAGCCTTCTACTCCCCAGAATTCTCCTCTCTGCTTATCCTACCTATACTGTACTTCCTGCCTGGCTACTGGCCAATCAGCATTTTATTTATCAATCAATCGGAGCAACACATTCACAGCATAAAGGCATTCCCAGTACTTCTCCTTTTCTTTTTTTTCAAAAAGGAAGGTTTTAACTTTAACATAGTAAAATTACATATAATAAAACAATTATCAAGGAAGAATTATAGTTATAATATCTAGTCTATTTGTATTTGGCAAAATTAAAGAAGATCTCCTATTTATCCTATATTTGTGAGTCTAAGGTTTTATATCTAACTTATCTTTTATCTTAACTAAGGAAATTATAACTATCTAGTGTTCAACTACATCAAAGACCTCAGAAGGATATAATATTACCTGAGAAATGGGAAAAGGATGCAAGCAACTTTCGGGAGTCTTGCAAGAGTAGAGAGAGACAGCCAACAGTCTGGATAGTCATCCTTAGACCTGAGAAAGAAGATTCTAAAATGGAGCTAAAAACAGCTTTTTAGTTGTCTCTCTCAAGTTAGCCACAGCCTGCAGGCTTGAGCTACTCTATGGCAGGTTCATGGCATGCAGGCTTGACCTATGCCATGTTACACAGAGGTGTCTCCAAGCTGTGTACTATGCTGCATGGTGGATATAGTTTTTGCTAGTTTAAAAAACAAAAGGTTTCTGGCTACCTCCAAGTTGGTGGTAAATGTAGTTCCACCATGTTGGAAAGCTGAGGTGGGTGGAGCCAGCAGCCACAGCTGATGTTTCAGTTTTAGTAATGCTGCAGTATAAAGCAAGAGGTTCACAAGAAGACAGATTCAGATGAAATAGTTTACAATGTATGTGAAAATGTATGCAGGCTTGGAAGAGAGACAAAAAGAAATATATGCAGTTATATAAAAACTAGCTTAAAAAAATAAAGTCTTTAAACAGAAAGTAAAAGTAATACAAAAATAAGCCACGAAAAGATGGATATCACACAGAGAATCTGGATTGTGTTGTCTTTGGGATTTTTAACTGCAGAAAGACAGTTGATTGTAAAGGCAGTTAAACCAATATGTACATTTTAAAGGTATTTTGACTTCAAAATTTGGATCTAGGTATATGCTGCTTTGGAAAGGAGGCTCTGCTTTTGTTTCTACAGAAAGCAAGAGGCTATGGATTTGTTCCAGATTAAGATACATCAGGTATGACCAGCCAAGACCCCCTGAAAGGTCTCCAATGACACCATGGCCCAGATGATCCAACATCCAGAATGGTTTCAAGGCAACTGGCTGAGACAATACAGGCCCACATTGGGTGCCATTTGTAGCTGTTTTTTTACTGTGTCCACCCAGGTCCTGCAACTGCTCAGATCCAAGTAAACGCACAGAAATTTATATTACTTATAAACTGTATGGACGTGGCAGCCTTCTTGATATCTAGTTCTTATATTTTAAATTAATCCATTTATATTAATCTATAAGTTGCCATGTGGCTTGTGGCTTACCAGTACTTTACATCTTACTTCTCATGGCAGTGGCTGGCAGCGTCTCCTGACTCAGCCTTCCACTCCCCAGAAATCTCCTCTCTGCTTATCCCACCTATACTATACTTCCTGCCTGGCTACTGGCCAATCAGCCTTTTATTTATCAATCAATCAGGGCATTCACAGCAAAAAGAAAGACATCCCCAGCACAATGCAGATGGTGGAGGCCTGGCTTGTGAAATTTTAGACGGAAATGCAAAGACTCTGTCAGGGCTGTTTGCTATTTAGATATAAGATTCCGTCTTTCTGGTTGTCTGGGGCTTAGGAATCAGCCACAATTAATAAGAATTACTGAAGTGAAACCTTTGCTTTTGCTGGGGTACTTGATGTTGGTCATTTGGAGCTGATAATTTAGTAATGATGTTTCCTGAGAATCAGCACACAGAAGCTGTCACAGAGTCAACCAAGGTTGTACCACAGGCTGGCAGCTGAATTTGGTAATGTGACTCTTAGACTTAGGTGGTACTGATATTGATTTTGAAGGCATGAAGAAGTGATGAAAAGAACTGAGTCTCAGCACTTTGAGAGGCCAGAAGATCCCACGGGTAGAGGTGCAATCTCAATGGTAGTTGAAAGCCCAGGATTGAAGGAGTCATGAAGAGAAATTGGGGTTTGGCAACATGAAGCAAGCCTATAAGGGGTATTGATGAAAATGTAGCCAAGTTTCAGCAGAAGACAACAATGTTTTGGAAATGCCAGTAACATGGGATGACTGTCAAGAACAGCAGCAGTAGTGGAATGGAGCAGGCCTGAGCCTAGAAGACTAGCTGTGTGCGCTGTGGAGAGCAGACCTGGAGAAGTGACTCAAGTTCCTTGGAGGAGCCCAGAAGATCACGACTGGATCCCAATTAGACATTGAGTCATTTACACTTTTGGAGTTTGGTTTTGCTTAGTTCAGGTCATGACTGTGTCCTGGCTCCTCTCTCTTGAAGAAGGTATTTAATTTGATTTTCACTAAATTTTACTGTGTTTGAGTTTGTAAAGACTATGGACTTTCAAAGTTATTTATGTTTTTAATGTAAATAAGACGAATAAGAAAGAAAATATATGGCTTAATGGGGATGTATTTATTTGTCGAGCTGACAAGGGGTAAATTTGTCTGGCTAGTCTTATGGCCAACTTGACACAAGCTGGTACTATCTGAAAAGAGGGTACCTCAATTGAGAAAATGCCTCCATAAGATCTAGCTGTAGGTCATTTTCTAAATTAGTGATAGATGGCAGAGCACTTAGTCCACTGTGGGTGGTGACATCCTTGAGCTGATGGTCCTGGGTTCTACAAGAAAGCAGGCTGTGCAAGCCATGGGGAGCAAGCTAGTAAGCAACTCTCCTCTATGGCCTGTGCATCAGCTCCTGTTTGCAGGTTTCAGTCCTCTCTGAGTTCCTTTCCTGATTCCCTTCAATGATGGACTATGATGTAGACATTTGACACAAATAAACCCTTTGCTCTCTAACTTGCCTTTGGTTATGGTGTTTCATCACAGCAATAGTTACCCTAAGACACAGGAGATCCTATATTTTCTAGCTTCCATGGGCACCTGTGTGCATGTGGTCCACATATATTTATCAATCACAAAATTACATATAAATGCATGCATGTACTATATATACATGCAAATACATGCATATATCATATATATATATATATATATATATATATATATATATATATATATATATATATATATCATAGAATGTTTAAAATTACCCTGACTACTCTGGGTCAAAAAATAATTTCTGGTTAAATTATTTGATTATTTGTTATGTTTTTACTATGCTATGATGTCTGTTAGAACTGTACTAGAACAACATACCTGCAGAGAACTAGATAAGTGTAGCAAGAATCTTAAAGAGTCTTTATTAATAAAATCAAACCTGAGGCCAGTTATTGGGGTGAACACTGGAAGATCAGAGAGACAGAACAAGCCACAGCTAACCTCACCTGGCCAACTTCTCAGCTGATTTTGTTTCCTCAGACTGGAAGCCTCTGTGTCCTCATCTCTGAATGGCTCTCAGCTGAACTGTGCTGCTAGAAGCCTGAAAGCTTAACCAGCCACATGCTTCTAGTTCCTGGTCCTCAGGCCTTATATATCTTTCTGCCTTCTACCATCACTCCCTGGGATTAAAGGCTCACTTTCTGGGATTAAAGGCGTGTGTCACCATGCCTGGCTGTTTCCAATGTGGCCTTGAACTCACAGAGATCCCAGATGGATTTCTGCCTCTGGAATGTTAGGATTAAAGGTATGAATGCCAACATTTTCTAGCCTAAGTATCTAGTGGCTTTTCTGTTCTCTGATCCCAGATAAATTTATTAGGGTGCACAATATTTTGGGGAACACAATACCACCACAGATAAATCATTCTTTTAATACATACATTAAACATATGAATTCTATTTACAATGTTACCACTTGGAACAACTTGTATATGTATTTATTTTTTATAATATTTATTAAATGCATATATCCCTTTTAAGTAATTATTTTCTGTAGTCTAAAACACATATATTATGTTCATCTGAAGAACTGTTATTTCTCATTTCCAGTGGAAAAATTGAAAGATGAGAATGCTGGATGGAGTAAATAGTATTTAATAAATGCTGAGAAATGTGCAAGTTCCGTGATTAGCGCATTACTATTCTGTTTTTAGCATACTATTTCATTTATAGTTGTCCTAGTTTTCAGACTTATTTGCTATGTAGCAAATAAACTGATTTTCACTGTGCTCCAAAGTGAAAGGTGTCAATTTCAAACAACAGTAAAAAAAACATTAGAAATGTTCTTGAAATGTTAAAGTTAAAGACTGGATCTGAAGAATTATCTAAAAATGGAAGAGCATCACAGGTCATTGAGAATAAATCTTGTGCCGGGCGGTGGTGGCGCACGCCTTTAATCCCAGCACTTGGGAGGCAGAGCCAGGCGGATCTCTGTGAGTTTGAGGCCAGCCTGGGCTACCAAGTGAGTCCCAGGAAAGGCGCAAAGCTACACAGAGAAACCCTGTCTCGGAAAAAAAAAAAAAAAAAAAAGAAAAAAAAAAGAGAATACATCTTGTATCTGATAAAAAAATTTAACTTGGAAATTTTCCACAATATGGATTAAAATTTTTTAATATTGGAAATTGAATGAGTTCAGAATCTAGATATTTGCAAGTACACATGTTGCTATTGCTCCTTGGCAGCTTTTAAACAAGTCAGTGAAGTATACACAAGTGTCAGAGGCAACATATTTATAGACATTTCTCATACCCAAAAGTTATATGGAGAAGGTTATGTCAGTCACATGTACAGAAATTTTTGGTTAAAATTAAATTGCTGAGCTAAGTATAGTGATGAGAATATTAATCCTGTGACAAGATTTCTACTTAGCATAAAATGATATTATGCAATTATAAAGGTCAACATTAAAACTTGCAGAGTAAATTGACAATATTTTAAATAAGCTAATAAAAATCTGCTGTCATAATTTAAAATTTGTTTTAAGAATAAACCATCTGTAACTATAAATGACATTTAAAGTGACTGAGAATTCTTCAGGAAAATTACTACTATACATAAATATACTTCCTACCACCTGATTCTAAATTTTTAAATTTTCTAAATATTTTCTTAGTAGGAGGCTAAACTTTCATTAATTGTATAGCAATTACTTTGGGCTATTTGGAAACAAAATTAATGTGTAGTATCTTCAGGAATGATGTCAAGCTTCAGTTATTATTTCAAATATAGCACTCCTTAAAATAAAAATGAAAGATAAAAATATACTGAGACATTAGTATCATGTCAATTGATGTGTATTCAAGGGAAAAAAGGAGATAGCAAAAGCTACAGTATTACAGCCTAAGGATTCTACAGAACTTTGTACCAGAGGATGTATTTGAGCTGAGTAAATGAAAATAAATCTCTGAAAAGGCCAAAAAAATTATTTAAGATTGCACAAATTTAACTCCATCATGCAGATTGGAGCTAAAACAAATGAAGAAATAGTCTCTTCACATACGGATATCATGCAGCTATTTCTCCAAAGATAAATCCCCAGCTAGATAAAACACACAGTTGCTGATATTATTACAAGTTTAAGAAGAAAATAGCAAAAACAAAGTTTGTTTGGCTAACATATTCAGAGGAATGGTTATGTATAAGTATAATTATATTTGTAATACATTGATGTTTATTTCAAACAATCATTTTAATCATTGCAAAATTTAAAAAAATGTTTTTTTGAATTCTTAAATAAAAACAATCACAAACTAAATGAATTAAGTTTTCTTGCTTGTCAAACCATAATTTTGAAAAACTTTACTGGAATGGACATTCACAGATTAAACTTTACAACTGATACTATGATTGTCAAGAATTTCATACTTATGTATATTCAGTCTCTGATGATATATTTATTATTATCCTGTTTTATTAATGTATATGTAATTGTAGAGTTTCAAAATGGTTGTGCTAACTACAATGGCCCAATACAACAAAAATACCATAAACTTAAAAGCAATGTCAATTTATTTCTCAATTTCCAAGATTGGGAAATATAACATAAATATTTCTGCAGAAATTCTGCACTCTGATTCATAGATGTGTATTCATGTATTGGAAGTGACAAAATGGATTTGGGGGTAAGATAACTGTCTTACCTCAGGTTGAATTTTTTTCTGGAGAGTTTAGGGAAATTTATCTTGTCTACACTCCTCATTTTGTAGGACACTTATACTCTGGCTCAGGATCATTTTCTATACTTCCATTGACTATCACTCCAACTTCTGTGAAATTATATTGATAAGATTTATGGAACCTACAATAATCTCTACATCTTATGACCCCATTTTTGACACATTAATAAATTTTCTTTTGTCATATGTAGTAACAGATTCTAGAAATGTACCATATACATGGGAGCCGTCACTGTATCCATTACATGCAGAATTTTAGTTTTTCTATTCCATGTTTAGCATAGTTAAAAGCATGAAACTACAATGTCTTCATGCTCAAAATTGTTGATTAAGCACATACATAATTATTATTTTTATGTATTTTCTAATTGATCATGTATTAGGTTTTTCTTGTCATGGCATGATGCGCTTTAGTACTTCTTTATCTTGTGGCGGCCTCAGCTGGCTTCATTGTTTACCAGCATAAGAATCTCAGAAAAAAATTATTCTTGTTGTAATGACACTCCTACACCATCACGTGGTGTGGTAGCATAATTTAGAGAAGTTTTTCAAGTATTTTTGCAGCTTCAGTACACAATTCTTTCTTTTTTCAATTTTATTATTATTTTTATTATTACAAAATTTTCTGTTCATCTTACATACTAACCACAGATCCCCCTATCCTCCCTCCCCCTCCCCCCCTCTCCCCAGCCCTCCCTTGCAAGCCACACCCATTTCCACCTCCTCCAATTCAAGGTCTCCCATGAGGAGTCAACAGAGCCTGGCACATTCAGTTGAGGCAGGCCCAAGCCCCTCCCCCTTGCACCAAGGCTGCACAAGGTGTCACACCTTAGGCACTGGTCTCCAAAAAACCCGCTCATGCACCACCATGGATCCTGATTCCCTTGCCTGGGGGACCCTCAAACAGTTCAAGCTAAACAACTGTCTCGCATATCCAGAGGGCCTAGTCTAGTCCAACGGGGGCTCCACAGCTATTGACATCACCACTTAACAAACGTCTTTGGGGGTGATACAGCTAGTACACTGCTAGAGTTCCTTCCTCATTGGAAATCTCTAATTCCATAGGAAGCATCTGATGGTTTCCTTTCAGTTCAAAGCTTTGATCATTTATCATCACTGTCATGCCTTCAATGAGTGCCATGCTTTATCTCCACTTTCTTTACTATCTTTAAGACTTATGCGTCTATCTCTATTCCCTTACTTCTATCTGTACCATGGAAAAGGTATTTCATATTTTTATCTGTGCTGTGTGCTTCCGACTCTGAATTTGGTTTTCATGACAAGCCTTTGAGGGACTTCATAATCCACATGAACATGAGAAACCTCACAGTTTCCAAGGAATGTTGCAACATGCTTATTTATGTTCATGAGTTGTCCTATGTTGAACTGATCATGACGGAGGTACTTTCATGGAACTTTCATCTCTCCATATTACAGGAGTCTCCTGTGGTAGAACTGACATTCACCAAGGCAGAACATTGAGATTATCCTTGATTAAATGCAAAAGGCAGTTTTCATATACTTCCAAGGTCAAGCCAATTATAATCCTATGCTTATAATAAACTAGCTCCTCTAGATAATTCCTGTCACCTACTGTTTGATATATCAATTGTAGAATAAACATGTTGCCATGCTTTGGAGTGTTCTTTCAGACTGATAAATTCTTGCAACGCAGATCAAAGCTGTCCTTTTTGTCTTCTTCCATCAAAAGCATTGAATATGAGTGATCAAATTGTAACACATTATCATTATAATTGTGGACAAAAAAAACAAAATCTGATTGTAAAAAAATCTATATAGCAATTTTTAAATAAAAATCTTCCAGGTAGAATTAGAATGTTACTTATGTAAGTGTAAGAATAAGAACTGCCAGCTGAATCATTTTTTATTGTAAACAACTAATTCACAATATTCAGAAGAAAAAAAGAGCAAAAAGATTATTGTCTGTCTGAAAAGCCTCAGGGGCTGTAACTGTGCAATCAAGTTTTCTCCTGGTATAAATACCAGCAATGACAACTGCTATCTCTCCCCCCTCTCCCCCTCTCCCCCTCTCCCCCTCTCCCCCCCCTCCCCCCTTTCCCCCCTCTCCCCCCTTCCCCCCCTCTCCCCCCTTCCCCCCCTCTCCCCCCTTTCCCCCCTCTCCCCCCTCCCCCCCTCTCCCCCCTCTCCCCCCGGGTCCTCTAGAAGAGCAGTCAGTGCTCTTAACCCCTGAGCCATCTCTCCACTGCCACGCTTCAGGGCCTGGGATTGATCTCCTGGATCCGTATGGTGGAAAGAGAAAGCTGATTGCTGCAAGCTGTCCTCTGACCTCCGCACGAGTGCTGCAGTACCCCACCCCTCCAGATGAAAGTAATTTAGAAAAATTAAAGTGTTTCTCTTCCTACATTCTGGCTCTGCAGCCTGGAGTTGTGCTCAGGGAGTCCATATCTTCAGCTAGCTGTCCGTGCCTAAGGCTGGAGTTGTCTAAATCATACTTTCAGAAATCCTGAACTAAAGAAATGACTCATGAAGTGATTTTTTTAAAATTTGGAGACCTTGAACTATCTATACAGCTGAGAATGACCTTGAACTTCCAATCCTCTTGACTTTTGTGAATGCTAGGATTATAAGCGTTTGCCACCATGCCTAGAAAATGCAGTGCTGGGGGGGGTAGAACCCAGGGCCTCATTCATGTTAGACAAGTATTCTGCCAACTGAACTATATACCCAGTTCAAAAATGTTTCTCTCTCTCTCTCTCTCTCTCTCTCTCTCTCTCTCTCTCTCTCTCTGGTTTCTCTGTGTAGCTTTGGTGCCTGTCCTGGATCTTACTCTGTAGACCAGACTGGCCTCGAACTCACAGAGATCCGCCTGCCTCTGCCTCCCGAGTGCTGTGATTAAAGGTGGGTGCCACCCGGCTCAACAACGTTTCTTAACATGGTTAATAAATATAATAATAAACCAGGTCTGGTGGCCCAAGCCTTTAATCTCAGCATTTGGGAAGCAGAGGTGGGTAGATGTCTGTATGTTTAAGGCCAGCCTGGTCTACATAGTAAGTTCCAAGTTGGTAAGACCCTGGAAAAAAAAACACAATATATATATACAATTAATATATATATATAATAATCTATTATATATAGTAGATAATAGACTGATATGTGTTAATAAATATAAATGTACATCAGACTTATGGCAGATTTTAAAATGTCAGTGTAGATATTGTTTGGGATGCTTAAGATATTCTACTTCCAATTTATGTTCTAACTAATGCCTACTCTCCCCCTTTCCAGGAGGCAGAACCTGGGGTTCATTGTGAACTTAGCTAAACTGCATCCAGAGTGGACCCAAAAGAGCAAGCTCTTAACTGGTCCTTGGTACCACACACTCAGGCATTCTGGACAAAAGTTTACTGTTTCCGAGAGTAATTGGGGCCTCTGACACCTACCCTGAAGGTCTTCCATTTCTAAACAAGGATGGATCTGCACAGCTTTGAAACTGCACAATGCTTGCTCTGGTCCCACCCCACACTCTCCACATCCAGGAAGTTGGTGGGAATGTACAGGACCCAGTGAAGGCCCAAACCCTAAGCCAAGTGAAACCAGATTGCCGGCCTTTGAACTGGAGCACCAGCCACTGGGCTGAGTCCTCCATGTAGGGCCCAGGCCTGGAGCGATTAGTGCAAAGTTCAAATCTATCGCTACTCACAAGTGAATTTGGCAACCATTGGGTGGCCCCTGACCTCCCCAGCCCTTTAACCTGGGACCCCAGGCCACCCTTCCTGCCAGTGAGACACACACACACACACACACACACACACACACACACACACACACACACATCCCCTATCCTCCAAGAGAAATGAAAAACAAAACACTGCAGTTATGTATTAGGATTTAACAAGCAGGATCATTGAAAGAAAATGACTCAAAATTATCCTCAGATGAGCTATATTAGTAGAGCTAACAGCACCACCACAGGCAGCCATGATTAGGAATTAACTTCTGAAAGTGTTAGAAGAGATAAAGCATCACAGCCATAGGCATGCATAATTGGCTTTTCCTGGAAGTGGAGAAACTTTCCTTCAAATCCCATGATACAAGGAGAATTACGACATTTCACTATTGACAGAACAGAGGACTTCTGAAGGGCAAGGCAGACCTTTCACTTCAGAGAACAAAAAAGGTTCTTTACCATATAGGTTTCTAATGTAAATATAGGGGTTGCAATTTTTGTACTACAAGATATGGCCTTACCTGACCTACATGTCAGAAGTCAAGAAACCACTGCGAAGAACCAGGTTTCATTAGAGCTTGTACTTGGTCTAGGGATTAGAAGAGGGGAAGTCTAGGCTTGTACACAGTTGCAAGTGGAGGGAAAGTAATATATGACACTTCCTTATCAACTTGCAGTCCCTGACACAAAGCTAAAGGATGCCTGGTCTTATGGTGACATTTTATTTGTGCTGAAATGTGATTTTATTTGTATGTCAATAAATAAAGTTACCTGGGGGTCAGAGCTTATAACAAGCCATAGCAGAATTCTGGCAGTAGTAGCACATGCCCTTAATCCCAATCACATGACAGGCAAATCTCTGTGTGTTCAAGGACACCACCATCATGGGGACACATGCCTTTAATCTCAATATCAACCATAGAAGACCTGGAGGTCTGTATAGACAGGCAGTGATGAGGGAGGTCATGTGGTTGGGTTTACAACCAATGAGAAGGCAAAACAGAAAGTCAATAAAATGACAGATACACAGGAAGTAGGTCTCTTTGGGAAGGGGAGGACAGCAGCAGGTGGTAAGAAGGCGGTTTTAGTCTCAGCTCTTAGCTGCTGCTCTGACTACTTGGGCTTTTAACTCTGCATTTGGCTCTGTGTTTCTTAGTTAATAAGACTGTTGCATCTACATGGCCTAATTTCTGGGAGAGGGAAGAAGACATTGATAGGGTCTGTGATATAGCATGCAATGGTGTCATCAATGTTTTTAGGGATATCAGCATTAGTTAATCATATGTGCATTTGGGGATTAATCTAATTATTCAGAAGACCAAAAAGGCAGATAATAAGAAATCATCTACATTGTTACCATATATCTTAATTTTAGTTATTGAGTGAGGTATATAGGAAGATTTATTTGGTCGAGCAGGGAAACAATTACCTTCTGACACACTGAAGTAAACTTGCCATGAGCATGTCATCATTGTCTCATTTCAGAAAACTATCACTTAGCTTGCCTTTCTTGCTTTCTTTTTCATTCCCTTTGTTTGAAACAAGGTCTCACTATGTAATTCTTAGATAGATAAATAAATAAGATAGATAGATAGATACATACATACATACTTACATATATATATATATATATATATATATATATATATATATATATATATATATATATACAGACAGACATAAAAAGAGGTAAAGGAATAGATAGACAACAGGTAGACAGATAAGAGAGATCAGACATTCTGCATATAAGACCACACTTGGAATATTTTCCTTCTCCGATGTCCTTAACCTTCCTTTTCCCTTACTCCATTATTTAGACATTTTTCTTCCTTCATTGGAGTCCGTTTTGTTACCATGTCATATGTATTTTTTAAATTCTAGATTCCACATACGAGAGAAACCATGTCATATTTGTCTTTCTGAGCCCAGTTTAGTTTTTAGATAATATCATGACCTTACTTCCATCCTTTTTCATTATAGTGCCTATCTTATGGATCAGGGAGCCATCTATTTTAAACAAAGGCACTCAGGGACACAACACTCTGAGTCCCAGTTTCAATGGGAGAGCTAAGCTAAAGTTTGGCCAGTATTATGCTCCAACTTAAAAAAAAATTAAATTCTCTCCTGAGGATATGGTATAAATGATAAACACTACACCAACCAAAACAAAACAAACAAACAAAACATGGGGCATGGAACTAAACAGATCCTTTTCAAATGATAAAATGCAAATGATATTTAAAAAATAATCAACATCCTCAGTCAGAATGACTAAGATCATGAAACTAAATGATAATATATGCTTGCACAGATATGAGGAAAGTAGAAGACATATTCACTGCTGTGGGAGTGCAAACAAATGCAGCAACTATGGAAATCAGTGTGAAGGTTCCTGAACCATGTACGTGTGTGTGTGTGTGTGTGTGTGTGTGTGTGTGTGTGTGTGTGTGTGCCAATCATGTGATCCATGTAGATCACTCTTGGGGACATACCAAAAAATCTCCACATGCTACTATAGAGTTAACTGCTCATACACATTAATTTGTGCTTTATTCATAATAGCCAGGAGATGGACCAGACTATTAACTAATAAATTGATCACAAAAATTTGGTAAATTTACAAAACAGAGTACTATTCAGCCATTTAACAATGAAATTCTGGGGAGTGCAAACTTGTACAGCCACTTTAGAAACCAGTATGGAGACTTCTCTGAAAATTGGGAATCAATCTGCCTCAAGACCCAAAGATACCACTCTTGGGCATATACCCAAGAATGCTCAATCATATCACAAGGACACATGCTCAGCTATGTTCATAGCAGCATTATATATAATAGCCAGAACCTGGAAACAACCTAGATGCCCCTCAACCAAAGAATGGATAAAGAAAATGTGGTCCATGTGCACAAAGGAGTATTACTCAGCTGTAAAAAACAATGACACCATGAAATTTGTAGGCAAATGGATGGAACTAGAAAATATCATTCTGAGTGAGGTAACCCAAACTCAGAAAGACAAACATAGTATGTGCTCACTCATAAGTGGATACTAGATCCACTCCTCTTTAGCCATTATTTCTTATGCTCAGCACCTAAAATATCCATTATTTTTAAGAACTTTGTTTTTTTTAATCCCATCCTTGCTACCATTTCCCTTTATACTTGTAAAATCTATGATATCTCTCTTCTTGTTTTGCCCTTACCTTGTCATTATAGATTTAAAATTAAAAAAAATTAATCAGGAAGTCAAGTATCCAATTACAGATGATGCTCACAAGATTCAGCACCTTAATACATGCTCTGATTATTAAATGACAGCTTCCCAAGCATTTCATGGTTTATTGGAATATTTAGGATTTAAATATAATAAATTTCTAGATATTATTTTAGTTGTGCAACATTTCCAATTCATGTTTATGATAATGTTAGAGATAATAACAATGGTTTAATATGCCTCACCCAATAAATAAATTTTAGTTTTTTAAACTCTAAACAATGTAGAGAGGACAGACATTTCCTTTTGGAGTTATTTAATGCTGCCTCACTGGTCATTGTTCAAGAAAAATTTCAAAATCACTTATTTACTTATTTTTCTTTGTACATATATATATATATGTAGATAAATAGATGATTGATAAATAGATAATAGGTAGATAGATCCATAGATATAAAGACAGACAGAGAGATCATATGTTTGGAGAACTATGCAAGGACATGTGATGAGTTGATGGCAGTGAGGCTTAAGATAGATTATGTAGGTTTGAGTTATCTGAATAGATAATGGATATTATTGTTATAAATATAGATAACTGTGAAGCAAACAGCATATCAAAATGTTTTATCTCATTTAATAGGTGTTTTGGATATGGTAGGAGAATTTAGTGTAAACTAAAGTTTTCATCTCAAAATTTTAAGAAATTTTAGGTTATTTTATGAAAAATTACAAAAACATACAATATTCTTCCTTTTTTCTTTTGTTATATTTTCTAAGGATATTGTGGTAACTAAAACCTTAGTGTTAAGTGTTTCATATATTGCTTACCTTAAAGTTTGTCAGTGTTAAGTGTTTCATATATTGCTTAACTTAAATAGAGTTCAATCTTTAAATTTGGCACAGGTACATTTTGCACAGAGATGAACCATAGTAGTTAAAAACAGGACACAAAATATCTGCTTTATGATATTTATTTATTTATTTATTTAAATCATATAATTACTTCTTGGAATTTTCACTTAGTATTTTTGGAGAGCTATTGGTCATGTGCAATTAAAACTGTGGATAAGGAGAATTTGTGCATTTAAGGTCATACATATTTGAGTTGAACATTTCTCAGTTTCATCATGTTGCTGTAAGTTATCTGGGCAAAAAGGATGAGAACTGTTCTCTAGCATAAGTAACACAGTTGATTAAATAGACAGTCTCCAAATGGCTCTTTCAGTAATGCTCATTTAATGTTGCAACACAGATAATGGCAGGTCCTAACTACACAACCCAAGCCAATTTGTTAGGACTTATTGAAGCTAAAACACTAGTGAATAAATTCCCTCTTTGATTATATAATATGGAAATCATCAAGTCAATTGAGCTGTGACTTTACTACAATATTAAATAACCAGATTTGATAAGGTCAAATTGTGAGAGAGGTCAATTAGTGTTAATTGGCAGCTTTATAGGATCTAGAGTCATTTGAGCATGAGATGACCCTCTGAGCATGCCTGTGGAGGATCATCTGGATTGCATGGATTGATGTGGGAAAACCCATCTGAACTGTGAGTGGAACCACTGTCTGGGCAGGGAATGCTAGACTATGTAAAACGGAGAAAGTGAGCTGAGCTCTGTTTGCGGTCATCTCTCTCTCCCTCCGACTGCAGACACCTATGGGCAGCTGCTTCAAGCCTCTGTCGTCATTATTTCTTCACCGTGGTGAACCATCCCTTGAACTATGAGATTAAATTATCGATTCTCAACCTGTGGGTCGTGACACCTTAGGGAGCTAGAAGACCTTTTCACAGGGATCACTACCAGACATTCTGCATATCAGATATTTACATTGCAATTCATAACAGTAGCAAAATTACAATTAGGAAGAAGCAACGAAAATAAATTTATGGTTGGCGGGGGTCGGGTCACCATAGCGTAAAGAACTGTATTAAAGGGTCGCAGCATCAGGAAGTTTGAGAACCACTAACTAAACATTTAAACTAAACATTTCCTCCCTTGAACTGCTTTTGCCTGGGGGTGGGGGGGTGGGGGGGGGTGGGGGGGTGGGGGGGGGTGGGGGGGGTGGGGGGGGTGGGGGGTGGGGGGTGGGGGGTAACACAGCAACAGGAAAAGAAACAAAGACGCTTAGCTTTTTAGTTACCCAGACCCTTGTTGTGTGTCCTGGCTCCGTCTATCACCAGCTGTGTGGCTTTGGGTAAGTATAGGCGGGACTAACAGAGAGGAGAATTGACAGGACAGGAAGGCGGAAGGAGACACTACCAGCCGCCGCCATGACACGCAGCATGTGAAGATGCCGGTAAGCCACGAGCCATGTGGCAAGGTATAGATTTATAGAAATAGGTTAATTTAAGATATAAGAACAGATAGCAAGAAGCCTGCCACGGCCATACAGTTTGTAAGCAATATAAGTCTCTGTGTTTACTTGGTTGGGTCTGAGCGGCTGTGGGACTGGCAGGTGAGAGAGATTTGTCCTGACTGTGGGCCAGTCAGGAAAACTCTAGCTATACTACTGTTAAATTTGTATGAGTAGAAAAGCACAGACTCCTGAAGATTAGTGTGGAGGTTTAAAGAAAGATCTTTGTGAACAATAAACATTGGTGCAAACTTATTTTTCATCACTCTAGATAATTATGTTAGTTTGTTATGTGCTTTGTTTGACTATCCAAATTATCACAGTTTGTGAACAGATTTTTAAAATATGTTTTGTTTTGTTTTTGTTTGTTTTTTTGACATGACAACCACATTTTGTTTTGTTTTGTTTTGTTTTTTTGTTTTTCGAGACAGGGTTTCTCTGTGTAGCTTTGCGCCTTTTCCTGGAACTCACTTGGTAGCCCAGGCTGGCCTCGAACTCACAGAGATCCGCCTGGCTCTGCCTCCCGAGTGCTGGGATTAAAGGCGTGCGCCACCACCGCCCGGCGACAACCACATTTTAATTTCTTGCCTTTATACACACAGTCAGACCCAGGTACACCTGCATTCCTGTCACACAGGATACAAAATATTCTGGTCTTTCTAATGAGGAATATATAAGTGAAAATATATTTAAGAAAGGAGTGATAAAATCAGTACTTGTTTTTCTTTTTTTTTTTTTTTTGACAGGGTTTTGCTGTGTAGCTTTGAAGCCTGTCCTGGAACTCACTCTGTAGACCAAGCTGACCTTAAACACACAGAGATTTGCCTGCCTCTGCCTCCTGAGTGCTGGGATAACAGGCTTGTGCCACCACTTCCCGGCTTATTTTCTTATTTGAAATGCAATATTTTGTACAATATATTCTGATTATAGTTTTCCCTCCATCAAATCCATCCAGATCCTCCCACCTCCATACTCACCTAATTCCATGGTTTCTTTCTAGCTGTCTTTAGAAAACAAATATGTAATCCAAAAAAAAATGGCAAACAAATCAGAATAAGGAAAAATGACAGAGAAGGCTGGAGAAACACAGACAGACACACACATGCATGCACAGATACACAGAAAGGGATGATAGGTAGATAGATAGATAGATAGATAGATAGATAGATAGATAGATAGATAGATAGATAGATGATAGATAGATATATAGATAGATGATAGATGATAGATGATAGATAGATAGATAAATAGATAGATGAGAGATACAGAAAGCATAAATAGCAACATAGATAATAAATTATGCTATGACAGAAAAATAAATATTGTGCAATTCCCAAGAGATACCAATTTCCATAAGACACAGACAGGAACATAGTTCCACAACAGAATGAATGAAAGCATCTGAACTGAAATGGAAAATGCCAATGGAGTTAACAGATAAAGGCATGAGAGGGAGAGAGAACATCTTAGACAGAATTAGAAGACATTAATGTCACTGAACAGAACACTAGCAATCTTGGCTGATTGAACTGGAGTTTTTTTTTTTCTTTCATGAAAGGGAAGATTTAAATGTAAGCTGTGCTTCTTTTTTCAATCCAGGTGTGTGTGTGTGTGTGTGTGTGTGTGTGTGTGTGTGTGTGTGTGTGTGTGTGTATGTGTGTATGTATGTATGTATGTATTATGCCAATGTGTATATATTATACCAATAGTATATATTAACATTCTGGGAGTGCTGAATCATGCAAATCACAGTTTAATTCATAATATATTCATTCAAACATCAAGAGGATATAGGTATTTAAGACATTCATTTCCGTGTGTATTCATGTGAGAGACTAGGAGTTACACAGATTCCCTAGCAGGCAGACAGATAGGAAAGATGCCATCACTAGATAACAAAGATGGCTGCCATTTAAGGTGACTGGCTTCTTCCTCACCCTCCTGGACTGCTACAAAATCCTAGCTGCTTAAAACAAAAGCCAAAGGCCATGTAGGCTTTTATCTCTTCCCACCAATAGGCTCCCTGCAGATGGATTGGCTCTACAAATTTAAGTCAGGACCAGGACAGGTTATACAATTCTGGCCCAATAAGCCATCCCATCTTTCTTCAAATTGACAAGCCTAAGTTGGAGGATGAAAAGTTTTCAGAAACTCCAAACCCCCTAGCCCTTGACAAGGGAATGCAGGTTTTGGTTTCCAGGGGTGCCTTTCTAATTTACAGAGAGTCTTTTTACTCTGTGGCATACCTGTGTTTCCTCACACCCAATAAATGCCTTTCTTCAACTGCTGATCTGATGGCTCCTGTTTGCAGTGTTTGACATTTCTCCACTGCTACCTGTGCCATGCTTGAGATTTTTCCTGGTTTTTAATTCTTTAACTTCCAGAGAAAATGAACCAGATCATGACCCATAGACTGTATCATATGCACCTAAGTAACTTATTGTTTAGTAATTGCTAAGAATGGTGCTATGTTCCCAGGACTAGTCTTCACTGCACTATTACTTTATATACATTCATGTATGAGTTTAGGTGTGAATATGCAAGAAAACACGTTCTCAATTATGGCTTTAAAATATGAAGTATATATTTTGAGTTATAATGGCTTACTTTTTGGTGACTAGTTCTTAGTATTATGAAACCATGGAAAAATCTGAGCCTGGGATTACTATGTCCATTGATAGGATATATGTAGGTAATTTGATATGGACATAAATGGTGAGAGACAACTAATAGGAGCGCAGTTAAAGGTAGGTTAAAATAAGACAGGCTATTTTTAACATACAACAGCTTGATAATCTAGTAATAAACTTTACTTGTCAAGCAGCAGATAATTCAGGAAACAGAGAGAACTGTTGATGTCCTTGTCCTAGAATCTACACATCAAAAGTAGTGCAGGCATGAGAAGTAGCAACACTTTTCTAATTAATTTCTTTATTTTTGTCTTATTCTTAAAATGTGATGACATGTTCTGACATCCAGTGATAAATTTATAGTTGTCAAAACTAAGGTAGGGAACATTATCAGGAAAGAGAACAAGTGAGTCACATGATTCCAAAACACTGAAGCCAATGTGCATTCAGTAAAGGCTGTTGAACTTAGTGATTCCATGATTCTCAGAGACATCTATAAGAAATATAATAAGATTATAAAATATGTTCTGTAAAACAAACCCTATAGATTTTAAATTGCTTCTTTGTAAATATACTATAGTTTTCCAACCACAATTGATATTTGTTAGCAAATGATAGAAATTCTGAAATAATTGTCTAATGAATGTAGTAATGATATAACAGGAAAAGATTAAAGGTATTGATCTGATGCAAAATAAATAGGAAATGAATGTGGAATGTAACTTTTACCACAAGGTAGTGGCAGAAAACATTACTCCTAAATTACAGACACAGCTTTAGCTGTCGGAGGTAATCGAACACGGAGAAAGGTAATTTTGTGTCTTAGAAAACTTGATCATAAAACAGCAAGATCTCCTTCAGCTGACAGATAGCTCTAGCTAAAGCTTCAAGTATTATACTGAATAGATATAGAGTGGAGACTGTTGTCTTGTTCTTAATTTTAGTGCAATAGCTTTGAGTTTCTCTCTATTTAATTTGATGTTGGCTATAGGCTTGCTAGACCATGCCTTAATTGTGTTTAGATATGTTCCTTGTATCCATAATCTCTCCAGTACTTTTATCATGAAGGGGTGTTGGATTTTTTTTAAAGGCCTTTTATTTTTTTGCAGCTAATCAAATAGTCATGTGATTTTTGTCTTTCAGTCTGTTTATATGGTGGTTTACATTTAAGAATTTACATATGTTGAAACATCCCTGTATCTCTGGACTGAAGCCTGGTTGATAATGGTGATTGACTTCTTAAGGTGTTTTTATTTGGTTTGCAAGAAGTTAATTGAGTATTGTTGCATGTATGTTCATAAGGGTTAGCTGGTCTCTAATTCTCTTTTGATGCTGAGTCTTTTTGCGGTTTGTGTATCAGGGTAACTGTGGCCTGATAAAATAAATTCGTCTGTTTTTCTTCTTCTATTTACTGGAAAAATCTGAGGAGTTCTGACATTACTCTTCTTTGAAAATCTGGTAGATTCTACTCTCAAGTCATTTGGCTCTGGGCTTCCTTCCTTCCTTCCTTCCTTCCTTCCTTCCTTCCTTCCCTCCTTCCTTTCTTTCTTTCTTACTTACTTTTTTCTTCCTTTCTTTCTTTCTCCATTTTTTTCTTTTTTCTTTTTGTCATTGGGAGACATTTAATGAATGCTTCTATTTCACAAGGGATAATAGGCATATTTAAAGTGTTCATCTGTTTATCTAATCTTGGTTTTACTTTGGTAAGTGGTACCAATCAAGAAAATTATGCCCTTTTTTCCCCAGATTTTCAAATGTGGTGGAATAGAGGTTTTCAAATTATGTCCCTAAGATTCTCTGGTTTTCCTTGGTGTCAATGTCGGCTTTTATGTCTCTCTTTCTATTTATGATTTTGTTAACTCAGATATTTCCCGCTATGTTAGTTAGTTTGATTAAGAGTTTATCTATCTTATTGATTTTCTCAAAGAATCAACTCTTTGTTTCACTGATTCTTTGTATTCTCTTTCTTTGGATTTTATTGATTTCAGCTATCAGTTTGGTTATTTCTTGGTGTGTACTCTTCTTGTGTGTATTTGCATCTTTTTTCTCTAGATCTTTCATATGTCATGTAAGTTGCTAGTATGAGATCGATGCAATTTCTTTATGAAGACACTTAGTGCTATGAAGTTCACTCTTAGCACTACTTTCATTGTGTGGTTTCATAGGTTTGAGCATGCTGTGTATTCATTTCTTGAATGTTAGGAAGTTTTTAATTCCTTTCCTTATTTCTGTCTCAACTTACCTTTCATTTAGTAGATAATTGTTCAGTATCCATGAGTTTGTAAGCTTTCTGTTGTTTTTATATCCAGCTTTAATATGTTGTGGTCTGATAGGATTCAGGGAATTATTTCACTTTTCATGTATCTGTTGAGACTTGCTTTGTGTTTAAGTGTATGTCCAGTTTTGGAGTGAATTCAATGAGGTACAGAGAAGAGGGTATATACTTTTATATTTGGGAGAAAGGTTAGATCCATTTGGTTTATTGCATTTGTTAGCTCCAGTATTTATTCGTATAGTTTTTGTCTGTATGACATGTCCTTTGTGAGAGTGGAGTACTGAAGTCTCGCATTATCATAGTATGAGGTTCAATATAAGATTTAAGCTGTAGTACTGTTTCTCTTACAAATGTGGTTGCACTTGTATTTGGGTCATAGATGTTAAGAATTGAAACGTCATCTTGTTTACCCTTCTCCATATCTTTAGGTTAGTTTTGGTTGACGTCTAATTTTTTAGATATTAAAATGACTACAACAGCAGCTTTATTCTAAGGTGCATTTACTTGGAATAGCTATTTCCAACTTCACAGTGAGGTAATCTCTATACTTGATGTTGAAATGAGTTTCTTGTATGTAGCAGAAGGATGGATCCTGTTTTCATATCCATTCTATTAAGCAGTGTGTTTTTATTGGGGGTATTAAAACCATTGATACTGAGAGATATCATAATTATATTTTAATTTGTCATATTTTGTTGCTTTTTCCTGTTCTTTTCTAATGAGTGATAGAAGGGAGTGATACTGGAAAGGAGGATAGATGGGGAGGAACTGATAGGAGAGAAGGAGGTGAAACTATAATTGGGATATATTGTATGAGAATCTGTTTTTTACTAAAAAAGAATAAAAAAGAAAATTTCAGAAGTCAAATAGTGATACATACACATATAGATAGATAATTAGATAGCTAGATGAAAGACAGAAGACCCAGAACATAGATCTTTTTAGAAACAAATCATATCTAGATATATGATAGATAGAGAGATTAGATCGATGACAGAATAGATAGATAGATAGATGACAGAATAGATAGATAGATAGATAGATAGATAGATAGATAGATAGATAGATAACAATTCTGGTTGGTTCAATAACTATATATTTATGTGTGTATGCATACATATACATAAATATATGTATATACATTTATATATATATATTAGATGTTGATTAATACAATGATGATAAGACAAATTAAAATGAAGCATCTTCCTGAGCTTTTCCAGTCCTTTAAAAATATCAGTGGCCTCCAAACGTTTTGAATGTCCTAGCATGTGCTTCTGTGCTCACGTTACAGTCTATGACAATTCCCAAAACCCCTAAACCTAGAGATACCTGGTTGAGATTTTAGTATATAAAGCATAAAATTTGAGGCTTCAGAAGCAACTTCATAGAAGTGTCTAGTTGTGACACATTACTAAGGAGAAGGAGCATTTGTAGGATCTGAAATCCATTGTGAGGATTTGAGAGAATGAAAACCAAGCACCTACAAGTATAAAATGATCTGAATAAAACGTGAATCTCAGGTAGTAGGTTGTAACAATACCAATATGTCTGGGATTTGTCATATGCCAAATCTTGACTGGCACTGACCTTGTAGAAATAAAGCTGCAAAAGTGATGGAAAAGTGATTGATATTCAATAAATATGAGTATGTTACTTTAGTTAATAGGCATCACCCCATGTCGTAAATTTTACTTCAGCAGGTTTTTGATACTTGTTTATCTTCTCAGCAGTTCTACTAGCCTGAAATTATGTGAAGACTCATCTGAATAGCTAGTAAGGTCTGTTCCCTAAAACACAATAACTTGTCTGTGAATATAGCTCAATAGTAAAACAACTGCCCAGTGCGGCAAGGAAGGCTGAGGCACAGGGTCCCAAGAACACAGGTATGCAAACACACACAGATATACAGACATACAGACACACACACACAGCACAAAAATAAAGAAATAATATATATATATATATATATTTAATTTTTTCTTTATTTTATTTTACATACCAACTGGTTTCCCCTTCCGCCGTTCCTCCCTTTCCCTCTCCCCACCTCTGTTCTTCCCCCCCCAATCCACTCCTCCTTCCTCTCCATTCAGATGGAGAGGTGTCCCTTGGGAATCCACAAAGTATGGCCTATCAAGTTACAGCAAGACCAAGCTTTTCCCCCTGCATCAAGGCTGAACAAGGCATCCCACCATAGAGAATTGGCTCCAAATTTTAATTTATTTATATATTACATGTATAATTATATATTTAGTATATGTAATATATACAATAATCTATAAATGTAAGCACTTACAAATGGTGCATGTATTTGACAATGGTTTTCATTATTCAAAGAATTTTCCTTTCAAAACTCGACATAAATTTACTTTCATATACAGTTATTTTTTTATTTTTTTTTTTTTTTTGGTTTTTCGAGACAGGGTTTCTCTGTGTAGCTTTGCGCCTTTCCTGGAACTCACTTGGTAGCCCAGGCTGGCCTCGAACTCACAGAGATCCGCCTGGCTCTGCCTCCCAAGTGCTGGGATTAAAGGCGTGCGCCACCACCACCCGGCCATATACAGTTATTTAATGCAAATGTGCATGGTGTGACTTAATCTAAGTTATATTCTGAATCATCTCGATGACTAATCTTGATCCAACCTTATGCTAAATGTCGAAGAGAATAAAATGGCTTCTGAAACTCTTTCACATTTGTAAGGAAATATGGACCTAATACTTGATATGTAAACTGTGTAATACATCATATCCTAAACATGCCAAAGTTCAGTGATTTTAATTTTTTAATTTGGTGAGCTCTTTTGAATTTCAAATGTACTTTAAACAAAGTAGTGATTGATAATATATATTTCATTAGTGTGACTAAGTATGAGAGTCTCACCTATTGAAGTTTAGGCCAATTCTATCTTCATGACGCATACTGAAAATTAATTGAGTATAATACCACACACCTTGAATATTTTAAAATATTTCTTTGAAATTTTGTCCCAAATTATCATCATGTAAACTATACATGGTGGTGAAATTCTGTTTTTGAAGAAAATTTGAAAATGAGCTTAACTGCATCTATCAATTTATAGATAGCCTCATAGATCTTAGATTCATAAAGGCAATACACAGTTTAATGGAATAACAAAAATATTCTGTGATTTTTTCATATGCTATATCATGTAGAGAAATCTAAAGCTAATAAGTTAATTGCAACATGAATACTTTGAAAGTATTGCATGTGACCCATCAATGTGTGAGCAATAAATCTTCATACAGCAAATAATGGAATTCAAAAGTGAACAGAATGACCAAATCACTTACTTGTCTGAAAGAAATTTTGGGATTATAAAAAGCATTGCCCAGGTTCAGCAGGCAAAGGCACTTGCTGTAAACATTGATAAGCTGAGTTCAGTTCCCAGGATCCACCTGTTGGAAAAGAAAATGATCTCTGAAAAATGTATCACATATACTATGACAGGAGAAAACAACAACACACACACACACACATGCACACACACACACACACACACACACACACACACACACACACACACACACAGAGAGACAGAGACAGAGACACAGAGAGAGAAATACACACACACACACACACACACACAGAAATATACACATACAAAAAAACCTAAACATACACATGCACACACACCCACAAATACACACTAAAATATAAAATAAATAAATTTCTTTTTTAAAAAAGGGGAGTAATTTTTCTTTGTTCTAAAATAACAGCTATCCAAAGGATATTCAACATGTCTATTACATTCTATATTACCATTAAATTTATTCTGTATAACTCATATTGTAGAGTCATAAAATTCTTGTCTTTCCTTGAAGGAGAGCTCACATAAATAAGTGCTATATTGGTGAAATTATTAAGGCCACTCCACATAGTTAAAAGGAGATTTATTTAATGGCGTAACTTACAAATGAAGGGATAGGTAAGTTGAAGGTTCTGGGAAAGACGCAGCAGTAGTCCTGCGATGTTCTCTGGAGAACTCTCCTCTGTCCACCTCTAGCATCCGGACTCCCAGCAGCAAGAAAGCGTGGCACATCCGAACTCAGGTCTTCAGGCCCTCCTTTTTGCCCGCCTTGTGGGCATGATAATTACCAAAGCCTCAATGGGGGTTGGAACTTCCAGACCAAAGCTGGAATGGCTACCCACTACAGTGCTAAGTTGTTAAAAAGGAAAAAAAATACAAAAAAAAAGTGGTTTCATTTATTGAAATTTCCAAAAGGCATCATTCAAGTAAAATCCAACACAAGATCCGACTCTACAACACTTGAGTATACATATATATTCAAAGAACTCCAGGTCTTACTCCAGAGATATTTGCTCATGCGTATTTAGTGATGCTCTGTTCATAGTAATCAGAAATTGAAAACAGCATAAATATCTGTCAACTGATGGATGGAAATTGATAATACAAATGTGATACCTTTAGGTGATGAAATATTATTTAGCTGTTAATAGAAATGAAATTATGAAAATTGCATGTCTCTGGGTACTAGAAAATATCCTCCTGAGTGAGCTATCAAGACACCAAAAGACACATATTGCATGCTTTTTCTTGCACGTGGATGTTAGCATTTTAGCTTTAGATAAGACTGTTTCTATTTGACCACAGAGGTTCAGTAATATGTAAGGCATCGGGGAAGAGAAAGGGTTCTTCCAAGGAAGGTGAAGGAGAATATGTTGCTATGAAGAGATAGAGAGGAAAGTGGAGTAAGGGAGTGAAATGGGGAAGAAATGGGAAGGCAGGATAGAGGAGGAAACGTGGAGAGGAGTGACTGTGACTGAAGACCTTCTGAAGAGCCATATGGAAACCTACTACTGTAGAAGCTTCCTAACAATATTATGACTGGTGACCACTTTTTAAAGTAGCTAAAGAGTGAGTACAGCCTTCCAATACATAGGTACATCATTACTCATACTTTTAAATAAAGAAGAAGTCAAATAACAAGTACTAGATAAAACAGACATTGAATGAAACTGAAATGACTATCAAGGTATATCTGAGGCAAAAATGCCATTAACTTTTTTACACACCAACAATATTAATTTACAAATGATGTGCACTAATCTGAGAACAATTATATAGCAAGAAACTATAAGAAATATCATATACATTTGTCAGGTAAGACTCTTACTAATATTTGGGTTCAAATAAACTATGAGCATTATCTAATCATTTAATACTCATCCATAATTGTAACAAAATACATTTGTTTGAGTCATTAGACGCCAGATAAATTGATTATAATCTGGGGACCAAAATTTTATGATTTCCTTGAATTATTATTCAGTGGTAAGTACTGATGGGTGAAATGAATCATCGAATCATAAAAATGAAAGCCTCGAACCAAATTCAAAGTCACCTTTTCCAACCGTGCTGAAGCAATTGAAACAAATGGAGTCTATCAGATAGCTATCTGTCATGTCATTAAAAATTTCCCTTAAGAGAAATTTATCCACCTCCCTAAGTGCACAGCTCTTAGCTTTGGCTGGCTTGATTACTCGGATACAAAGTCTGCTGTTTGACTTCAAAATAATGAGAAAAATATTAAATAGCCTTTCAGCAAGTTTTTATTTCTTACTCCTCCTAGTTCGGTGTAACACTGAAAATAAAAAGGACAGGCTTCTTTCTTAAAATAATCTCCGACTTACATTCTGCACCCTCTGTTTGACGTTTTTCTCCTTCCCATAATATATCTGTCCCCAGTTTCCTCTAATTGTTATTTCATCTCCTGCTGTTTTTTTCTTTCTATTACATTTTTTATTGAAAATATATTCTCTCATACAATATATCCTGATTATAGCTTCATCTCTCTCTCTCCTTCCAGGTCCTCCCCACTTTTCCTCCCATCCTGTACCGCTTCATCTCTCTCTCCTTCCAGGTCCTCCCCACTTTTCCTCCCATGCTGTACCGCTTCATCTCTCTCTCCTTCCAGGTCCTCCCCACTTTTCCTCCCATGCTGTACCGCTTCATCTCTCTCTCCTTCCAGGTCCTCCCCACTTTTCCTCCCTTCCTGTACTGCTCGCTGTTCTCTCTCACTAGTAAAGAACAGGCTTCTGAGAGCAACCAAATATGACAAAATAAAAAAATAATAAGATGAAGGAAAACCTTACATACCAACATTGGACATGACAGCCCAATAGGATGAAGAGTTCTAAGAGCTGGCAAAAGAGTCAGAGACACACTCTTTATCACAGTCAGGATTCCTATAAAAACACTAAATTAATAGCTATACCGTAGCAGCAGAGAACCTGGTGCAGACCCGCATAGGCCCCATGCTTGATGCTTCAGTCTCTGTGAGCTCATATGTGCCTTGCTTATTGATTCACAGGTCTGTGTTCTATAGGTAAAGTCCGTCTTCCGTGACTCTTAAAGATTTTATTTTCTTCTTCCTCAGGTTTCCCTGAGATCTGAGGGGAGGGATGTAATGGAGACCTCCAATTTAGATTCTATGTCTGCATTGGAGCCTCACAGAGTGTATGAACCACACTTAGAGAAGGCTCTATGTCCAGCAGTAGATGGCCAGTGAACCCAATGGTGTTTTGGACATCTTTTGTCTGATAATGTGTTATTTGAGGGTACTGGGTATTTGTTTATATAATATGGTTTCTGATTTTGTGTTTTTATGGAGTGAGTGAGTGCGTGCGTGCGTACACGTGTGTGTGTGTGTGTGTGTGTGTGTGTGTGTGTGCGCGCGTGCGTGTGTATCGGCATGTGTATATGTTTTTCCTTTTTATATTTTATTATTTATCTTATTTTGTTTTGGTTTATTTTATTTGCCTGTTTATTTTCAAAACAAATAGAAAGAAGGCATGATTTGTGATTGGTGGGTAGGCTAGAAGAATCTGAGAAGAGAGGAGGAAAGAGACTCTGTCATCAGAATATACTCTAAGAAAATAATTTATTTTCAATAAAAAAGAAAAATAATAAGGTAAATTATATGAGAAAAGATAAGAAAAGGAAGTGATCACTTGAACGCATCAGATATTAAAGTTACTATAATTCCATAGCAAATTCACTTTCCTGCAGATCCTTCAGACTGATTTTCCTATAGTTTAATGGCCTTGATAAATCATTGTCACATATAAAATTCTCTGTCATGTTACCTACCACTTATTCATCTGTAGAATATTGCTAGCATTATTTTGGGGGTACAAAATCTGTTATTCATAATCCAAAAGTTGTTTTTATTTTGATTGCAGCTTTTATGATATAGATCTATCTAGCTTCCCTTTCTTTGGTCTTCAATAGCTTTAGAATCAGAAACAAAATTTTTTCCTATAAAAAAGTTTTTATTTTGTTTTCTTTTCTTTTTTGTTTTTGTTTTTTGTATGTAATGTATGCGTTTGTGTATATGGGGTCTGTGTGCATATGCGTGTGTGTTTTTCTGTGAGTCTATGTGCATAGATATGTGGGAATGTGTATACTTAGACCAGAAGAAGGAATTTGATATCCTATATAATGCTGTGCATATTTTTTGAATCATGGATTCACTCTTGAATGTAGGGCTAGCTCATACCTCAGTTAGAAGCCAGAGAGCCTCAGCGATTCTTCTCTCTCCACATGCCTTTAAAGTGGAATAAATGAGCATTTGCACAAATACCGAACTTGTTATGTGCTTGTTAGATTTCAAAATCTGTTCCTCAGATTCTCATGTAAATAGTCTTGAATTCTGAGCCATCTCTTTAGTTTCAGAAATATTCTGATATGACTTATGGTGGCCAACTCATCATGACACTATTGTTACGATGCATATGTGGTATGGACTATACATGTCTATTCTGATTAAAATTACTCATTAGTCAAGTTTTTAATAGCCAAAATACAAAACTCATATAAAGTAAAAATAATTGAAATTTGAATTTATAGGAAGATGATTTATAATTTTATATTGCTAATAAATCACTGGAACCTTAGTTAATATGGTATGGATTATATCATTCAGTTAATGGGTAACTGTAATGAAAGCCATATTAAAATAAAGGAATTGGATTAAGTTCATAAATCTATCTCCTTTATTTGGTGTTTAATGCTCTATAATGGCCACCATTTTAGATGTTTGCAGTTAGAGCACTTGAGTGATGTATTTCAATAATGACTGATCACGTATTTTTAGAAATTCAGGTTTCTGAAAAAGCCTCTATGATTGTAATTTGCAATGGAATTTTAAAAATTTAAAAGCATGCTAATTTTGTGCTCTTAGTTCTGCTACTCAAAGTGAATTTCTACCTAAGGTTTAACTTCCTCAGGATTTAGTAACATGGTCAAATATTTTTTATTATTTATTTTATCATGAACTTTACCAATATGAATTTCAGAAACACTGAATATCTGATTTAAATTAGTTAAATAATATTCTTGTATCAAATTGTTGTCAGACAATAATAGTTTCTTGTGATGCTGAAGATTTTATCATGAGACTTCTTTAGAATGGGAGGCAAAAAGTTTAATGCCCACATTATAATACTACAATAAACTAATTATCATTGTAAAAATCACAGGAATGTAAAAATGGACAAAGGTCACAGAGAAATGGAATATGGATCTTATGGTTTTTTAGTGTGTAGGAATAATGAAGCCAGGGATGACAATGTCTCTAAGTAATTTCCATGTGGTTGCTATTTGATAGTTAATGTTCATTGACTTTGGCATACAATTAGTTCTCTAAAAATATTCTTCAAGGGTGATTGTTAATGGATAACTTTGTTTTATTTTTCATTTTGTGTTTCAGTTAGAGGGCTAGGATCTCAAAAATACTAGTTATGGTGAAATATAAACTTTAAAATCATGTGAGTGTGACTTGAGGTGACCTACTTAATGTCCCCCATGATTGAATTATTCCTCTGATCATTTATTTCTGTGTTACCTTATGGGGATTAGTTGGGATTTCAGGAGATAAAGAAACTAGCATATATATCAACATTCCAATTATTATGTAGATATTGCAATAATTGTCATTTTCTGCTTGTCAAAATTTTGGTGTTTGTGTTATAATTATTTTTGCAATATTAATTTTATAATAAATAGTACATATACAGACAGCTCTGTTCAGAAACAGTTAATCAAATTTATATTTCATGGGATTATTTATACTGGCCATGAGTTAGTGGCTGATAAGGCATCTAATTTGTTAATAGTTCTTGCATGGATATAATAGATTATATAGTCCTAATTCACACAAACTACAAATGAGATTTAATAAGCAGACACCAAAGTGGTATTTAGTCAATTAATAGTTATATGGAGCTATGTTTAATTTTCAAATTCATGATTCTTTATAACATATATTCTACTTAATTATTGAAAGTATAGCATACTTAAAAGTTCCTGCATCCAAACTAGAATGGAAACATAATATAAAATTTAAACTATGATACACTTTTAGTAGTATCAATACACCTTTGAAATATTCATATGCTATAATGAAAATTGAATTTATTATATGTTGTAGTTCAAATGCACAGATAGGGAACGGTTACAAAGTGGGTTTATGATCCAGATGTACCACTTACTATCTGTACAAGAGGTAAATTATTTAAAAACTTCTTTGTTACATCTTCTGTAAAGTAGTGCCACTATTTTGGCAGTTATTTTAGACATTTGATCTCAGCAATCACCATTTACTTCCCAAGGACATTGTGAAAATAAATTATTTTATTTTATTACTTTATTATTATTATTATTATGAAATTTTCTATTTATTTTACATACCAACCACAGATCCTCCTTCCTCCCTCTTCCCACCCTCTAGCCTTCCTCCCCAACCCACCCTCCATTCCTATCTTCTCCAAGTCAAGGTCTCCCATGGTTTACCCAAGCCATGATCCTTATCCTTAACTCATGGGATACAAAGATATATTTTTACAACTGTATATATTATATGTTTATATATATATATATATATATATGCTAAGATCTACATAAAGATCAATGCTATCACTGACAAAACCAAATATAAACTCTTATCACTTATCTCACCGTATTTAATACCACTCAGCATCATACTTTCCTGTGATGCCAATTGTGTTATGGTTTGTAAACAGAAAACAAACATACAAAAAACATGACACATACAAACACACCCAACAATAATAACAAAAAGCCAACTGGAAGTGAACTCAAATGACTTCCTGAAAGCTTTTAGCATGTGATTATTCAGAAGGTTTGTGACTATGATAGTCTTTCCTCTTTTCTTTTTCATGAAAAACATTTATTGTAAATTGAGTAATGTTTCATCCATGGGAGGCTAGCATTCAGGAGACTGAGTTTTTCCCTGATCCTTAAGCATAGAGTTAACTTGTGGTAGGTGTATCAATTTGGGTTGGGCACCCTAATAGGGAGTAGGTAGACTTGAAAGAATTATAATATATGGACAAGATGGAGTTATATAATATAAATGTGAGATTTGTTGGAGGTTTTCTGGCAGGACTGCTGTTCCCTCATATACTTACATTTCAAATTCAAAAGCTATGTTTAGAAGAAACCCTTAATACCTCCCTGAATGCAGCATTACTGATCAGCATGTCACATGACCAATGGGAGAAATCAATTTATACCTTGTTTCTGTCATTGGTTTGCTCCAGGTTTTTCTCATACAAGCATGTGTCATAACGCTTACTTCCACCTAAAGTTTCATTCCTCATTAGCTTTTAACTTCAGTATTTATCTGTACCCTTTATAATCACATATAAGACAGAACAGACTATGCATAAGGCCAGGAATTTATCATAGTGACTTAATTTGTTGTTTGATTTTCTTACCTTTGATCACTCAGGATGCTGGAGTTTGTATATTCTTTACCTCCAATCCTTTCTGTCCCCAAAATGAACTACATTCCATTTTCTGTGGAATTGTGGTGTGGGAATGTCAAATTTTATATATATATATCACCTAGAGAGAAGTCATAGTGTTTTCTTCCCAGGAATGAATTAAAGACAATTATTGATACTGTCTGTATTGATTCCTATACATTGACTAGTATAAGTATTCTTTTTCAGTTTTACAGTATAAATTGAATATTATTTCTTTTCAATTCCCATTTACAACCTTCTAAAGTGGTTCTCAACTTGTGTGTCAGGACCCATGTGGTGGGTTGAAGGACATTTTCACAGGGTCACATATCAGATATCCAGCATATCAGATATTTATATTATGATTCATTACAGTAGCAAAATTACAGTTATGAAGTAGCAATGAAAATAATTTTATGGTTGGTGGTCACCACAACATGAAGAACTGAATTGAAGGATCATAGCATTAGCAAGGTTGAGAACCACTGGTCTAAAGTCCTATTTTCAGTGAGAACTCACAAGCTAACTGTGGCTGATAAGCCCACCTAATCAAGATACCACACATCCAAGTTAGATCATTTCATAGACTGACATAACTTACTCAGACTTAAATGCCCTCTTGGGTTATGGAAGTACCTCTGGCTCTTGGCTCTGTATACCTTATTTTGGCCTATCATCGGTTTGCTCTAGGGTTTACTGATGTAAGTTGAGATCATACTATTTAACTTTAGTGAAACAGCATGCTTTAGTAGTAACTTCTTTAGTTATCTTCATCCTTTATATTCACATATAAGAGAGAATAGACTATTTATTAGGCCAGAGATTGATCAAAGTGGATTCTTTAACTTTATGACGTGTAAAGATAAATAAATACAGTGCAGGTAGTTGCCAATAAATTTAGATTAATCATCCATGTAGCCTGAAATTTGAATGATATCCTTTTTTACTTTTAAATTTGCAATCATACATTTTTCCTTTATGCTTCACTTACTATATGACTGAAAGAGAGAGAGAGAGAGAGAGAGAGAGAGAGAGAGAGAGAGAGATGGAGAATATCTCTATTGGTCAAGTGTGTACATGAAGAAAGAAGGAATTAGAAATTGAACCTACATGTTTCTGAGAACTGTAGCTAGCTTTCCTTCTAAGGCAATCTGTTCAGTGCTTACAAAGGACTTCTTTCTTTCTTTTTTTTCGTCTCTCACACTATTGCATTTCATGAATCTGTATTCTGTGAGTAAGGTACTTCTGATAACAGAGGATTGATTTCCCTCGTCTACTTTCGTTCCAAATTCAAATGCTCTCTTAAGAAGAAACAATTAGCTTTTCTCCAAATGCAATGTTACTGATGAGCTTGTTTCATGGTCAATGGTAGAAATCAATTTTCATTTAAGAACCTACAGTACTTTGCCTTTTTTCCTTTTCTGTAGTCTATTGATTCTTCCCCCTGTGGAAAGGCACTATCCATTCGACTGTAGCCAGACACTTTACAGGGGTCCATCTTAACAGAAGAGGTGCCTAGAAAGGATTTCCTCTGCATGTGTCTACATTTTAGTATGTGGATATATGTCCTTCTACCTGCTATGATTTGGGACAGGAGACTTCTGCCTAGAAAGTCAGAAACATTACTGTGATATGACTTAAAATATGGTAATCTTTGACATTTCTGGAAGTTTCAGGGGGTTATCAGCAATGCAAGGAATTCTATAATGGACTATAAAATCTTCTTCTAGTTAAGTGTGATCTCCAAATCCATGAGGTCCAACAATAGTTTGAGAGAACTGTCTTCCAAGCACTGAAGGAAGGATGTTTTGTGTTTGAAATCTTTAGTAGTTATTGACTAGAATAAGAAAAATACTGGAAAATTATTTTATCAACAGAATTATACCCATTGTAGTTCCTGCATTTATACGAAAGAGCCAGATTTATGAAAAAGGATTTCAGAGATGGCATGGATTTGGCTGTTAGTATTTGAAGGCAAGATCATTTTTGTACTTGTTTACTATGAAGATTATCTGCAACTATATTGCAAGGTAAAATTGCCTCAGAAATTTGGTTTCCAAAAATACATATGTTCTGTGGAATGCCATTTCTGATAAGTATTTATTAAAGTTTCTACTTGAAAATTTTATATATATTCTAAAGGGGGATAATGTCTATTTATCCCAATTTTTATTTAAATGCCTGGCTCAGAAGGATAAAACAACAAAATTAAATCATATGGTAAAATATAACTGGTTCCAGTATTTTCCAATTTCATAAAGAGATAGAGAACATATGTTGTCTGATATCAGAAAACCAGAAAAATGTTTCCACAGTTGAAACAAAAAAATTGTGAACTAGACAAGCCCCTGACTCTAATATTTTACATTAATTTATTTTGTTTCATTTATTAGAAGTGGACTCATGCCAAAGACTTCAGAGTGATGCCAGGTCACAAAGCAGACTAGTACAATCACATTGATAGCTTGTCTTCTAAGGCTTTGGGGTTCTCTGAACGAGTAGCCATTATTTTTCTTCTCCCCCTGCAGACTGCCACTGTGGAACAGCCAAGTCTGTGAAGTGAGTAGCCATGATTTCCTGCCCCTCCTATAGATGGCCACTGTGGAACAGTCCAGCTTCTGACATAGGCAGTAGCCTGGTGAATATCTTCATGACCAAAGGCATATTTGATTGGTTCTCTTTCTATGATGAACTCTAATGTAATACCCAATTTAAATCTGTATATGATATAATTATTTTAATAATGTAATATTATTTGAAGCAAGTAATAATGTAGTGATAATGTGATATTAGTATTGTAATAATAATGTATTATTATTACATTTTAGTTATATGTATATACACACATACATATGCATATCTATCTATATCTATATATCTATATATCTCTCTATATATATATACAGCTTGGGATATCAGTATATGGTTATACTATGAGTTTTATTAATTTTCCCTGCATTAGATGCAAACTAAGTATATATACATTATATCTGTTTGCTAAATGAAGTTAAATGAGTGATTGAAAATTATTTGAAAAATGTTTAATAAGCTATAGTTATAATACAGAAAAGATTATGTAGACATAATCATTGTAGACATATTTTAATATGGCTCCTTACAGAATTTTCATGTAATAACTTAACAAAGCTGTAATTGCCATTAACTAAATAAAAATATGAAATTATTGATAGAATAAAATACAACATAATACAGTATAATACAATACAAAAACACAATACAACAAAATAAAATATATTGTGAAGATAGGCAATGTTTGGAACATAATTTATTGTGAGTTTAGGGGAAAACTGAGGTATTTTTCTTTTCCCTCATGAAATATCTAAGGTGAGATTCAAGCAGTTTGCACAATGAAGGGTGTCACCTCACAATGGAGTACTTACACAAAGGGAGGTAAGTTGTTTGGTGGGTATTCTTAGGTGAAGAACTGTACAAATATTTTGATTTTTTGTGAACTACAAAAGGTCACTGATCGTTAGCCTCTGAAGAGATTTTCAAACAGCAAATATTTAATTGAACATGAAGGTAAATGATCCAGTGCGGGAATTAAATTTCCTAGAAAAAAAAATAAGAAAAAGAAAAATTGACTAAATAAGGAGGAAATTCAAGAGAAGCAGTAGAAAAACATCCACATTATTTTCCCTTTGGCAAAATCTATATAGCAACTTGTGAGTTTGACTGCTAAACTAATTAAGTCTGGAATATCCTTGGAAAGTGATTTCCCATTTATATATCTTAATTTCATTTTATTTCTTACATTCTAGTATAGAAGTGGATTTTGTTGTCAGGATAAATGTATAGCTAGCTTATATTTTAAAGGTTTTATTTTAAAGAAAAACATTGCTTTTACTTAGAGATAAAAATCAATACTTTCCTTCTGAATAATGATCTTCTCTCTGGATTTTAAAAATACAAACTGTACAGACTCATTATATTCTGTCACTTAACACTGAAACAAAAAAGAATGTGAGCCAGTCTTTAGTTTTCAGCTTTGTTAGTCAATAGGTCATAACTTATCTTTTATTTTGTATGTGCATTACCTTGTATTTTTATGCAAACACAGTTTACTTTGCAAGTTTTCAGTGAGTATCCACTTTATATTCACAAGTAAGCCTTCAGCTCAGTGTGATTCTTTTGATATTTTATTCATTTTCATTTCTGATCTTTTATATATTTTCATTTAAATTGCAACCATGATAACTGAATGTAATATCAACATCTACTTTGCTTCATATTGAAATTTCTATTGTATGTCTGTCTGTTCCCCTCTTAATTGTTAATTTCCTGATTGAGTCATTATACACATACAACAGTTCATCCATTTCAATGTGCATTCAGCAATGATACACTTACACAGCTGCATGTTCACTACGCTAAGTCAAATGCAGATCATTTCCATTACACTTACATGTTTTTCTGTTCCTCTTTGCTCTTAAGCCCTCTCTCCCAAGTTGGCTTCAGAAAACCACAAGCTTACTTTGTTTTTCTATACATTTGTCTGTTCTAAAAGTATCCATGTAATTGGATCATGTGGTCCTATGACAGGATATCTGGATTGTCTTCCCCATTACTATTTCAGCTTTATGCTGCTCCTAATCCCTCTCAACTCCCCTCAACATTTTTTTAAATCAAACACTGCACTTTCATTTCCTTCAAATTCTTTCTTTGGTCCTCACTCCCATCTCTATCTTTACTCTGACGTTTCAATATCATTTATAAAAGTCTTTATAAAATCCCATCTTCAGAAATTAGTGTCATGCCACTTGTTAGGATAAAAAAATATATAGTCCTATAAAAACTAAAATCTATGAAATAAAGAGAAAAATGCCAGACTTTTTGAGTGTAAATTATATTACCCACATAATTAAGTTGTAACAAATATACTGTAAAATGTCTATTCTTTTCCAGTTGTTACAGTGTCAATGAAGTATTTGACTTGTGATACATTTTCAAAAGATTTAAGTGATTTAAATCATCAATTAGGAAGCTGCTGTGACAAATCAGTCCATCTGCAAATAAAAAAGCAATGCAGCCGGGCGGTGGTGGCGCACGCCTTTAATCCCAGCACTCGGGAGGCAGAGCCAGGTGGATTTCTGTGAGTTCGAGGCCAGCCTGGGCTACCGAGTGAGTTCCAGGAAAGGCGCAAAGCTACACAGAGAAACCCTGTCTCGAAAAACCAAAAAAAAAAAAAAAAAAAAAAAAAAAAAAAAAAAAAAAAAAAAAAAAAGCAATGCATGTTCCAGAAAAGTTGCCATTAACTCAAATCAATGATGGAATTGATGAGCAAATTGCCAGAGACTTAGTCTCTGAAATTCCTTTTAAATTTTGCTACATTAAGTTTTCTAGGGACTATTTTAATGACTTTTAAAATGACTCTTGGTTCTTGCCTCCAAATTTCACAGGTTCCTTAAAATAACCCCATGGAAGTAAATGTAGAGTCACTTGGGTCATATGATAATTTATATTTGATTGGTTTTTATCTTCTTAAAATTGTCCAGATTTCTCTATAAAATAAACGTAAGTCTTCTTCATTGAGCTTAGAGATTTTTCATTCGCTTTTAATAATCAAAAACTCTTTTGTATATAAAGCTTGAGTTGAAACACAATTGTGCAGAAGGTAGTTTTCTTAGTAAAAATTGTCAAATAAATTACTCTTATAAAATTAGAGCATTTCTTCAGAAAATCTGTCTTTAGACATTTGTACCAAAGCTATATTGTTGATTCCTAGAAGAAGCACTGGATTTTTTTTTCTTTTTTAAGTTGATGTTTATAGACTATAAAGCAATTAGTTTACCAAATTCATCTCCTTAAATTAGCAGGTGGCTTAGGTGTATGCTGAAAAATCAAATACAATATAAAAAGTATTCTCCCACTGTCTTTTGTAATCAGTTTTTACTGTGAGGGCAGAAGCTAAGTACTATGTGAAATGATCATTAGTGTTTATATAAAATGGAAATGCTGACAATGACCTTGATTTCCAGAAGACTGTCCAAGGTTCACTGAGCAAAATATTAGTAATTATCTCTGATTTTACTGTTATTGAAAAGATCTAATTAGTTAATGAGTATTGAAGTGCTTAACTATGTTTTATCCTCAAGGAAGATGGACTACAATGAATAACTTTTATTTTATGTTTCCATTAACAAAAATAAGAGAACAATTTAAATAATTTAAAGACTTTTATTGTACCTCTCTTATGATTGCAATAAATATAAACTAATTATATATTAATAAAGTGAAGTACAAATGTATTGGGCATATTTAAAACAACAGTGATGAGCGAGAATTGTTGAGACCAAGGTTGGATAAAGCACAGGGACAAATAGCCAAATGAATGGAAACACATGAACTATGAACCAATGGCTGAGGGGTCCACACTGGATCAGGCCCTCTGAATGGGTGAGACAGTTGATTGGCTTGATCTGTTTGGGAGGCATCCAGGCAGTGGGACCAGATCTTGTGCTCATTGCATGAGTTGGCTGTTTGAAACCTGGGGCCTATGCAGGATTGTTTGGCTCGGCCTGGGAGGAGGGGACTAGACCTACCTGGACTGAGTCTACCAGGTTGACCTCAGTCTGTGGGGAAGGCTTTGCCCTGGAGGAGATGGGAATGGGGGGGGGGGGCGTTGGGGGGAAGGTGAGGGGGACGGGAGGGGGGAGAACAAGGGAATCCGTGACTGATATGTAGAACTGAATTGTATTGCAAAATAAATTAAAATAAATTTAAAAAAAAAAAAAAAGATTTTCCCGTTCAAAACATGAATATTTAAAATTAATTATTATCCACTCAAAAATGAATGGATATCTGAAAAAAAAAAAAAAAAGTTTAAATGAGAACATAAGGGAATGGGATGGTTGAACTGGAACAGGGAGTGGGGGGAAGCATGATAGAGAGAGATAACATGGGGATAGAGAGAAACCCAGTGCTAGGGAAGTTTCCAGGAATCCCCAAAGATGACCCAGCCTGGACTACTAGCAATAGTGGAGAGGGTGCCTGAACTGAACTGGCTTGCCCCAGAGATCAGACTGGTGAATACCCTAGCTGTCATCACAGAGCTTTTCTGATGACTGATAGAAGCAAATGCAGAGATCCATAGCCAGTCACCAGACAGAACTCCAGGAGTCTAGTCAAAGAGAAAGAAGAGGGATTCTATGAGCCAGTGCATCAGAATCATGATGGAGAAACACACAGGGATGACTGAACCAAACTAGAGGGAACTCATGAAAGTTGGATCAATGCATGTGGAGCCTACATGGGCCTGGACTAGGCCCTCTGCATGGTGAGACAACAGCTTGATCTGCTTGGAGGCCCCCTGGTGGTAGAATCAGAATCCATCTATGGTGCATGAGCAGGCTTTTTGGAGCCCACTACCTATGATGGGACATCTCATGCAGTCTTGAGGCAGGGGGAAGGGCTTGGGGGGAAGTGTCAATTTTCACACTTTAGGAGACAAATGTGGAAGTACACAATACACTTGATACATATCTTAAAATGCAAGACTTTCCTTTCATCTTTATGTGGTGGGACTTCCTTCTCCTGGATGTACCACCCCATGGGAGGCCTTGCCTTCTTGTGGGGTGGAGAGAAGGGCAGGTTGGGAGGAGGAGGTTGGAGGGATGGGAGGAGAGAAGAGGGGAATCTTTGATTGGTGTGTAAAATGAATGAAAAATTTTTCTTAATTAAAAAAGGGGGGAGTTTAAATCTCTTACATTTTGTATTTCCTTCAGATTTCTTCCACACATATGAAGTCATTTATTTATTGCTTCAAGTTTAGTGTTTTACCATTATTTATTGTGTCTAGCTACATATTTAAGGTTGCATGCTAGGAGAATTTTTCTTCAATTGTATTATTTTTCTTCTAATCTATGCAAATGCACATTGGAATTGATTCTTATAAATTAAGAACTTAATACATGTTATTAAACAAAGCAGAATTTCATCTGTTAGTATTCCCATCTAGAACCTCTTTTTCCTTGAGTAATTGTTTATCTTGGGTTCTGAAGAGTAAACAAGGAGAGAGAAAAATTATCTGGGAAGCTGGAGTTTAAGGTGACATCTTCCTACTTTGCATCTGCAGATGTCTATGATGCTATAATCTTTCTATTTCCATCTGCATTTCCCCTTGCTTCTCAGTGGTATGTGATGAAACCAGGCAATAAAAATAAACACTAATTTTCAGGGCAATAAATTATATTTTCACTTGATTATCAGTGTAAGATCTCTTAAGGTCTTAATCAATTTTCAATATTAAAATATTAGACATGCTATGAAATAATATTCTGGCAAAATATGTTGTCTATATAGTTTTTCTATTTAAAAGTTAAATCAGTTAACCTTTTATTTTAATGTATATAATTTCCTATTATTACAAGCATCAAAAGGAAAACATTTTGTATGAGAAATATTACCCTGTTCTTTCATGAAAATAATATACTGTTTGTATATTTGTATGCTTCTGTATTTAATGCAAAATTCACCTAGAATAATTCAAACGTGAATTTTGATGACGCACAACATGATTCTTGTTAACCGTGGCATGAAACTGGAATTTACTTGTGTTTTGAGAACAATATTTTGTCTTTCAGCAAGGCCCTGTAGCATATTAAATTGTGTCTATGCTATAGTAGTATCTGCTCCACTACAAACAAAGACTCGTGATTTTTGTAAAGCAGGATTTTTACATGAACTTCAATGCTTTGGAAAGAGTGTTTCCAGCTGATTTTTGTTTTTTGTAACCTGTTTGTAGACTGAGGACATAAGTTGAATGCTGCATAAAATAGTCATTAGTGCCTGTAGAATAAGCACATGCAAACAATGACCTTGATTCCCAGGAAAAATGTGCAGGGTTCACTGTGCAAAGATACTGGGTAATTAGCTCTGATTTTACTGTTGTTGAAAACATTAATTATTTAACGAGTTTGAAGTGCTGAAGTGTTTTCTTCTGACTTAAAAATTTATACACTTAAGTAATCAACAGTCAGCCTGACTCAAATGAAAGAAAACAAAAATAATTTGTTGCACCATGTTGACAGATTAAGATTTGATTTTTTGAAATTAAGGATCAACACAAGTCCCAAATTCTGTATTATAAGGACTAAAAGGCAGGGACCTGTAGGAAAGGAAGAACAGGGGAACTGTGCTGAGTAAGTTCTGTAATAGGAAGAACAACATGCTTCTCCCCTTTTTTCTTTCACATGAAATGTGAGACATGTGCAAAGTCAATTTTCACACTTTAGGAGACAAATGTGGAAGTACACAATACACTTGATACATATCTTAAAATGCAAGACTTTCCTTTCATCTTTATGTGTTGGTGTCTTACACCCACAGAAGAGGATGTAACAACCAGGACGTGTAAAACAAGATGGTGCTGCCAAAATAAAATGAAAATAATAAAATCTTATAAGGAAATTTTGTATTAGAGAATTATCTTAGAGTCTATCACAGAATATATCTATGCTCTAAGGAAGTTCCCAACAGAACCTTCAGCACAGGCCTCTATCATTGCAGATATTTGCATGCATATCTTCTAAGAGAGCATCTTGTTTCCAAAGGTTCTACCAAAACGCAGGCTTTTTGAAGAAGGGGTGGTTAGTAAGGGATGATGGATGGCTTCACAGACATAGCTGGATTTCAGTCAGATGAATTCCCAATGCATTCTCAATCCTATGCAAAGAAAGTGAGAGAAGAATCCAAAGGGTCCTGGAGAATTCCTACAGAATTGCCAGGGTGAAGGAGGAAAGATGTCACTTAACTCTGCCCCATTTCTTCTCAGACTGCTCTCCCAACTTCCCCAACAGAGTTAATGGAGAAATAAATGATGATGAATAATTTAATGAAGATGATAATTGAGATATCAAAGATCCTTGTGGTGCGTTGAATGATAATGCCCCCATAGACATATATATTTGAATGCTTAGACCTCAGGCAGTGGAACTCTGATAGAATTTGAAGGATTAGGAGCTATGGCTTTATTTGAGGAAGTTTGTCACTGGGGGTGGGCTTTGAGGTTTCATGAGCTCCCAAGCCAGGCTCAATAGCGCTCTCTCAGCCTGTGGATCAGAAGATAGCTTTCAGTATCTGCTTTCCCATCCATGAATGCTTTCGAACTCTCATCATGCTCCCCACTAGGATGATAATGAATTAAACCTTTGGAACTCTAAGTAAGTACCCAGTTAATTGCTTTCTTGTATAAGAATTGCCTTGGCCAAGTCAGAAGAGCAGGTAAGTGACCCATCAGCCAGCAGAATTCCCCCACTCCATAGATTCCATTCCCAAAGAATTATTCCATCACATACACCCTCCCACCTCACCATCAGCACCGGTACTGGGCCCTGCGTCCAACCCCAGGGGACTTCAGCTGCTCTAGTGTAGCCATTTCAGTCAGAAGAACAGATTCTGTTTCCAAAGATCCATTCCACAGCCCACGCTCTCCTACCACATCACTTACCCCATGCTGGGCCCTGCCTAACACTGTTAGACTTCAGCTGCTTGTGTGCTGGCCACACCAGCCAGAACAGGTAAATGACCTGCCTGCCAGCAGGAACTGCCCCACTCCCAAAATTCAGTTCCCAAAACCCCATTCCACTTCTCATACCCTCCTACCTCATCACTCACCTTGTGGCAGGCCTCTACTCCCCAACTCCTGAAGACTTTAGCTGTTCAGGTTCAGGTCATGCAAGTCAGAAGAACAGAGATCACTAGCTGTGTCAAAGGCCAAGCTAAATAGTAGAAAATTAGCCCTGACTTGGAGAGATTTTCCATAGTAGATCAGAGGTCTGGCTGCTAGAAATCCAGGAAACAAAGACCAGAAGACCAAAGAGGAAACAGAAACCAAGGAAGAAAACACCCATCAATCAAAGACAAACTCAGAAATCAGAACTTAGACCTATAAGCATCACAAACTCAGATGCCAAAAGGCCAATGTAAGAATGTAATCAACAAGAGCTAGAGCAATATGGCACCACCAGAGCCCAGCTATCCTACAACAGCAAGACCTGAATATTCCAACACAGCTGAAGCACAAGCAAACTGCCTTAAATTCAACTGTATGAAGATGATAGAGTTCCATACAGAGCAAATGAAAAAAAAATCAATTAAAGAAATTGAGGAAAAGACAAACAAAAATTTGGAGGGAATCAATAAATTACTTAAAGAATACAAAGAAAGCCAAGAGGAAAAACAAAACAAAACAAAACAAACAAAAACCCCAACAGATCAAGTAAACTATTCAAAACCTGAAAATTGAAATGGACACAATAAAGAAAACACAAACTGAGGGAATTAAAGAAATGGAAATTTTGGGTGAGCAAACAGGAACTACAGATGCAAACATCATCAACAGAATACAAGAGACGGAAGAGAAAATCTCAGGTGTTGAAGATATGATAGAAGAAATAGATTCATTGGTCAAAGAAAAATTTAAATATAAAAAGTTATAACATAGAACTACCAGGAAATTTAGGACACCATGAAAAGACAAAATATAACAATAATATGAATAGAAAAGTAAAAGAATCCCAGCTCAAAAACAAGGAAAATATATTTAACAATTTATAGAAAAAAATTTCTAAACTAAAGAAGGACATGCCTATAAAGGTACAAGAAGCTTAAAAAACACCAAATAGATGGAATCAGAAAAGAAATTCCCCATGCCACACAATAATCAAAACATCAAACATACACGACAAAGGAAGAATATTAAAGGCTGCAAGGGAAAAATGCCTAGTAACCTATGAAGGCAAACCTAGGAGAATTGCACCTGACTTCTCAATGGAGATTCTAATAGTCAGAAGGACCTGTACAGATATCTTGCAGACTCCAACAGACCATGGGTACCAACTAGACTACTATACCAAGCAAAACTTTCAATCATCATAGATAGAGAAAATAAAATATTTCATGACAAAGTCAAATTTAAACATTATCTATCCACAAATCCAGCCCTATAAAAGGTACTAGAAGGAAAAAACCAACTCTTACAAGTAAGTTGATTATACCCACCAAAACACGGCAATAAATAATCTAACACCAGTGAAATCTAACACAGGGAAACACACACACACACACACACACACACACACACACACACACTACTCTCCCCCCCACACACACTACCCTCACATACCAATGACAAAATAACAGTAATTAACAATCATTGGTCATGGATATCTCTCAATATCTTTGGACTTAATTCTCCAATTAAAAAAACACAGGCTAGCAGAATGGCTATGCAAACAGGATCCATCCATCTGCTGCATACAAGAATACCTCAACATCAAAGATAAATATTACCTCTGAGTAATGGGTTGGAAAAAGATTTTCCAACAAATGGACCTAAGAAGGAAACAGGTACAGCTATTTTAATATCTAACAGATTAGACTTTGTGGTAGTTTGAGTGTAATTGGCCCCAATAAAATAGAGTGGCACTACTAAGAGGTATGGCTTTGTTAGAGTGGGTATGTCCTTGTTGAAGGATGTGTGTCACTGTGGGGGTAGGTTTTGAGGTTTCCTATGCTCAGGATACTGCCCAGTGTCTCAGTTGTCTTCCTGTTGCCTACAAGATAGTAGGACTTTCAGTTACTCCAGCCCTATGTCGGCCTGCATGCTTCCATGCTCCCTGTCGTGAGGATGATAATGGATTAAACCTCTGAAAATGTAAGCATGCCATTCCAATTAAATGTTTTCTTTATAAGAGTGGCTGTGGTCTTGGTGTCCCTTTACAGAAATAAAACCAACAATTAAGACAGACTTCAAATAAAAATTAATAGAAAGAGATAGAGAGAGACATGTCCTACTCATCAAAGGAAAAATCCATCAAGATAAAGTTCTAATTCCTAACATCTGACCCCAAATCAAGAGCACCCATATTTGTAAAAGAAACAGTACTAAAGTTTAAATCATACATCAAACTTCACACATTAATTCTGGAGATTTCAATACTCCACTCTCACCAATGGACAGGTCATCACAACAAAAACTAAACCAAGAAATAATGAAGCTAACAGACATTATGAATCAAATGGACCTAACATATATCTACAGATTATTTCACCCAAACACGAAAGAATAAAGAGTATACCTTCTTGGAACCCTAGGGAACTTCCTCTAAAATTGAAAATAAATTGTCACAAAACAAGTCTCAACAGAGAAAAGAAAATTGAAATACCTCACTTAATTCTATTAGACAACCATAGATTAAAACTGGATAACAACAACAGCAGAAACAAGAAAAAGCTTACAAACTCATGGGAACTGAACAACTCCCTACTAAGAACTACTGGGTCAAAGCAGAAATAAAGAAAGAAAGACTTCCTAGAATTAAATGAAAATGAATGCATAACACACCTAAACTTATGGGACACAATGAAAGCGGTGCTAAGAAGAAAGTCCCTATCACTAAACATCTTCATGTAGAATTTGGGGCGATCTCATACTAGTGAATTAACAGCACACCTGAAAGCTCTCGAAGAAAAAGAAACAAATATATCCAAGAGGAGTAGATGGCAGAAAATAGTCAAGATGAGGGCTTAAATCAATAAAATGGAAACACAGAGAACAATACAAAGAATCAGTGAAACAAAGAGTGATTCTTTGAGAAAATCAACAATATAGACAACCCTTACATAAACTAAATAAAAGACAGAGTGAGAATATTCAAAGTAACAAAATCAGAAACAAAAGGGGACATAACAGACATAAACACAGAGGAAATCCAAAGAATCATTAGGTCATACTTCGAAAGGCTGGACTCCACAAAATTAAAAAAAATATAAAAGTAATGGAAAATTTTCTTGATGGATACCTCTTACCAAGTTAAATCAAATCAGAAAATAATTTAAATTGACCTATAAACCCAAAGGAAATAGAAGCAGTGATTAAAAGTCTGCCAGCCAAAACTAGCCCAGGCCCAAAGAGTTTTAGTGCAGAATTCTACCAGACTTTCAAAGGAGACCTAATACAAATACTCCTAAAGTTATTCACAAAATAGAAACTGAAGAAACATTGTCAAATTCATTATATGAGGTCACAGTCACCCTGATACACGAAGTATACAAAGATTGAACAATGAAAGAAAATTACAATTTCCCTCATTAACATTGATGCAAAAGTACTCAATAAAATACGTGCAAACAGAATCCAAGAACACATCAAAAAGACCATTCACCACAACCAAGTAGGCTTCATCCCCCAGAGCAACAGGGATGATTCAACATATAAAAATCTGTCAATGCAATCCACCATATACATAAACTGAAAACACATGCACACACACACACACACACACACACACACACACACACACACACACACACACACGATCATTGGGCACTGAAAAAGCCCTTGACAAAATTGAACACTCCTACATGATAAAGTTCTTGGAGAGATCAAGGATATAAGGGAGATACCTAATCATAATAAAGGCAATTTATACCTAGGCTATAGCCAACATTAAATTAAATAAATAGAAACTCAAAGCAGTCCCACTAAAATCAGGAACAAGACAAGACTCTCCACTCTCTACATGTCTATTCAATACAGTAGTTGAAGTTCTACCTAGTGCCATAAGACAACTAAAAGAGATCAACAGGCTACAAATTGGAAAAGGAAAATCAAAGAATTACATTTGCAAATGATATGATAGTATAAATAAGAAATCCCAAAACGCTACCAGGGAGCTCCTACAGCTGATAAACACCTCTAGTGATGAGGCTAGATACAAGATTAACTAAAAAAAATCAGTAGCCCTCTTATATATAAACAATAAAAGTGCTGAGAAAGAAATCAGGGAGAAAACACCCTTCACAGTAGCCACAAATAATATAAAATATCTTGGTGTAAGTCTAACTAAGCCATGAAAGCCCTGTCTGATAAGCACTTCAAGTCTTTGAACAAAGAAATCAAAAAATACATCAGATCAAGAAAAAAATCTCCCATACTCACGGATGGATAGGATTAGCATAGTAAACATGGACATTTGATCAAAAGTAATATAGCAATTCAACAATGGTAGACATTCACAAACAAAATTCCAATGCAATATTTTATATACCATGATAGAAAAATACTCAACTTTGTATGGAAAAACAAAACAAAACAAAACAAAAAACATAATAGCTGAAACAGTCCTATGCAGTCCTAAGAGAACTTCTGGAGGTAGCATCATCCTTGATTTTAAGCTGTACAACAAAGCTTTAGTAATAAAAATCCACAAGGTTTCAGCATAAAAACAGACAAATTAATGAATGGAATTGAAACAAAGACCCATATGTAAATCCACGAACCTATGGAGACTTGATTCTTGATAAAAAGTAAAAAATATGTAAAAGACAGAAATATACAATGGAAAAAAAGAAAGCATCTTCAACAAATGATGCTGGACTAACTGGATATCAGCATGTAGAAGAATCTAAATAGATCCTTGTCTTTCACCCTGCACAAAAATCAAGTCAAAAAGGTTATGAAATCTCAACATAAATCCAGATACACCAAACCTGAAAGGAGAGAAAGTGGGAAATACCCTTGAATGTATTGGCACAGGAGATAGCTTCATGAATAGAGCACCAATAGCACAGAAAATAAGATCAACAATTAATAAATGGGACCTCATGACATTAAAATGCTTCTGTAAGGCAAATGACACCATCAAAAGGACAAAAATGTAGCCCACAGAATGATAAGATATTTTCACCAACCCCACATCTGACAGAGGTCTATTATCCAAAATATATAAAGAACTTAAGAAACTAGACACCAACAAACTAATCCAATTGAAATGGGGTACAGATCTAAACAGAATTCTCAACAGGGGAAACTCAAATGGCTGAGAAACACTAAGAAATGTTTCATATCCTTAGCCACCAGGGAAATGCAAATCAAAATGACTTTGAGATCCCATCCTATACCTGTCAGAATGGCTAAGATCAAAAACACAAGTGACAGGTCATGCTGGAGCAAGGGAAACACTGCTCCTCTACTGGTGGGAGTGCAAACTTGTACAGTCGCTTTGGAAATCAACATGGCAGTTTCTCAGAAAATTGAGAATTGATACACTTCAAGACCCAGCTGTACCTCTCCTGGGTATATACCCAAAAGACACTCCATTCTACCACAAGGACACTTGCTCAACTATGTTCATAGCAGCGTTATTCATACAATCAGAAATTGGAAACAATCTAGATGTTCCTCAACTGAAGAATGGATAAAGAAAATGTGGTACATTTACTTGGCATTACTCAGCTGCTGAAAACAATGACATCATAAAACTTGTAGGCAAATGTATGGAACTTGAAAAAATCATCCCAAGTGAGGTAACCCAGATTCAGAAAGACTAGAGTGGATATATTCATATATAAGTGAATATTAGTTGTAATGGAAAGCATAATTATGCCATGATCCACAGATCCAGAAATACTACGTAACAAGGAGAGCTTTTAAGGCTGGACACAAAGGTCTCCTTGGAAAGGAGAAATTGAATAGACTTAATGGATGTAATGGGGTCAGGTGGATTTGGGAACGGGAGGGAATAAGTTAGGGGGAAAGGGAGAAAAGGCTGGAATTTGGGGGGCATTTTGGAGGCAAGGTAGAAACCCAGTGCAGAGGAAACTCCATGCAATCTGTTAGAGCAAAGTAAGTGTGGCAAAGACTCCCAGTAATGGGGAGCAACAGAGCCTCGGCTAGCCTTCTTCTAGAACCAGCTAAGGCTTCAAGTGGAGGGACTGGTGCACCAAGCCAGCCACGAAACCTTTGACCTACAGTTTGTCCTGCCTACAGGGTGTTCTGGGACCAGAGCCTAGCAGAATCCTCATCAAAGAGACCACAGAGACTTCAGCTAGCAACCGATGAGAGTAAATGTATAGTCACACAGTGAAACATTAGGTGGTGATTATGGAGTCCTGTGGAATTAGGGGAGGAAGCATTGGAGGAAATGATGATTCAGGGGCACCAGAGAATCAATTGACCAGGAATCAGTGATGTGCTCAGAGATCAGGGAGTCTTTTTTATTTTATTTTTATTTTATAATTTAATTTAATTTTACATATAAGCCACGGATTCCCCTGTCCTCCCTCCTCACTCCCCCCACCCTCCCCCCAACCCACCCCCATTCCCATCTCCTCCAGGGCAAGGACTCCCCTGGGGATTCAGCTCAGCCTGGTAGATTCAGTCAAGGTAGGTCCAGTCCTCTCTTCCCTTCACCCAGGCTGAACAAAGTGTCCTTGCATAGGCCCCAAGCTTCAAATAGCCAGCTCATGCACTAAAGTCAAGTCCCGGTCCCACTGCCTGGGGGAGCAGGGTGTCTTATACAGCTCTGTCCTAGATCTCTGCATACACGTTATGGATGAGTAGCTTGGTGTTGTTGAGGGATTCTTAACAGTGGGAACAGGGGCTATCTCTGACTCTTTTGCCTATTATGAGACCCCTTTCCTCCTACTAGACTACCTTGGACAGGCTTGATGTGATGGTATGTGGTAGGGCATTCCTAGAAATGATGCTTTTTCTAATGATAATCCAAACAAAAGGCTCCAAATGATTGTCTTTCCTTCAGTGGTCATTAGCTACCAAGTTCATATATGCACAATAATTAGTAATAGGTGGATTAAAAGGAGAGGAGATTGAGAAAGGAACATAATCATGTGTGATTTTAAGAGTTAGACAGGGCAAGCTAGGGATGGGTATAATCTTAATACATTGTGAACAGATATAAAATTCTAAAAGAATTAATAAAGATAGTTGTGGAATATTAGTTTACGATGTGTTACATTTTATTATTCTGTGGAATATTTGTTTAATCACACAAAGATGTGTTGCATCTTTGGGTTGCATCTGTTTCACTTTGTAAAGCTATGCTACTTTGCCTGCCTAAAATACTTAATTGGCCTAATAAAAAGCCGAACAGACAATTGCTAGGCAGGAGAGGGATAGGTGGGGCTTCCAGGCAGAAAGATTAAACAGGAGGAGAGATCTGGGCTCAAGAAAGTTGAGGAGCAAGAAAAGGGGGAGAGTAGTATGCCGGGGGCCAGCCATCCAGCCACACAGCCAGCCATGGAGTAAAAAGGATAGAAATATATATAGAATAAAGAAAGGTTAAAAGCCAGAGGCAAAATGTAGTTAAAGATAAATGGAATAATTTAAGTTAGAAAAACTGGATAGGAACAAGCCAAGGTGAGCCCAGGCATTCATAAGTAAAAATAAATCTCCATGTACTTTGCGGGGAGCTGGGTGGCAGGCCGTCAAAGAATAAAAAAGAAAAGCCAACTACAAAAGACAGTTTAAAATTTTGTTTGCAGAGTTTATATATAAATTATTTTCAAAAAATAATACCAATGGAGATGACTATGGCAAAATTTATGATTTCTTTGCAAAATGATTGCTTTCAGAAAATATATACAATATTGATCACAAAAAAGTCATATATATAAGTCAGGCTATAACAAATATTACAAAATCTAGCAATGAGGACATCAAATTTACACTGTAAATCTCAAATGTATCTATTTCTTCTTCATATATAGCAAGTGACAAATACTTCACAGTCTCTCTACATCTATATATCCTTACTCATAAGGTGATTTTGAAAACCACATTTTCTATAATTATCAATAAATATTTGCTGTATTATTCAACCCAGAATATTTTATTAAGTCAATATTAGTCCTTAATGAGAATTTTTCATGCAAATCTGCTTTCAAAAAATCAAACCACATCAAGTGCTATGTTAATATTTCAGTACAATGTCTTTTTTAAACTTCTAAGAAAATAATCTTTTAAAAAAACACTTCAGTAGAGTTGTTTATCAAGTTCAACTTTATCTACTTTTGATCAAATAACTTCTAAGTCCATAACAAAGAACATGATTATAAAGAAAGGTTTACTGTGTTGAAAGTATTTAGGGATCTGAGATAATGGCCCAGAATAACACCATTTAAGAAATCTACTTAAAATGAAAATCATTGTCACAGTTACTCAGTACATGAAATGCTTTTCTAAGTCCTTCTTCATATCTTTCTAAGGTTAAAAATAAAAAGCCAAACTCTGATTGAATGCCTTAGTACAAACAGAAGGAGGGCATAGCCTGGGTAGCTGTTGCTAGAATGAGATATGACCTGTGTGTCCCAAATTTTTACTTCTTTACAAGGAGCCTCTTCAATAGTGCAAGAAGAGAATGTCCTTGCTTCATGTTCCCCTTCTGCCCATTCTTTCTAAACAATATCTAAACTTCTTCAAACAAGTTTTTTTGCCCCAGTTATATTTATGCCTGCTATTCAATGCTGGACCCTAAAAGGTAAGGTAGAGTGATACAATTGGCCCATCCTTTAATAGATTAAATATAGAGGAATGGTTGATTCCTTGAGGAAGTCTTTATATTAATCTTCTTCCTCTAGGCTCAGCTTACTTGGTGCTCTATCTAGGCCAAATATAAGTCCTCTGTGTCATTTAATATTCTGTGTTTTTTATTTTGTCTGTTGTCTTAGTTAGGGCTTGTATTGTTGCAATAAAATACCATGACCAAAAGAAAGTAGGGGAGGAAAAGGTTTGTTTCAGCTTAGAGTCTCATATCATAGTCCATTACTGAAGAAGTCAGAGGTCATAGAATATTGATGCAGAGGTCATAGAATATTGACTTGTTGTCCATGAAGTTTTCAACATGATTTCTTATACATGCTGAGACCACTGGCCCTGGGGTGGCACACTACCCATATCAGTCATCAATCAGGAAAATACACCACAGACCATTCTGCTGAGGCAACTTTTTCTGTTGAAGTTCCCTCTTCCAAAGGACTCTAATGTATCAAGTTAAGCTAAAACTAGCCAACACAGCCACTAATGATGTTATCCCCAACAACAGTGAAAGTTTCCCATTAGCTATCTCTGATCATTTTGTTGATCTGATTCATATAAAAGTTACTTTTTTGTTTTCTTTATTAAGAAATGTTTTATTCATTTTACATACTAACCACAGATCCCTCTTGCTTCTCTCCTCCCACCCCCTCAGCCTTTTCCCCCAACCCACCCCTATTCCCTCCTCCTACAAGGTAAGGCCTCCCATGGGGAGTCAGCAGAGCCTGGTACATTCAGTTGAGGCAGGTCCAATTCCCTCCCTCTGCCTCAAGGTTGTGGAGTTATCCCACCACAGGTAATGGGCTACAAAAAGCCAGCTCATATGGATCCTGATCCTACTGCCAGGGGGGCCCTTAAGCAGATCAAGTTACACAACTGTCTCACTTACGCAGAGGGCCTAGTCCAGTCCCATGAAGATTTTAGTTTAGAGGAGAAAACATAAGATAGCACTCAAATTTTAGTGAATTTTACAATGAGGTGGTAAAATATGAACAATATTGATTTCTTGTTTTCTTTTGTGATTGATTCTCATCAAACTAATCCCTCTTTTGGTTTATGAATCTACATGTTCAGGAAATTGAGGTTCAAATGAAAAAATATAAATCACCAATATGAAGATGCTGGTTGGTTGTGTGTGATTCATATATACATAAATAAATACTAGAGTTTGCCAGTACTGAATTTATGATTTTGATCATTTTAAAATTGAAAATTAATTCAGTATTTGAGAAAATGGGCAATGCTTTCATAAACAAATAATCACACATATTTATTTGAATAGATTAAATTAAAATATTGGAATTTTACCATTTAAATTGTTTTCATTTCAAAAATAATTGAGAAAATTGTTTTTTTCATGAAACATGTTTTAAACCACAAGACAAATATGCCTTTCCTGTCCTTGTAAGCAATAAATAACAAATTTCTCCTTTGAATGAGAGAAATTTTACTTCAATTTTGAATTGTAGAGAATAATTTACAAGTTGCTTATGTCTTTTCCTTACTCTGTGATGCTAATTAGCACTGCCTGTGGTGACTTGAAAGAAAATGGCTCCCACAGTTAGTGACATTATTAGGAGGTATGACTTTGTTGGAATAAATGTGTCACTGTGGAGGTAGGCTTTGAGGTTTATGCCCTGTGGTGTGGGAGGAACTGAACCTAAGTACTTGTTCAGGGCACCATCTGTGGAAAGACAGCTCCTACCTTTCTAAGGGTTCCTATGAGGAGGATAGAGAAATAAGAAACTTTTAGATAGTAAGATAGTAGAGAGAAGACAGACAGAAACACAGGATAGCTTCAGGAGGACCTGGATCAAAATCTACGGGCCTCTTTTGCTTCTTCGAAAGGGCTTTTAAATACAATGTCAAGGGGTAGAGCAAAAGGTCTCCCCCTTGCGAGATAAAAGCATACTGCACAAGATCTGGTCCCACTGCCTGGATGCCTCCCAAACAGATCAAGCCAATCAACTGTCTCATCCATTCAGAGGGCCTGATCCAGTGGGGACCCCTCAGCCATTGGTTCATAGTTCATGTGTTTCCATTCATTTGGCTATTTGTCCCTGTGCTTTATCCAACCTTGGTCTCAACAATTCTCGCTCATATAAACCCTCCTCATTCTCGCTAATTGGACTCCCAGAGATCCACCGGGGCCTAGTCATGGATCTCTGCATCCAGATCCCTCAGTAGTTGGATGAGGTTTCTAGCACAACAATTAGGGTGTTTGGCCATCCCATCACCAGAGTAGGTCAGTTCGGGCTGTCTCTCGACCACTGCCAGCAGTCTGTTGTGGGGGTATCTTTGTGGATTTCTGTGGGCCTCTCTAGCACTTTGCTTCTTCCTATTCTCATGTGGTCTTTATTTACCATGGTCTCCTATTCCTTGTTCTCCATCTCTGTTGTTGATCCAGCTGGGATCTCCCGCTCCCCCAAGCTCTCTTTCCCTCAACCCTCGCCTTTCATTACCCCCACTCATGTCCAGGCTGTTCATGTAGATCTCATTCCATTTCTCTGTCATTGGGTGATCCCTGTATCTTTCTTGGGGTCCTGTTTTCCAGGTAGCCTCCCTGGTGATGTGAGTAGCAGACAAGTCATCCTTGTTTCATGTCTAGTATCTTGCTATGAGTGAGTACATACCATGTTTGTCTTTCTGAGTCTGGGTTACCTCACTCAGGATGATTTTTTCTAGATCCATCCATTTGCCTGCAAACCTCATGATGCCATTGTTTTTCTCTGCTGAGTAGTATTCCATTGTGTATATGTACCACATTTTGTTTATCCATTCTTCAGTTGAAGGGCATCTGGGTTGTTTCCATGTTCTGGCTATTACAAACAATGCTGATGTGCTCATTGCATGAGTTGGCTGTTTGAAACCTGGGGCCTATGCAGGATTGTTTGGCTCGGCCTGGGAGGAGGGGACTAGACCTACCTGGACTGAGTCTACCAGGTTGACCTCAGTCTGTGGGGAAGGCTTTGCCCTGGAGGAGATGGGAATGGGGGGGGGGGTTGGGGGGAAGGTGAGGGGGACGGGAGGGGGGGAGAACAAGGGAATCCGTGGCTGATATGTAGAACTGAATTGTATTGCAAAATAAATTAATAAAATAAAAAAAAAAAAAGCATACTGCACAACCAAGTGCAGACCCTTTCAAGCACCTATTAACCATGCCCATTATCTAATCATCCCCTTAGTAGCCCTGTTGGGTAAAGCAAGCTCAGATCTTGCTAGGATTCCTCTGTGGATCTCCACAGCTCCCACGTCTTAAAATATTGAAGGGCCCCCCAGACCCCTCAGATAAACTGCCTTAAGTCATTCTTCTTCCCTAGTCAACCTTACCCATGCTTGAGACACACTTTCCATCAAGCTTACTCTGACTTAGGTTAGAAGTGGGTAAGAAGAATGTGGCTCATCCCTGGCTACCAGTCTCTGGCAGGGGAAAGTACAGAGTCAAACTTAGCTCTTTTTTTTAAATATGCTTTTTAAAAATTTTTATTTTACAATTTAATTTAATTTTACATATCAGCCATGGATTCCCCTGTCCTCCCTCCTCCCGCCCCCCCCCGGCCCCCAGCACACCCCCCATTCCCATCTCCTCCAGGGCAAGGTGTCCCCTGGGTATTCAGCTCAGCCTGGTAGATTTAGTTGAGGCAGGTCCAGTCCCCTCCTCCCTTCACCCAGGCTGAGCAAAGTGTCCCTGTATAGGCCCCAGGCTCCAAACAGCCAGCTCATGCACTAAGGACAGGTCCCTGTCCACTGCCTGGGGGCCTCCCAAACAGTTCAAGGTAATCAACTGTCTCACTTATCCAGAGGACTTGATCCAGTTGGGGGCTCCTCAGCTATTGGTTCATAGTTCATGTGTTTCCACTAGTTTGGCTATTTGTCCCTGTGCTTTTTCCAGTCATGGACTCAACAATTCTTGCTCATACAATCCCTCCTCTTTCTTGCTGATTGGACTCCTGGAGCTCTACCTGGGGCCTGGCCGTGGATCTCTGCATCTGCTTCCATAAATCATTGGATGAGAGTTCTAGCATGACAGTTAAGGTGTTTGGCCATCCAATCACCAGAGTAGGACAGTTAAGGCTTTCTCTCGACCATTGCCAGTAGTCTATTGTGGAGGTATCTTTGTGGATTTCTGGAGAACTCTCTAGCACTTTGCTTCTTCCTATTCCCATGGAGTCTTCATTTATCATGGTCTCTTTTTCCATGTTCTCCCTCTCTGTTCTTAATCCAGCTGGGATCTCCCGCTCCCCTAAGCTCTTTCCCTTGACCCTTGCTCTTCATTACCCCCTCCCCCCACTTCCAGTTTCCTCATGTAGATCTCATCCATTTCTCTGTTGTTGGGTGATCCCTGTGTCTTTCTTAGGGTCCTGTTTTCTAGGTAGCCTCCCTGGAGTTGTGAGTTGCAGTCTAGTCATCCTTTGTTTTACATCTAGTATCCACCTTTGAGTGAGTATATACTGTGTTTGTCTTTCTGAGTCTGGGTTACCTCACTCAGGATGACTTTTTTTCTAGGTCCATCCATTTGCCTGCAAACATCATGATGCCATTGTTTTTCAATGTCAGCACTGCTGAGTAGTACTCCATCATGTATATATATATTTTATTTATCCATTCTTTGGTTGAAGGGCATTAGGTTGTTTCCAGGTTTTGGCTATTACAAATAATGTTGCTATGAACATAGTGGAGTATGTGCCCTTGTGGTATGATTGAGCATTCCTTGGGAATATGCCCAAGAGTGGTGTAGCTGGGTCTTGGGGGAGATTGACTCCTTCTATGAGGCTACAATTACTCTGATTCCTAAGCCAAACAAAAATGCCACAAAGAAAGAGAACTACAGACCGATCTCCCTCATGAACATTGATGCAAAAATACTCAATAAAATACTGGCAAACAGACTCAAAGAACACATCAAAACAATTATCCACCATGATCAAGTAGGCTTCATCCCAGGGATGTAAGAATGGTTCAACATAGGAAAGTCTGTCAATGTAATACACCATATAAACAAACTGAAAGAAAAAAACATATGATCATCCCACTAGATGCTGAAAAGGCATTTGACAAAATCCAACACCCCTTCATGAGAAAGGTCTTGGAGAAATCAGGAATACAGGGAACATACCTAAACATAATAAAGGCAATTTACAGCAAGCCAACAGCCAACATCAAATTAAATGGAGAGAAACTCAAAGTGATTCCACTAAAATCAGGAACAAGGCAAGGCTGTCTGCTCTCCCTATACTTACTCAATATAGTACTTGAAGTTCTAGCCAGAGCAATAAGAAAACATAAGGAGATCAAGGGGATACAAATTGGAAAGGAAGAATTCAAGCTTTAGCTATTTGCAGATGACCTGATAGTATATATGAGTGACCCCAAAAATTCGACCAAGGAACTGATACAGCTTATAAACGCCTTCAGCAACATAGCAGGATACAAGAGTAACTGAAAAAAATCAGTAGCCCTCCTATATACAATTGACAAAAAGGCTGAGAAAGAAATCAGAGATACATCACCCTTTACAATAGCCACAAATGATATAAAATACCTTGGGGTAACTCTTACTAAGCAAGTGAAGGACCTATATGACAAGAACTTTGAGTCCCTGAAAAAAGAAATTGAAGAAGATGTTAGATAATGGAAAGATCTCCCATGCTCATGGATAGGCAGGATTGACATAGTAAAAATGGCAGGCAATCTTACTAACTTAGCTCTTACTCAGGTCCCTACTAAGAGCTTGCAAGTAGTTGAAACAACCACAGCAATCCCTAGGGCTGCTATATCCTCCAGTAAAGGAGTAGAGGATGACCAAGATGGAATGTCCTTTTTGAATGTGTCTAATATGTCTATATGAGCCTTAGCTGTGCCAAGCCCTTTTTCAAACCTATAAAGTCTTGATGCAAACACATCAAATAAATTAATAAATTCTGGATGCAACTGCATCAAATTGAAAAACTCACTTAGCTTTACCAAACTGTGCTTCATTATTATCAACAGATTAGCACAATTATAGTATATTACTATACATATTTACAACTAGCACGAGTATTAGTATACATATTTACAATTCTTACAAACTTACATTCAAAAGGATACTCTATAGGACGACTGCAAACTTTAGCAAACATGTAAAATATATTTCTTAACAGAACTATTTACATTTTCTTTGAATAAGACAGAGGGTACATGAATTGTAAGTCACCATAATTAAAATTTTAGTGAACTAAAAACTGCTTCATTTCTGAAGTTTGCAGAAGCTCAGAAAAGTCAGTTCTAGTTAACAGTCTTAAAGTTGTCTTGGAAGTTTGAAATCAGAGCTTAATTCATCAGCAGCTCTAGAGTCTTTCTGTCTAGCTTCCTGGACTCCAGGATTTGGTGAGTGTTGCTGCCAGGGGGCTGCTGTTCCCCATCTCCCAAGCTACCTTCTCCTCCAGGCCTTCCCAGCCATTCCAGAACCAGCAGAAGTGTACCCAGGGGTGGTCACCAGATGGGGGGCAGTCCCTTTACTCAAATTCATTGCAATTCCCCTGAATGTAACAATTCAAACATTGCTGAAATTTTACTCCCAGCTACAGCAGGACTTTCAATTATCTTTCCCTGGGGTGAAGGTAGAATTACCATACTGAGCTGCCTTTCTGCTCAGCTAGTAAGATTCACAAACCTCTTAAAGGGGCATTGACTTGCTGCTAGCAATCAGAAGCCGTGTGGCTCCAGGATCTGTTTCATTTCAGCTTTTACCCAATAATGACAAAACCTATGTCCCAAGCTCCTTCTCAGCAGTCTGGGGGACACCCTTAGTTTCATATCTTCCCTATACTGCAGGATGGAACATTAATATCAGGAGCATTGGTTCAGCTACTCTCACCCCAGTTTATCTGGAGGAGCATTGTCATTCCTCTGTTCCACCATCATACCAAGTGCTCAGGCAACCACCAAGCTTCACTTGGTGACTGAGGGTACAATTTATTCCTCTTAATTTTTTGAAACTGTATCTTATGACTACCATGAGCTCTCCCAATGATGCCTTGTCCTTGATAGACATTTATTAGCCCAGTGTTTTCCTCATTTGCATCTGAGGCACAACCTAGGTTCCTTATTTGCCCTTAGGCTTTTCCACACCCAAAGCAACTTCCCAGTGTACCAACAGCTATCCTTTTTCTTTTCATTTTTTTCGGGGGAGTGATACAGGGTTTCTCTGTGTAGCTTTGGAGCCCTTCCTGGAACTCACTCTGTATTCCAGGCTGTCCTTGAACTCAGGGACTCAAAGTGTCCTGACAAGTGGCAATAGCATTTTAATTGCCTCCTGACAAGAAAACTTTGGTCATCTCTTTCCACTTCCTGTGATCTAAGACTTCTAAGCTTGCAAAAAAGAAGCATTTTGGGCTGTATAGGCAGCAAGCCATTTTTATGTTCTGTATTGTTACTGAAAATCATGATCAAGTGAGCTTTTGCCCTTCTGCTCTTTGGGAGGTTTCTGTCCTCTCTGAGTTTGACTTAGGGCACTTGTGTTACCATTGGATAGGTTTACTGCCTCAGCCAAACTGCCCCACCCTGGCACTGTCTGATGAGAATCCTTGAAACAAGAGCCTTTTTAGGGAGATCCCATCCAGTATATAACCCCTTTGTACCTTCTTGTACCCTCCCCCAAGATACAGAGTCCCTGAAGTCACCAATGCAGCTCAGGCCCTATACTAAGAGCACCACATTCTGCTCCCACAGTTAGACCCAGCCAAGTATCCCACAGAAGCCACACCTCCTCTGTGCCTCTGTGCATGCTCTGCCCCTTTGCTAGCTGCTTTTCTAATACTGGCTTAAAGGGGGAGATGCAGGATTATCAGTGAAGGTTTGCCATATTCCAGGAGGGTTTTATGTCAGGGTAATTATGGGCAGCTTTCCCATTCTGATAAATGACCCCCCTCAGGTGAGTCTAATTCTGCCCTTACAGAAGGAAGAGAGACCTGAAGAGCTTTTGGGTTTTGAGAAAGAAAAAATTACTAAGTTTTTCAAACACTTTAGTCCCTCCCTTGTCTCTTCCCAAGACTTCTGTTCCTTAAACTTGGCTTTATAACCAAGAGGGAACTGACCCTGATTAAACAATATTGTAGAAATGTTCTCATCTAGTGGCACTGCCAGCAGAGCAGAGGGTTTTAATCTGCCCATGTCCACCTCAGTGAAAACTCCCCCGCCTTGCCACTGAGAACTTAGATTTAAACTGTCTCAAATTAATGCCCACAGGCCAAAAGGTTCCACAGGAATTGTTTCTTGCTAATATTCCTCATAATATTTTTGCATTTCTGCTCTGATTCTCCCCCAGAGTCTGTGCTTAGAGTCTCATGGTCAGAGAACCAAGGATATAGTTTTATGAACTCCAAGAATCTCTGTACTACAGTGAATATTCAAACATCTGCTTACTATTTCCTACCCTGTTTCTTCCTAGACAATATTCTTATACCTAAAACTATATTTTTCCTAATTTTATAGATAGAAATTAAGAGATAGAAAGAGAGAAACCTAGACAGAGAGAAATACTTTCTGCATCTAATTTTTCTACACATAGTTTTCAATCCTGAAGAATAAAATACCACGTTTTCATAATTCATACCCAGACATTACCAACTGCTTCCATGGGGTTTTCCTACTCTCATTTATCTATCCTCTGCACCCAAGTAAGTCCCTAGTTCTGGTACAATCTGTGGGAGACCCTGAACCTAAGTCCAAGTTCAGGGCACCATCTGTGGGAGGCTAGCTCTTACCTTTTTAAGAGTTCCTATGAGGACGAGAGAGGAATAAAAAAAATTTAGATAGAAACATAGTAGAGAGGAGACAGACAGAAACACAGGATAAATTTGGGAGGACCTGGATTAAAATCCACAAGCCCCTTCTGTCTCTTCAAAGTGGATTTTTGTAACAATGCCAAGGGGTAGGGCAAAAGACCTCCCTCTTGCTAGATCAAAGCATACCACACAGCCATGTGTAGACCCTTCCAAACACCTGGTAACCTCGGTCTGATCATTTCCTTATGCAGTCCTGCTTGGTAAAGCAAGCTCAGATCTCACTAGGAAACCACTGTGGGTCTCCACACAGTGACATTGACCACTTCCTATTGCCTGTGAGTCAAGATGTAGGATTATCAGCTCCTTCTCCAGCACCAAGTCTATCTACAGGCCACCACATTGCACCATGATAATAATGGACTAATCCTCTGAAAATGTAAGCCACTCCAATTAAATGTCTTTCCTTTATAAGAGTTGCCATGGTCACAGTGTCTCTTTACAGCAATAGAAATCCTAACTAAGACACTGGCACATTACAATACAGGCCTGAAACTCTCATATTTATACATGGTTAATAATGACTATATCAAGAAAAATAATTATCTGGTGTCTATTTGACTTTATCAATGTCTACTAAACTCTTTGACTGTCATTTTTATTTCATTAAAGTATTCACTATAATTGTCTCATTCAATATCTATTCAATTCCTGGAATTACATATATTATATCTGTGTAGTTGTATTACTATAATATTATAAAATATGGTATATATGTGATATACTTATACATATATCTCATATGTAAAATGAGCACCCAAGCACTCACACATATTATTGTAGCATCTTTGCTCACTTTTAAAAAAGGTCACTTCAGTAGTTTTGCTTATATAGATAATATTATGTATACATATAAATTTCCTGGAATTACATAGATAGTGTGTGTGTGTGTGTGTGTGTGTGTGTGTGTGTGTGTGTGTGTGTGTATGTGTGTGTGTGTGTGTGTGTGTGTGTGTGTGTGTGTGTGTGTGTATGTGGATGCACGTGTATGTAAAATCAAAATACTTTAAATTGCTTTTGCTAATGTTTCCTCATGAAAAACTAACAGTATTTTAAGAATGAATACATAATTTTGTAAACATTTCACCACAATTTAGCACATAGGTTTCTATGGTCCATTGACTTGATGACCAAGTAATACCAATAAGCCTTATTAATGCAAATATTAAAGGAACATCAGTATTCACACTGTCCCTGTGTTATGGAGAAACCAACAAATCTTCATTATTAGTGTAGTTGCAAATCAATGAATTCTATTTAGTTATAATTGATTTTTAATATTTATTTCTGAACTTATAATAAAAGGCAATTTTTGCTGCCACTGTTTGATTTTTTTCCAATTTAGTTTCTTTTAATTCTGCTTCAACCATAATTCTCATCAATTTGTGTTTTAATTTGAACTCACTAGTGTGAATTATCACTTTTTTTCTGAAGCAATAAGTTATTTTATTTCAAATGCTAGATTTCTCTTTTCTTTTTAAATAAGCTTTATTTTTAGGACTATTTAAAATCCACAGCAAAATTTTCTGGTTGGTACAGTTTTCCACGAGTTCCTGTTCACATGCACATGCAACTCTTCATTATCATTCTCATCCTCAGTAGTTTTACATGAAATTGATCACCTACTTTGATGTATCATATCCCCAAATTTAGTTTTGTAGATTTTTAGAGTACTCTTGTGGTATTGTATATTCTGTGTGTTTGGGTTTTCAAGGGCATAATCTTATCTTTATAGTATGATAAGAAGCATCAAAGCTATCCTCAAAGCTTTGTTGCTTTGCTACTAGACTCTTTAAACCGATTCAATTATTCTATTGCTTTATCTGTGATTTCTTTCTTTTCCATAATTCCATGTAGTTGAAATAAATAGTAAATAACTTTTCAGTTTTGATTATTTTGTTTGAAAAATACACATAGATTTTGAAGTATTTCCTCATCCCAAGTGTTTATTTACCTTTTTAATTGATTAATTTTATTCTTTGACAATCCTTACATCTGCATAGTATATTCTGTCTTATTCTTTCCCATATTCTTACCATCTCCTTCCTATACCTTTCAAACCTCCCATTTCTATGAATGCCTTACCTAGATTCATGACTTTGAGTTTTGTATTGCTTAGGGGCTCACTTGGTTTAACCAGAGCTGTCTGTTTTATTATTGTGTTGGAACTATATATTGGAGCCTGCTAGAATTACTGGTTGATACATAACTGAAGGCAATGAGTCCACTTTCCCTGAATCTATCAGTGCTAGCTATAATAGCTATAATAATAATAGTAAAGGATAGGGCTCACTCAGACCTTCCTCCATCTATGCCTTACTGCTTAGGGATTGTATTCTCATGTAAACCCAGTACAAGTATCTATAGCAATTCATATTATAGTGCCTTTGCTCTGGCTGGAAGATTTTTGCTTATGTCCATCTAATGCCTAATGTTATTCTATTGTCTAGATGTTCTAAAATTTATTTGTCTATGACCTCACTGCAGGGTAGATTAACTGTTCTATATTTTGCTTTTAGGAGAAAAGATGCTACAAAAAATGTGTAAGTATTTCTCCATACATATATTTTCAGGTTTAATCACAATCAGGCAGAGAGTTATGCCCTTGAAATTATGGCAAACAGTACTAATTCTTTAACAACATTTCAAAGAAATGATCTGTTTATTTTTGTGGGGAGAAGGGGTAGGAGGGGGGCCTTGTTTCTCATCAAGTGCAAGTATATAACAGGATAAATTTTAGGAGTCATTTCTCCTTCCACTGTGTGGGGATTCAGGGTTGGAACTCAGATTACCAGCCTTGGAAACAAGTGCTTTTCCTGAGGTAGTTTTCTGATTCTACACTAGAATGTTTTGATTTTCCAGTTGGGAAATGCAATCTCAGAACACTTTTAGTAAGTTTATAATTGTGTTGCTCACTAAATATTGATACAATTAGCAGATTTTGCTTTAAACAATATTAAGTTAGAGAAGATAATCGATGCCATTATAATCAACAACTCATTAGCATTGCTCCCCCCAAAATGCAGAGTGTGTATCTCTCTGTCTCTCTCCATGTATGACTGACTAGAAACACTCACTGTCAGTATTGTCATCATTTTTTCTAGGACACAGGCTGTTGAGCCATAGTGTGGAACTTTTACTCTTTTTCTGATAAATGGTAAGGAATGCCCCTGAGGAAGTTGCAGAACCAAATAAACTTTCAACATGCAAGTGGCTCACCTCCCTTTTTCCTCTTAACAGTTTTGGTGGGATTGTAACACAGTTTCCTCAGAGTACAGGGGAGACTAGTAGTGAAATACAACCAGGTGACAAGAAAGTAAAAATAGTCAGCCACAGTAGTAACTACCATTGCATAGAAAGGTATCAGTGTCATTATGGTCATATGTCTACAGTAAAGCAGACTAAATTAGGCTCAAACTCTGCTTATAACACATTCTGTAATTTTGTGAACTAAGTGTGATTATAAATGCATCAAATTCTAAAGTCATGTTTAAATAATTTTCATAGACTCTCCTGCCTCAGGTGAAGTAGTAAAGAGATCAGTTTATTTTTCTTAGAAACTTAGCCTAGTCTCTCAACAAGAAGTACTGTTGCAAATATTGATCTTAGTCAGATATTAGAAAATCTTTGCCTTCTAACAAATGGTGAGGTCAATGGATCTCTGTAGCTGAAAAACTTCAACTACAGAGCTTCTGCTAAACAGCACTTGACATTGTCTTTGAAAAAAGAATGAGAATACTAAAACAGTGAGGTATTTACTGTCCTCTTTTGTATTACAATTTCTGTCTCTTAAAGACAATATATTTGAAGTTCTGAAAAGTGAGAAAAACTTTAGTTATGATCATATAGAAATCCTATGTCAAAAATCATTTCTATAACATAAATGATTATATTAAAACAATATATATTGATATTCATATTCATACTCTATTATGATATTTTCCTGTCAGGAGGGGATATACCTCTTCTATTTTAGATCATCAAATTTACTCAAACACCCTCTTCCCTGAGGTCAATCTATTTCCTATTCTAGGATAGTTATAGATTCAAAACACTGTGGTCAAAGGCAAATTGTGCACTTATTCTTCTTATTAAAAATACTTATAAAAAGAAATCATTGCATATTTAATTGTCATAATATGCAAAATCAACCAAATGAACTAAATGATGAAAATTCAGTTGCCAATCATGGATGATTTTCATAGCTTAGAAAGAGCTCTCATAATTACATACTTTTTCCTGTGCAAGATAAAACAGATTGTAAGAACTTTGCTGCTAATTGCAAAAATACAAAGTATCTGGTTGTTAGGCTGATTTGTACGAGTAATTATCTATCTATTTATTTAAACTTTGTATGCATAATGAATTTACAGGCGATAATAACCACAATTATAAATATAAATGAAGTGTTATAAATTATCATATAAAGTACTAAGCTAGAGAGTAATATCTTACAGCTAAAGCTACATCTAAATAGCACAAATGCAATGCTTGAAATTTTGTTAGTTATTAAAGATAATAAATACATCTCAGTTTGGGATGAATTCTTGCCTCTGAATTTTCAGTGGCACATTGTTCCCAAGTTTTAAGAGCATAGTTAATAATATGAACAGTTTTATTATTTGCTTATTTTTAAATGAAGGAATGCACCATACCATTGAAAACTGTAAACTGAAAGAAACATGTAAGGTTAGTGGGATTGCTGTAGCATACACATACTAAAACATTACTAGGGGCTAACAAAGAAGATTTGTCAAAATTAGTCTAAATAAAAGAGGAGTAACACTAACAAAAAATTATTTGACAAGTTGGCTTATTTGTTAAAGTTCTTACATGTGCCTATATGGAAACCCACATTCCTAGTTTCATATAATTTGTCCTGGTCCTCCAAAATGGTCAGTTAGAATCACTTTACATTGAATTTGTGGACTTATTCCTCCAGAGTTTGAGACCTATTTGACTTTTACAACACCGATGTAAGCAGTTTTAGAATAATGTACCATCAATACCGTATGCAAGTGTGCAGGAACATTTGAATGTATTATAGGCAGATAAATGAAAACATAATATCTTACAATTACTCTTTAATGTAGTTATTGACATTAGTGAACTATTTTAGAAAGTGTATTAGTCCTTATTCAAATATTTGTTCCAACATATTCTTCTTGGTGCTCTTGACTAAATAATCTTTCTTAGAGATCATAAACAACTTATACAAACACCCTTTGTACATATGAATGTTCACATGTACATACAAAAGCTGTGACTGTATACTAAGGGTTCTAAAATTTTGGCAGTAGGGTTACATTATGAAAAATAGGCTGAGAACAAATGGTAGCAAGTCAACTGAGTTGATCTAAATAAGATAATATAGGATTGGTTAAGTTTATCCTGTACTGTGCACAAAGCTATGTAAGATCATTTGGTATATGAGTACTCTTCTGTAGAATATTGATAATTTTCCTGGAATTTTCAGTGTACATGAAAGCACAGTTTGGTCATCATTGAATCTTCCCTTTCATGCATATGCTGCATAGTATATGCAAGCAGTTTCTATCCTTCCACTCCAATTGGTCCATTTCTTTCCATGAGTGTCATCACAGCGTCTTAGCCACCAGGCTACCTTCATTGCATCCAGCATAGCTAGACTTTATGAAATGAATGCCAGATTATTTTACTTCCTTTGCTACAGACTCCAGGGACTTCCCAGTTCTTTGACTTGACAGCTAATGATCTTTTTTTTTTTTTCTGAGTAGTACTTCAGTGTATATGTACCAACCACATTTTCTTTTTTTTATTAAGAAATTTTTTTTCATTCATTTTACACACCAAAGATCTCCCTCTTCCCTCCTCCTGCCACCTCAGCCTCCCTCTCCCAACCCACACCACACTCTCCCTCACAAGAAGGCAAGGCCTCCCATGGGGAGGATCCAGTAGAGGCAAGTCCAAGCCCTTCTCGTGCCTCAAGGCTATTTGAGGTGTTCCGTCATAGGCTTCCAAAAGTCTGCTCACGCACCAGGGATGGATTCTGATCCTACTGCCAGGGAGCCGACCAAGCAGATCAAGCTACACAACTGTCTCACCATGCAGAGGGCCTAGTCCAGTCCTATGAAGGCTCCACAGCCATTGATCCAACTTTCATGAGTTCCCACTAGTTTGGTTTGGTCATCTCTGCAGGTTTCCCCATCATGATCCTAATGTATTTGCTCATAGAATCACCGGTGAATACCCTAACCGTCATCACAGAGCTTTTCTCCAATGACTGATGGAAGCAGATGCAGAGATCTACAGCCAACCCACCAGGCAAAGCTCTAGGAGTCCAGTCAAAGAGAGAGACGCTAATCTATCAGCTATCTATCTATCTATCTATCATTCTATCAGCTAATGATATTTATTTATTTATTTATTTATTTATTTATTTATTTGGTTTTTCGAGACAGGGTTTCTCTGTGTAGCTTTGCGCCTTTCCTGGAACTCGCTTTGGAGACCAGGCTGGCCTCGAACTCACAGAGATCCGCCTGGCTCTGCCTCCCGAGTGCTGGGATTAAAGGCGTGCGCCACCACCGCCCGGCTATTTATTTATTTATTTATTTATTATTGGTGTTTTGAGACAAGGTTTCTCTGTGTAGCTTTGTGCCTTTCCTGGAACTCACTCTGTAGCCCAGACTGGCCTTGAACTCACAGAGATCTGCCTGGCTGTGCCTCCTGAGTGCTGGGATTAAAGGTGAGCCACCACTACCAGGCTTCAGCTAATGATCTTTACAATCATTTACAGAGCCCCATCAAGCTTATTCTTGATTAACTACACTGCATTATCCCCTGCTATTATATTGTTCATTTTGCTTCAGCCATAAATACTCTCCTCCATGTACTTTTTCCTTGTTTCTTTGCTGAATGTTCCTTCTCTACAGATGTCAGCTCAATTAGAATTTTGATAAGTCTCAAAAAACAACCAACTGTAATGCTGAACACTGTGCAGCTTCTTCTTCTGATTTTACTTATGTTCCCCTGTTGTGGATTCATCATGTCCTTGAATAATTTTTTATTTTCTTGTTATCTGGATCCCTACCTACAGGCATTATGTATGGTATCACTGTACAAATTTAGTGAATATTTTTTATTATTATGACTTTAGTATCTAAGATTTCCTGGCCTGTTATAGTAATTACATGTTTTAAAATTAATGAATTAAGATTATATGACTCTCTTCATTCTAATGATATTTTCTAAGACAATATTAATCTTTTTCTGTTCCCTAATTATTATAATATAGGAATTATATACACTATGTTGCAAGCACAAGTTCTCAGAGTAATGGAATATTATTTCTTATAAACTGGTACATAAAAAAACAAACAAGATTCCTAGAGAAGAGAAAATAACCAAAAGTATCCCTCTGGTGAACCTGTGGAAGAATTCTAGGATCAATTCATGTATCATTTAACTAAATGAGGTTTTTTAGAACTGAGAAAAGAAATATACAGGAATTACTTATCTTGCCACTTTAGTAGAGAGTTAATAAATTTTATGTTTATAATAAACTTAGCCTATGCTTTCAACTGAGGCAATGCCATTTGTAATCATCCACAGAGACATCATTACATTTTATTTTCAGAACTGCTTTATTGATAAGTTTTTGAGATACAATAATTAGTTTTTAAATGCCTATAGTAGTTTCACCCTTTGTACAAATACATGTCCTTATTCAAATGATCAATAACTCAAATTATTGCAATAATTCACTGTATCTAAAATTGGTTTACTCTTGGCATAGCTTTCTAATGTTTATTACCAGCAATTCTGATATTCTGATTTATGAACTCCATCTAAATATGCAATTAACTAGCTTATTGGATAAAATAACTAGGTACACAAAAATCAGAGTGCATATTCATTGATTCATTATTTTTATTTATTTTGACTTTGGTATATCCACGCAACATAAGTCATCAGAAAAACTGGAGAATAAAATCTCAGGGATTTGGTGTCTGTTTTGACATCTCCATGAGAGTGATTACATCTAAACTCACGTTGGTAGTGGGTATGTCCAGAGCTCAGAAATTCCTGCTGCTATAAACTAATATCAGATAATAGACAAGACATTACCTAAAACATCCTAAGAAGAGTATACTCAACACTTCCTTACTTATTCGGTGACAGAACATTTTCACTTGCCTAGACAATTTGTGAAACACACTCTATTACAAAGTGACTATTTACGACACTTTTACTGCAGTCAACCAGGTTTCTACCACATATATTAGCATACCTACGTTGGTAAGTCATCTCACCATTTTGTTAAAGATTTCTTAAATATCTCTCAACCACATACAGAGAAGATTTTTTAGTTAAAGCACTATGTATTTGATGCCAAAGCTAAATCATAAATGGCTAGAGAGTAGGTTTGGAAGTTTTGTGTCCATTAATTCCTTGCACATACTTGTGCATACACATTCACTGGAGAAATATTGCCATTCAGAAATTAAATATTACACTCAAGGTTACAAAATCAGTAGGCTCAAAGAATTTGAGTTTTGGATTTCTAATTCTAATCCGAGTGATGTTTGTGTATAACATCCTGCTTAGTGTTTAGATCATTTGATGATCTGAAGTGGAATGAACATATTCATATTTTCATCTCAGTATTATGTCACAAGAGCCTTCTCAAATATCTGCCTTTATGGAGTCTTTGTAAATCGACTTTTTCACTTACCTGAGGAAAAGTAACTAAGTTAGTTGTTAATGATATCATTTGTTTGCTTGTTCTACTTCTGAGTTATTTTTATACTCTGGTTTATTTATTTTGGCACAGCCAGAATCACAGCTTCCTACACGATTTTATAAAATGTTTCATTCCTCATAACCTTGTTGTCTGCCCTAATTACAGTGTTCTTTAAAATAAAGCATACTTAGACCTCTGGGAAACTGCTTTCAAAGTTCTTCTTTTAAGTGTAATATTCTTTTACTGCATTGAAGATAGAGCAAATTTGTTGGTGAAATTCACATTTTTCCATGTTCACTGTTTCTATATATAGCAAAACAGTTTTTATACCAGCTGTCATATTCTAAAGATTTGGCCTTGAAATATGTGTAAATAAGTTCCGATTAGTCCTAAATGAGTCTAAAATATGTCATTTTATATTTCGGGAAAATTGGTATTAATCTAAAAGAATAACTTTATTCATCTTAGTGGTTATTGGCCTGTTTCTGAAATTCCAGTCAAGAAGAATGTATTAAATCAATCATAGAATCATATTCTCTGCATTTGTATGACACTTGTATCTTTTTACTTTTAATTGATTTTATTGATTAGGCTACTTGACTGGCAAACTATTCCATTATCCACTCAGAAAATTTCCATTGATTGTCTAAAATGGGAAAATTTTGTGAGAGGATTTGAACTTGTAAAGTTAAATAATGAAAATCTGCCTTCTTGTGACTGTGTGTCATGATGAAGCAGACGGTACATCAAATACTTCGTGGAAACCAAATGCTCAGTGTGCTGCAGATCACCACACTCCACTGTAGTGTGTTTGCAAAGGAAATGAGAAGATCAGTGTGACAATAGATAATTTGTATGAGGAACGCCAAATGTCTGGAACAGAATTTCCACATTATTATATATATTAATTATATTATTAATATATATTATTAATATATTATTAATATAATATTATATTATTATAATTCCACAAATTATAGTTTTTAGCTGAAATGAAACTATCATGTGTGAAAATGAGAAGATTTAATGAGAAGGATAGACAAGGGTCAGTGTATAAACAGCTTCATGATTTAAGGCATGGAGTTTGAATTTTACAATAAAAGCAAAGGAAAAGAAATGTAAATAGTATCTATAAACGTTTTTTTTTTTTTTCAAAATTTCATTGTTATGGTAGAAGGGACGTTGGCTGTTTCTGTATTTTTAAAAAATCAGGTATAGAGAAAAATGTGTAATTAAATGCATGCTATGTTTATGATTAAGAATATATATATATATTTAGCTGGGTAGTGGTAGCACACTTTTTAAAAGTTTTGTTTTTTGTTTTCTGGTTTTGTTTGTTTCTTTGCTTATTGTTTCCTTTCTAAAGAGAGAGAGAGAAAAAGAAACTGAGTTGGGTGGCTGGGAAGGTGGGGAGGATCTGACAGGATTTGGATGATGGAAAACCTTGATCAGAATACATTATATGGAAAAAAATGTTTTCAATTAAAAAATGAAAGAAAAAAAGAGGACATGAAGTTTGGTACAAAAGGAAATGGGGGAATATGGTGTGGATTTGGTAAGACCTGCAGGATAGAAGTGTACAAATTTGTTAAAGAACTAGTTTTAAAACATGAAAAATTCAGTCGAGGAGATGGGAGTAAGGGGTGGGCTGGGGGGAAGTTGGGGGGGCTGGAGGAGGGAGGACAGGGGTTGATATGTAAAAAATTAAATTAAATTATAAAATAAATTCCAAAAATAAAAATAAAAAGCATCCCACAGTAAAAAAAAAAAACACGAAAAATTATCTCAAAGGTTTTAAAGTCCTAATACTTTGAAATCTTTACAAAAGCTATTATTTATTTTTCAGATGCAGAACATCTGAGTACACATAATATATGTTCATTCAGGGCTGAGAGACATGGTGGCAGATCATTACTTCTCAAAATTTATAGGTATTCAAAATAACTGAGGCTCTGGTTTGACCTATATTTCCTTCAGGGTGCCTAATGGAAACTGTTTCTGTTTTGCTGATGGCGTGTCATGTGATATTGATTTGTCTGGCTCATGGAACATGCTGAATAAAAAGTTAAGTTACCCTTAACATGTCATCCTTCCTAAAATACAGAATAGTTTAAACATTTTCATTAATTGCCAGAGCAGATGGTATTGCTTTGTGTTTGAGAAAGAACACTCTGTTCTTAGGGTGAGTTTAAAATCTCCTTTCATGTTGTACTAATTGTTGAAGCATGAAGAACTTTCTGACTCTCTCTGCAAATGAGTTGCTTTATGTCTAAACTCATTGTCAAAGAGAGTTGAGGACAATAATGATAATTAACCATCGAAGATAGTGACTACTATGTCTATTTAGCAGAATAATACTATTCAGCTTCCTTTTAAAAACAATTATTATATTGTCTTGTACATTATAGTGGTTTAATAATTGATTATTATCCTATTAATAAGGTGACAGTGGGCTTTTCATTTCTAATTTGGCCTGTGTTAATGCACTGCAACCACCAGCACATGTAATCTTATGATTTACACTGCTGTGCCAAGATATATACAAAATAATAATTAAAAACTTAGATGTAACACTTGTCTTTTTTTTTATTAGATACAGATTTAGCATCTAAAAATTAGTAAATGAATAACACAGTGCAATATTATCAAAGCATTGAATTTTAAATCACCTATCTAGGAAATTCTTTTAAGATTTTTATGTAAACCTTATGACTTTTTCAGACATGACATTTTTTTAAAGTCCTAATGTTTTCAACATATTCTTTCTAACAGAACAATTATCTGAGGCATTTTTTTCTTATCAATCAATCGATAGATAGATAAGTGGATAGATAAATGATGGATAGATCAATCAAGCCAAGGATTGTTGAACACTTCTATGGTGATATTTTATTTGTATTAAAATGTTATTTGTATGTTAATAAATAAAGTTGCCCGGGGGTCAGAGCTATTAGCAAGCCATAGGAAAGCAGGGCAGTGGTAGCGTACGCTTGTAATTCCAGCACTTAGTAGGCAGAGCTGGGTAAGTCTCTGTGTGTTCAGGGATACAGCCATTATTGGATACACATGCCTTTAATCTTAATACCAATCATGGAAAACCTGGAGGCCTATACAGACAGGCTGTGAGGAGGCGGTCATGTGGTTGGGTTTACAACCAATGAGAAGGCAGGACAGGAACTCTATATAAAGACTTTAACACAGGGGTAGCTCTGGTTCGGAGAGGTAGGACCACTGCAGGAGGAAGGGTAAGGTTTTGGCTCTTGGCTCTGACCTCTTGGCTTTCTTCTTTGCATTGGTTCTGTGTTTATTGTTTGATGGGAAGGTTGGATACATCTACATTTGGCGCCCAACGTGACAAGAATTCATTAAAAACCGATTGGCTTGGCTTGGCAGCAGGTCCGGTTTCCAGCCTGGGCGGCCCGGCTGCCTAGCTTGGGCCCAGGCCTGACTGACCCGCAGCTGGAACTGCTACAAACAACTCAGACCTGCCCCTCTGAACAGGGCCCCTGCCTGTAAAGCCAAGGCTTGACTCGGCTCAAGCGGCTACACTTTCTCTCTCTCTCTCTCTCTCTCTCTCTCTCTCTCTCTCTCTCTCTCTCTCTCTCTTTCTCTCTCTCTCGCTGGATTCACACCTCGAACACCAGGTGGCTGTGAAATTCCCTGGGATCCTACTGTTCTACCCAGACTTGGTAAGTCAATTAACATATCTATTTAAAAGAGAATTTTTTTCTACATTAAAAAAAAATGGGCTTTATGTGTACATTGGAAGAAAATTGGGCTTTGTTTGAAATTTTAGGCACTCTGACAATGGAACAACTATATGAAAAGATTAATATTGATCGAATTATTCAGTTTATTACTTTTCTTATCCTCATTTTACTATTTAAAAAGATCGTCAACTTAAGTGCCAGGATAACAGTCTTAGAAAAACTTGTTAAACCGGTAAAAATGAATTATAGAGAAATTCAAATTCAGACAGAAGAAATAAATAGTGAAGTTGTTTCAAAATTGGATCGTAAGGTTACAGAAAGAAAGCCAGTTTTCACACAATCACCCTTAATTTATCCAGTAGCCGTACAGCAGCTACCTGATGAAGAGAATGAACAAAATACTTGGGTTCCAGTTGAAATGTTAGACTTACGAAGATTTAAGGAGGCAATAGCATCTTATGGCATGCACTCCCCATATGTAAAGCAAATGTTAAACACCTGGTCAACTTGTAATAGGATTATACCAAAGGACTGGCGGGAATTGGCACAGGCTGTTCTTGAACCCGGACAAAATCTCCAGTGGAAAATGTGGTTCAGTAATGAGGCTAAAAATATAGAAAGACAATGGAGGGATAGCGGAATACAAGTCTGCCAGGATCAGCTTATTGGCGAAGGCCAATATGCTTCAGTACAAACACAATGTTCATATGATGTCCAAACCCTACTTCTATGTAAAACGGCAGCTTTGAATGCATGGGACAGAGTTGAAGAACCAGGAAAAAAAACTGAGTCATTTACAAAGGTTATACAGGGCCCCAAGGAATCTTTCACAGACTTCTTACAAAGATTGACTTCAGCAGTACAAAAAATGGTCCCGAATTCAGAGGCTAGTCAGATAATAATTGAATCTTTAGCCTTTGAGAATGCAAATGCAGCGTGCAAAAGAATAATTAGGCCGTTAAAGGCAAGATCTGCACCTTTGGAAGATTGGATTAGAGATACAGTTAATGTAGAGGCTTATGACCATGATGATATGTGGGTAGGAAAAGCAATTTCAAAAGGTTTGAGCAATGTTAGATGTTTTGGATGTGGAAAGCAAGGACATTTGAAAAGGGATTGTAAACAGGTCATTCCTAGAAATAATGTTTATTCAAGGAACACTGGCAACAGAATGCCCCTTCCTTCTGGAGTATGCAGAAGGTGTGGTAAGGGAAAACACTGGACCAACGAATGTAGATCAACAAGGGACAGACAAGGTAACCCTCTGCCTCGAGCTTCGGGAAACTCCCAGAGGGGCCTCAGGCAGGCCCCCACAGTAAATCCAGTTCAAACCTTTCCTGCAGTTGTAGAGGAAACCCCTACTCAAAGCAACTAAATAACCAAATGTCTATTGGAATAAATCATGTTAGTCGAGATGATGAAACAGAGAAAATAGGAAATACAGGAAAAAACATAAAGAAAATTTTTTGGCAAACTTCTATTAATGAACAAAGACCAAAACTAACAATAAAAATAAATGGTGTTTTGTTGTCTGGTCTGGTAGACACAGGTGCTGACATTACCATAATTGCACCAGAATTTTGGCATCCAACTTGGCCTCTTCAGGAGGTAAACATTCAACTCTTAGGAATTGGGACATTATCTAGAGTGAAACAAAGTGTAAGATGGCTTGAATGTATAGGTCCAGAAGGACAGAAAGGAAAATTAAAACCATATATGGCTAACATAGCTATGAACCTGTGGGGTCGAGACTTGTTACAACAGTGGAATACTCAGATTAATATCCCTCCAATCTCAGAAACAAATCATAAATTAGTACATGTTTCTGAGAGAAATATTAAAAGATATTATTCTAATGAGTGCTCACCAGCCATCCATGTCATACAAGAACAGGGCACAACAACTGATAATCTTCCAAAAACACTAACAGCTCTACCTTTAAAATGGTCAACAGACAAGCCTGTATGGGTTCAGCAATGGCCTTTAACAACAGAGAAACTCCAGGCTTTACAAGAGCTGGTGGAAGAACAGTTAAATGCTCATCATATTGAAGAATCAACCAGCCCTTGGAATTCTCCTGTATTTGTTATAAAAAAAAAATCTGGTAAATGGAGAATGGTAACAGACCTTAGAGCAATTAACAAAGTAATTCAGCCAATGGGCTCTTTACAATCTGGAATTCCTTTACCTACTCTGTTACCAAAAGGCTGGCCTCTCATAGTTATTGATTTAAAAGACTGTTTCTTTTCAATACCCTTACAAGAAAAAGACAGAGAAAGATTTGCTTTCACAGTGCCTACTTATAATAATTCTCAACCGGTTAAAAGATTTCAATGGAGGGTTCTCCCACAGGGAATGTTGAATAGCCCAACTTTGTGCCAATATTTTGTAAAACAGCCATTAGAAGTGGTACGTAAAAAATTTCCTAAATCTATAATTTATCATTATATGGATGACATTTTATTAGCTGATTCAAATGCAGATACTTTAGAAAGAATGTTTGAAAAAGTAAAGAAAATTTTGCCTTGCTGGGGATTACAAATTGCTTTAGAAAAGGTACAAAGAGGAGATTCTATTAATTATTTAGGATATAAAATAGAACTTCAAAAAATTAGACCTCAAAAAGTGCAAATTAGGAGAGATCGACTACAGACTCTTAATGACTTTCAAAGATTATTTGGAGACATTTCTCATCTAAGAACTATTGTTGGGGTAAAAAATGATGAACTGAATAATTTGTTTAAAACCTTAGAAGGTGATAAGGACTTAAATAGTCCAAGAGAATTATCACCTGAAGCTGAGAAAGAATTGGCCTTGGTAGAAAAGAAAGTACATGAAGGGCACGTAGATCGTATTGATCCAAAGCTGGATTGCATTTTGGTTATTTTACCTTCTAGGCATTCCCCAACAGGAATATTAATGCAAAGGGAAGATATTATATTGGAATGGATATTTTTACCAAATAAACCAAATAAAAAATTAAAAACTTATGTGGAAAAAATCTCTGACTTGATTTGGAAAGGAAAATTGAGACTTCGTCAATTAGCAGGAATAGACCCAGCAGAAATTGTCGTACCTTTAACTAAGGAGGACATTGAAAAATTATGGATAGAAAATGAAGCTTGGCAAAAAGCTTGTAGTAATTTTTTGGGAGAAATTAACAGCAAATATCCCAAAAGCAATAGAATTGATCTTATAAAGAGAGCTGATTGGATCTTGCCTCAAATTGTGAGGAAAAAACCCATATCTGGAGTTCGTACATTTTATACAGATGCCAACAAACAAGGAAAGGCAGGTTACAAATCAGAAAATTTAAGTAAAGTGGTTCAAAGTCCTTATAATTCAGTTCAAAAATCAGAATTGTATGCTATTCTGTTGGTATTAATGGATTTTTCAGAACCTCTCAATATAGTAACTGACTCTCAGTATGCTGAAAGAGTAGTATTACATATTGAGACTGCAGAATTTATCCACGATGCTTCAGAATTAACTTCATTATTTATTCAATTACAAGATACAATCAGAAAACGGAGTCATCCTTTATATATAACTCACATCCGATCCCATACTGGTCTGCCAGGCCCTCTAGCACAAGGCAATGATGAGATTGATAAATTATTGATAGGAAATGTGCTGGAGGCCTCAGAATTTCATAAAAAACATCATGTAAATAGTAAAGGTTTAAAAAAGGATTTTTCCATAACCTGGCAACAAGCCAAAGAAATATTAAAGAAATGTCCTACTTGTTCCTTCTACAATCAAACACCATTACCAGCAGGATGTAACCCAAAGGGTACTCAGAGGAATGAAATCTGGCAGATGGACGTGTTTCACTTTGCAGAATTTGGAAAACTGAAATATGTACACCACACTATCGATACTTATTCAGGATTTCAATGGGCAACTGCTTTGAGTTCTGAAAAAGCTGATTCTGTAATCACTCATTTGCTAGAAGTTATGGCCATTATGGGTATACCTGCACAAATCAAAACTGATAATGCTCCATCATATGTCTCTGTTAAAATGAAACAGTTTTTTGCTTATTATAATATAAACCATGTTACAGGTATACCACATAATCCTACAGGTCAAGCAGTTATAGAAAGATCAAACAGAACTCTAAAGGATATGCTAAATAAACAAAAAGGAGTAACAAAAACCCCCAGAAATAGACTACATAATGCTCTATTAACTTTGAATTTTCTCAATGCCAATGAGAAAGGAACAACAGCTGCAGAGAGACATTGGATAATAGAAAAAACTACAGAATTAAATCAACCTATATACTTTAAGGATGTGCTGACCTCAGAATGGAAACCAGGGTATGTGTTACGTTGGGGACGAGGTTTTGCTTTTATTTCTACAGGAGAAGATAAGCTGTGGGTACCATCAAAATTGATAAAGGTTCAATTTGAACAAGAGAGACCTCTTAATTAGAGGAGGTGATAGTTCATCAACTATCGTAAACATCCAATTTAAACTAACTTACACCAGTAACACATGCCTTTTCATTTAATCAGATAACTTGTCAAAAAGGAACATCCCCAAAAAACCTTGGGGAAAGGTTTTTGTTTTTGTCTTTTAGGAGAATGAAGGTTAACGAATTTGAAGAACACTGGACAAATGAGACAACTGAAGAAAAGGAACAAATCATCTATCCTAAGAAACAGAGTGAAATGGCGTATGGGTATGTTATCTAAAAAAAAAAAAAAAAATTTATGTCTTCCTAAATGTTTGTTTCTGCTCTTCTTTAAAGATTTAACACTATTTAACTTCTAATAGTCCCAGTTCAATTAAAATTTAAAGCTGATTTTGGAGTTGGAGAATGGCTCTCTCCTTCTTTAAACTCAAGCATGTTGTTAAAAGGAAAATGCAAACTCCCTGTATCATGCCAGAGGAAAAGAGCCATCTTCTGCTATGGGACAGGAGAAAAGCCAAATTAATTAAGGGACTATTCTATTACGAATCTCAACTCTTTGATTCTATTCTGATTCTTTAAACTTTTCTTAAAGTATGAATTTTATATCAAAATTTACAAGATCAATATATATAGATATATATACATTTTAAACTTTGTTAAGATATAAATGGTCATATAGAGTACTAACTAATTCTAAAAAGTCACATATATAGTCTTTGTGTTCGAGTCTCTTATCAGTTTTTTGCAGGAAATCACGGTTAGGCCTAACATCAACTGAAGTCTCCAGGAAGAAGATGGGGCCCCACAACAACAACAATTCCACGTGGACAATAATAACATCACTAAGCTGACAAACATCATCTACAGATCAGCTTTGAACTACAAAGTGCTCAGAGCAATTTTGAGAAGAGCTAGCTGAGATGATCCAGTCTCAAAGACTACTTGAATAAGGATTTGAGATAAACCCTGAATTTTGGCATTATACACAGACTGGATAACGAAGGATATATTTTCCTTTCCTAGAATTTGACAATTAACCTAAAATTTTTCTTTCAGGATAAAGATACCTTCGCCCATACCCAGCAGGAAGCAATTTCAAGAATACGACGCCCACATTCCCAAAGAGGTGGTGTGGGGCGGTTGGTTTTTTTGGTCTTTTAATGGGTTTTGGGTCTGGGATAATTTTCATTGATTAGGGGGGTTGGTTACAAGTTGTTGTCAAGGGTTAGGAAAAAAGCTAAGCAAAGGAGATTAGATTTAAGGTTCTTATTAAAAAAAAAAAGAAAGAAAGAAAAGAAAAATGTAAATACTTTACATTGGATTGGATTGTTTTATATTGTATACAAATTATATATATTGAAATTGATATTGTTAGAAAATGTTATATATATTTTTCTAATTGTACCGTTCATCTAACAATGTAATGCAATTTTCTGATCCTTGAATGTTATTACCAACTATTAGGATATAAAGAAATGAAAGTTAGTAGTTAGATATTATAATAGAACTTGTAGTTATATTAGGTATGTTTTCAAGATTGAGTAGATATATTTTAGATAGACAGGTTATCTTCAAACCCTTCAGAGATCTACAGAATATGGCATTTAAAATGTTTTAATAACTTAGAAAATTTTTCTTTTTTGTTATGACTATGAGACATGTCGACTCCTGGCAGTACCAATCTACTTCAGAGAAAATATGGGCATTGAAGAAACTGCATATGGAGTTAACTTTCATTGTGGCAAAAGTTAGCCACTGGACAACAAAGTATCCTCGAATCAACAGGACAAAATGGACAAACAGGACATAAAACAAAGGATTACTGATTCTTGCCAAAACAAGTGTGGTTATGGCTTTATCAAAAGGCATCTTCAGAGGCCAGGACAATATGGCACCATCCCTGAAGTGGCCTTCGCAATTCGAAAAAGGTACAGTGCCCTTTTCTTTGAAGGCAGCTGAACAGGCAGTGGGCCGATGGCCTTTGATGTGCAATGGAACAGCAGCTGAAACAGTTATTCTTGAAGAGTAACTAAGCTCACGCCACTCAATAGTAGACTGGCATTTGATGGAGGGATATGGAGAAGAATGGGATGCTGAGATGAAGCCATATATACACAGCCAGGAAGAATGGACAGCTGAGTTGGAAAACCATCAGCAATTTCCAGAATTTGAAATCCTGAATCATGACATGACACTGGTGGAATTCAGGTGTTTCTGGTACATGGACTACTCTCACTCAATGTGAGGTTGAACTGTTGACCTTGTGTACATCCTACTTCACAAATGAGTCTGTCAGATATGCTAAGCCTATAGGCTGAAGATGATGCTCCAGCACTTCGGAGAAACCTCAGGTGACTGTCCAGACAGCTGTCTGTTTCTGTCAACTCACAAATTTTTTGGAGGTTGCTTATGTGCACTTCCTGTTTTTATTTTTGTTAGCTAATATTATTTCCTTCTTGGGTCTCTGAGGGAGTTGAAGATTAGTTAGTTATAGTTGAAGGTTAGTTAGTTATAGTTGAAGATTAATTAGGATACATTTTGGACTTACAAAAATAGGATAGATAATGAAATTATTTTCTCTGAATTTGTCAAATACAAATGGACTAGACATTGTTTAGGTATTTATTACTTGTATATATTGTATATAGTTATTGTCCTTTTGTATATAGTTTTTCTTATATTAGTTATAAGCTTTTTCTTTTTTTTCCTTTTTATTAAAATAGAAAAGGGGAAATATGGTGATATTTTATTTGTATTAAAATGTTATTTGTATGTTAATAAATAAAGTTGCCCGGGGGTCAGAGCTATTAGCAAGCCATAGGAAAGCAGGGCAGTGGTAGCGTACGCTTGTAATTCCAGCACTTAGTAGGCAGAGCTGGGTAAGTCTCTGTGTGTTCAGGGATACAGCCATTATTGGATACACATGCCTTTAATCTTAATACCAATCATGGAAAACCTGGAGGCCTATACAGACAGGCTGTGAGGAGGCGGTCATGTGGTTGGGTTTACAACCAATGAGAAGGCAGGACAGGAACTCTATATAAAGACTTTAACACAGGGGTAGCTCTGGTTCGGAGAGGTAGGACCACTGCAGGAGGAAGGGTAAGGTTTTGGCTCTTGGCTCTGACCTCTTGGCTTTCTTCTTTGCATTGGTTCTGTGTTTATTGTTTGATGGGAAGGTTGGATACATCTACACACTTCAGCACAACCAGCCTTGCAACAAAGCACTACAATTTTATTTTTTGGATATAATAACTAATTAAATTCATAGTTTCTGATTTTATCAGACCCCAAATTGCTTTCTCTCCTCCCTCAGAGACTTTGACCTACTTAGCAGATTAAGAACTTTGTGATCTGAATCATACTCTTGCCTGACGGCAGGAATTCATATCCCTTGAGGATTTACCTTAAGTAGGACTCATTAGCCCTCTGCAGTCCGGTGCCCCAGCTGCCCATGCTGAAGACAAAAGGGTAGCCAGTTTAATTAACCACAGCCTGGAGCAGCACAATTCATTACCATTTTCCCCAAGTAATCTAAGTCTATATCAGCATTCACAATGAAGGGGTAGATGGAGCCAAGCGATCTAATAAGGACAAAATCCAGAAATCTAATTGCTCTTTGGACTGTTTAATTTAAGGTAAAATTAGAGGCCATGACAAGATCACAAAAGTTATCATCAGAGCACAGAGAAGTATATATCTTCTATACGCTGAAAGGTCAATAAAATATACAGCTAAGCTTTAAGAAGACAATTATTGGTGATAAAAAAAACAAAAAGAAATAAAGTACTTGTGCTGTCCTTAGATTATGTGCTAAGTTCTATGTCAAATGCAAAAGAATTGAGTCACTTATTTTGCAATTATTTACAATGGTTTTCCAATACAAACCCAGTAATTAGAAATGGCTTTGCAAAGATGAATTTACTAATTCAGATATTAATTAAATGTCTACATGTGCCAGCATTATATGCAGTAAAGGCAAAGATGGAAAAAAGGCAGTTTATACCTTAGAAATGTAATGTTACCTTTCATCAATTAATCTTTTTTTAAAACAGCAAAACCTATGTATAAAGAAATATTCTCTGTAGAGGTTCCCAGAAGACAACTGCAGACAGGAGTACTCAAGAAGGGCTAGCAATTAGATTTAGAATTTATGAGAGAGGAAATAGTTGAGATTTCTCTATAAAGAAAGTAGTATGTGAAGAAACACCTGGTTATGTTCAGAAATCTGGTCCGCATGATTGAGAGGTGGGTGGCAAGACAGAGAGAAAAGTAGACTGATGTCAACTGTGTTATGATTTGATGGGTTATATGCTTGAGGACATATTTTCCATAGGTGGACATTCAGTCCACTTAAAAACTTTAGTGTAGCCTCTATTCCTTTACCTTGAAAAATAATGAGAATAAGAACTGAGAAGGTACTACAATGTCTCATGTCATATATATGATAAATGGAAGGCCATGTCTATAGAGACAGGATGGGCAGCTTCAAGTGAAACTTTCATTTTCATAAAATTACTGGCAAAACCTTGTATATTTTGTTCAGAAGAAGGAATAATCATATTGTGAGAATTAAGCAAGTCTCAAGAAAGACAAATATAGTTCATTTTCTCTCACATTCTTCATAGAGTTTATAGTTACATAAAACCGTGTGTGTGTGTGTGTGTGTGTATGACTTGAAGACAATTGATTACTCAGAGGTTTGTGTAGGAAAGGGTAATGAAAGAAGCCTTTGGGGAGACTATTTGACATATAAGACATATTTATGTGAAAAGTACTTATGTATTATAGCACTGTGTACAGCGAACATACAAAACTATAATTAGAAAATGATATTTTAAAATTAAAGAAAGGAAATTTTCAGACTACTATTGGCACATAATTAGAAAGCCTCTGGTTCTATTTTTTTTAAAATGAATACATGCCTCACACACACATATGTGATATTTTATTTGTATTAAAATGTTATTTGTATGTTAATAAATAAAGTTGCCCGGGGGTCAGAGCTATTAGCAAGCCATAGGAAAGCAGGGCAGTGGTAGCGTATGCTTGTAATTCCAGCACTTGGTAGGCAGAGCTGGGTAAGTCTCTGTGTGTTCAGGGATACAGCCATTATTGGATACACATGCCTTTAATCTTAATACCAATCATGGAAAACCTGGAGGCCTATACAGACAGGTCGTGAGGAGGCAGTCATGTGGTTGGGTTTACAACCAATGAGAAGGCAGGACAGGAACTCTATATAAAGACTTTAACACAGGGGTAGCTCTGGTTCGGAGAGGTAGGACCACCGCAGGAGGAAGGGTAAGGTTTTAGCTCTTAGCTCTGACCTCTTGGCTTTCTTCTTTGCATTGGTTCTGTGTTTCTTATTTAATAAGAAGGTTGGATACATCTACACACACAAAAAAAATAGAAGCCTAGTAAGTAAGTGGATGATGAATGAAAGAATGATATATACAAGAAGCTAAAATAGTTGAAGTATTTGTTAATCTATCAAGTGTTTGAGAAAGTATCATTAGAATCAATGTTAAAAACATGAAAATTCATTGAGCACCATCTTTATTAAAATTTTAAATATGTATATCACAATGCTTTTGTGTGGAATTTAAATATTCATTGCCTTTATCATCACAGAGTAAATTTCTGGTAAATAAGATGGGTTTGAAACGAAAGGAACAGGAATCAACACACTCTAGTACAAATTCTGATAAAGTGGGAGAGCAATAGCCATGCCATACTGTGTTTCCTCCGCTAGATCTAAGTAGAAGCTAAAGTGATAGCTTTAGCAAACACAAGCATCAGCACTTAGTTAATGCTTATGTTGCTAGGGAACACCAAAAGAAGGGACAGAACAAGGGACTTAGATGACTTAGAATATAAAGTATTTCTCATGCCAGCATGAGGAATTGAAACTGATCCCTAGAACCCAAGTGAAGGAAGCAAGAGAGAACCATTTCACAATGTTGTCCTTGGACCTCTGTGCTCACTCTGTGGCTTGCACTCCCCAAACACACATCACACATACAGTACCAATGAATAAATAGATTTTTAAAAATTAAAAGAAAAAAGATAGAATAAACTTTCTATATTTTGCATTAAGAGTGTCTCCTAACATCTAATTTTTAATAATTCAGATACCCAGAGTGGTGCTATTTGGAGAAAGTAAATATTTTTTTAAGGTAGGCTCTAGTGGGATGCCAATTACTCACTCACAGCATCTTGTTCCTTTTCCTCCTTTGTTTATTGTCATGAAAATGAGTGCAACTTCACCATGTGTTCCAGCAAAGAGGTGCTTTACCACAAGCCCCAAACAATGGTGCTAAACTGGTCATGTACTAGAACTTACAAACTGTAAGCCAAATAACAATTTCCTCTTCATTCGCTATCTCAGTTATTTTGTTATTGTAACAAAACTCTAATACAGAACTTTAGCTGCTACGGTACTAGTAAAGAAAAAAAAAATAGACAAACAAAACCCCTTATTTTCCTAAAGCAATTAGTTGGTAGGAAGTTCAGACACTATTTGAGTTTTACATAAATTTCACTTTTTGAAACAAGAGAAAAATCATTTTGTATTGAAACAACAAATATAAGGAATATCTGCATGCCATTAGACATATCACAATTTTTTTTCGAGACAGAGTTACTTTGTGTAGTTTTGGTGCCTGTCCTGGATCTCACTCTGTAGACCAGGCTGGCCTTGAGCTCACAGAGATCCACCTGGCTCTGTCTCCTGAGTGCTGGGATTAAAGACATGGGCCACCTGGCTCACAAAATATTTTGATACTAGAAGTAATAACTTAAAACTAAAAAGAAATTAGACAACACAATCAATACATAGGCTAACAAAATGAACAGAGACATCTCAAAAGATAATAAAAATCTAATTTGCAGGGACAAGAAAAATGTGGAAAACAAACGTTATATGATTAATCTCACTAGCCATCAAAGAATTCAAGTTAAAGATTCATTGAATTCCATCTTACACCTGTCAGAATGATAAGTATTGAGAAAAAAAATAGTCATGGAGATCTCTCCCATTTCCCCTTCCCACGGTGATCCATTCATCCCTCTTAGGGCCCTCCTTGTTAGCTAGCTTCTCTGGAGCTGTGGGTTGTAGTCTGGTTATCCTTGCACAGCCTTGATGGAGTGGGAGGGGCTTGGACGTGCCTCTACTGAATGTACCAGGCTCTGTGGACTCCCCATAGGAGACCTTGCCTTGTTGAAGGAGGGAATGTGAAGTGGGTTGGGGGGAAGATGGGAGGGGCAGGAAGAAGGAGGAGAAGGGGATCTGTGATTGGTATGTAGATCTGTGATTGGTATGTAAAATGAATAAAAACATTCCTTACTTTTTTTTAAAAAAGAAAACAAATAGAAGAAAATGTTGCCAGGGATGTTGTCAAAACTATACCATTATACACTGCTGGGAGGAATGTAGCATAGGCCAGCAACTATGGAAACCAGTAATGAGGATCCGGCTATAGTACTCCTGGGTATTTACCCATTGGTCTGATGGCCAACATTGCATAGAGATATTTGCATATCAGTGTTTACTGAAGCATGGCTTACAATAGCTCAGTTACATAATTCACTTAGGTGTCCAGTTTTCTCTCATATATTATTCCTGTCTTTAATTATATATACATGAATTCATGTATGCGTAAGATGAGTGACATCAAAATAGAGGCTAGTGTGGGTCATCTTTCTGCGATTATCCTTAAAGGATAAGCATGTGTTTCTACATTACAAGGCTGTGTAACAGAAACACAAATCGGATAGCATGGTCCATGACATCTACTTCTCACTGCAGAAACTCAAAGATCAATGAAACTGTATTGCATGATCTATGGCAGTGGCAACTTCTCTAGATGAAAAGAGAAGAAGACATGAGTTTAGAGTAAAACAAAAGGCAAATATTTAATGACAGTAAAAATAAGACCTAAAAGTGAAGTTGTGAGGTGTAATTGGTAAGTTAACAAATGTAATCAAGAAGCAGGGCTCAATTTATTTTATTTTATTTGTGTGTGTGTGTGTGTGTGTGTGTGTGTGTGTGTGTGTGTGTGTGTGTGTATGTGTGTGTGTGTGTGTGTGTGTGTGTGTGTGTGTGTGTGTGTGTGTGTGTGTTGGGGGAATCATTTACGACAAAAGGATTGTTTATACTTCTGTGCTAGAAAAGAGCTTCCTAAAGGTAAAGTTCTTGGCTAGCATGCAAAAGACTCTTGCTTAAATCCCAACTACTGAAATATAAAGCATGTGGAGGAAGAAAAGAATGAGAAAGAGGAAGAAGAGAAAGACATTTACTTAATTATATCTTTGATTTTGAAAGTTGGAGTATGATAACTTTTTACTTAAAATAAAGTTATAAAGGGAGACTCTAGAGACGCCTCAGCAGTCAAAAGCACTTGCTATACAACTGTGACTACCAGATTTCAAAGTAGCTCTAGAGGGAGTTTTTGGTGGTGGTGATTGGGATCAAAATATATTTTATGAAATTCCCAAATATTTAATAAAAATAGTATTAAAAAACTAATTGCACAAGGCAATTAGCACAGCAGATGAGGAGAGGTAAGAGATAATTCACACATACATAAACACACACACACACACACACACACACACACACACACACATACATTGTTTGCATGCAATAAGAATTAGTGAAAAAGAAGTCATTAATTTTAGAAGAGTATGGAAGGATTTGGATGCAGTAAAAGGAAGGGAGTAACTTTGAACATTAACATATAGAAAAATACACCACAAAACTACAAAGTGGAAACCAAAATATAAAAGCAAAGGACCAACAAGAATAAAAATTCTCAAAATTTTGTATTACCTGAAAATTTTCAGTTCTATGTTCCTTAAATTTCTGATTTAAAATATATAGATTCCTTTAAAATATACATTTAAAAATAAAGGAAAAAATAGATTTTAAGCTAGCCATTCTCAATACTCATGCACAAATAGATACATAATAAGAAAAATAAAATTATCCTCTGGTAAATGTTTCATGAAACAAATTTTTCAGTATTTTCTGGAATTTTACTCTTCCTACTATTTGAGTAAACACATCCTGTTCTATATTATGAATAGATGAGGAAGCACAGAGAATATTCTAATATTATTAATTCATGGAGACCTTTAATAAAGATGGCTTTCATTGCTGGGAACATAATTCTATTTTTAATTTCTTTGTTTCTAAATACATAAAATTGTCAAACTACAATTGTTTTTATATTCCAAAGAAGAATAAAATTAAACAACTTATTTTATTGGGAAAGGAACAGTTTTCATAGCAAAATGCATTTTGAAGAGAAAATGCACTCACATGAGTATGGACCAGGAAAAAGTTCCCATTGCCTAATTTCGGTGTTAACACTGTAACTGCATTCCCAGGAAGACTTGAATTACTCATCTGAAATACTTTAAAATATTGTTTCCTTTAAGAATTCATAAAGCTGGCCAGGCAGTGTTGGCACACACCTTTAATTCTAGCACTCAGGAGGCAGAGGCAGGTCGATCTCTATGAGTTTGAGACCAGCCTGATCTACAAATTAAGTTCCAGGACAGGCTCCAAAGTTACACAGAGAAACTCTATCTTGAAAAACAAACAAACTAACAAAAAAGAATTTATAAAGCTGGTAGTATTTAGTTATCTTTTTGAACATGTGACAGACAGCTTCTTTGCTATCTAATCTAAAGTAGTGCTTGTCTATAATATAAAGTTTTTTGTGTTCATTTGCAAATCAAGGCTGCATTATCTTTTTTGCCAATAATCCAATGTTTATTTTGCTTCCAATGTTTATTTTGTACACAGGTGTTGCCCCATCTACTGACTTATCAAGGTTTGTATCCCTGAAAAAAACTGACACTCTCCCTCCCACAACAGGAATCAATTGCCAACAGTGCAATGGTAAAGAGTGGGACTTCAGGAGCCTCCCCTATCCATGGTGGTATTTTTCAGTGGCTTGATCTGGTAGGTCGTGCGCATTTTGTCACAGAACTGTGGATTTATGTGTGATGGCCCTGTCATGTCTGAAAAAATGATGTTTTGTGGCAGTTTTCCTTTACCTATGGATTTTATATTTTTTGTAAAAGCTTCTAATTTTATTGATAAATTAAGATATAATCACACCACTTCCCCCTCCCCTTTTCTGCCTCCAACTCCTACCCTCTCTCCTCTTCTTGCCCCCTCTCAAATTGCAGCCTATATTTTCTTTGCTAACATATATGCATAAATATGTAACATATTGAGTCTGTTCAGTGTTGTGAAATTTGAAGTTAAATATGTGGATCTGGAAATAATCATTCTGAATGAGGTCTAAAAATAGAAGGGCTACTTGTTCTCTCTCTTCTGTAGAAGTTGATTCCAGATTTAAATTTTTAGCTATGTATATTCAAGTTAAGAGTATCCAGAAGTTAAGAAACTATCAAGTACCCATTGGCTTATTATAGGAGCAGAATAAAGAACACAGGTACCATGAAAGGGAAATTTGGAACAATGGGGCAGGAGGAATTGCAGGGGTGAAGGTTGAGAGAACTGGGTCAAGGGGAGGGACAACTAACACTAAGTCTTTTGAAAAAGTCATATGGGAGAGAAACATTTTTTTTAGATACTGTTATTACTTATGGTAACTACTGCTAGTCATAAACATTGCCTACATCAGGAAGCACTAATCACTCCATCCTTCATCCAGTGCATTCCTCAGAAGTAAGGAAAATCTTTCAAAAACTATATATTTTCTTGTCATGCTTTTACTAGCACTCTTTTTTCAAGGATTTAATACACTTGACATTTTAAATTCTTGTGACTTAGAAACTTGCAGATTGTGGTAATTCTTGAATAAATTACACTCATATTGAGCATGTTTCTTTCTTTTAAATATAGGAATTAGCAGATTCTTTTAAGAACAGCATTAGTCAGTAAATCCAGAATCCTTTCTTCTCCAAGATAGAAAGCATGAGCTATGCATGAAATAATCTAAGACATTTCAAAGGAGATAATGTCTTGCTTATGAGAAGATTTAGGCTAATCTCTAAAATGAAATCACTTAAATAAACTTGGGAATATAATGTATGTGTTTCATTTACAGTTTTCAAAACTGTATTTATATAAAGTTTTGAACTATATCAGTTTATACTGCAACATACTATTTTATTCTTTTAGGTTTGGTAAATACATGTTTAACTTTAGCAAAATAATAACTGTTCCCATTTAGGAATAAGTTGTGTTCAAATCAATTTATATTAATATTTCTGAGTAGGAACTGACCTTGAAAATTAAGATACAATAGAAGGCAAAGCAAAAAACAAACAAACAAAAGCTCCATGATCTATGCCTTTATAAAGCTTTGGGTTATAATGAAAATATAAAAACATATATGTTGAAACATAATAAAGCATTGAGGAAAGATAAACAAGGAGAAAAGGGATTCTGAACAAGGAAGGTCAAGATTTCCTAAAGAAAAGGAAGACCTGTTCATCAATTTTCATCTACTCTCTATTGTTTGATAACCATGGATGTTCTGACAAGAACCAAATATATATCAACAGCTGTAGCAGGTAGCTGCTGTTCCAATTTCAGTATCTACATAACTGAATAAACACTTGTTCTTAAAATTTAAAAAAACTATGACAAAAGACAGTACATAGTGACTTAGTCATGCTATGGTATATGCTCACATCTGAAAGGCTGCAGGTTCTTATGTTGTAAGGTCACCTACTTCAGGTTAGAAGAAGTTTTGCATGTTGCTAAGTGGAAGTATTTAGGCTCAGATGGTAAGTATAAATCATTTTGACTTGCTGTGTTAGTTAAAGCTTAGTTGTAATAGGACCTTACAAAAGTTGCCTGGAATTACTTTCAGACTATATCAAGAAAAGGGGAGGGGTTTGATTCAGGAAGCAGCAGCACTTATTATATAACCTATTGATTCCTCTGTCTATCACTATAATCAAACTTTAGCTGTCATTTCCCTACTTCTGATTTGCTCAGGCACAATCCTACCTGTACTGGCTGGTTTTGTGTGTCAACTTGACACAAGCTAGACTCATCAGAAAAAGGAGACTCAGTTGAAGAAATGCCTCCATGAGACCCAGTTGTAAGGCATTTTCTCAATTAGTGATCAATGCGGGAGGGTCCAGTCCATAGTGGGTGGTGCCTTCCCTGGCTGGTGGTCCTGGGTTCTATAAGAAAGCAGGCTGAGCAAGCCAGAGGAAGCAAGCCAGAAAGCAGCTATCTTCCATGTCCTCTGTATCAGCTCCTGCCTCTAGGGTCCTGCCCTGTTCTAAATTCCTTAAGTGATGAACAACAATGCTGAAGTGTAAACCAAATCCTTTCCTCCCAAATTTTCCTTTTGGTCATGGTGTTTTGTCACAGTAATAGAAATTCTAAGACACTACCTCACCCATGCTGCATTATTGCCTCCAAATACCAGGACTTCTGTTGCCTGTTATATAACTGTGATGTTCTTTCATGTTTTACTATTGTCCATTATCCAAATATAATGCCATCACAGATACCTTTCCTCACATTTATTTACTTTTTCATTTTGTTTAAAGTTTTCTTGCAAGATTGTTCTTAAAGAAGAGGAACTTATGTGATATGTATTGTGTGTTTAAAGTATAGGAGGTGAATCTTCTGATATGTGATGTTTATTGGACATCTAGAGTACAAGAGGTGAATCTTATATGTGGGAGGTTATTTTTAAAGAAACTGATACTGATAAACAACTTAAATTTTAAAAATCATATGTATTTTTCATTAAAATAGAATTATGTCAATTTCTAATTATCTTTACTTCCCCAGCACCTTCCAGATACCTTCCTTCAAATCTTTTCCATGCTCTCCCTACTCTCACTCTTAAGATATAACCCTTTTTTCTCTTTTAGTCTACTACTTATTTAAAATAATAATAAATGTTATAAAGAATATAAATTAACTTATGATAGACTTTGTAGAGGAAGTGTTGGTAATCATATAAGAGCCAAAGGACAGGGTAAAAGATTGAAATGTTATCCTCTGTGCCCAATACAATCATAACCTGAAAGTGACTGTGTTTATTTGCATTGGGCCAACAAATGATTGACCTGGTCAAGGGAGTTACTCAGGTACCTATTCCTTACTGATGATAGATTCTGCATAAGGGCAAATTATTGATTTTAGTTATGTACCCACTGTGGAGCCTACCAGGCTCCAACAAATTTCTATAAAATGATAATGACTTGGACAGCCCTGGTTTAAACAAATGCTCCACAAAACAAAACAAATAGATATGAATGTGAAAACTGCATTTGTAGAGAGAAAAATAGAGGTGGTAGAGGGCAGGACCGAGAGTGCTCACTATGAAATATATATATATATATATATATATATATATATATATATATATTTATATATTATATGCCTGAAATTATCAAAAAATAGATTCAATTAATAATAAAATAATAATTAATGAGGAAAAAGTGGTCATTGTCATAATATGATCATTAAATGTTGCATAAATTTATTGAACATCAAGCAAACACAAGAGAAGACTCTGAAATTATGATAGATAAACTTTATTGTTAATGTGATAGAATTTATCATGATTATGAAAATAAACCTTTGGGTATATCTTTGAATGTGTTTCTAGAGTAGTTTGGATGTGAGGAAACATACTTTAAAAATGTTGGTCATAGCACTTAATGGATAAGAGTCCCAGAATTAATAAAAATGAAAAAGTAAACTAAATACCTGCATTCATTATTTGGTGCTTCTTTATTATGTGTGTGGATATTTGATCACACTGTGTGAGGATGTCTCTGTTTTACCTCACTTGCCTAAAGCACCTTCTTATTGGTTTAATAAAGAGCTGAATGGCCAATAGCTCAAGAGAAGAGGAGAGGCAAGAGTTCCAGGGTTAGAGAAGAACTTGGGGGAAGAATCTGAGAGGCAGGAGATTCTCCCGTGCAGTGCAGAGGAAGTCAGATGTACAGTATTGAGGCGAGGTAAAGAACCATGTAGCAGAACATCGATTAATATAAATAGGTCAACTTAAGTTTAAGAGACAGTTGGGAACAAGTCTAAGGTAAGGCCAAGGTTTCATAATTAGTAATAAGTCTCTGTGTCATTATTTGGGAACTGGTGGTCCAAAGAAAGACCCTGCTACAACTGTGAGTAAAATTGACAATTGCTCAGAGACCTGATACTTTCCTCCCTGTATTAAGAAATTATATTGCCTCACACTTAAGCCAAAATGTATCCTTCCTTTCTTACGTTACTTTTGACAAGTATTATCTCATAGAACTAGAAAATTAAATAAAGTGTACCAAGAAATGGAGTCATTACTATGTTCATGACTATGTGATTCTTAGGCTTTTGGAACTTGTTTGTGGGAGGAATGTGAAAGAGCTTTGGACTTTAGGATAGAGGAGTGTTACAGTGATATAAGCATAGATAAATGGGGATTTTTTGGATGCTTTGAAAACTAGAAGAATGACAGGAATGTTGACAATGGAGTCTTGGTGTGTGAGGTTTTAGAAGGTAAAAAGGACCTATGCTAAAAGTCAGGAACCTTATCTTCTAACAAAGAATGTATATTCTATAAAAATTCTGAGGACTTCAGTGAGATTGAATTTTTAAATGATGAACTAATGTGTTTTGCAGAGGAAATTTCAATACAGGATGGGTTTGTCATGGCTATGACTCTCTTCCTTCCAACAGGAGTACAGTTGAAGAGAACAAAAACAAAAACAAAAAACAAAACAAAACAACAACAACAAAAAAAACAGAGCAAAAGACATTAAAAATGTGCATGTGCCAAGCAGAAAAATCTCAGCAGTTTCAAAGCAGTTGTAACTGTTAATGATATTAACATCATCAAAGGATCAAAGGACAGAATCCCTTCCTACTACTATAGCATGTATTAGTCAGGATTCTCTAGAGGAAGCAATAGAAAGAATGTATTACCAAGTGGGATTTGTTTGCTTGGAATATGTTTGAATGGTGTGGGATGGGTAATATAACCTTGTATTCATTTTCTCAATTCTGGTCCTTCAGTGAGCCATGATTAATGCAGAATGCTTTTCAGAAATCTTCAGCATTTAACTCCCATTACAATACCAAAGTTTTATGAGGAAAGAATCTTAGCAGTCAGTTCATCATATCTTATACTCCCCAAGGTTTTTATTCCCCATAGTCCAGCATAGCACAACTTGCCTTCACCATTTATAGGCCATTTGGGTCTAGGGGAAACTCAGGCTTTGATGATGCAGATGATAATATTTAGCAATATTTATTCCTGATATTCAAATAACCCAGGAGGATGGATGCATGACTTCTTCTCTACATATGTTAGATAATATATAGAGTAGAATGAGAATCCACAGTAAAACTTGCTATAAGGGCAGAGAATCAACCAGGGAACTCCTTAGTAAAACCATAAGAGCAAGAATATCATCAGGGTTCCAGAACTATAGAGTTACTCACCTGCAGTTTGAGTAAAGTTAACATGCTACCAGTTGAATACAACTAGAGATTAATCAGAGGATAGGTCCATCAAAGTCATGGCAGTAGGGTTGTGAGAGACCTTGGAGGGCCAAAACATGTACCAAACTTCTCTGCAGGCAAGGCAATGGGATAAAGAAGAATTTTCCCTGTTCTTAATACTTAATATGGGTTGTCTTGCTGGGTTGCTAATTTTTAAAAGAATAGAATTTATGGAGTGCATGCAGAATGTTTTAATGTATTCCCTAAATTGTATGTGTCTGAATCAGTGTTGGCTAGACTTTTCTATAACAAATACTCAATATAATAACTTAGAAGCAGGAAAGATTTGTTTGGCAAAAGCTTACAGAAGCTTTCAATCTGTGGTCATTTAGCTTCACTAATTCTCATCTTGTAGTCTGGGCAGAAATCATGGAGGAAATCATGTGGCACAACAAAGTTGACCAACTCATGGATGTTAGGAAGCATCGAAAGGAGCATGGAGTGAAAATACAAGCAAACTTCCTTCAAAGACACCGCCTTGGTGGCATATTACACACTTCCAGCTAGGCCCAACTAGCTACAGTTTACCCCATAACAGTATGGGTGAATAGTAGTCTATTCATTATTTTAATTCATCAATGTATTGATCCATACAGAGCTCTACTCCGATATACATAACCATATCCCAAGAGCCCCACATTTGAACACTGCTTTCATCAGGAATAGTACTTCAATTCAGGAACACGCTGAAGGGCATGATGTATCTGATCTACACCAGGGACTTATGCCTGAGTTTCCATAAATCAGGTTTGAATAGGAATAGGAAATGAGAACCTTAGATTAGCACTCTTGTTTTGTTTTATGCTTTCAGCCATATTATAATGCAGTAAGACGCTCATACCTGTTGTTAGCATCATGACTTTGAATTGCTCAGACGATTGGACCATAAGCTAAATAAACCTCTGTACCTTATTAATTACCCAGTCTGCTGTGTTCTGCTGAGGTAGGAGAAAACGGAAATGGATAAATTGCTAAAGTCAAAGGTTAATCATTTACATTTTGGAGGTGGAGGCAGGAGGATTTCTTCAAGTTAAAGCAAGCCAATGTAGCAAAGTGTGTTATTCCAGTCTATAATGGACTACACTGTCTCTATTATAAATACACTTTTCTGAAAAACAGAATCATGAGAATGAGAACAGAAAAATTTGGTGCAATATTTTAGCTATGGCTGTTTCATCCATTAATATATTATATGATTCTTACATAAGTAGTTCAGTACTTTTGAGGACAAAAATAAGATACTTGTGGAGAAATACTTCATAACCCTCATATTACAAATTTAATAGCATTTGTTTGAAAATTTAAACTCTGATCTTTTTCAATGAGCTATTATTTTTAATGACATTATAAATTAATTCATATTCACTGATTATTTCTTTTCTTCTGTCATATTGTTAAAAGGAAGAACTATAATAACAATAAGATAAAATAATAATGGTAAATGGTGTGTATTCCAGATTCTTTCCTGTTCCTAGTGAAAAATAAAAATCTGTTTCCAAGGGTCTAACTTAACTACTAGTATAAAAGTGCGTGTGTGTGTGTGTGTGTGTGTGTGTGTGTGTGTGTGTGTATGTGTGTGTGTGTGTAGGTGAGTGTAGTCATCTATAGGTAGGTTACAGTCATGTGTTTAGAATTAGACTGCTACTTTGTAAACAACTATGTCCTAGGTGTTCCCTCACTGTAGAAAAGAGGATCTAGGATGTCTTTCTATCACTTCAGTACTGCTTTTAAAGTTTATATCTATATTCTCCATGTATAAACTTTAAATAAATACTTAAATATTATTCTAATAAAAGATAAGATTAATGTGCAGATATGTTACTTGATGCGCTAATGACCCAATCATTGCCACAGTATTTATAAACAACTGAAAATGATTCATGTTATTGGTGTTGGTGTTGTTGCTTTGAGATATCACCTTGTTGTGTAGCCCTTGAATGCATAGAACTTTCTAAATAGACTAGGCTGGCCTCGAACTTGTGATCATCCTAACTCAGGCTTCTGAGTTTTAGACTATAGACTTGTGACATCATGCCTGGTAAGGTTACATATTATACTAGTTTAAAAAAAGGCATATTGAAATTCCATAAAAGATTAACACTTAATCTTAGGTTTATTAAATATATCTGGTAGTGTTTATATTTTGTATTATGTAATGCTCTTATAATTATCTAAATAATTGTATTTTAATTTTTAAATTTTATAAATATTCTTTTATTATTTCCAAGACATAGATGCATTTGGTACTGAGGACTGAATTGTTCCCCACAAAATAATAAATTGAACTGCTACCTCCCAGTGATACAGTAGTAGCATGGGAAGCATTTAGGAGGTTAATAGGGTCAATAGAATTGTTAGTCATTTCTTTATGATCCTCATAAAGGAATAATTGGCTTTATAAGAAGTAGAAGATGTAAAGATGAATCTCTTTCTATATCATGTGATGAGCCAGTTAAAACCCAGCCAGTTGAAAGCCAGTAATATGGCCTGCATCCAGAATTCATTTATTTGGTCCCTGATTCTTAGTCTATTCTTTTTTTAATAACATGTGTTGAAAATATCTGTTGTTTAAGTCTTTCAGCCTAAGGAATTTTATAGCAGATCAAATGTCTAAAAATGTTACATAGGATTATAAATTCAGTTGCTAACAGTAATTGATGAAGCTAGATTTGTGTTAGGTAGAAATTAAAAGCTTTATTAAAATGAAACTAGAATATTTTGTGGTAGAATAGTTAATGAGGCAATTTTTTTGGCATAAAAATACCTCAGATGTTAACTTTAAATTAGAAAAAGTTTATTTTGTCTCGTTTTATGTCAACATTTTTTTTATGTTTTTTTTTTTATGCAACATTCATTGCATTTTTGTTTGATCCCATTGACACCATCTAAGGTGAGGCAGCATACTAATGTAGACTATGTGTGACTGGTAAATATGTCACAGCATAGCAGCAATGATAAATAAAAATTGGGATGAGGAATAGACGGAATTCTATTTGCCTTTTTAATAGAACACTCCCAACTATCTAAGAACTTCCGAATCTTTACACAACATTTATACTAACTCTACTAGGTATCTACCGCACTAGAGAACAAGACTGAAACTAATCGAGATGTGTATATTACACATTTTTATTCTTGAGTAACTATATGTACAAGGACATCTGACTGTTTAAAAACCCAGGAATAAAGCCGGGCGGTGGTGGCGCACGCCTTTAATCCCAGCACTCGGGAGGCAGAGCCAGGCGGATCTTTGTGAGTTCGAGGCCAGCCTGGGCTACCAAGTGAGTTCCAGGAAAGGCACAAAGCTACATAGAGAAACCCTGTCTCGAAAAACCAAAAAAAAAAAAAAAAAAAAAAACAGGAATAACTAAAATCAGCAATATTTTGTTTGCTATTGCATGCATAATACTAGAATTAAAGTTGATTGCAAAGTTTTTTACTTGTAATAAACAAATTGCAGATATAAGTCCCAAATAAGTGTGTATGTCCCCAACAGTTAAAATTAAAAAGTTTTGTTATAGCAATGTTGGTCAATTACTTTTGGTACCACTTAACTTGTAGGGCAAAACATCCACACTTTATCCTATCATTAAAATTATTTTAACGATTTATTGTGTGACAATCTGATGCTCCCCTTCAATTTTCTTGAAAGCAAGCGTGATGAACCTCTGACTTTGTAAGATGATTTGTTACTTACTCATTAAAGTCATTCACTCCTTACAATTGTGACTAATATTTCAAAATATAACTATTTTGACACTTCGAGTGAGTACTATAAATCATGGGTATGACTGAAATTAGGAAATGTGTTGTAGATATTTCGTTTTGGAATATATGAGAAAGGAAGTTATGCTGTTGCAATGGGAGAAGCAAAAAGGTTTCAGACACATTCTCAAACTAATTTTAGAAGTGAAAAGATCTGGGAGTGGGTATCTCAAAATCAGTGTCTTTAGGACATTTTTTCTTTGAAGGGAGTTAGAAAACCATTACAGCTCCTTGGGGCAACATTACTCCATGTTGTTGATGTTGAGGTGACATTCACTGAAGTACCCAAATCTTTTAAGTTAGTGCTTATGCTTGTCGCTGCTCGATTTGGGAAAAGAATATATATGTAACAGATAAATGAATAAATATACAAAAGTTCTAAGAGATTGGCAATTTGATTGTACTCACATTTCCAAAGAGGAAAATTAAATTGAAGTTGGAAATACATCATATTTATTACTCTAGATTGACTGCTCTGAAATGCTTTGCCATTGTTATACGAAATATATTTGATTAGGCTTAAGTGATGGTTCTCTCAAGACCTCAAGAAAGAGATTTATATGCCTCAGAGGCTGTTCATGTGGTTTCAACTGCCAGTTGCTTCAGATAATTAAGATTACTAGAAGAAATTTTAGACTGCAAAGTAGTTGTTACTCCTATATCCACCATCCTATGTGGTGTGAAGCTAGAGTTATATATATAATTTCATATACTAGTACATATATATATATATTATATATATATGGATATTTAATGTATTTGAATTATCCATGTGATAGTAATAGCAAAAAGTCAACACTGTATTTAAATAAGTTGTATTCTACAATCATTTTGCATATTTATATTATAATTATTTTATTTGATTTTTGGGACAGGATCTCACTATTTGCTCTGGCAGTTCTCACTGTGTTGACCAGGTTGACACTGACTGCCTTGAATCTACTCATGTAGATTCACCTGCCTCTGCCTCCTGAGTGCTAGGATTAAAGGTGTGTGCCACCAGGCCAAGCCCTATAATTATTCCATATGTGATTTTTGATTCTTATTTATTTGCAAATAATTACATAATGTGTAAAATTATAAAAACACACATAAAACGTATGTTCTATTTTATGTTCTCTCCAGCATGTGATGTGATACAAACTTCTATTTTAATTATGATGATAAACTTATGAAGGATCCCATAAAATTTTATTCCCATAAGCTTAATCAACCAGCAGTGAAAACTATGTGTTTAGTTGACATTTTCAAGTCATATGTGTGGCAAGGCTCTTCCAATGTAAGTTCTGTTTGACTCCATTTAACTCACGACATCATAGTAGCTTTTATGACCCACTGGGGTTTGTGTGAGTCCATATGCTTTACTGGAAACTTCTATCTAAATTCAGAGCTGGAACACAGATATTTGACTGCTAAGAACTCTCAGTCGCTGCTTTTCTACCTCCCATGAAGCCCTGTAATAACGTTGGAAGTAATAAACATGCTTCAATAACAGAAAGCTCAACCTAGGGTGGAGGATGAGAAGCCTTAGCACTCAAGAGTATTAGGACATCACCTGGATGTTTGTGGCAGCTTTCTTAGAGTCTAATTGAAGGCGAGACCATCTCAGTGGTCTCACAGTATGGTGACATTATTGATATTAACCTTGTGAAGTTCTGATGAACATTCTAGTGATTATTCTTTACAGAACTTAGGAAAAACATATGGAAATACTAACTACTGTAACCAGATAAAACAATCTTAAGCAGACAAAATAATGCTGGAAATTATTATAAGTAGCTTAGTATCCTATTTCAAACTATACTTTGAAACAAAACAGACATCTAGGACATTGGAACAATAAAGACAACCCCAAAACAAACCACACAAATACAGCTCCCTGATTTTTGACAAAGGTGCCAAAGATATGCATAGGAGATAGGAAAACCTGTTTAATAAATTGTGTTGGGGAAATTGCTTACCTGTATCTAGAATATTGTAACCAGATATCAATCTCATAAGCAAAAATCAATATAAAAATGGAACAAAAACTTTACATGAGAAAAACTTAGGAGGAAAGCTTTAAGATATGGGCCTAGGCAATGACTACATAGGTCCCCAATGGCTTCGGAAATAATTGGTAAATATGATTATATCATACCAAAGTGATCCTATACAGAAAAGGAGACAACACAGTGAAAGATGCTCTACAGAACGGAGAGCCTTGACTATTCTCAGTCTCAGAGGATTACTACCTCTCTATGATAAATGGTTTGCCAAGCTGAAGTAGCATTCTCTTCCCTAGCATCTCTAGACTGTGTGATTAAATACCTCTTTCTTGCTTATTAAAGCTTTCTGTTTTTAGGTTATACAACATTGTAGTACAGTTCTTATCGAAGATTTGTCCAGAATTATACTACTGTTCTTCAGGAGAAACTGAGTGAACATCTTTTGTTTTATTAGCTACACATCATGGGAGAGAGAGGAGGCATGGGGGAGAGAGATAGGAAGAGGAAAGTAACTCTCCTCTCATACAATGTCTACTCTTTTCTCCCATCACCATAGCATTGATGAAGGGGGGCGGGGGATTCTCTCCATACTCTCCCCAGTCATTCTTTTCATGAACAGCAAGTGGACAGTCTTGTAAGACCCTGCACCCTTCACTGCCTTGTACTATGACCTCACCCTTTAAGCATTTTGCCCTTACTCTAGTCAACACTTTTTTTCAACACATGATTTAGATCTTCAGGATCATGGTCTTATACACTATGTATAAATCCAAGGAATCAATCATCCTCGTGTTTTCTTGGATGTGTTTCAACACACTAGGATAGTTTTGTACCTCTGTGACTTCTCTAAAGGATTGTATGAAAGTTGCTGCTATTCAGTTTGTCCAGATTCTTCTTGTACGAGTAGAAGTGATAAAGGAAATGTCTAAGTCTTTACTTTTCTGAACTGAAACCAGAACTTTTATATGATATTTTAAGTAAATTCTAATAAAAATTGAGATATTCTTATTGCAGAATATTATGACAAAAAATAGAATTTATCGTATGATTGCAATGTGTCTTTTTTCTACCTAAAAAACTAATCAATGGTAGTATAGTGTGCTATTCTTTCTATGCTTCCATAACTTTCTATAAAAAGTATACAGTTAATGTTGTGTGATTCTAAATAAAATATTTTACCCTCACTGAACTGCAATAAAATGCAACCAGTCTACTATCAAAACAAATAAATATTGGGAATACCAACATCAGACAAAAGCATAAAAACTCAGACTTAAATTGTTAACCTAATAAATGGAATGGAGTTTCCCATGTCTCTAATTTCATGAAACAAAAAAATGAAGTAAAAATAATCAATTTTATACTGCTCTTTAGAAGTTCCTCACAGAAGCAGAACATTCTCAGTGTTAAATTACATATGATATTTCTCTGAGAATGCATCTCACAAGAAAAATGGCAAAAATGAGTAATATCCTCATAATAGGGACAATGAACTTATTTTACTATTTTATTTAATTATTTCCACCTGAGAGAAGGGTTAAAAACCAAACAAAAATGATAGTGGGAGTTGTATATTACTCAATTAAATAGCTTATAATAGAAAAATGAATGTGTTCTAAGAACAAAACACATTATTTCTAATTTCAGGGTTCAGAGAATTGAAGTGAGGTAGGATATGCTGAATAGTGTGATAGACCAATTCCATTATACCTTCCCTCAATCCCCTGCTCTTGGTATTTGCAACATTGTGCATGTCTATTATATGAGGTGTTAGTTTGGTCTGTATTACCAACAGAAAATGTTATATGTGGTGGTGTATGGCTTCTGAGCAGAGATATAAAAGGCATTGTGATGTTTTCTATGCTTTCTGTCTCTTGGATCACTTGCTCTGAGAAAACCAGCTGCCGTATCATAAGGACACTCAGGCATCCCTGTGGAGAGTTCCATGTGGCAAAGAAATTGGGGTCTCCTGGCTACAATCCATCCTGGAAGGGGCACTTGTCTCCCAAAATAAGTTTTCAGATGGCTGTAGTATCAGCCAGCATCTTCACAAAAGCATCACTAGATTCTCAGAGTCAGAGACACCCAAGAAAGACATTGCCAAAATTCAGACATACAAATAGTTGGTTTTCAAGCTAAGTTTAGAGACAATCTGTTACATAGTGAGAGCTAACCAGTTCAGGTTAATAAATGATTGCTGAATTTTACCTGTTTCAAAACAAAAGTATAGTAAATTGTTTGACCTGAAAAGATTTTGAATTTGGCATTGTTTTTACTCTAAAACATTAGTTAAATATAACACATCTTCTTTTTAAATATATTTTTACACGTACATATATATATATATATATATATATATATATATATACACATACATACACAACCAGACACACACACACACACACACACACACACACACACACACACACACACACACATATATATATATATATATATATATACACACACATATACATATATACATACATACATACATACACTATGTAGTCTTTGGGTTACTCAGGAACACTGCAGTCTTCCATGCATGAAATTATTATCTGCATGTCCATCTATTCTGTGGAATAACAAGAGACATTACAACAAAAATGTTGACAGTGAAGTATTGGTTTAGAAAATTTCAGCAATTTTTACAGCACTCGAAAAATCAATAACCGTCTCATGGATTATCTGATTTTAAGCAACTTGGTTTCTAGTGCACCTGCCAGGATTCATTATGAGCAACCTATTCCTCTTGATAGCTGGATAAATTGACTTGCTGTTTGAAGCAATTTCACAGCAGCCTGTAGATCTTACAGGTCTACCTATCAAAGCCAATGATTTTGATTTAAGAATAATTATCATTGAATCTCTATTTTTGGTTACACACTTAAGTTAAAAATAAACATTCATGTAAATAAAGAATATTATTTGCTTAGAGATTTTCTAATGCACAAAATCATTATTTCAACTCTAGTTAGACAGTTAAGTGGCAATATATTTTATAACTTTTATCATTGTATGTTCTGGCATAAAGTAATTCATGAAATAACTTGTAGCTCGTATTTTCACTTATAAAATGCTCCTAAAAAACACTTTTTAAAGGTCCATGTCAGCACTGTAAAATTAATGAAACGAAACATAATGAATTCACTGCTGTGTTGATATGAACAGTGATTGTGGTTTCGTACCCATTTCTCCAACACCTTAGTATTCATACGTTGCACCCTGAAGCTACAATGTCTGCCAAAAATAAACTGTAGCTCTTCTGTCACTTTGCAGTCATGAAAGCTGCTGAAAAGGAAAGAAGGTGAGATCAGAGACAACAGAAAGCCCCTTGATGTGTGCCACTCCTAGGTAGGGTATCTCATATTTAAGCCAAAAGAAAAGAAATGTGTTTACCAGAGAGAGAGAGAGAGAGAGAGAGAGAGAGAGAGAGAGAGAGAGAGAGAGAACAAATGCACTGACTTATTGACTTGTGGGGGGAAAGGCAAGAATATAACAGATCCCAAATCATTACATAAAATTATACTAAATCCCTACAATTACACTAGAAAAATACATACAGTTTATGGGATTTTTATGAAGAAAATTTGATGCAATATGGATTGTTGAAGTTAACTTTTCTGGCACAGGTCTATTTAGCTTTATTAATATTCCAATAATTATATAATAAATAGTAAATAATTATTTTGAGATATTAAATGAATATATATTTCCTTATAAATATCATTGCAAGATATTTGTTTACACTGTGTGAAGTTGTACTTATGTTTTGCCTCACCTGCCTAAGATACCTGATTTGTTTAATAAAGAGCTAAATGTCCAGTAACTAGGCAGGACTTCCAGGGAGAGAGAGGAACTAGGAATGATTCTAGCTGGGTGGGAGATGCCAGCAAGACATTGAGGAAGTCAGACATACGTTATGGAAGATAGGTAACTAGCCATATGGCAGAATGTAGATTAATAGAAACAGATTAATTTAAGTTATAAGAGCTAGTTGGGACAAACCTAAACCAAACGTCAAGCTTTCATAATTAATAATAAGTCTCTATGTAATTATCAGGATCTGGTGGTCTCAAAAGAAAGTCCATCAAGAAAGTTCTACTACAAAATGTTGTTTTTCTTAGTTCTTGTTTAATATTTTTTATATTTTATAGTCTTTGTAAAATTTAAATACCTTTTTAATAAGTTTAATTTATAAGATTTCACTATATGCACAGTAGCATTAAAAATTAGTTATAAAATTCCTGAACTATCTTTATATTTATGTAAAGTACATATTTTGTATATGTTATTAATTATGATGTAGTCATAGGAATAACATCGTCTTTAAAAAATAGATAATGTTTTGAATATCTTTAAAGAACACATAAAGCTCTATATATCAACAAAAGCTTAGAACACTGACAAACCAGGAGAATATCACCTTGACAGAATTTTGTTTTATATCTCAGAAAAGAAAATTAAAAAATGATTTACTTACCGTGAAAATTAAGGGAGAAATAATTAAGTGGGGAGCAGAAGAGTGGATAATGTGTGTCATGAAAGCATACGCATCAATGATATGGGAAGAAAATGTGGAAAAGAATGGGTAGCAAAGGGCCAAAGGTGGGGAATGTTGAGGTACACAAACTAGAATAATGTATAATGATACCTCCATTTAAAATATTCTGTAGAGGAACAGATGACATTACATATTGAATTTAAAATTAATTTTAGTTTAGTTACATATTTTCTCTTCTATGTAGATTTTAGATTTTAAATTGTAGATATGTTCATTTGAATCTACTAGCCACAGAGATTAGGTACCTAGGAAGGAAACAAGGAAGAAGAGCGAATCTCCCAAGGAAGGTGAAATAATGTATATTGATAAAAGAGGATGGAGGGATGGCTCAGCGGTTAATAGCACTGGCTGCTCTTCCAGAAGTCCTGAGTTCAATTCCTAGCAACCACATGGTGGCTCACAACCGTTTATAATGGGATCTGATGCCCTCTTCTAGCATGCAGGCATACATGTAAGCAGAACACTCATACCTTAAAATTAACACACACACACACACACAGATATATATATATATATATATATATATATATATATATATATATATATATATATATGAATGAAAGAGAGAGTTAAAGGAGAAAGCAGAATTAAGTGGGGAGGAGAATGGGAGAGCAAGGCAAGGGAGGTAACATAAGATGGGACAACTAACACTAAAGAACTTTGAAAATCATATGGAGACCTAGTAATGTAGTAACTTCCTGAAATATATACATATATGAAAGGAAGTTAAATAGAATCTCATATAATGTAAGGGACAATTGCGTCACTAGACATTGTATACCACCTAGGAAATTTCAGGTTGCCAGGAACGGGTTACATTGATTTGAGTCATTGACAAAAGCATCCATAGGCTCCCTCAAATATAAGGCCATTGAGTACTCTCAAAACTCTGACAGTAAAGTCTTATTGGTGAAGGCACAACTTCCTTATTTTATCTAACATAGAGAAATTGAGCTGGTGCCTAGTTGAAGCTTCAATACTACTGAATAGAGTTCAAGATTCTGGAAGAACTTTGCATGGTTTTGGAAGAGAAAAATAAACATGATTATCACCCATTAACAAACTCTACTGCTTATAACATTTGTCTGCAAGCTGTACTGGTATAATAGTAGCACAAATGTTGTGGAAGTAATCAACCAAACTTTGTTACTGCAAAAACAGCCAAGAACATTGAGACTAGATAGGCCGTGAGCCTATGAGGAAAACCTATTGCTATTATTATGTTAAAGGAGTATAGCAATAAAAATAACTTATAAAATATTGCTATGCCCATAAATCAGAGCATCACTCAACCCTAATCAGAGAGTCTTCTTCTAAGCAGTAGATTGTAATTAACGCAGTGATCCACAGCTTGACAATGTTAAAATAGTGAGAGACTTTGGAGAACTCAGCCCTAAATGGAATTTCTTCATCAAATGGCATCTCTCAATGTTCACAGATAATGTGGAAGAAGAGGCAAAAATATTGTAAGAGCCAGAAGTGGTGGATGATTCCAAGAGAACAGTGCCTTGCAGACACAGCAGGATAGATTCACAGAGACTGTGACAGGATGCATAAGACCTGCATGGGTTCAAACAAGACAAAATTCCAACACTGAGTTGGGCAAAATGCCACAAAGCCCCATTTCCTGACAAAGAAGTGGTATGTAATTGATACCTGCTGAAAGATGGAAAATGAGATTTATCCAAGGAAGTGTCGCTGGGTATGTCAACCACACTATAGGGCAGGCACTATGCCCAGGAGTATTTGACCAGTGTAGCCAGAAGTTTCTCCAGTCCCACCTGGCCCCACAGTCCCACACCTGATTATAAAATAATCACTTAGAGGCTTATATTAATTACCAACTGTAAGGCCTATGGCAGGTTCTTGCTAGCTAGATCTTTCATCTTAAATCAACCTGTTTCTATTTATCTATATATTGCCATGTGTTCCATGGCTTTACCTCCATCCCCAATACGTGCTCCTTGGGTGGTGGTTTGGCGTCCCCCGCACCCTACTCCTTTCTCCTTCCACTATATCTTTTGGCCTGATTCCATCCTGCCCTGCCATAGGCCAATGAGGCTTTATTTATCAACCAATCAGAGGAACACATATTCACAGCATACAGAACGATATCCCACAGCAGGCCAACATAAAATGTACTTCATATTTTAGTTTTTTTGTTTGGTTTTTGTGTATACTTTTTGTTTTGTTTAGGTGATTTTTTTTTTTTGTTTCATGAATTTTCACTTTTTTAGTTTGTTTTAATTTTCATATTCAGAAATTGAAGTAGATAATATCAAGTTTAACATTTTATTTGTATTTCTCTGAGTACATAGCCTGATAAATTAGTCATGTTGTTTTTGTTCTTTAGCCCAGAAATTATTTTTCTCAAGTTTGTATATTCATTCCATGGGTTCAGTCATCTCATCATTAAATTTCAAAATACTTTTGTTAAATGCACTCCATTGGTTTTCATAAGTACTTATGTTTCAGGGGACCAAAACATATGCAACTAAGATATTTTTATTAAATACATTACAATTATAATTGTTACTGGTTTTATATCTCCTTGTTAATTTTCCTATTGTTTAGATTTAATATCTGCGTATTTTCAGTTTGAAATTGCATGTGTCCTTATTTGTGATGAAGTGGCTACAGTTTATCTACATATGTATATTTACATATAGTGATATATATGTGTACTGTATTTGTATATTTATGTTCATATGTATGTATACATACTTTATAAGAAGTACATAAATGCTTATTTGGGCTAAAGAGACCATCAGTTCACTATCCACAATTATATCTGCTTTTGATAATCTGTAATTTCAAGAATATTATCTGCCTGTTTAATTTGTAAATTTAGAAGGGAATAATTTGTGGCTAACTTAGTTTTGAGTGATAATTAAGTCATCATTAAGTTAAAAGTTCCCTCTGGGGAATTTGTTCCTGGACCTCCTTCAGATACAAATATCTTTAAATGTACAATTACTGTCTACTAATGTAACATTGGCACAATACCTATGTATAGCTTGCTGAATACTTGAAATCACCTCAGGTTACTTATACATAATAAAATATGAGGGGCTGGAGAGATAGCTCAGGGGTTGAGAGAACTGGCTGCTCTTCCAGAGGATTCGGGTGCAGTTCCCAGTACCCACATGGGAGCTCAAAACTGTCTGTAACTCTAGTATCAGGGTACCCAACACTCTCACACAGACAGACACACAAGCAACACACCAATGTGCATAAAAATAAATAATAAAATATGAATGCTGTAGAAGTAGATAATTGACTGTATAGTTTAGAAAATGATAAAATAAGGAAAAACATGTATGATTAAAGATAAATTTTCAGTTGATTTTGGTTAAATTTGTAATGGTGAAGGCATGGATACTTAGGGTTAGGCATAAACATAATAAAATAGGACACAATAAGTATATACTACCAAAGTCCTGTAACCGATGTGGATCTTTAACAGTTAGTAATTTTTATTTTAAGTTCAAATTCTGGATTCATGGGAGCTGGAGAGATGGCTCAGCAGTTAAGAGCACTTGTTTCTCTTTCAGAGGATCTGGGTTCAGTTTCAAGCATCTACATGTTGGTTCAAAACTATCTGTAACTCCAGATCCAATGTCTTCTTCTGACCTCCAGAGGCACCAAGGACACATGTTGTGCACTGATATATGCAGAGGCAAAACATTCACCTGTAAAGTAAAATGAATACATTTAAAATAAAAGGAAAAATAAATTCTGGCCTCAGCATATCGAAGAGCTGCTGTCCTTTCCCCTAAGTTATTCCAGATGGATGAGTTTACATTCTATAGATTTTAATGGATTACTGGCTCTCTCTCCTGTGCTTACGTATCTTCCTTCTCTCATCCACATAGACTTCTCAAATTTGAAACCTTTCCTTTACTTCCCTGGGAATTCTTTTCTTCCTCTTGGTTTTTGGTTGTAGTTTCCAATTGCAGGTTTTATGTCTTCTCCAGTAATCTATATCACCTGATAAGAGGAGAAGAAAACCAACTTTGATCTAATTTCAGCATAAAAACAATTACTGGCATTTTAGTCTACTAACATATCTTCTTTAAAGATATGCCTCATTACCTAGAAACGGTCAGTACAATCTTTCCTATTATTTTTGCTGATGATGATCCAGAGCAGTTGGGAAGCATTGAGCCAGTGCTCTAGTCTGGAATATGTTACAGCTAATGAGGAAAATACAACACACACTAAATCACATGTAATGTGTTAGTGTATACATTCTCACTCACAATATCAGTGTACATGGTGTGATATTAACTGAGAGAGATGTGTTCATAAAGGTTTTGATACTTCATACCTGAACGATGGAGCTAGTTGTAGCCCACTGCCTAGAACTGCTAGGAACTATTGTTCAATAGATGACAAATCTAGAAATATTAAAATGTGAAGCTCAGTCTCTCCTGAATAAGTTACCAGTTTTAACAACATCATAGCATGAAAATGTCAAAGTGCAACCACTATAAACAGGTACAACTGATGTTTTTAACAAAGTAAGTTATCATTTAAGTATCTAAGCTTTTATTGTGTGTAATGTAGCAATAGGTAATTCATTTTATGGTAAAAATTTCTATATATTTGTGTAAAATAGCAAAATGCTTTGATGGTTATTTGTCAGAGTTTTTTTGTTTACCCATAGTTATAACTACTCATCTAGGCTGTGATAGCTTTTATTCATAAAATATAATAAAATAAAATGCACCTAACAATGGATAATTACATCATTAATTCATTAAAAGCTTTTCTGTTATTGAGGGAAAGAACCTTTAAAAATACAGGTCTTTCATAAGACAAATATTTTAAAAGCTCTGATTTGGCAGGAAAATTCAAACCTTAAAATCATTGGTTGTATTTGTAAAGCATTTTTCTTACTAATTGCTAGAGAATGCCAAAGTCCCTGGTGGTATACATGGCAAAACAAGCTGATTAAGAAGCTTAGTATTATTTTTAAATCACATAATTGCCATTTAATGAAATAGGGAGCTCTGACTTCCATGCTACGTAATAAAATGGTTACTCTGCAAGGAATGAATTGCTGGTTGCATTGACCTTGCAGAGCAAGTTGAGTTTAAAGAAGCCACATAATATGCTTCTATAATGTTGGCATGGGGACTGAAAGCCGTATTACTGGAAATGGGCATGTTAGCACTTATATACTTTCTATAATTGCTGAAATAATAGCCATCATACATTAAGAAATGTCTGGGAATTCTACTGGGTGCTCTGATTTCAGGCAAAACACACATATGAACACCTCTTAATTGCCAAAGTAATTTCTAAAGAACTAAAAACACAGTTCATTTGTTTTTCCACTCTGCCCTTGGGAACCTGCAATTTTGCTTCATTACAACCACTCAACCTTTAGCCCTTCTCCACTTCAAAAATGTTTTCAGTGTTTTACGTATAAAAACAACACCCATGTGCAGCCATGCATAAATCTGTTGTGTCTGTTAGCACTACTGTCTTCCAGCTTGAAATTAGCTAAGGTCAAAGGCAGGGATTTGGTAATATTTGTGCCTGTTTATCATACATGACTGTTTGCAAAATAAAGTATCATTTCCCACTTAAGAAAAAAAAGAAATGTTTGAAAGCAGAGATCTAGTGTTTTCCTGACAGCACCATCTAATCAAACCAATTGTCTTGGAAAACAAAATGGAATATTATAAAATGCCTGTTGCATTACAAGTCTCCAATCATTATTTCCCAATGCTAATTATATGCTAAATTTACTATTCAGTCTGAAAAATATCCTATTTGTATATTCTTATCCATGGTCACACATAGCCATCATCTATGTTTATGTACATACATTCAAATGGTCAGGCCATCAGTGTATATATATTTCCAGACCTCTGTACCTTTAGGTTTTACATTTAAGATATCAACCAAGCATAAATTGAAAATATTCAGAAAATATGCAACTACCCTTAAAATATAGATTTTTGGAGGAGGCCATCAATCTTTGAACTAGACAGTACAACACCATAGCATTTGCATTGTATTGGAATATCCTGTAGACATTATTTTACATAAGAAGATATGCACAGACAATATGTAAATCCTGTGCTATTTTATATAAAAGACATGAATATCTATAGGTTTTGGAATTTGTGTTTTTCCCTGTTCCAATCCCTGATTTTTATATAAATGCACATATGTACTTATGTGATTGTGTGTGTAAATATGTTTGTCATAGTTTAAAATTTATTTTGTTTACATTTGAATTGTATTTGATTCTTTCTCACTCATTCATATTTTTTACTTTCTTGTTTTATTGCATAGACTACTCTCTTTGACCAAAACACCCTTTTTCAGAATATATCTCCATACTTCTTGAATGATTGACTAGTGTTAGGAGCCACATTATCATCTAATAGTACTTGGATGTTCCTTTTTCAGCCATTCGTATATTATGAAATTTAGGTGTTTCTAACAATCTCTGTGGCTGCTCAACAATCTATCATGGTCTCATGACAACTGACTGATATTGCCTCAGGTTTGTTTGGTAGTGACATATCAGGACAATCTTTCATATCAACTAGCAATGATATGTTTTTGCTCTATTAAGTTTGTTTAGCTCTTGTATATTAGTCTTAGGTGAAGGGTGATCATGTTAACCATTATGTAATAAAAAATTCACTAAGAATACTGGAGATAAGAATATATTTTTAAATACTTTAATTCTTTGAGAATATTTGCTGTATTTTGATCATACTAACCTCATTCCTCTAACTCCTCCATAATCTACTCACTTCCAAACTCACTTAACTATGTCTTGTTATAAAGGGCAGGTATGAATGGAGTTTATACAGGCTGTCTAGGAAAAACAGGCCATGATTTGGGAAAGACAAAAAAGGCAGAAAGAAAACGTTGAAATGTGGAGAGAATGGAGGGGAGAAAGGTTTTACAGAGGCATGCTGACATGCCCAAATTATTTGCCCAACACTGGTCGTGGGAAAGGAAATAAACCTTTTAGGAAGTCTAAGCCAATTTCCCCATTTCTTCCATCTCTCCAGTAGCCTCCTCATTTTTTTAAACATAATTTATTTACATTTTCCCTTCCCTTTCTGTCTTCCAAACCCTCCCATATACACCTTTACTCTCCAAGTTCATTGCCTCTTTTTTTTTTTAAATCTAATTGTTATTGCAGGCATATACACACATATATAAATGATTCTAAATTTAACCTGTTCAGTCTGTATAATGTAACTTTTATGTATGTTAGTTTGAGATGTGTTACACTCATTTATGCTGTGGAATATTAGCTTAATGATGCAATGATGTGTTGTATTCTTTTATGTTGTATGTGTTTAACTCTGTAAAGCTGTGTTACTTTGGTCTAATAAAGAGCTGAATGGCCAGTAGCTAGACAGGAGTAATAGACTGAGCTAGCAGGCAGAGAGAATAAATAGGAAGAGAAATATAGGCTAGAGAAGAACAACAGAGAAGAGGGAGGAGTGAGAAATGGAGGAGAGGAGGATGCCAGGGGTCAGTCACCCAGCTACGCAGCCAGCCATAGAGTAAGAAGGAAAGAAAGATATATAGACTAAAGAAAGGTAAAAAGTCCAGAGGCAAAACATAGTTAAAAGGAAATGTGTGGGAGCCCAGCCCCCACTCTTATTTACCCCAGGAATTCTTGAGGATTGAAGGATAAGAGACTTAGAAATAGAGAGTAAAGAAACAGAGAGAAAACACAAGATAGAGTTGGGTGGGCCTGGATCCTTATCCAAAGGAGCCCAGAACTTTATTCCAAAGGTCTATAACAATGCCAAGGGATGGAGCAAAAGACCCCCTTGCTAGTTAGGCCCTTACAAACACCTGGTACCTACACCCGTGGTCCAATCCACCGCCCATGCAGTCATGCTGCATACAGCCACTAGGAAACCTTGTGGGCTCCAACAGAAATGGTATAATTTAAATTAGAAAAGCTGGTTAGAAATAAACCAAGCTAAGCCTGGGCTCTCATAAGTAAGAATAAATCTCCATGCGTTTATTTGGAAGCTGGATGGCTGGCCCCCTAAAGAGCAAACACAGAGTAAAAAACAAAGCAAACAAACAAACAAAAACCCACAAAACGATTTTTGTCCATTTGTACCTATCTCTGTTCTGTCTTTGTTTTTGTTAAGAAAGTTTTTATTAGTATATTTAAATGTACAGAGTGGTTGTCAATATGAGATTTTCATGCATGTGTATGAGATTTTGAACATGTTTATCCAGCCTTACATACTAATAATTTTGCCATCTTGTCTGCCCCCATCCCATCCCCTAATAACCCCATTTCTCTACTAATTCTGTGTCTGATATCTACATAGCTGTGTTTATTGTGGCACCATTCATGATTATCCAGTCTTTAAATCAGACTGTGTGCCCAGCAACAAAGGGATGGGTAAAGAAAATGAGATAGAAATGCAGAGTATTACCCAGCTACTCATAAGAACAAAGTTACTCTGTTTGCAAATGAATGGAACTGTGGCTCATCGTATTAAGCAAAATAAACCAACAAGGAAAGAAATATGGTTTATCCTGGGTGAAAAGTTTCCAAAGGAGATATTGTATTTAATATAATTGTGTCTATATAACATGTTCTCATTGTTTTTAAGTTAATGTGCTGCCTCCTCTCCTCTACCACTCACCTTTTCTTCTTTTTGTTTCTAATTCTATTTTATAGCTTCTTCTTCCTTTCTTCAAACAGATCTGAGTGAAATAGTTTATGATGCCTTTGCTGATTTATGAGCATAGGAGACATCTTTAGTAAATACCAAACAGAGAAACTGTGGCCTTTGGTTTGTATTATTCAAAGGCACCTGTGGTCATTGTTTCTGTCTTCTGTGACTCTTGCTTCTGTATGAAGATCCCTTGCTGTTAGCAAGTTCCTACTTCAGAGGTAATCAAATTTAAAATCTTTGGAGCCAGAAAATTACATATGTAAATTCAATGAAAATAGGACTTTGTTAAAATTTAATGATGATTAAAAAAACAACATTATAATTGTACTCCTTTTATTATATACATGATGTGTTAAGGGATTACATCTGCTCACATTGAAAACTGCAGAAAAGTATTTCTTTGATACCATTGAAATTTAACTGCTTATTAAGTGAAATTAAGAATGATGCATAAATAACAATAGGCATGGTATCATCATGCTCTAAATTACAATCAGAACTTATTTGAATTCAGATAGGAATCCTCTTTACCTTTTGTATTGTCTTCCATGCAAAACTTTCATTTACAGTTAAAGAGTGTTTCCATTATAAATGAACCATAATATCTGATGATGAAGTTTGACAGATTGTCTATTGTCTAAAATTACAGATGACTTCAAAAGATTTACCAACTGCACTGGTTCATAAAGCTCAATTTGACAACCATAAGTGCACTTTTCTATAAATGGAAACAGAACCCCAAATAAGAGATAATCTCCAAGTGTTGGAGCCTGGTGTGGTAGAAGACAAGGTTTCATAATACAATGAGATAGTTTTGGTAAAAATGTATCTCATTATATCCTGTGTCAGTTAATGAAAGACATCTTAAAGAGGAATGTTTTGGGGAAACAGCAAGAGGATATATAGACTATTGAATAAAAATGGAGGAACTTTCAAATACATGGAATTATCATGACATATTGACCTAGAATCTCTCTCTCTAATCAAATTTCTGTGTCTTCTCCACGATTTATTTTATAAATTTTTATTACAACTTTTTCATCAATATATTTTGATGATTTTTCCCACTACTAATTCCTTCTAGATCTTCTCTACCTCCTTACTTCTGAGACTTTTTACTGATTTAAGATGAATAGGAAAGAGGTAGCATTTCACTATGTGAACGTTATTCAATAGTTTAGTATTATTTAGCATTATACAGAATTATATAGAATTAAATTCAGTCATGTTCTATTGCATTATTTAATAAAAGAATCAAGTTTCATATATGACTCATAATATTATATTTATAAAAGCCTAAAAATTGTGTGTTCTGACTATAGTGGTCAGAGCTCAGGGTCTCTGGGTGGGGATAAAGATTAGATGCAACCATGGGGATGGAGTTATCTCAATTAAATCCAGGTTCATTTACACATTTAAAACAGAAAAAGGAGAGAGAGAATGTGTGTGTGAGAGAGAGAGACAAAGAGAGAGAGAGATGAGATGGAGTTAGAGACAGAGAGAGGAAAGAGGAGGAATTGGAGGGGAGGAATAAAGAAGAAGAGGAACAGGAGGAGGAAGAGCAGGAGGAGCAGGGAGGAGAAGGAAGAAGGAACAAGAAGAGGAGAAGTAGGAAGAGGGGAAGGAGAGAAGGAAGAATAAGGAAAAGAGGAGGAGGAGGATGACACTTGTATGTACCTTTTATCTTACTATGTGATGCTCAGGCGGAAGCTAAAGAGGTCATTACTACCCTTTGGTGTCGGAGCAGCAACCTGAGCCCAAACTGTGTACTTTAAAAGTAAGTGTTATAAGAATCTCATAATAATTATAAATTTGTAAGTCTGTGAGTAAAGAAATGCAGTCATTAATACCAAAGAAACCTCAACCTCTAGACAAGCATAGGCCTTCTCTCAAAGTCAACTTCTACATGAGACCAGTTTCTTCTTCTAAGACCATGAGTGATTTTTTTTATTTGCACACAGTGTATAAATGAATGAACTCAATTTTTATGTATAATAATTGTAATATGTCTTGTATACAACGTGATAATAATTGTTACATATTTTTTCACAACTATAGTTGCAGCTATGTCATATGCTATGATATAATAAAAGTATGATATAGTGCAATTATTCCTTTGCATATTCCTGGCCTCATCAATAGAATTCAGCAATTTGTCTCCTTTTCTAGTCTCCTGAATAATTTAAGATAGGTGTTGATTTTTATTGTTTCCTAGAATATCTAGGAGAAACTGAAAACACCTGATGTCCAGTGGGATTAAGCTCTACTTACTCATTAAGGTAACCCAATTGTGAAACGTCTTATTTTTTTCTTCCTTTCTTTTAATCACTTCTTTGTCTTTATTGGGATCTCCACACACAGTTTGCAAATGAGCTATTGACTCAGAGCCTGGTTTAACATACCATGACAATTTTCTTTAATTCACCAAGTTCCTCTTCCCAGATGCTCTTGCATGATTTCTATGAATACATTTGCTGTTCTCTCCAAAAATCCTATGGGTGATTAGGCATCTTTTTATCTGCAAGTGACTTCATGACTCACTGTGTACAACTCTCATCTTATTATTTGATTTTGGGAGATCTAGTCCCAGATACCATCTTGGAGTTTACCTGCTCTGTCACCTCTTCTTTGCTTTAACATATCTGTTACTTACATGTTTTCAGCTGAATATTCCCAGTCAATCATATCTATCTATCTATCTATCTATCTATCTATCTATCTGTCTGTCTGTCTGTCTGTCTGTCTGTCTGTCTGTCTGTCTGTCTGTCTGTCTATCTATCTATCTATCTATCTATCTTTCTTTCTTTCTATCTATCTATCTATCTATCTATCTATCTATCTATCTATCTACCTATCTATGTATCTATCTATCATCTATCTATCTATCTATCTATCATCTATCTATCTATCTATCTATCTATCTAACTATCTATATGCATCATAAACTGTAGCTCCACCAAGCCCCTGCAGTCCCGCAGCCCACTTATAAAAATAAACACATGCTTATATTATTTAAACTGTTTGGCCTAATGGCTCAGGCTTCTTGCTATCTAGTTCCTATATCTTAAATTAACCCATTTCTTTTTTTTTTTTTTTTTTTTTTTTTTTTGGTTTTTTCGAGACAGGGTTTCTCTGTGTAGCTTTGCGCCTTTCCTGGAACTTTGGAGACCAGGCTGGCCTCGAACTCACAGAGATCCACCTGCCTCTGCCTCCTGAGTGCTGGGATTAAAGGCGTGCGCCACCACCGCCCGGCTAAATTAACCCATTTCTATTCATCTATACCTTGCCGTGTTGCTCGTGGCTTACTGGTACTTTACATCCTGTTTTTCATGGCAGAGGCTGGCAGTATCTCTCTGCCTCAGCCTTCTACTTCCCAGACCTCTCTTCTTTCTTTGTCCTGCCAATATGTCCTGTCTGGCTACTGGCCAACCAGCGTTTTATTTATCAATCAATCATCCACAGCAATAAACCACTTGCCTGTTGGTTGTAAGCCTAACTTTCAATGGCTGAACCAGTCTAATGAGGAAGTCCATGCCTAACATTGCCTAAATGGCCAAGCTGAATGACTCAGAGACCTAGGGTAGAAACATACACAACTTCCATAAAAACAGTCAATGAAATGATTCCTAATGATACTCTGCTATACTCATAAGCTCAGTTCCTAACCCAATCATCATCATAGAGGCTTTCTCCAGCAGTTGATGAGAGCAGATACAGAGACCCACACCCAAACATTACACAGAGCTCATGGAACCCTGCAGAAGAGGGTAAGGAAGGATTGTAAGCACCAGAAGGGTTGAGGTCACCAGGAGCATACTGCCCACAGAATCAACTAAGCAGGACTCATAGGGCCTCACAGAGACTGAAGAGGCAAGCACAGAGCCTGAATGGGTGTGCACCAGACAGTGTGCATACACACTGGGGTTCTTTAGCTTGGGGTTTTTGTTGGACTTCTAATAATGGGAGTGGGGGGTCTCTGGCTCTTTTGCCTGCTCCTTAGACCCCTTTCCTCCTGATCTTTTCTGAAGGGAAACAGAGGAGCAGTGGATCTGAGGGAGAGGTGAGGTAGGAGGGGACTGGGATGAGGGGAAGAAGGGGTTGGTATGGTTGGGATGTATTGTGTGAAAGAAGAGTAAATAAATAAAATAATATTTTTAAAAGAACCAATTGCCTGTTTAATTCCCACAGATGTGGTGTAACTATTATTCTGGAGTGTTTCTTTTAAAAGATTGTTTAGTCCCTATTGTCTTGATATGGGCCATTGTATAGTTTTGCTATTTTTTCGTATAGTAGAGCCATTAGTAGTCCTTTTCTGTTTAATATTTATTCCAAACAAGTGAGTTCCATTTGATCAAATAAAGGGTACGAATATGTTAAAAAATAAAATAGAAGAATGAATAATTCTAGTTCACAAGTTTGATGCAGAGACATATACATGTGAATCATACATCTCCAAATTATTTGGTTTACCCAGACATTAGCAATTAAGTAGTTTCTTTTGATTCACAGGGAATTTTGGTGGTGAGAGAGTCTTTTTTTCTGCCTTTGTTTTGATGTCTGGCTTTCCAAACAGCAGAATTGATTTTATTTCCTCTTCTTGTTCAAAAAAGAACTTCCACAAAATAAAGAAGCAAAAAAACCCTTATGTTTTAAATGATTAAACACCCAAGAAGAATAAGTTAAATTTTGTCTACTTACATTTTAATTACAATTTTACATCTTCCGTATATCATGATTTTTTTTATAAAATCTTATTACATACCCTTACTTAAAAAATATTTATTTTTATTTTATGTGTATGTATGTTTTGCCTGAATGTGATATATATACCAAGTGTGTACCTGGTACCTGTACAGACCAGAAGAGGGCATCAGATCTTTGAAGCTAGGTTTACAGATGTTGTTAGCTACCAAGTGGGTGCTGGAATCAAACCCCGGCTTCTGTGAGGTGACCAACTGCTCAGACTGCTGAGTCATCTCTCTGACCTACATCTTTACTTATTCTCACCAGTTCAAACAAGATGATCTTTCCTTGATCTAAAAAAAAGTAAGATAAAATAATTTCAGTTCCTGCTATGTTCTTTTTAAAAATTCATCTCATAAAATATGTTAATAAGAAAAGTTAGGCTAGAGCTAAGAAGCCTCACTAATTATAAAATTGCAGATTTTAAGTTAGTAAGATGATAAATTTTAGGAAATACTTAGGAGAAGTTCAGGATTGGATAATTATAAAATTTTGACACTTAGGGAAGAGTAAATATAATTTTACTAACCCACTCAAGTGTACTTTCTAGGCATTAACTCGTATGAAAAATATCACAAATATTATCAGAAAAAGACACTGATTGAGGTTGCCATAGAATAATGAAAATAAAAGCATTATTTCAATTTTATATTAAGGCTTTAGTAGCAAAGCACTGATGATTCTAATGTGGTATATTTAACTCTAACTGTCCCTTTAAAACGACCTACTTGAGAAATTTTTGGAACACAGTAAAATTGTTAAAAAGAACATAGACAACACCTCATTATTTGGTACTAAACTGAAAAGATGAGGCATACTGCCCAAAGCATCTTGTTCCCTATATGATTGCATGTCATATTCGGGAATAAATTCAGAGCCATATTGGGATTACATAGACAAGTCCTTTTATTTTACTCTCAAAATACATCTATTATTGTTGTTTGTGACTATTCAATTTAATCCTTAAGGACTGCAGAATTCATTTTGATTTAAGTGTATTTTCATGTCAAAAAAGATTTTTGAAAATTTTATACATATTCAGATATTTCTTGAAAATTAAAAAAAAATATTGACACTAAATTCTTCTTTCACACAATATATTTGACCACAGTTTCCCTTCCCTTCCCTCTTCCCAGCTGTCCCTCACCTCCCCTCTCTCCTAGATCCACTCCCTTCTCTTTCTGTTTTAGAAAAGAGCAGACCACTCTGATGCGAAAGGACTCAGGCTGTGTGATAATTTGATTTAAGTGAAAACAATGTCCAAAAATTTCAATCAATTATTAATTGGGAACACTTCTATAATTTGTGTCTAAAAAGCGTGACATTAGAAATAATAAGTAAGACATGTTAATATCATGTAAAATTCATTATATTTTAATTATCATCTTCTTAGTTTTTTTTTTTTTTTTTTTTGGTTTTTTTCGAGACAGGGTTTCTCTGTGTAGCTTTGTGCCTTTCCTGGAACTCACTTTGGAGACCAGGCTGGCCTCGAACTCACAGAGATCCACCTGGCTCTGCCTCCCGAGTGCTGGGATTAAAGGCGTGCGCCACCACCGCCCGGCTAATCTTCTTAGTATTTTAAGAATAGAACAGTAGATTAAGGACAAAAAAATGAAATGTCTACAACTGAGTAATCATGTTAGGATCCAGTGGTCATCTTAGAGGGTATGTATTCATATTCTGATATTAAAGATAAAAAATTGTATGCTTCTCTCCTAGCATCTGTTTTAAAGTCTATTTTGCCAAACTCAAATTCTTTGCAATTAGTCAATAAGAAAATTACCAAATTATATAAATATTTTTGTGTATGGCTGCTGTGGTTGCGAATGTAGAATAATATGAATAAGTGGAGAGCAAAGGTGACTAGGTGTTATGTAGTGAAAGATTTAAAAGAAATTCTATCATACAAAGTTCAAGGAGAATGACAAATTTCTTCAATCTCATCACTACAAGTATGCTCATAATCTGTTATAACAGGAATAACAATAGCTTCACATGTATGTTTTTCTGAGGTATAAGATAAATAATAAGAAAGACAACCACAGTGAGGGTAACTTTAGTTTTTGTAACAGACAATTTCAGGGCAAGTTAAAAGGAAATGTATATTCTTTTCCTTCTTTTGTTAGCAGTGACTTTTAAATAATATGAACTCTGAGAATTGTGAAGGCAAGTGTACTTTGCAGGAACTACAGACTCAGCAACGACCTAGGATTTCATCTTATCACTTTCCAGTCCTCAGTTTACCAACAGAGAATGGGCAGCTGAGGTGAAGCATAAATTTGCTCAGAATTTATCCTTGTGCTTGTTTTGTGTTAACTTGACACAAGCAAGAGTCATTCTGGAAGAGGGAACCCCAACTGAAAAGAAAAGGTCCCACCAGACTGGCCTCTGGGCAAGCCTGTGGTCCATATTCCAGATCAGTGATTGCTGCACAAGGGCCCAAGTCACTGGGAGTGGTGCCATCCCCGGTGGGCCTGGGTACTATTAGAAAGCAGGCTGAGCGAGCCTCAGGGAGCAAGTCAGCAAGCAGCATCACTCCATGGCCTCTGACTCCGTTCCTGCCCCTCGATTCCTGACATGAGTTCTTTTCCTGACTTCCCTGGATGATGAGACCTGAAATTTGTGAGATTAATTAAAGCTTTTTCCCTTCAAGTTGCTTTTGGTTATGTTGTTTTATTATAACGAAGAAACCCCACCTAAGATAGTCCTTAACTGAAACCTTAAACAATGATGTCACAGGCAATATTTTTTTTTTAAAAAATAATTTTGTATCAATCATGTACTTACAGTGGTAAAGATCTGATCATTATTCCCAGCTAATTATAAGAACAGGGACATTTTATGAGAATATGATTACTTTTAATTTTCTTGTTCTTTTTACATCAACACGTGGTATGTTAGGCCCTACTATGACATTCTTGTGATTCTCTTTCCTCCTATCCTTCCTCATCCCCTGCTAGTCCAGTTTCTCACTTGTCGTGACAAGCCTCCCCCAGACTCTCATATTCTATCATGCTATATGTGTCCTTTTGACAAACCTTCATCAGCTAATAGCATGCTCTGCTGGCCTGCTTTCAAAACGTTTAGGTTTTGTTCACATTTACATTTATTTGCATACATACACATTACAGGCAAAGCTCTGCATAGGAAAAAGAACATGGTATTTTTGTGCTTATGAGTTTGAGTCACCTTTCTTAATATTACACTTTTCATACATGTAAGTTTTTTGTTTCTGTTTGTTCTGTTTTGTTTTCACTTTATTATACAAAGTTTCCACCCAAGGAAAGCAATTTAAAAATAAGAAGTGATACATAGCTGAATATGCTCATTAGCAAAATCAAGAAGAAAATAGGTGGGTATGAATAATAATAGGAGAGGCCATAGATGTGATTACAACACTGAGCAAGATGAGATGATGAGATATACGGGACAAGGAGCCTGAGAGAATATGACAACGATTAGTAGAAAAACTCATATTACTCTAGGGACAACCTCTAGTCTATACCTTGGGAAAGGTTCGGGTGGAAGTATTTTATCTGTCACTATCCTCAGGTCTTCTTTACAGAAATGATATGTGAAGTATCTTAATTGCTCTGAATTGCTTGAAAAATTTTTATTCTGATACATAATATCAGAAAAAAAACTTTTAAAGCAATTATAAACCATACTAATTAGCTTTGGGTTATAAGAGAGGAGATTTCTCAATTTTTAAAAATGTTTTGGAAGTAGAGTGTTATTTAAGTTATAGCTGAATCACTTTCTATAAAATCCTAAACCTCAACAGACAACAGTATTCTCTGCTAAGAACAAAGAAAACTAGTAAGTGTAATAATTAGGAATGTTGAAGTTTTCCTCCTGAGCCTTTTTTTCCTTCCTTCACTAAAGAAAAATTCAGTCCCATATTGGAACTGTGTACCTCTGCACCCTTCTCTTTTCTAACACTATTTAACTTTATTTTTTAAATTATAAATTATTTATTACTTGCTTCAAACCTTCCCATGTACTTCTCCCCACTCTCTTCCAATCTGGGTCTCTTCTTGCACTAATTGTTTTGCATGCACATAGGTGTGTGTATATGTATGTATATATATATCCCTAAATATAGCCTGTTCAGTCCGTTTAATGCCGCCTGTATGTATGATTTCCAGGTTGACTCTTTTTTTTTTTTTGGTTTTTTCGAGACAGGGTTTCTCTGTGTAGCTTTGCGCCTTTCCTGGAACTCATTTGGTAGTCCAGGCTGGCCTCGAACTCACAGAGATCCGCCTGGCTCTGCCTCCCGAGTGCTGGGATTAAAGGCGTGCGCCACCACCGCCCGGCCCAGGTTGACTCTTTGATACTGGAAAACTAATAGGTTTTGTTTTTTCCAGGGGGAGGTCACCTCTCCTGTTCCCAGCTTTCCTCTGTTGCCTGTAATTATTTGTGTAGGATTGAGACCTCATGATCTTTTCTCAGTCCAGGTGTCATGTTTTTTGGCATCATCCTTTTTCAGCACACATTTCAGCAGTCATGATGGTGAGACTTTATGGATGTAGTATCATATTCTGATATTACTGACAGACACAGTCTCAAAGCAACCTCCTGGTCATCTGGCCATTGCAATCTGTCTGTGCACTCTTTGCAATGTTTCCTGAGTCTCAGTGGAGGAAGGGCTTTATAAATGTATCCACTGGGGCCGGGCGGGTGGTGGCGCACGCCTTTAATCCCAGCACTCGGGAGGCAGAGCCAGACGGATCTCTGTGAGTTCGAGGCCAGCCTGGTCTCCAAAGCGAGTTCCAGGAAAGGCGCAAAGCTACACAGAGAAACCCTGTCTCGAAAAACAAAAAACAAAAAACAAAAAAAAAAAAAATGTATCCACTGGGATTAGGCTCCACAACTCTGAATTTTGACTGGTTATGGTTTTCTGAAGTGGGATCTGTCTGCTGCAAAACAAAGTTTCCTTGCTGAGCGGTGAAGATCACACTTTTCTGTGGGTATTAAACTGTAATCAGTGAAGGGCTATGTACCTTGTACTATTTCACAATGGGTTCTGCTGGACAGATACTGGGCCAGTGTTATTAAGGTAATGAGGCAAGATCTGTTCCACAGGGCTAATGCCAACATCTCCCCTTAAATTTTTGTAGAGGTTATGAAAAGAAAGTGATATGTTGTGTCATGATCAGCACTAAATACTGCATTCCCATTAAAGCTACTTGGGGTCATAAGAAGGGAGTCAAAATGGAAGTCCAACTAGAATTTTACTTCAGAGGCCAAGTACATATTTAGTATGGCTTGAGTTGTGATATAGTTTTACTTTGATGTGCATTTTGAATTTCAGCTACACCTAGATAGACGTAAATAATAAAAATGCTGTAACCAACTTATCTAATAAAAATTGGCAACCAAAAAAAACCCCAAATATTTACAAGTTGTTGTGAGGGAGTATGTTGGGTATAAGAACAAATACTTAGAGTGTATCTAGACATGATGATGGATTAGTAAAGTCATGGATAGCTTAGTTTTCAAGATACATGACTTCATTTGCCTTGTATAGATGGCTAGATTTCCAGTACTAGATATAATTCCCCTCTTGAGTGGGGCTTATGTCCAACTAGATACATGTTGGTGTCTACCAAGTATTTGTGCCACTATGGAACCCTTAGGGTTATCTTGTCATGGTGGTCATTGATGTGGTTCATAGACATCTTAGTTGGACAGGATTGCTGATTGCTTTTTTCCTTTGGAAACTTGAATACCACCTTCTGTTAGCATCATTTCTAGTCTAGAGCCCTCAGGGGCATGTGGAATTTATTTTTGTTAGTTCTAAGTCTGATGTGGATAGACCAGGTTGGGACAGAAGAGAGGATGCACAGGGAGGTTGGGCCTAGTGGTTGGAAATGGCTTAGATACAATGGAGCCAAGTAAGCATAAGAGACAAGGCTGGTATACAGGATGTACCTTGTGATCCAAACCTGGAATGTGCAAAAAGAGTTGGTTGGTTGGAAAGCCTATGTGTAGTATAAGAAAGTCTTTGGATGGGGAGATAGGTAGAGATATTCCTAGAAAGAAGCTAAAGACTGATTGTAAATTGGTGGGGGTATGGCAGACTAAGACAGAGCACTTAATGTAGGAACAGCACTAGATCTGGAACAATGAGGAGGATAAATGGATAGCAAGGATCAGGGAGAGTCTCTGGGCTAGATGCAGGAGAACAATGTAGAGATTTGGCTGGGTCCAGAGGTTGTATGTGACAGTGAATATACATGTGAATAGTAGCAGATAGAGCAGGTCATTTTGGAAACCTACAAGGATGTGGCAACCTAGAAGGGGTGGTAAGACTAGGCTGAGCCCTGGATTTTGGACCTAAACTAGATCTGGTGGTTTGGGGGAGAATGTATAGATGGGAAATCAGGGAGACTCACTTGGCTAGATCCAGAAAAAGATGTAGGATATCTGGCTGAGTGGAGAGGTTGGGCGTAACACAAAAGGAACCTATGGGTGATGGCTTGTCAAGGCTACTTTCTTAAAGAAGCCTGACATACCCCATTGCAGCACTATCAACTACCAATGTCTCATCTACTAGGATTGTGAAATTTGTCCACTTAGACTCTTCATTAGGGATTTGGTAATGGCTGCAATTGGGCATATCTTATGCATGTCATTATAATCACTTTGATTTTCACACGTGCAGCAGCCATGTTGTGTTTAGAAGGCACCGTTTCCTTAAAATCATCCAACAAGTCTGGGTATTACATTCTTTCTACCCTGTCTTCTATAATGATCCCTGGACTTTGGAAGAAGAGGGTGTGATGCAAAGTCCAGTCTAGGGCTGACAATCCCACTGTTTCATATTCTTTGTACCTTGGTCAGTGTGGATTTCAGATATTCATCATCTCTTGAAAACAGAAACTTCTCTAATGATGGTTCAGAGATGCATGGATGCATGAGTATAAGAATAAGGAATTAGGAGTCAGTTTAATGCTATATCTATTTAGCAAAATAACAGCAAAAAAAAAAAATTGTCCCCTGGGGCCTATGACCTGTGTCTCTCTACAGACTCTTCATTGGATTATGGTACCATAAATGGGTTTCAGTGTTTCAAATATAATACTCATAAAATCATGAAGTTAGCAAAGTATTATACAGAGAAGTGTTTAAGGGTCAGAGGGGATAGAACACTTGTAAAATGGGAATAGTTGAGTCAGAAGTGTTAAATGGGGTGGAAGATAGGAGGGAAGGGTAAAGGAATGAATGTGGGGAGGGGTGAGTGACAGTAAAGACATTTTGATGACTCATCTGACTACCTACTACTGTAGAAATTTATGTACATGCAATATATTCATACACATATGTATAAATACACACACACACACACACACACACACACACACACACACACACACAAAGATAGAATTACCCTATAGGAGTATGCAGAGCTATAAGACAAATTGCTAAACAATCTGTTAACAAAAACCGGGAGCCAGATATTGGGGTAAAACTAAGAGATAAGGAAAGCAGAAAGAAGCCAGCTATGTTCTTACCACTAGAAATCCTCAGCCCAAGAGAGACCTACTTCCTATATACCCACACCTATATGCCTTTCTGTCCCTGCCCTTGTACTTCCTCTCTCTGCCCAGCTACATCACTTCCTGTCTGTCTGTACAGATCTCCACATCTCCATGGTTAGTGCTGGGATTAGAGGCATGTGCCACCATGCCTGGCTCTGTTCCCAGTGTGGCCTTGAACTCACAGAGATCCAGATGGATCTCTGCCTCCTGAATGCTAGGATTAAAGGTGTGTGCTACCACTGCCTGACTTCTATGTTTAATATAGTGACTGGCTTTTCCTGTGATCTTTAGATAAGCTTTATTGTGCTACACAAATAAAATATCACCACACAGAGCCCCACAAGAAACCACAGTATAACAGACTAAAAAACTGCTAGAATGGGTTACCTTTTTTGGAGTTGATGTCCAGTGATGGCCCATAGACCTCTAAACATTTCTGTCTACTGCCCTTCAGAACTTGATTATAAGACTATTTATGAAAGAACCATGTATTCGAGTCACTGAACATGAAAAAGTCAAGTTAGTTCTGACCCAGGAGATTCATTCACACTAGTTAGTTTTCATAGTGCTTGGAGGTACAATGCATGCCATGGGATGGAAAATTTAGTAAGCGTTTATACCCAGCTGTGAAGCCCACAGGCTACAATCATGACTGGACTAGCAATGCAATATTAGCATGAACATCATCACCATTTTTATCTCTAATTTCTTATAGTAACAACTTACTAGCCTGATCCATTTCCCCTAGTTTCTGTGTTAATAACCCATCTAGTAACATTTTCATCAAAGGCTTTCCTTGCTTAGTTTTCCAACTATTTTATATGTCTGAATATATAAAGGGTTGGGCTATTGCCACTGGTCATGACTTTTTTTTCTGTGCAGAGGAGAAAATTATGGTCCAGAATTTACCATGAGACATACCTTTCTTTCAGGCTAAAATTAGCACACCTCAAATACTCATGCTGGGACTTGGTGCCAAACTTACTTTTATACTATATCTCATCTCATAAATTAACACTTCTGACAGACCTGGCTGAAGTTTTCTTGTAGCTAACCAGGAGCTTTAAACCTATGGATTATCATCTACAGCTATTGTTTTAATATCTCTGATCATGGGGAACCTCTGAACCCCAATTAGTATGAGGATGCATTCAACTCACAACTCAGAATGTTCCTACACAACTTCATGCAGTAAAGATTGAAGAACTTCCTTCTACATATTAAGACCTAGACTTAGAGTCTACCCATAAGAGTGGAACTTTTGAAGTCTTCATTTTTTCTTATATTAAAAAAATGAGTTTTAAGATCAAAACACTCTAATATTTCAAATTACAACATAAATTTCACAAAGTAAGAAACAGCATTTTTTGAATTACTTTTTGTGGCAGATATTATTCTGTGTATTTGAGATATGAGATTTCTTTTAGTTTTTTTTAAATAAACCAAATGGAAAGAAAAATGCTTATTTTACTTACATATGTATTTTCCTAGTTCATATGTAATTTCATTAGAGAAGACCCTTAGTTTGAATTAACAAAATATTTTAGCATGTTAGAATTTAAATCCTACTTGTAAATGACCAAATTGCTTTTCATATGATCACCACTTTATACAGTGAAGGTAGACAGAATAATATAGTATTAATTTTTGTGCATGACTTTTGATCAAAGAGCCAGGATTTATTAATAGAAAATTCAGGTTCTAAATGAATTATACATTGAAATAAAAAGCCTAAGTTTTTAAAAGCAAGTTTAAAATAGCAAGTTAAAATATTTATCTTAAAAAGTAACTCTATGTTAACATCCTTAGAAATTTGTGTGTCAGGGATCTGAGCTCCTGGGATGTGTTCTTTTCCTTCTGGCTGTGTTTGGTTCAGCAGAGCCTGGCACCAGTAAGTGCTTCCTCCATCCAGGATCTTCTTGACTGATATATCACCAAGTTATATCTGAGATAAAGACTTGATATTAGTAGGGGACTATAAGTAGAGGAGATTGTATTTGCCAAAAGTGATAAAGGAAAACTTTAGCTCCTATCTTTATTATACACATATGTTTTAAAAGGTTGCTATCTCCAGTGTTAAGGGGAAAGGAGTTATTAACATATATTTGAGGTTTTGAAGCATTTGAAATGCAATTTATAAGGTTATGTAATAAATAAAAATGGAAATTGCTGTAATAGGATCACAGGAGTTTCTCTGGCTGTAGTGTGTTACTGTGGTGTGATTGTATCAGTTTTTCATTCATTGGATTATAAACACTTTATGGAAAAATTTAGAGATTGATAAAAATCGAAACAATAATTAAAGTGAGAAAAATATGAAACTCATTCATTTTTTAAGAAAACTTAATGATGGACTACTTACCAGTTTCACTGCTATCTACTTTCTAAAAATTGTCACCTTCATAAACAATGAAGAATAGAAGGGAAGACATTTAAAAATTTCAATAGTATGAAAAGTAGAAAGTACAACAGATACCTATTTGATATAAAAAACTATTTTTAATGATTATAACTGCTTCAAAATTAATCCTTGTGTCTTAGATGTAATCAAAGGATGGAAATAATTTGTTTATTATAACTACCCTTAATTTAGAAAACTTCAATACCATTTTAAAAATGAGTTTTTATATTCACATTTTCCATCTATAATAGGAAAAACATTATAAGGCACAGAACTTGAACGAATATATAAACTTAGTAATAGTTTTTGGATACAAAGTGTCATGAGACATTTGTGAAATATACCTAGAATTATCCAGATTTACAAAGCTTCAAGTGCCAAAGTCAAGTATAATTGGCAGACTGCTGAAGAGTCCTGGATAGATTATTATCTAAAGCTTAATTTGAAATATAAAGAGAGGATAAATATACCAAAAATGATCAGGAGACTATGCTATGTAAGAGAAAAATCAGGAAGAAAACTTGAGAGGATAAATCCAGAGAGGCCTGTGGGTATTTCACAGCAAGAGGAAGAGCTAAGTGAGAGGAATACCCAGGAGGTGAGGTATCTGGCTCAGAGCTAAAATCTACACACCTGTGAGTTTTCAGACACAACCAGAGGCAATTAAAATGGACTTATCTGGCAGGCCTCATGAGAAAAGCTGCCTTCAATCCAGTGGAATGATTGGCTGTGAAGGTCGCAGGTCTCTGGCTGACCAACCCTTTAAACCACTCACTACTCCTAGTCTGATTTCATGGCTAGGGGCTGGGGCTAGGTTCAGACTCTGTCAGGGGCAATTCTCATCCCCTCTTATTAGATCAGGGATGAAACTGAAGGTACTTTTATTGTTAGGGATTCAGTACCTCATGGTCTTTTATTTCCAGTACAGATAAATAATTTGTAGCTGAAAGTTTTCCAGTGTCCTACCCTGCCATGCATGATTCAGACAAATCTCTCTCACTTGCGTTTCTACAGCTACTTATAAAATAATCAATCAGAGGTGGCTTAATATTATTTATAACTGCTCAACCATTAGCTCAGGCTTATTACTGACTAGCTCTCACACTTACATTAATCCATAATTCTTATCTATGTTTAGTGACATTGCTTGTTATCTTTAAAGATAAAACCTTCTCTTTTTAATTAGACAGAAAAGGGGAAGTGCTGTGGAATGTTGTTCTGAATGTTGTGAATGTGTGTTGCTGTGGTTGGTTGATAAATAAAATACTGATTGGCCAGTAACCAGGTAGGAAGTATAGGTGGGATAAATAGGCAAGGAGAATTCTGGGAAGAGGAAGGGCAGAGTTGAGTCACCAGCCAGACCCAGAGGAGGCAAGATGACAAGGCAGAACTGAGAAAAGGTACCAAGCCATTTTGATAAACATAAATAATTATGGGTTAATTTAAGTGTAAGAGCTAGTCAGTAATAAGCCTAAGTTAGTGGCCATACAGTTCATAATTAATATAAAGCCTCTGTGTGTTTACTTGGAGGATGTGAGTGGGAGAGATTTGTCCCAACCATTGGCAGGCTGGGACACAGGAAAACTTCCAACTACAATAACTGAAAAATGAAATTTTATGTTTTAAGCATATAACGTGCTAATTAGATATATACACTATTTCAAGTGTCATAATTTTTTGATTGTTTAATTATATGGTAAGAAGCTTATGGCAAAAAATAAAATCTGAGTTACATTGATTAGAATTTTTACTTATTTATTTTTTTATTTTGCAATACAATTCAGTTCTACATATCAGCCACGGATTCCCTTGTTCTCCCTCACCTTCCCCCCAGCTTAACCCCCATTCCCACCTCCTCCAGAGAAAAGACTCCCCCGTGGATTGAGATCAACCTGGTAGACTCAGTCCAGGCAGGTCCAGTCCCCTCCTCCCAGGCCCAGCCAAGCAGCCCTGCATAGGCCCCAGGTTTCAAACAGCCAACTCATGCAATGAACACAGGACCCGGTCCCACTGCCTGGATGCCTCCCAAAAAGATCAAGCCAATCAACTGTCTCACCCATTCAGAGGGCCTGATCTAGTTGGGGACCCCTCAGCCATGGGTTCATAGTTCATGTGTTTCCATTCGTTTGGCTATTTGTCCCTGTGCTTTATCCAACCATGGTCTCAACAATTCTCGCTCATATAAACCCTCCTCTTTCTCACTAACTGGACTCCCATAGCTCCACCTGGGGCCTAGTCATGGATCTCTGCATCCAGATCCCTCAGTCATTGGATGGGGTTTCTAGCATGACAATTAGGGTGTTTGGCCATCCCATCACCAGAGTAGAGCAGTTCGGGCTGTCTCTCGACCATTGCCAGCAGTCTGTTGTGGGGGTATTGTAGCTAGAGTTTTCCTGCCTGGCCCACAGTCAGGACAAATCTCTCTCACCTGCCAGTCCCACAGCAGCTCAGACCCGACCAAGTAAACACAGAGACTTATATTGGTTACAAACTGTATGGCCGTGGCAGGCTTCTTGCTAACTGTTCTTATAGCTTAAATTAATCCATTTCCATTAATCTATACCTTGCCACATGGCTCATGGCTTACCGGCATCTTCACATGCTGTTTCTCATCATGGCGGCTGGCAGTGTCTCTCTGACTCAGCCTTCCACTTCCCAGCTTTATTTTCCTCCTTGTCCCGCCTACACTTCCTGCCTAGCCAATGGCCAATCAGTGTTTTATTTATTGAATAATCAGCAACACTTTTGCCATACAGAACATCCCACAGCACTCCCCCCCCCCCCTTTTTTTTTTTTTTCAAAAAGGACGGTTTTAACCTTAAGGAAGTAAAATTACATATAATTTGGGAGTTTGGACGTAGCTTCTCTTACTACTTCCTGCTGGAGGGGGGCACTGTATCTTATGGGGACACAAAGAAAATTTTAGGATTATGGAATAGTCCATGAGGCTGTATCATCTGAGCCAGTTGCCTTCAAACCATTCTGGATGTTGGATCATCTGGACCATGGTGTCATCGGAGACCTTTCAGGGGGTCTTGGCTGGTCAAACCTGATGTATCTTAGTCTGGAACAAATCCATAGCCTTTGGCTTTCTGTGGGAACAAAAGCAGAGTCTCCTTTCCAAAGCAACATATCCTTATATCCAAATTTTGAAGTCAAGATATCTTTAAAATATGCATATTGGTTTCACTCAGTTTCCTTTATAATCAAATATCTCTCTGCAGTTAAAAATCCCAAAGACAACACAATCCAGATTCTCTGTGTAATATTCATCTTTACATGGCTTATTTTCTATATTAATTTTACTGTTTCTTAAAAGACTTTATTTTTTAAAACTATGTATTTGTTTATATAACTGTATATATCACCTTTTTTGTCTCTTTTAAGCCTACGTATATTTTATACACATTGTAAACTGTTACATCTGAATCTGTCTTATTGTAAATCTATTGTTTTAAGCTGCATCAGCTGTGGCTGCTGGCTCTGCCCACCTCAGCTTCCCAACATGGCTAGTTTACCACCAGCTCTGGGAGCTATCCTGGGTCTATGCTTTTATCCAATCAGCGTGTAGCCCAGAAACCTCAGAAACCTCTTTTTTTTTTGTTTTGTACTAGCAAAGGCTAAATCCACCATGCAGCTCAAAGTGCCACTTGCAGAGGCCTCATTCCCGCCATACTGCAGGTCGAGCATGCACGCTAGGAACCCAAAAGTAGCTCAAATCAGCAGCTGCTGCTCATTTGAGAGAGACAATTAGGAACTGTTTTTAGCTCCGTTTTAGAATCTTTTTTCTCAGTTTTTAGGTGGAAACTCTTGCCCCACGTTGGACACCATTTGTAGCTAGAGTTTTCCTGCCTGGCCCACAATCAGGACAAATCTCTCTCACCTGCCAGTCCCACAGCCGCTCAGACCCGACCAAGTAAACACAGAGACTTATATTGGTTACAAACTGTATGGCCGTGGTAGGCTTCTTGCTAATTGTTCTTATAGCTTAAATTAATCCATTTCCATTAATCTATACCTTGCCACATGGCTTGTGGCTTACGGGCATCTTCACATGCTGTTTCTCATCATGGCGGCTGGCAGTGTCTCTCTGACTCAGCCTTCCAATTCCCAGCTTTATTCTCCTCCTTGTCCCGCCTACACTTCCTGCCTAGCCAATGGCCAATCAGTGTTTTACTTATTGACTAATCAGCAACACATTTGCCATACAGAACATCCCACAGCAGGGTATCTTTGTGGATTTCTGTGGGCCTCTCTAGCACTTTGCTTCTCCCTATTCTCATGTGGTCTTCATTTACCATGGTCTCCTATTCCTTGTTCTCCCTCTCTGTTGTTGATCCAGCTGGGATCTCTCGCTCCCCCAAGCTCTCTTTCCCTTGACCCTCACCCTTCATTACCCTCACTCATGTCCAGGCTGTTCATGTAGAGCTCTTCCATTTCTCCGTCATTGGGCGATCCCCGTGTCTTTCTTGGGGCCCTGTTTTCCAGGTAGCCTCCTTGGTGATGTGAGTCGCAGTCCAGTCATCCTTGTTCCACATCTAGTATCCTCCTATGAGTGAGTACATACCATGTTTGTCTTTCTGAGTCTGGGTTGCCTCACTCAGGATGATTTTTTTCTAGATCCATCCATTTGCCTGCAAACCTCATGATGTCATTTTTTTCTCTGCTGAGTAGTATTCCACTGTGTATATGTACCACATTTTGTTTATCCATTCTTCAGTTGAAGGGCATCTATGTTGTTTCCATGTTCTGGCTATTACAAACAATGCTGATATGAACATAGCTGAACAAGTGCTCTTGTGGTATGATTGAGCATTCCTTGGGTATATGCCCAAGAGTGGTATAGCTGGATCTTGGGGGAGATGGATTCCCAATTTTCTAAGAAAGTGCCATATTGGTTTCCAAAGTGGTTGTACAAGCTTGCATTCCCACCAGCAGTGGAGGAGAGTTCCCCTACTCCACATCCTCTCCAGCATAAGGTGTCTTCAGTGTTTTTGATCTTAACCATTCTGACAGGCATAAGGTGGTATCTTGAAACTGAGAAGCTTTTGTAGAGCAAAGGATATGGTCAACAAGGCAAAGCGACAGCCTATAGAATGGGAAAAGGTCTTCACCACCCCCACATCTGACAGAGGACTGATATCCAGAATATATAAGGAACTCAAGAAATTAGACATCAAAATGTCCAACAGTCCAATTAAGAAATGGGCTATAGAAGTAAACAGAGAATTCTCAACAGAGGAAACTCAAATTGCTGAAAGACATTTAAGGAATTGCTCAACATCCCTAATCATCAGGGAAATGCAAATCAAAACAACATTGTTTAGAATTTTATATTCTAAAGTGTTCTGTGTTTAGAACCTGACTCTTATTGGTGATTCTTTTGACTAAGTCTCTTGGTTATATTATCATTGAAATCACCTAAGGAAACAATTCTCTACTAACATATAGCTACCCATGTCCCCCAGCTCTGCTCAGCTTTCAACAGACTGACTACATTAAAGAATATATAGGTAAAGTTATGTATAGTTCTGATAAAGTTATATATAGTTCTGACTATAAACATGTTTTGTTGAAGAAACTGTCATTTGAATTAGGGAATGAGTATAGTGGGTCACTGTCCTGGATCCACGACTGTCATACAAAGAAGGCAGACATTTTCTGATCAGTAGAAACCCATAGAGAAAAATGATTATTTTTTCTTGTTCTTGTTCTTGTTCTTGTTCTTGTTCTTGTTCTTGTTCTTGTTCTTGTTCTTGTTCTTGTTCTTGTTCTTGTTCTTGTTCTTGTTCTTGTTCTTGTTCTTGTTCTTCTTCTTCTTCTTCTTCTTCTTCTTCTTCTTCTTCTTCTTCTTCTTCTTCTCCTCCTCCTCCTCCTCCTCCTCCTCCTCCTCCTCCTCCTCCTCCTCCTGGTTTTCCTGTTCCTGCTCCTCCTCCTCTTTCTCCTCCCCCTGTTCCTCTTCTTAGTCTTATTATTATTCTTATTAACTCTCTCTCCCTCTTTCTCTTTCCACACCCCTCCTTTATTCTGTTTATTATCTATCTACATGTCTGTCTGTCTTCCTACCTACCTTCTTTCCTACTTATCTATCTACTAACCTAATTTCTATCACCTCACTAATCTATTATATATTTGTAGTCTTCTAGATTTTTTCTCTTAAAAGTCTTGAAAGATACAGAGCTTATCAGTCAAGATAGGTAGAACACAGTGGGACCTAAAATAAATCCTGTGAGCAGTGACAAATGACAATTCTTCAGACTTTGTCAGTGACTGTGTGTAAAACAGATAGACTTGGCACCTGTCTTGAGGGAAAATCAATAAGGTTCACCCACTGATGATGTGAGGTCATGATAAGTCATTAAAAGTCATCAAGTCTGAAGTTTAGATTAATTTATTGATTAGATGAGCTTTCTATCTGTCTAGTCACTAATGTCAGAGGTAAATCAAATTTGGGGGTGAGTAATTTTAGTTTGATGAGGAACTTGAGGGACAACCAAATGAGAACTCTTGTAAGTCAACTCAAATGAAATATAAAGAATTGAGATAAGAAAGAACAGGAGAAGAAAGAAGTGAATAAAGATAGTGCTGTCATTCTGTCATAATCAGTGATATCGAAAGTTATCTCAGTTTTTTTTCCATAGCCTAGTGACATGAATCCTGCAGAATCCCAGTCCAGTATCAAGAAATTTGACATTCACTTTGACTCTCATGTTTCAAAATTGAAGGATCTACAGTTGGTAGAGCACTTGTAGATTCACCTATCTTCACACATCAGATAAACAAGACAATATGTGTGGGAGAGTACTGATGTTCACAGGGCCCAAAAAAATGGCTGCTGTGCCTTTCTTCTGTCTAATGCCACAGAACTTTTAGGAAGCAAAGAAGATTTTTCAAATATTAAGCCTATTAACAATTTAATCATATAATTCCTTATATCCAGGGTTGTGTAAAATAAAGGTCCCTTACTGATGAACATTTCAGTATCAGAAATTGTGCTGTACTAGAATAAATTAAGAACATTGTTATTTTCCTTTACATTTTATTTGCAGACATACCTAATTATCAAATAATTTATGTAACATAATGTACATTCAAATGATATAATTTAAATATTTATATCCTCCACTTCATTATTTGTGACTATTTTTAGTCTTCAGTTTATTGTTCATGACTTGTTAGTCTGTATTTATGTATATATTTATTCTCATAAATACAGTGCTATATATTATAAGTCCCAGATTTTGTCAAAATGATATATATGACTTTTAGAAGTCATTATGTTATGATTATCTGTAAGATTATAACAGATCATTTCTATATCTTATTTTAATTTTTAAAAATTTGTGTGTGTGTGTGTGTGTGTGTGTGTGTGTGTGTGTGTGTGTGTGTGTTTGTGTCTCATTGATTAATAAAGAAGCTGAATTGCCTATAGCTGAGCAGGATAAAGCTAGGTGGGAGAACAAATGTGAGAATGCTTGGAGGAAAAAGGGCTGAGTTTGGAGTTGTCAGAAACAAAGAGAGAAGCAAGATGGGCATGCTGTGCTGAGAAAAAGTTCCACACCACGTGGCAAAACAGGTAAGAAATATGGGTTAATGTAAATGTGTTAACTAATAACAAGCCTGAGCTTGTGGCCAAACATTTGTAATTAATATTAAGCTTCTGTGCTGGTCATTTGGGAACTGGTGGCCAGGACAGAAACTTTTGCCTACAACAGTTAATTTGATAATTTCTATTTTTTCAGGGAGATAGAAAGATATAACTTATATTTTACTCTGTCATGTTAAATATAGAATACTTAAGTATTTTTTGACTGTCATACAAATCAGTTAAAGCAGACCATAACTTCACACCATTTCATGCAATGGGATGGATGTGAAACCATCACATAGAGAGTTTAGTAAATAGTTAAGTCTTAATTTCATTCCATAACATTTTATTATTGGGGCTTTATTGTCTTTTTTTCTGAACTTGTGCTCTTGAAAACTGTCCAGCTTATTTCTGAATTTGAGTTCTCCTTTTTTTTTCCTGGTAATTTATTTAGAGCTGCTAGTAGCAAAAGACCATGGGAGTGTACAGCAGGTGACAACAAGAGCTTAGAATGTCAACCTATCAGAAGCAAAGTCCTCTTGGAGGAAACCATCATGCAAGGCATTATGGAATTACTTTCTTTGGAATGAATTGGCTGTTTCTTGATGTAAACTTCTTGTGCAATAACAGCTATGGTATCTCCACATTTACTATATATTTCCATTTTATGTGTATATGTAATATCATGATTATATCTTAAACTTATGGGAACACATGATTGTTGATAGCCTAGAAGATGATTTCTTATTTAACTGTACAATTTTTATGAATAGAAACATACTAAAATGTGCTTCATACTAGGTCTATTGTTCCATGTGGACTGTAGACACTTAGAGGTTTTGTTCTCCATCCTTAGCCACTGACAAGGAAAAATTGGCCAGACAAAGTGTCCTTGTAGAGTGGAATTGCAGGTGTCTGGCTTTGTTGGATCAAAACCTTTCAGTGAACTAGAAGTGATAGTGCAGGTGTCTGGCCTTGGTATATCTTAGTCTTTCAAGAGATCAGTAGCACCTATGCTGCCTTAAGCTTCCTCCACTGGCACCTCCCAACTCTGATTCAAAAAACAACTAACATTTTGTATTTATTTCTACACACCTTTTTTTTTTGGTGTTTGCACTTCTATTTATTTATTTATTTATTTATTAATTATTTTATTTTATTTTATTTTATTTTACAATACAATTCAGTTCTACATATCAGCCACGGATTCCCTTGTTCTCCCCCCTCCCGCCCCCCTTTTCTTTCCCCCAGTCCACCCCCCATTCCCACCTCCTCCAGAGCAAAGACTCCCCTGAGGACTGAGATCAACCTGGTAGACTCAGTCTAGGCAGGTCCAGTCTCCTCCTCCCAGGCTGAGCCAAGCAACCCTGCATAAGCCCCAGGTTATAAACAGCCAACTCATGCAATGAGCACAGGACCCAGTCCCACTGCCTGGATGCCTCCCAAAAAGATCAAGCCAATCAATTTTCTCACCCATTCAGAGGGCCTGATCCAGTTGGGGGCCCCTCAGCTATTGGTTCATAGTTTATGTGTTTCCATTCGTTTGGCTATTTGTCCCTGTGCTTTATCCAACCTTGGTCTCAACAATTCTCGCTCATATAAACCCTCTTCTTTCTCACTAATTGGACTCTCAGAGCTCCACCTGGGGCCTAGCTGTGGATCTTTGCATCCAGATCCCTCAGTCATTGGATGGGGTTTCTAGCATGACAATTAGGGTGTTTGGCCATCCCATCACCAGAGTAGGTCAGTTCGGGCTATGTCTCGATCATTGCCAGCAGTCTATTGTGGGGGTATCTTTGTGGATTTCTGTGGGCCTCTCTAGCACTTTGCTTCTTCCTATTCTCATGTGGTCTTCATTTACCATGGTCTCCTATTCCTTGTTCTCCCTCTCTGTTGTTGATCCAGCTGGGATCTCCTGCTCCCCCAAGCTCTCTTTCCCTCGACCCTCGCCCTTCATTTCCCCCACTCACGTCCAGGCTGTTCTTATTCTTTCTGAAAACACTGTCATTCTTCTACTTGGTACTTTAAGACACATGAATTCTGTGCAGTGTATTTGTCTCATTAAGTAGTTACTGTTGTATTCTATGGCATGCAATCGTAATTACCACAAGCAATAATATAAGGATGGTATATATTAGACATTAAATTAAATGATGTTCACACTTCATTTATTCCTCAAGTCAGCTGTGATATGGCAGTAGTTATCATGCATCTTTAGAATAAGGAAAGCATATAAGTTAAGCATGTGTGTTAACTTATTTTCCTAAATATATGTATATACATACACACACACACACACACACACACACACACACACACACACACGTAAGAACATCCCCTCCAGCTACTTTGTGAACTACCACGAACTAACTGGCCATAAATAACCACACATTATTCTCTTATATTCCTGAAAACAATGTATCTGAAAGTCTCTTCTCTTTTTGAGAATAAGGTTTTTTTCTCTTGCATCATCTGGTTTCTTTGATTCATAAAGCATTACCACAACCTCTGTTCCTGCTTCCCATCACTGTCTCCTTTGTGTATCTCTTACATTTAATTCTATTGTTAGTTTCATAGGTCACCCAGTGATCAAGAATATCACCTAAAAATCTTTTGCTTCCTGCATCTGTTATGATCCATTTCCGAATAAATTGACATTCCCATTTCCAGGGATTTACATGTAGACATACAGTTTGAGGACCACTACTCAACTCACTGTAAGACTAGCTGTATGTCTCATAACAGGGAAAAATTAGAACTCATCCATGGTAATGCTTTACCAAACAAGAATTAGGAAATAGTCTTTCCATAATAAAAGTGATTCACAAATCTTCCATTTATTTTTCAGTGTGTACATAGTTCCTTTTAAAAATGCTTATTTTTACCATTCTGAATCACCACTGTACTTTAATAAATATAAAATCAGAAAGACAATTTTATTTGCAAATGATATAAAATCTTAACCCAACCTTTACTGAAAATACATTGAAAAGGAAGATAATATAAAATCAAGGCAATATAAGACATGCTTATAGATGCATAACAATGATTTCAGTTACATTTTTCTCACAAATTTTCTTCAGAGAAATCAACATAATAATACAAACTTTATAGTACATGGGCAAGTGTAAATTCTACAATTATTTCATTGAAAAATTTTAGAAAAATAGTGAGAATCCTTTCAAAGTCATGTCTTTGAAATAGAAAAGATGGCATAAACAAAAATCTCGAAGTGTTGATTAACAAATAGGTATAATTCCATTACATTTGAAATAATAAAGTTTAGTTACTTTTAGTAATTACTTACATAATAAAGTGAAGAATTATGGGCTTTAAAATTTTTGTTTTTTAATTAATTATTTAATTTGTTTGTTTTATGTACCAAATGCAATTTCCCCCCTTCCTCTACCCTAGGTACTCCCCAAACTCCCCTCTGTCTACCCTCCATCCACTCCTCCCTCATTTCTTTTAGAAAATGTACAGGCCTCCCATGTGTAGCAGGAATCTTAGAGAGTTTTATTAATAAAATCAAACCTGGGACCAGTTATTGGGGTGAAATGCTGGATGGTCAGAGAGACAGAACAAGCCACAGCTAACCTCACCTGGCCAACTTCTCAGCTGATCTTGTTTCCTCAGACTGGAAGCCTCTGTGTCCTCATCTCCGAATGGCTCTCAGCTGAACTGTGCCGCTAGAAGCCTGAAAGCTTAACCAGCCAAATGCTTCTAGTTTCTGGTCCTCAGGCCTTATATACCTTTCTGCTTTCTACCACCACTCCCTGGGATTAAAGGCTTGTTTTCTGGGATTAAAGGCGTGTGTCACCATGCTGGCTGTTTCCAATGTGGCCTTGAACTCACAGAGATCCAGAGGGATTTCTACCTCTGGAGTGCTAGGATTAAAGGTGTGAGTGCCACCATTTTCTAGCCTTTGTATCTAGTGGCTCTTCTGTCTCTTACCCCAGATAAGTTTATTAGGGTGCACAATATTTTGTGGAACACAATAACACCACACCTATGGATGTCAACAAAACATGACATCAAGTTGTATAGTAAGACTATGCACCTTGCCTTGTATTAATGCCGGTCAAGGCACGACAGTAAGAGAAATAGGGTCTCAAAAGCCAGCATAGAGTCAGAAACATGAAACAAAGATAAAGTGAAAAGGAGAAGGTAAAGACAGAGAATGGAATATTAAATCTGTGAAATGTCAGATTTTATTAAAGTTATTAGACATACAATTTCAGAAAACATATATTGGAATTGAAGGCAATTGGATGAAAATAGTTTCACTTTGATTCAATGCAACAATTTGTCTGATTCTATCAATAAATACACATATGCATAGAAATTTGCTTAATGATAGAATGTCATTAGAAATTAGTTGTTAACGAGTGAAGATGTCTACTGAGAAATGACACCAGTTGTTGATTTCTGACTTAAATACATATGTGCTGATATATGCCCAGGTACTTTCACACACGTGTATCCACATCAACATGCACATAGACACAAAAAAGAGAGAAAATGAAAAGGCTTCAGCACAGAGATTAGGCACTTCACACATACACACACACACAAACACACACACAAAAATAAATAGATAAATAAATGATCATGTTTTTAAAAAGAACAAACTAATCACGCCACAGTAAATGGATAAATGAGTATGTATATATATATATAAGTAAACTTATACACAGAGATATTAAAGATGTTAATATATAAAAGTGTTGTAATGCACTTATAGTGAATATATAGGCAGAATATTAGTGCATTTGACAATGAAAAGATTATATAAAATTCAAAGGATCATAGAAGATGGAATCGATGAATTTAACTGTGATATTTATCTTTAGAGGAATTTCTAGAAAATAGCAAGTCTGTCACAAAATTAAACAGAAACCCCTCCTAGTCTTGAATGTGAAATGCTGTTCTTCTCTTATATACGCTTTTGTTTGTGTATTTGCCCTCTGCTGGTGGCACTGTTCAGGAGAGTTGTGGGAGGATGTTGAGGCAGATAATAAGAATCGGAGGCCTCAGGTATTTTAAGTGGAAACATAAAGCTTTGTGCCCTGATGAACAATTTGAATCTGTCTCTAAAAGTTGAAGATAAGCTTAAGCCGAAAAGGCTTACACATGTCTGTGTAACTTGGAACGGCTTGAGATCACATGCAAAGGCTGATGTGTGATAGGGTTCTCTGACAGCATGTGTTAAGAAAATGTTTGGAAAGAGAATACAAATAAATGGCTTAAATTAGATATGCAAAATTGTATGATGACATTCTAAGATTTTCAGAACTAAATTTCTGAACAATGTCTAGAAGGTAAGAGTAGGAATATCAGATGTTGTTCTCCTGATTTCAGTGATATTCAGGTTGAAGATAGACTGAAGTGCTGGGCAGAACATGAGAGACACTGATTATAGGACACCTTTGACAATTGCCAGCATCCTAGTCCTGGTGATGAATAATTAGAGTCCTTAATGTTTTGGGAAACTTACTTGTTATATATTTTGACCAACAAAACAGCCAGTTCTTCATTTGATTTACAAATACAAAATTTAACAATAGTAAATTAGTATGTTGCTGTAGTGAAAGAACGTTAAAGTGGGAATAATTCTCACTTGATTGCTTTAAAAGGATGTTAATTACAAAGAAATATCTTAGACTGTACTATTAGTCATCATTTCAAGTGCTCCTACATTGAAAAGTACATTACCATGAAGATCGGGAAGATGGATGTTGGATATTGTTTTTAGAATTTTCCCTGCCATATAGTTTGCTCTAGTACTGAAAGCAATGAGTATTGGCAAAGTTTACTCTATTTGGTTGATGTTTTCTAGCTTCGTGTTGTTTAAACAATAAAAATATAAAACACACTGCATTTCTATATTCTGGCCAGTAATGACAAGAGAAATCATAGTTACTTTAAAATAATGCACATATATGTCTTAATGATTATCCATTGAAGTTATTAGCTATTATTATTTGCCATATCTCCTTTAATTTTAGGATTATTTTATAATCCTGAAATTATATCAGTGTTCTTGTTAATGTTATGTATTGTCATTCCATCTTATCCAGTGAAGAGCACATCCATTGGTTGTCCAGTGCCTAAAATTTAGCCCTGAAATTATATATATATATATATATATATATATATATGTGTGTGTGTGTGTGTGTGTGTGTGTGTGTGTGTGTGTGTGTAATATTGCACAGATAGAGAAGGTTATATTTCAGAATATACATACAAACATTCAATAATAAGTAGTGAAAAGAGAGGCCATGTATTTGAAGGAGAGTGGAAGGCAGTCTATGGGAGGGTTTGCAAGGAAGAAAAAGGATGATATAAATGTTGTAATTATAATACAATCTCAATCATAAAACATGTATAAAATGAGTAAATTCACATAGACATACTGTAGGTATGAAAATAAAAATGTTAAGGAGTTATACAAATCCAACGTAACTATTCAAATACACATCTTTATCCTTCCAATTAACAATGATATTTCTATAACCAGGTAGATAGGCAGACAGAGGAAAAAGTGGGAAAGACAAATTGAAAATCAGCAGTCTGGAACACACACATGAAGAAAATTCTTTTCCAGTTTGTGTCTTGACTAGCCATAGCGACAGTCATCCACGGAGTTATTACTCGGAATGAGATATTATATGGCATCAAGTGAACACTTCCTTTTTCTCAAATATGAGGTTTTTGTTTTTATATCCAGAATTTACTTGCTCAAGTAATCAAAAGACATCTCTCAATAAAAGTCATGCAATTCATGTGTGCATGCGTGTGTGCTGAAAGGGGTAAAACACTGTTTTTCCAGCTTCACAACGTCTATCATCTTATAACTTTCATTCATGTCAACATAAATAAATCATCAATTTCTTTTTCTATCAATAATATCTTTAGGAAAATTCCCAAATCCCATTCCATGACTTGCTTGTGTCAAGTCATATCCATCAACTGAAGCAGCTCGATGGAAAGAAATGTCACTGTGTGTTTTAAAGGCAAAAATGGGACTTGGCTCTGTCTCACGTCCCTCTTGTTACCCTCATTCTACTGCTATACTGAGTGATGAACCATAGACTGAGGAAAGAGATGGGAATTCTACCAGATAATGCAATTCTTAAGATTCTAATAAATAACGTCAAAATATCCAGTCAAATGTGATATAGTGGTTATTATTGGGATTAAGGAGAAAAAATGTTATTTACAAATCACAGTATCACAAAAGCATCAGATAGAACAGTTAGTGCTGGAAAGACAATAATAAATACTAAAATTATACCATCTTTTCTAATGGATAATTCAGTTCCAACTCTTCCTAATATTCATTTTTCCTTATTTGGAATATGTTTCTTTATGTTGCTGCATGCACTATTTATAATTTGAAATTAAACTAAAGTAGAAAAGGAAAAAGAGGTCTATGTCCCTACCTCGTCTAACCACACCTTGGTTAATAACAGGACAAATTATAAACATTTTCTTTTTTCTTTCTCTATGTGTGGTTAGGACATAATGGAAGATTTTTGAAGATTAATATCTATGTATCTAAATATCAAATCTTAAATTTTAATGTCAGGATTCAACCTCAAATATATTATACAGATTTTAATTTTATTTACTGTGGCTGTCAATATAGTCTTATTACTCTATTTCATTTTTGATTTTTAATGAAGTACCTGTGAGTTACGATGTGGAAAAATGTCAGGATGAGAAAATGATGCTTGCCATTTTTTCCCAGCTGTGACATTTCAGTATTATGAGCTATACTTCACAAGGTCAGGAATATATGACCTCCTCTGATGCACTCATAATGCCTCAATTCCAAATATGAAGCCAGGGAAAGGAGTATAAACTTAAAGGCTGGCTGGGCATGGCTTTGTAAAGTGTGTTGCCTAGAAGAACCTGCAATGACTATTACTTGCTGGATTTTGTGGTTAAAAATACATTGGAAATAAATTTGTCTTCCTAATGCCCTTTATGAGCAAGAAAACAGATGAACCATCTTAAAACAAAATCACTGATTTTATGGACTAAAACTTGATGAAAGATAATTTTAATAGCATTGCAAACGTCTGCCATTGGTTTATTTTCTCTTGGAAATGAGTCTATCATATCTCATTATGTATCTCCAATTTCTACCACTTACCTGTTAAATATCAAATATTTGAGCAGAAAAAACATTCCATCTTGAGAAGTTATATTCCCTTTTAGTTTTGGTAAAATTGACATCTTTCTTCACATCCAAGGTTATCTTCTTAAATATAATCATTATCTTTACCTTTGAAAAAAATCGATAGAATCTGGCTCCAAAATAAAACTCAGGACAAGAAATATCAGAAGCCAAGTGGAGTTTGTACAACTCAGAGACGAGCTCACAATTAAACAAGATGTTCTAGACAAGTCTATCCCAAATTAATAAAATTTCAGTAAACCTTAACACATTTAAGCATAATATAATCAGTCTTCCAAAATGTTAGCAACTAATTTGGGGATATGTTTCTACACATGGGTGTCTGTGGTGGCATGTGGTCACATGTTTGGTGAGGCTTAATTCAAGAAGTGAGAGTCAACCTAAATATTGTCTGCAGTGCCCCGTATAGTAAGTTTGTAAACTGAATAGAACAGGGAAATGGAAGAAGCCTGATGAGCCCAAACAGTCACTGATTTCTGCTTCCTAACTTCGATGCAATCTAACCACCCACATCATGCTTTGGATTCTAAACCTTCCACCCATAAAGAACAGCATCACTTCAAGCTATGAACCAAAATACACCCTTCTATGCAAAATGAAAAAAAAAATGAAAGACCATAGGTATCTGATACATTATTTAGTAAAATATGAAAACCCTTAAGCATGTAGATGAAGTAATACTGAAATTGAGAAACAGGAAGTATGAACAGTGATAACATTTCCAGATAGTACTGCACTTTCTACGGTGTGATGTTGTAAAGAGAGTGGAGTGCATGTTTGATATTGTGACAATTTTAAAGATTATTAGTAAGAAAATATAAGAAGTGAAGGGAAGGATTAACATAGTCAATCCCAGAGTGGGTAGAAAATATTTGCTGACTATTTATCCAATATGTTATTAATATTCAAAATATATAAAACACAAAAATGTAAACGCCAAAAGAACATAATGTCCAAGAAATAAATGAACTGTTTAAATAAGATTCCATTTTCAACATATGGACACTTTTCAAGTGAAAAATTCAAATGGGTGACAAATTTGTGAAAAGATGTTTAATATGTTTAGCCTTCAGAAAAAAATGTAAATCAAAACATACTGAGATTCTATCCATCCCAATTAGATTGATTATCATAAGAAATACATCAGGCTTCAATTCTACATGAAGAATTGAAGACAACTAAGGAATGCTTTCAGTGGGAGAAATAGTATACCCCAGGGAAGAGCACACCAACTGGTTATCCAATACCACAGGTAGCAAAGAGACTAAGCATGTTAAATTTAGGAACATACATATATATACACCTATGTATTTAACTAAAATTAGTAACAAAAGATGCCATACATTTGAAAGAGCAATGTAGGTGTCTAGAGAGAGAAAAAACTAGGGGAAATTATATAAATGTATTATCATCTCAAAAAAATCAAAAGAAATTATATACAAAAAAGAATGACAAAATACTGGCAAGGATCTGGTAAAAAACATAAATCTAATATACATAGAGAGGATATTATTATTACAGCCATGATGGAACTCAATATGGAGTTTCCCCCAAAGAAATAAAATATGGAACTGTGATATTAACAACCATGCAAAATTCATGGGTTTATACTTAAAGAATCAGACCAGCACATAGAACAGAAACACCCACACCAATGATTATTGCAGCACTGTTTACAAAATCAAATCACAGATTCAGCCTAAATATCCATATATGGATGACAGGCTATAGAAAATGCTGTGTATCATGCAGCTGTCAAGAAGAGTAAAAACTGTCATTTTCAGGGAAATTAGGTGGAACTAAAGATAAAAATTTCTATATCATATGGGAAATAGTAATGTTTAAGTACATAAGAATTGCAATGGCACTATTAAATATCATGAAGTTGACCAGTAGGAGTAGAAAGAAGGGTAAATGTGGATAATAGGGTATAAATATGACAAAAATATCATACATATGTATGAAAATGTCATAATGCAAGCCACAATTTTGAATATCAATTGTACATAAATTAAAAATTATTTTAAAGATATCCACCCTGATTAAATGTCTATGTGCAACAACAGTTACATAAGAAGACTGTTGGAGCAGAGCCCAAAGGAAATTGAGGGATAGACAGAACAAAGATAGAAATGGATGTCTCAGGACAGTCAAAGATTTGATTGAGGTACTAGGGATCGAGCTCCATGATAGAAGGTTTGCTGCCCTGTGTTCAGTTTCTGGTACTTCAAAAATAAATAAGATACGAACAAACAAAAAAATAAGATTAGAAGGAGTGACATCAGTCCATAGGAATAACCAATAGTGACTCAAAGTTTATAAAGTATGGAGACACTGTCCTGGTTTGTATTTCACATGGACATTTCATATCTAGAGTTTGAGATCTGTTTGCTTTGAGACATAGTATTGAAACAATAGTCTTGATTTGATAAAGAGAGACACACCCATCTAAAAAAATAGGCAGGTTTAGTGCAAATTATTCATTCAATTCGTTTTCAATGTGGTGCTGATGATGATTTCCAGAATTAGTGCAGATTTGCAGGTTAAGAGTAGCTCCCCAGAAGATGTCATTTCTTCTCAGCTTAGGAGTTGCTCAGGCTGTTTGCATTTCTCACAAATAGCAATGTGTTTCAGTCTTTTTTTCTTCTTTCCAGGCTCATTAGCTCATGCAATCAACTCACATCATTCTGGAAACTTGCTTTATGTTAAGGTCTATTATGAAAATACAGACCAAGAACCATTTCAAAGAAAGTGAGAGCTGAACGGAAATCTTCAGTGGCTTTTCTTATTCATAGTTTCCTCATCTTCTTCTACCATGGATTAGGGAGGGTCAAGTTACATCTCTCTCCTCATACACCAATGAGTTCTCTATCACAGAAGCTCTGCTGACTTCTTGTGCACAGTTCTTGGGTTTTTATTATTGAGGTATGACAGGGTGGAGTCACTGGGCACAGACTTGAACTCAGTCTCCAACTTGTTCTCAACCTCAAGGTTGGAAGGATATCCTCTGGCTCAAGGCTTTAGCCCTCTAATTACATACTCAGTTCCTCTGGCCAGATCCCATACTGAAATGATCATCTCATCATACTTTCATGAAACATCTTGCCAAAACACAGTGATAAATTGTCTCAAGGGCTCAGTGTGAATAATTGAAACTCTCATGTAATTTGTGCAAAGTCTAAATTTGTCATTGATACTGGGGCATCCCCAGACAAGACAGTAATGCCAGTGGGTCAAGGCTGCAGAGATAAACCACTCTGGAGATAATTTCAGGTAACAGCATCTGCTTTATTGCACGTGAGCAAGCATTTGTATAGAGGAAGCCTACCTACTGTGCTTAGCACATTACCTCGGATTGGGTAGTGAGAGTTCATACCACCAGGGTTTCTATGCAGAAGAAACACCTGAAAGGAAACTTGGAGAGTGCAGATTCATACACAGGCCAGCTATTAGCTACTCATGCTCCTTCAGAATTCAGTGTTCTGATTACTGGGAAGACTCAGGAACATAGTGTGCCACGCTTCTTATTTAGAAGTGGTATGCCAAGTAGACTGGCTGCCAGGTCATGCTTGTATTTTCTCCTCCATAAATTCTCTGTCCCCTAAAATTGAACACAAAAAGCAAACATTTTGTTTACTTACACGAAAATATTTAAAAGAACTATGTGGATATCTTTCCTTGTGGGAGGCCCTAATGTCTTTGATGGAGGGAATTTAAAGAGGATTGGGTAGGCAGAATATTGTTGGTGAAGCATCAAAAAAAGATGTCATGGAAAAACTACAGGAGACAGAGTGTAAAATATAAGAAAATGCAAAGTTTAAAAAGTTGTTTTATGATTTAACTGTGCAATATAGGAGATATGTGGGGATAGGAAAGAACTGACAGTGTATTTCCTAATTCAAATTTTCATGAAAAAAACAGATTTAATGATAAGGAAAAATGTAGTATAGATGCTGTACACACTAGTGGATTGCATAGAAGTCTGGGATGCCTTTCCAACCTCTGCCAAAGTTGATGCACAGTGTAGAAGAGGTTCAAAGAAAACAGTTATTGGCCTCTGAAAAACAAAATATTCCCACATTCCACACAAACACTGATTTCTCCTATCTATTTCTCTTAGCTAATGTTTCATATACAGAAGGTATACATTATATTATATACTTATTTGTGACTTCCCTCTTGAACTTAAATAAATATCTTAATCATTTCAAGTAAATCATTTTAAACAAGGAAAGTACTTTATTACATATAGTTTTCAAAATATTTTATTATATAGCCATTCATTTCTTTAACCGTAAGAACTTACTCTGAGAAATGTATAGTTAAGGATTGCATTATTATCAGATATCATAGTGGGCAAACATACATTTATGTATACAATGTCACTGGGCTACATATTTTCAGGAGTATAGCATTTTATGTATCTTCTAGTTATCTAATGATAGCTCTGTGATGTGTACTGTGCATTGTTTGTCTCAGACAAAATTAGGTTGTTGCACCTGGCTGTGGTGATAGACTGATGTCGGGCCCACAGTTGCAGTAAGCACAAAATGGTAAGTTAAACCCACACTTTTTCAGTTTAGAATTTCTCCTCTCCTTCCCTTTACTCATTTACATTCCATTCCTGTTTGTGCTGAGAACCTCACTTCATATGCAGCTTTACATTCATAACCCAATTAGAATATGGTAAATATTTTAAACCAACTCAGCTGTGCCTGAACAGGGAAATGAAGTGTTTAGATGAACTAGTCCTAGGAGATGCCCTCACTTTCACTTTTCCACTGGTTCACATGTATCCTTGATATTTGTGTGTGTCTGTGTGTGTGTGTGTGTGTGTGTGTGTGTGTGTGTGTGTGTGTGAGATCATGCCAAGGAGAACTCAATAGAGATCTGAGGCATCTCGCTGTTAAGATCTATTCTGAAATTCAGAAGATTTGTCAGTAACAATATTTCTTCTTGCTTTTCCATTTAGGATCCAGGTGTTAAACTCTGAAGGGTGCTGCCTTTAACCTTCAGTTCAGAAACATCCACAAGACGCCCACCCCTGAACAGGTAAACTGCTAGGGAGGACTTAAAATCATCCAATTAAATATAACCAATTAAATATAAGTGTAGATGTCAGTTCCAATTTATAAGAAAGGATGGTTGTTATTTCCATGCTAACATATTCTAAACAGTGGAGGATTTTAAGTAAACTAGCCCATGCTAACATATTCTAAACAGTGGGAGGATTTTAAGCGAATGAGCCCAGAATTTGGTACACGTTTTAGTTAAAATAGTCTCTTAATTTTAAATATCAGATTTATTTAATTTATATTTTTCATGCCTCGAGTAGTCAAAATTTATTTGAAAAAAATGTACAGACAATAGTCATAAACCATAAGGAAAAGAGTGATTCAATAACACCATGATGTGTTCATATGGACCTGCTTCTGACATAAAAGGGTTGGGTGTGCCATTTCTGATGATCAAGAATTAACTTCTCTACTTCCTGTCCTATTGTGGTCCACCTCTGCTTTTTATTTCCCATGTCAAACAAAAATGAAGAGGGGAAGGAACAACAAACAGATTAGCAAATGACTGAATTACTATCATTATAATAGAAACAAAATTAATAGGAAAGATCTTGATTTTATTTGAATACTTTTACTGCTTTCTGTTCATGACTGCACTGTGAATTTAATCCTCATAGGCTTCTTTTGAGCTCTAGATGTTCCATAATAACTAAAGCTTCTTTGGAAACAAATCACACCAGCATTCACTGAGCAAGTCTTTCAAGCCATATCTCTAGGTATATCTCAGCTCTGATCCTTATGACCCTTCAAAATGTCTTTCCAAAGAGTTAATAGAGAACAGATGTTTCTGGAGACAACAGCTGCTACAATTAAACAAATGGGAAAAATTGGCGAATGAAGACCCAGCTACTCTTTAAATAGACCATTCAATGCTTTGAAATCAGCAAGAATTTCTGAAAAGGTCAAAGAGATACACAACCGTGTCTATTGCACATACAAATTCATTAAAAGCTACTTGCAGAAAACAACTTTCACTCAAACAAAAATTGTCAAGTGTTCATTCAAAGTAGTTCAGTGATTATAATTATGGGAAGTAAGCCTTTTTGTTCTGCAGAAATAAAGTCCAGTCCATAGGATTTTCAAATTTGCATCCTATGTTTCTTAGCCAGCATCAGTATTTTTCTGATTGCTCATTAGGTCCCAAATCTAATGATGAAGATGAAAATATTTTTCTCATCCTTTTTTTTCCTATAACTTTACTTTATGTTGGTAGTAAAGATGTAAAGTAATGGCTGCTATGAAAAGAAATGTAGAAGTTATACTCCTTAGCAAGGGAATGGAATGTTATGTAAAGGTGATAATTGATTTGGTTTTGAAGAATGGGGATAAAATATTGAGGACAAGAGCAATTACACAAGAAGGAAAACTGAACATCACATAGACTTGTTTTAGGACATGAACATGACGAGGAAGATCTATGCAGAATGCAGATCACAAATGCTGTTGTGTATCAGAGTTATCACCAAGAATTCTTGTTAAAAACAAGTTCATGTAGCATCATTCTGGATAACAGGGTACAGGAACTCTGAGACAGTGTCTGGTATCTTCCATTTACTAAACACTTTTTGGAACTCTGATGAAGTCAGTGAATAGAATGTACGTATCTTGAGACCTCCCCGACTTTTCTTTGAGACATGACTTCTCTGTGTAACAATTGTGGCTTGCTTTGTAGACCAGGCTGGCCTAGAACTCACTGAGATCTGCCTGCTTCTGCCTCCTGAGTGCTGGGATTAAAGGTTTGCATCCCCATGCCTGGCTCTTGAGACCCATTTTTAAATAAGTGCTTTCTGAAGAGTGATCTGTGGACCAGTGTCACTATATCCTTGCTGGGCAACTTCTTATAAATAACAATTTGGGGATCAACACCATATCGGCTATAACTCTTGGAGTGGAATTAAACTTCCTGTGTTTTAATAAACCCATAAGAGGATTTTGAACCATGATGAAGTTTAAAAAGCATTGCTTAGAAGTGTGAAGATCCCAGAGGACTATTCATTCTAAGTAATTTCACCCATTGTAATCCCAAAATGGCTTATATCTAGAACTCTCAGCACCGTAACTATTAACAAAACTCATACTTTATTATTTATATTTTATTTGTTATTCAGAAGTGTAAAATAAAATTACCAGGACACTAAAGCACAGACCGTATATTATGGCCAGCTTCATTCTGGCAGCCTCGTTCTAGTTTCTGTACATGTCATAGAATATAAATTTGAATTCGGACATAGTTTAATGAAAAATTTCCTGAATTATAGTTCTTTATCAGGAGAACTTGATTTTTCTACCTTGTTTTCATTAGTTACATACACTATGTTGATCAAAGCTTCAAAATACCAAAAGGCTAAATTTCTAACTACCTTTATTTTACCATTGTACATTGTATAATATATAGAACTGTCATCCTGTCTCATATATTTGCCAAATTAAAATAATAAAGAATAATGTTTTAAATTAAGAATGTACTTACAGTATTAGGAGTGACAATTTTTAAAGAAATAAATATTTGTTAATATAACAGTGTATGCCATATTTCAATGATCACTTTGATAAGTAATAACATTTGTTTAAAGTTTTCTCACAAGAATGTTTGCATCCAGGGAACAGATATGAAGCCATGAGACAATCATAACCATTCTATTTACTCTTCAATAGGTCAAATTTATTTTATCTGACAAAGTCCAGACAGCATTAAAAACCCCAGGCATAAAAAAAAAAATTAAGGAGGAAGAAGTAAATAGAATTTTACTTCTACCTGAGCAGAACCTTTTTATGGATAGTATCTTTATTGGTCTTCAGCATAAATCTCTCAGTAAACTGCTATTATTTTTATCCCCACATTTTAAGAGACACTGGGTGTCAGAGATTGTATGTTAATTAGTAAGACCTAAGAGGTAGATGGTAAAGACAAAATTAGTTTTAAAACTTAAAGATTAATACATTTATCTACTCACTTAACAGGAGCTGTAGTGAATCTTGCTTAACATTTTTAGTAGATTCAGAGCCCTGGATTGAAATGGAATTACAAAAAGTAGTTGTTTATTTAAATGATAGTCAAATGCAAGGCCATGATCATAATAAAAGCTGAAAGGCACTTACGATCTATGCTTGTTTTATCTTTTGACTCTACATCTTGAAGTTAGTGAAAAATTTGGTGTTTCCCACCCACATGATGATAACATTGCCTTTAAGAAGTTGTGATTTTGTTGTTGTTTATTCGAGACAGGGTTTCTCTGTGTAGTTTTGCTACCTGTCCTGGATCTCATTCTGTAGACCAGGCTGGCCTCAAACTCACAGAGATCTGCCTGGCTCTGCCTCCCAAGTGCTGGGATTAAAGGCCTGCACCAGCACTGCATGGCAAGAAGTTGTGATTTTCAAGTGTCCACACAGAGCATGCAGTTTACTTCTGTCATGTTACTCAAGAAAGGTGTTTTCCTGCTGGAGGATGTCTTTCTGTATGCTGCGAGTGTGTTGTTATAATTGATTAATAAATAAGGTGCTCTGGCTTACAGCAAGTGAGGTTATAGCCAGCAGGAAATCCAGGGGAGAGACAGGAAGAAGAAAGGTAGAGAAGAGGAGATGCTGGCCACCGTGGAAGGAGCAGAAAGATGCCAGCAGACAGGTAATGCCATGGCCATGTGGCAACTTATAGATTAATAGAAATGGGTTAATTTAAAACATAAGAGTTAGCTAACAAGAGTCCTGACATAGAACACAGAGTTTGTAAATAATATAAGCTTCTGTGTGTGTTTAATTGGGGCCAAGCGGCTGTGAGACATGGGTAGGAGAGATTCATCCAGACCACAGGGCCAGGCAGGATGGGAGAAAAACCTTCGACAATATTTTCCACTGTGTGTCCGACAAATAGACACATTTTGACTTCTGTCTTGATCTTTAACTACATTATGCAGTGTTTTATATCTACTGGAGTACATTTGAGATACTTATAACATATTCTTATCATGGTTCCCCTTGCCCAACTCCTCTCAGATCCGTCCCACTTCCACGCCCTTTCTTTATCTCTCTCTTTAGTCTCAAACAGGCAAACAAAAGTAAACCAAAAAAAAAAAAACCAAGCAAATGATAATTTTAAAAGTAAAAACACAAGAACTACACATTCATAAAAACACAAAAAATGGAAACCATAATATATTAGCAAAAGGCCATGAGACAAAAACAAAAATACCTAAGCAAAGCAGTAGGAGCCGAAACGTTTACAAAAATGCTACTGAGTTTGTTTTGTGTAGGGATCTACTGCAGGCTTAGCGTGCCCTTAAGTGTGGTTAATGATCCTAGTGAAACTCCATTGGAATTAGCCTATTGTTTATTCTGTATAACATATTGCGTTTATAATTATTCTAAACTCCAGGAGTCATTGAAGCATTGTTTCAGTGTCTTCCTTACTCTTTCATGTCTATTACTCACCAATTGCTTTGTAAGCCTGTCCTGCTGTGATGCTTTACCTGCTCACCAAGGCCAAGAGCAACTCTCCTGACTTGTTCCCCTTTATAGCAAAAGTGAAATATATTCAACTATACCCTGTTACATATGTGTGACCTATCCAGTGGTTTGGGGTTTTATGACCTAGGCATCTCTTAATTTTGTTTCTTTCACATCCACTCTGTGGAAGGCACCTCACATACGAATCAAAAAATGTTTTAAATAGTGTCAGTTTGGATTTCCTAAGAATCAGAATTTGCAACAAAACTTAATGTGCAGATATTGGATAGAGACAACCCTCTCGTGCAACTTCTCTGAAATAGAAGGAAACAGTAGAATTCAGTCAAGGGGAAATTGGAATGGAGTTAATGCCCTGTTAAAACTTTAGTCAACACAGACAGAGCTAGGTCAATCTACACAGGCCCTTGTTTAGGCAAGAGGAAAAGGAAAATAAATACTTCTGTCCATTAGGCACAAACTATAGGTTTTGATAAGAAGGGTTCTGGCCTTTGCAAAATTTACCACCTACATCCCAGGAAGTCACACAAGGAGACAGAGCTGAGTGTTTTATTAACAGTGTGCCTAGCAGCTAAGAAAATATTTTTTTTCTTTTTTTTTTCCATTCTGAAAGGGCACTGGGGAAAAGCATGGCAGCATCAAATTTTATTCCTCCATTACACTATTCACCCACAGACTTATTCTTGCTATAAATCTCAGATGCAGAAACTTTCAGGAATAAAGAGGCAAATATATGCTGTGCATGTGCAAAGATGAAAACAACATAGGAGGCTAGGGAGATGGTTCAGCAGTTAAGGGCACTTGTTGCTCTTCAGTATTTCTTGAGTTTGGTTACCAGTATCTTTATCAGACAGTTAATAATCCACTGTAACTACAACCCTGGGAGTTCTTATGTCCTCTTCTGGCCTCCCCAAGCACTCACATACTTATGTCATACACACATGCACACACGCACACACACACACACACACACACACACACACACACACACACACACAGCTTTAAATCTAAAAAGAAATAATGTTATAAAATGTATATTGTTGCCTTACCATAAATCCACTTTAGAGGAAAAATAATCTATATGACATTTTTATAACATAGTATTCACAGAACATTATTTGATGTACTTATGTTCTACCACGTTTTATCCTGAAGTTTTGTTTTCATCATGTAATTCTGTGCTAGGTAAAGACTATGTTTGAGTAAAAATCATTGCTTATATTTTCTAAAGAGATTTACAATGTTTAAGATTTATTTAACTATTTTAAATGCACAAAGTACATCATGGTGTTGTTATCATTTTGATCTATGCAGCTAATTAGAATTTAAATTCTATTTTAAAAGCCACATTTTGTCTTTAACAATATAGAAATTTGACTCTTCTGACTCCCCATGGGAGACCTTGATTTGGGGGATATGGGGTTGTGGGGTGGCTTGGGAGGGAGAGCTGGAATGTGGGAGGAGGGAGGAGGGGAGATCTGTGGGTGGTATGTAGAGTGAGTAGAAAATTTCTTAATAAAGAAAAATGAAAAGAAAAAAATAAAATTGTGTATGTTCTACTTCTCATGGAACAACAGAAATTAAACATTAAAAAAATACAGAATTAGTGGTAAATTTCCAAACCACAAAGTTTTCATATCTTTAAATTTCTTTCCTGTAATTCAAAGAACGGCATACTCCTTTGTCTAAGTTGCCTGATTGGTGCCATTTATAGAACTTAATATAAAATTATATAATTTTCTCTTTGGATATTTGTCATGCCTAGTACTCTAGCAAATGACTTACCAGAATACTGCACGTGTACTTTTCATGCATTTGCAACTTAGCATTGATTTAAATTACTTTCAGATCATACAGGAAAACTAAACTGTATGAAAAACAATGTCCACCATATTTGCTTTAAATCCAAAAAGGACGTAAAGCTTTTGCTTTTTTCATGCTTTCAACTTTTTCTCCTCTTTCTCCCTTTTATATTCAAAATAGAATTTTGTGACAAATAAAATATATTATCTAATTAGATAAGCATCAACTATAGACTATCTTGCCTCAGAAAAACAAAGCAAAACCTGTCTGCTTCCTGTATTCCGCTGCAGCCAAGCTTTTCCATCCAGATCTGGCTATTTGGGCAGAAGTGTAGCTTGGATATCATTACCAACCCTCTACTCTCTCCAAACTATGCTGCCAGTGCTGTAGAGCACATGGACTGTGGATACACAAATATCACTACCTAGATATCTGAAGAAGTCTCAAAATGCCCAACAGAGAATTGGTCTAGGGGTAGGCCCATCCTGAGAGTAATACTCAGTAGGACCTAGAGACAGAGTTCCTAGAACTCAGTGGGGCATAGTTAAAATAAAAATGAATCATGGGCAATGTCTGGAGTTAATTTGTGTGCACTGCTGTCCACAAACTCCAGAAATACCAAGGTGTAAATCTAGCTATGTAGAGCAAATGGCAAGAGATACAGGGTGATGAGCTCTAGACAGTGCTATGTCTCAGTGTCTCCTGAGCCTTAAAGATCCAACTTGTGTTCAGAAGGCCATGGAGTCAAAGACTTCTCTTAAGTTTCAGGAGGTGTTAGTGTTAGACTTGCTGGGTTTTGGATGTTGTCTAGAATTCTCATGTCTTTTTCTGGCTTATGCTTCCTTTCAGATGAGAATGTCTGATGACAAATTATATTTCAGTAAGACAGAATGTGTTTAACATCACAGATGAATAGTTAGAAACAAATACTCATGAAGAAATCTCTCCGAATTGTACTCATCTCTGACTCAGAGATTTTGGTGGATGATAGCATGAATGAAGATCCCTGTGGCTGCTGGAATGGAAAGAATATATACTCCCCATGGGAGACCTTGCCTTGGAGGACACTGAGATGGGGGGTGGTTTGGAGGGGGGGAGGCTGGGGGGCAGGAGGAGGGAGGACAGTGAAATCTGTGGTTGGTATGTAAAATGAATAGAAAATCTCCTAATTAAAAAAAAGAACATAGCTTATTTGTGAGAAGAGGAATTTTTCAAATTAGGTCAATGGAAATATGGTTAGTATATTTCCTAAATTTCAATTTCAAACTTGATCTCCATTTTGACATCAATGGTGAAATAGGTGATGAAGTTATCAACTCATGAAGGCAGACTTCTCTGAACTGATTGGGACCTGATAAAATGAATAGAAGAAACTTCTATAGGTCCTTTATTCATCTGTGCTTGCCTGCCATGTGAATGTAGATTATTGCTCCCATTTCCTTTCTGTCCCTTCTTTCATATGCAGAAATTTAGACCATGTCACCCAGAAGGGAAAAGCATCCCTCAGACACTAAACCTGTCAGATTTTTTTTTTAAACTTGGACTACACTGACACCTGAGCTTCAAGGTAGTGACTTTTGTTCTCTAGAGATTACCTAGTTTAAGGCTTTTTGTCACCACAGCACAGAATACAGCTACTAGCCTAGGATAACTACTATTAATATTTATATGTTATCATGTGCTATTTTCTTACACTTATATATAATTTGTATATATTAAATAGACAGGCTGCTTCAATGGAGAGTAAAGCATAATATGAAAATTCAATATTCCTTCTTCAGAAATTTAGAAGTTTAAGATGGCAACAACACTGAATTGTTTCAATTGAAAGACCTTTCCAAGCAACTGTACAGGATTCACACTGACTTTGATTTATTCAATGTTTGAGTCCATGGGTTGCAACTGCTGAAGTTATGGAAGAAGCCAATGATTTTGTAAAAACCATTTACGAGAAGCTTGAAAAGATTCTTCAACAGATAATAAGACTTCTTGTTCTGGTGGAAAAACCCATGCAGACAGCTCAGAAACACTTTGAACTGTAGCTTCTGGAGATCTGACATCATCTCCAGGAGCATCTCCACATATGGGCCATAAACTCACATAACATGCAGAAACGTAAATAAAAACAAAAGTCAACAAATTTCTATCATTGAGAAAAACTAGGGATAATTTAGGTTTGGAAAGTATGACAAATGTTTTCTCCTTCGTATCTAGAATATAATGTAGGATGATGTTAATAACCCAAATAGATGCTCTGATTATGGGAGAGAAAATAAACTTGTAGCAGAAAGGTACATGGAAAAACACTGATCAGGAATAAAAATAAAATGCTGTTTAGATGGAATAGTGCAATAATAGGTTAATATGATCACTAGAAGAATTAGCAAATGTTTATTTCACTTTACTAAATTTATTTTTTTAAAAAACCATGCAGCATAGGAATATTTTTAGCAAATTGGCAATTGAAATTGCTAACACTTCCTTAAAATATATCTTTTGCTGTTTAGGATTTGGATACATGTACTTGCTTCATTAATGCAGGAATTCTGATACATTTGAAACTACTTTTGCAAATTAGAAAAAAATGGGCTGATTGAAGATTACTGGTAATGCACCTTTGGTTCTGCCCTTGAGAGATCTAGGATTTATGTCTCCTCAGATTGCTGTCACATGCCTTGTAAGTAATCAGCAAACCTTGAACCATAAATACAGAAATATATTTGCAAGTGGTAGAAACAAAATTATAGGCATATTTATTCTTCTTATATTTTGACAACAGTATAAATCACTATTGGTGATTAGTTTGTGAGTTTTGATGGCTAATAGATATACAGTCAACTTCTGATTATATCCAATAATAGATGAAAATAAAGATATGAACCAGAGGAATAGATCACAGAAACAGAATTTTTTGCAAGTTTTCCAGCAAGATTTATTTGTTTAAATGTATTTATTAATGGTATAATATTCACTATAGAAATATTAATATTACTAATATAGTAGTGATGAATATATTGGTACGATCTATAAACCCCACTATATTATTATATTTAGTTAATTTTAACAATTTTGTAATTTATATAAGATAGTAAATATCAGATATCAACATGCATATTTATATTATCAAATATGACACATTAGAGTAAAATCAATTATTTTGTTTATTATCTATGTAATAGTTTTTATAAGGAAGACAGTGATGTCATCATTTATATTTTCTCTGATAATTAGCAGTGTATTGACTTCAGTGCCGATAGACCTCCATCAATATTTCTTGAATGCAAAAAGGAAATAGTGAATGCATTAATTAATCAATAAATTTTAAAGGAACTTTTGATGTTTTTGAGAAGACAAACTAAAGTAAACTCCAGAGAACCACAAGCAACAAAATAAGCTAATGGCGATAACACACATGCAGAGGATCTGGTGCAGAACCCTGCAAGTCTTGGGCTTGCTGCTTCAGTCTCTGTGATCCCATATGAGCTCTGCTTAGTTGATTCAGTCAGCCATGTTCTCCTCATGTCCTTCATCCCCACTGACTGATATCTCAGGAAGAGACCTGAGGGAATTTAGATTTAGAATCTCTCTCTTCATCATGTGTGGGTCCCTACATCCACTCCCATCTGCTGCCAGAGGAAATCTCTGACGATGACTGGACAAGACATTGATCTATGAGTATAGAAGAATATTATTAGGAATTATTATATTTGATCTTTTTCTTTTCTTCTTTATTTTTGTGCTTTTTTAGCCCGGTAGTTTTTGTTCTACCCTAGGTCTCTGGGCTATCCATTCTCTATTTCCTGGCCATCCAAGCAGGGTATGGGCTCCCCTTAAGAGAGCAGGCCTCAGTTTAAATGAGACACTGCTTGGCCATTCCCACAAGTTCTGGGCTCCATTGCTCCAGCATATCTTGCAGGTAGGACAGATTGTAAGTCAAAGATTTTGTGACTGCCAACATATACCTTTACTTTTCTGTTTTAAATTCTTGAAAAGGTCGTTTGATATTTACTTATTTGATTCTTTAATCCTGATTTTTTGTTTTGTTTTGTTTTTAACAGTGTGGGTCTGCATGTGGATTTGTGCGCAGGAATGAGGTTTTGACTCTTCCCCTGAAACTAGAGTTAGAGATGGTTGTGAGTTGCACGACACAATGGCTGGAACTGAACGCAGGTCTTCTGGAACAACAGCAAAGTCTCTTAACAAGTGAGCTGTCTCTCCACCACCCCCCTTCATGAGTTTTTGAAATATGCAATCGTTGCTCTATTTAAAATCAGTGCAGATATGGTTTTAAAAGACTGATATTGAAGACTTCCATTCTGTCTATTCTTCATTAACATGCAATCTAGGGACGAGAATTATGGCTCGGCTGTTAAGAGAATTTGATGCTCCAGCAGAGGACACAGTTTTGATTTTTGCACCTGCATGATGGTTCATAACCACTTGTAATTTCAGTTCCAAAGGATCTAGCACTGTGTTGCTAGCCCTGTGAGAATCAGGTACACATTTAACATACCTGAACACATACATACATACATACATATATATGTTGAAGCGTCTTTGAATATTGTTAGTCAACAATACTTATGGAGATCTTTGTTTTGAATTTTTTACTGTATGTGGTGGTAAAAATCTTGATTTCTTTTTCCTAAATTGAAATTAGATTGTATTTTTCATACAGTGTATTCTGATTTTGGTTTCCCCTCCCCTACTCTTCTGAATTCCTTCCCACTTATCCTCTTATTTGGATCCATACCCTTTCTATCTCTCCTTAGAAAACAAACAGGCATCTAATGAATGATAGTACAGTGAAATAAGATAAAAAAGAAAGCAAATCAGAACATGACTGCTAGAATGGAACTGTGTGAGATTTCAGAGGGTTTTTCAGAAAACTCCAAGAAACAAAGAGAAGAAATACTGAATTGTTCTTGGATTATGCTTTTATACTCCTCCAGGTGTAGCAGAGAGGAGTGAGTTTACTTCAGATTCCTTATTATAACTGGCTATTGTTATTTGTTTATATGCCTCTATGGAAAAACATGTTTTTTCTGCATATGTCCATCCTGTGGGGCTTGCCCTCTTAATTGTATGCTTTACTCATATGGCTACGAGTATAAATTGACTGATGCTCTGAATAAAGTTGGTGATAGCATGAGACTTTAGTCATTTATCAGCTCCATTCTTGTAGGTCCAACTGACTCTAGAGCAGTATGCATATGACAAAAGAACCAATTAAAAAAAAGAGAGAAGAAAAAACACAAGAAACACATATAAATGGAGCAATAAACACACACACACACACACACACACACACACACACACACACACACACACACACTCAGTAATTCCTAAAAAGACCCAAAACTAGAATCCATAATATATATTCAAAGGACCTGTGAAGTAGGAAAAAAAATAAGCCCTGGCTTCATATTATAAAACAAGAAACCCCCAATGATGCCATTGAGGTTTTTTTTTTCTTTCTTTCTTTTTAGCTGTCTACTGCTGAGAATTGAACCTACCTTTAAGAGTGGTTTGTTTCCTCAAGTTAGACTCCCTGGGATAAAATACATTTTCATTTGCAAGTGGCTATCGATTTTAGAAAACTTATAGTTAAGGATGCAGCCATGTGCCTATGTCGTTTAGCTCTAGAGTACCATTGGTGCAGACCCATTTAGGCCTTGTGCACACTGCCATGGTCTGTGAGTTTATCTGTGTACCATCCCTGTTGTGTGTACAAACCTTGATTCCATTGTGTCTTCAACTCACACTCCTTCCTCCTCCTCTTCCAGAGAGTTCTCCAAGTCTTGAGGAAAATGATTTGATGGAGACATCTCTTTTAGGACTGGGTGATCTAAGGTCTTTCATTCTCTGAATATTGCCTGGGTGTGGTTCTCTGCATTTGTTTCCTTCTGAGTCAGGAGAAAGCTTAAAGTGTCCCATGGGCAGACCTCAAGCAACACAGATTGTTGCTGTGTTTTGGGCAGTAAGTCTCTGTTACCTAAGACAGTACCTGCACAACTAACTGAACACAGAGAAGTTGAGCTGGTGCCTACATAAAGCCTTCACATCTACAGACTCACATTCATGGGACTAGAAGGTACTCTGCATGCTACCAAAGGAGAAAGGTAAACATCAACCAAACTCCAAGTGTTTTGATCTACAGTAGTGTACTGCCCACTGGATATACTGGTGCAATAGTGGCAGAAAGCTTGTGGGACCAACCAACCAATGTCTGATTTGAGTTATGGCCCACTCCATGAGATGGAAACCATACCCAACTCTGTTTATGTGTTCAAGAATGTGAAACTAGATAGGCCAGGAACCTTGGAGAAAACCAAAAACTGCTGTTCAGCTGAAGGTACAAGGCAATAAATTTATTCCTAATAACATACTGCTATACTCATAGATCTGTGCCTTGCTCAGCCATCATGTACTTTGCTTTTTTTCACTCAACATCATTTTTAACAGTGCATTCATGCTGCACAAAGTTGTGTTCTTTCTTGTATCAAGAGTATATCAGCATGTCGTTTAATTGTTTTGCACTTTAATCCACCACATATCTAGCATCCAGGAAAGCAAGTCCTTGGTCATTTTAGTGAGGCCTTCTGATGTTTTTCTGGTTATGTTCTTCCTACAAGATAAAAACTTAAGGAAGTTTCTTTGCTCTAAATGGTTTATGTGGAGTTGACCTGTTTAATTTCACTAGTGTTGTAATATGTAGAAATGGGACTTTTATGAAGATATCAAGTCTTGAAGATGGATCCTCCATTTTTGACATTATACAGTAGTGTGAAATAAGATACCCTCTCAGGTGGTCATTTCTGCTATTTTGTATCCGATGCTACTCTCTTCTGGAGGACAGAATAACAAAACAACATCTGAGGAGGAAACAGCAAGGTATTTATTAGACACAACACTTACAGTTCCTTTATTTTGGATATTCTATCTTTAAAATTGTGAGGACTAAATTATTGTTCATCAATGTCCTAGACTATTGTGGTTTGTTGCAATAGAGGAAATAAATTAAATTTATTAATCATGGGTTTTGAGACTTATTCATCAAAAACATTCAATATAATCCATACCTTCCTCTTACTTTCTTCTAGGCCCTGTTTTAGCTCCCCAGGATGCAGAGGATTTATGCTCAAAAGTTTTCAGAAAATGTGTCATACTGCATACATTTCGGGATCATACTAGCTTTACTCCTCAAAGTTAAACCATGCTTCTCAACAGTAAAAGCAGGGTCTGAGGGTGGCCTGTGGATGTACAGACTCCAGTGTCCACCCTTCATGAAAAATCCTCATTCAACATTAGAAAGAGAGGGGGCAGAATGGAGAGAGAATAATGCTCAATATAGGATGGTGGTAGAAATGTATTATTACTACATTAGAAAAAATTATATTTAAAGATGTGTTCATAAGCATAAGTTTGTTGTTTATATTATATTGACTACAAAATTTAACATTCAACGAAACTCTTTCTTAAAAATCTTTGTGATTTGATGGCTCTTTTTAGTTGTTTTGTTACAGCTGATTTTGTGGATGTGAAAGAGTATATTTGACAGTTTCTCTAGAGAAACATAACAAAGTATATACATAAATATGTAAAAAAATAATTCATTACAAAATTTTATCTATCCAATTACAATTCAAAATTTGCAGGATGGGAAAATGGCTCAGGACTTAAGAGTGCCCATGGTGCAGACACAGACCAAAGGTTTTCCTTCGTTGACCTGTTGAAACAAGAGAATCCCTCATAGTTTTCAGATGAGCTAGCTTGGTGCATGAAGCAAAAGAACAGTATGAGACTCTGTCTAAAAAAGATTGGAAGGTAAAATTCAAATCCTAACACTCAAGTTTGTCATCAGGAGCCCACTTGTGTGCTATGGCACACACACACACACACACACACACACACACACACACACACACATCTGCATTTACACTCAAACACACACACACACACACACACACACACACACACACAGATGAACTAAAGTACTCTATGTTATTTCATTTTGAGGTACTTGAGTATTTTGGTATCTGTATGTAGTCAATGTTTAACCCCAGCATTTCATATGTGAATGAAAGATTAGAAATTCAAACTCATGCTCAGCCACATGGTCAGCTCAAGGGCACCCTGAGCTGTATGTGACCCTATTTCAAAACATAATCACACACACAAAAAAATTATAGCAAAATCAGTGAGTAATTCTCCCTTCATAAAATTAGAAAATGTTTTATGAAAGTCAAGTTTAAGACTATTGAAAGACAGCCACAAACTGTACAAAATATTTATAAAATACATATCTGAAAAAATATCTTAAGTATAAATTTAACTCTTAAAATACAACATAAAAGAACCACAGTTAACATATTTGTAAAACATGGCATGACAGTGCCTTTTTGTAACTCCGACTCTAGAGGACTCAAGCTTGTTGATAGAGGCATCTTCCTCGTCACCCAGTCTAATGGAGATGGAAAGCTCCAGTTCAATAATATATCTTATCTCAAAATCTATGGTGGAGAGTAATAAAGGAAGACACATAATGTGGGCCTCTGACTTCCGTATGCACATACATAGGCAAACATATACGTAAACATACACACATATACAATGCATATACAACATATGTTTCCAATATGAAGATATTGAAACAATAAATAGTTATCTTAGCAAGATGACAGCAAAGAATGTGAAAAAGTATTTAATATATTACATCATTACAGAATTTCAAATCAAAACAATACTGAAATACTCCTACAGACATATTAAAGTGGCTAAGTTCTGAAATAATCAGCTTCAAAATTTCCTATTGGCAAGACTAAAGTAACATGATTTCTTGTTAATTGCTGGTAGAAATGCAATATGGCACAGCCATTTGGGAAGACAGTTTGGCAGTTTTTCTCAAAAGTAAATATTGCATTAAAATAAAATATAGACAATGAGCTTCTAAGTATTTAAACAAACGAATGTGAAATGTATGTCCACCATAATGAGTCCTCAAATGTTTATTCCACAGTGATTCAAAATGTTAAAACTTAAAAACAACATCAATCTTCTTCAGCAAAGAAAGAATAAAACTGGTGTGATGGTTAATTATATATGCAAATTCATAGAGTTTAGGATAAAAGTAAAACTTAAAGTTGATCAACTCTAAATAAATAACATTATCTGTTATTCTGTGTAGTTGTTTCACTAAGTCAGTTGGGGGTCAGAGGCCTCTCTGGGACTCCATGCAGGGATACCTCTGAAACATGCCTAGCCTCAGTGGCTTTTCTTAGCTGTGAAGGAAGATTCCACAGTTCCTTCCTTGTTTCCTTGACTTTAAAGACGAAACTACATGGCCAAAGCTGCCAAATTCTGCTGCTTCCTGGTGTTGAAGGTCCCCTCTTTTGAATACATTTTCATCCAATTTCTGTTTTCCATGGTTGCCTTTACTGCTTAAACTTTTAAAAATTCCTTTTCACAGTTTGCATGTTTAGCTGGGTGTGGTCTTGCTCTGAAGCTACCACTCCATTTATTCCATTTAGCCTCAGGCTTTTCTTTAAACTTTTTATCTCCTTGAGCACTGGACTTAGTTCCATTGCAGTTCCATACTATGGCATAATCCTCTTGTACACTGTGAAAATTTGTTACTCTAATTGGTTTAATAAAATGCTAATTGGCCAGGAGCCAGGTGGGAAGTATAGACAGGCTGATGAAACTAAGAATGATGGGAAGAGGAAGGCCAGAGTCAGGAGTCACCAGCCAGATGCAGAGGGAGCAGGAGATGAACGTGCCATCCTAATAAAGGTACTGCCACATGGCAGAATGTAAATAAGGAATATGGGTTAACTTAAAATTATAAGAGCTAGTTAGTAATAATCCTGAGCTATTGGTTGATCATTTATAAGTAATAATAAGGCTCTGAGTGGGTATTTGGGAAGTAGAGGGTGGGAAAGAAATGTCCATTTAGGCCCAGATGATTGAGCATCCAGGACAGCTTCCAGACTGTTGATTGAGGTAATTCAGCCTCACAGAATAATCTAGTCAGGACTTGACCAAATCCTAAATTTTCTCAGGGTCCCCCAAAGCTTACCAGCACCCCCCCAATAAGCAGTAAGTAGTCTAGAGAAATGTGCTCGCATTCCCAAAAATAAATTATGAATGCTTGTCATCATTTAGATGGGTTGGTTACAAGTTGTTATGGATAATGGTCAGGAAAAACCCTAAACAAAGGAGCTTAAATTCAGGGATCTTGTTCTGAAAAGAAAAAAGGGGGCATATAGAAATGACAGGAGAAAAGGGTAGATTATTGAATCTATTTTAATCCAATTTTTTTAAAATATTAATCTTACATATTTTATATTAGTATGGATTTTGATTTATTGATATATATTTAAAGTTAATTTTGTTATACTGTATGTATATTTCTACTCTAGTTTAAGGTATTGTGTTTTTGCAGCTCATTTAAATATGTAGTATATAATTAAGAAATATACATTAATAATCATCTATAATAGCAAACTTTAGTCATGTCGCTAGCTTTTCAAGGGCTTACATGAATATATTTCAGATAGATAGGCAATCCTCAAACACTATAGAATATATCTATGTGTCTTCAAAGACCTATAGAATATGGCATTTAAATGTTATAAGACCTTAGATTTTCCTCAACAGTGAGACATGTCTGCTCCTGGCTGCACCAATTACTTCAAAGAGGATGATGGGCATTGAAGAAACTCCATATGGAGTTTGTTTTCTCTATGGCATAAGCTAGCCATGTGGGCATAGAAACTACCCTTGCCTTAATTGCTGACAGTTACTGTCCAAACTACACTAGCAGGACATAAGAAAAGTGACTGCTGAACTTTGTCAAGACAAGGTATGACAGTCCTTCAAAGTTCGCTGCTTCACAGAAAAGTCTTACAGATATGCTAGGCCTGTAGGCCAGAGTTGGATGCCCTAATGTCACAGAGGTACTTTGGGTGACTGTCCAGGCAGCCTGATGTCCCTGTCATTAGGTAATATTTCATCCTTCTGGAATCTTTGATGGAGTTGAAGACTAGACAGTCATAGTTATTTTTGTTAGTTATGATAAATGGAAAGTTAGATATAAAACTTTGTACTTATCAAGATAGGATGGATAATTAAACTTTTTTTTCTGATTTTATCCAATACAAATAGACTAGATATTGTAACTGTAATTCTTACCTGATAACTGATTTTGTTATATATAATCTTACTATGTTAAAGTTAAAACCTTCACTATGAAACTCCAAAAGCTGATAAACACATTCAGCAAAGTAGCAGAAAACAATATTAACACACAAAAATCAGTAGCTTTCATTTATACAAATGACAAATGGACAAAGAAATAAATCAGGGAAATGAAACTTCCCACAAATAGCTTCAAAAATAGAAAATATCTTGGAGTAACTTTAACCAAGCAACTGAAAGAATTATATGATAAAACCTTTGAGATATTGAAGAAAGAAATTGAAGACGATATCAGAAGATGGAAATATCTCCCATGCTCATGGATCCATAGGATTAACATAATGAAAATGGCCAACCTACCAAAATTGAGCTACAGATTCAGTGCAATGCTATCAAGATTCCAAGACAATTCTTCATAGATCCTGAAAGAAAAATATTCAACTTTATCTGAAATGACAAAAACAACAGGATAGCTCAAATAATCCTGAAAAATAAAATAAATGCTTGAGGAATCACCAATCTGACATCAAGTTGCAAAACAGCATGGTATTGGCAGAAAAAAAAAATAGACACGTGGAGGAAAAAAATAGACATGTTAATCTATTGGTGATAGAAATGTATTGAAGTCTCCTACTATCACTTATGTATATGTGAATGTGTGTCTGTGTGGAGTGTATGTGTGTTTGTGTGTGAGAATGTGTGTGAATATATGTGTATGTGTGAGTTTGTGTGTATGTGTATCACACACACTTATAGTTGCTTTCCTGTATCCTTGTGAACCTTTCTTTTACAAGTAGAGACCCTGGACTTGCTAATAGACACTCAGTGTCAGCACAAGATGATTATAATTCTGGCTATGACAATTTAAATTAATCACATATTTCAATCTAAGAGACTGCTAGATTTTGAGTGGTTTAAATACTTTTATCTAGATGAAGAAGCTTTCTCCTTCTTTCTAAAGTTATATTTATGATGTAAGCTCATAGGAAACTCTCCTCTGTTTGAACATTTTTATTCTTGATCACAAAATCACTGTAATCAGACCACATAGAGATAATGACAGTGCCTGGCCTTTGCATTAGCCTTTCTGTTAAACACCCACAGGAGATATTGATTAATTAATCTGTCTTCTTTCCTATTTAACAGCATTATCCATACCAAGAAGGGGTCCTGTCAGAAGGAATAGATACACTGTATCTGAATATAGAACAACTTTGGAGATATTTTTCTCTTTGCTCAGGAATTACCATAACAATTTTCTCTGTTATCAGCATAAAACACTGTGTGGCTCTATGAAAAAGAGGAGTCTTGAAGCCCTAAGGCATTGAGACATGGCTGTAACGCTAGCACTTCGGAAATGCAGGAAGAATGTCATCCTTAGCTACAAAGAAAATCCTAGGCTTGTATGAGCTACATGAGACCATGTTTCACAGAAAGTTAATGAGTAGAATAGAGATGAAACACACACACACACACAGAGAGAGAGAGAGAGAGAGAGAGAGAGAGAGAGAGAGAGAGAGAGAGAGAGAGAGAGAGAGAATGAGAGAGAGAATAAGAATTGTTTAAACCTTTGCAAAGAGACATCTATTTGATTAAAAAAAAAAAGCTTTCAGGATATTTATCTATGATAGATGTGGTATTCTGACCAGCATCTGTCCTAGAATATGTTCAATCATGCTCTTCCATGTACATCCTCCTCTGTAAACAGTAATTTCCTGAGACTCATCACCCACACACAGTACTCTTCAGGTAAATGGCAAGCATGAACTGTTTAAGATTGTGACTTCAGACTATTGTGTGATTTACTTGTCTAATAGATTGGAGTCTTCAGGATACTTGGGATTGACTCTTTTTCCATAACAATGAAGTCATTAACTAGAATCAAGATGGTTGTGTTTCACTCTGAATCATATCTCTATATACTCTACCCTAAATATGCTATTGATTTGTTTATTGGGTTGTTGGATTTGTTTTGTCAGTTCTGTATTTTTCTTTCTTTTCTTGCTGTAACAGCATTCTAAAACATGAGTGCACGATTATATAGTACAGAAAGCTTTCCATTCATTTTTTTGTAACTGTAACATAGTTCTGTAAAAAGACTAGTTAGCTAAAGCCATTCAAAAGTAAGAAAAAGGCTCTAGATATTCAAAAGTTTTGTAATATATAAAATTATTTTTCATATGTTTGTTTCTAGTTCAAATTTGTAGGCTATAACTTTTTCCAACTGAATAAAATTTAAACTTGAATTTTTAAAAAATTTAGAACATGGTCAACATAAACTGTAAGATCATTATGGTTTTAAAATCTCTCAAAAATAAAACCTTTATAAATGGCATCCTCACAAAAGATAAGGTAAAATAAAATAGTTTTTAAGAGAGAAAAAGACAAGTGTGTTCCTTTATAATGACTAACAAAATCTTACATGTTCAAATAAATGTAAATTTCCCTAGAAAAGCAAAGCACTATTTTTTGAGACAGTCTTATGTAGCCATAGATGTCCTGAAACTCTTTTTATAGACCAGACTGACCTCAAATTCAAGTAGATACAACTGCTTCTACCTCCTGAGTGATGAGATTAAAGGAATGTGCCACTACATCCAACTAGAAAATGAAAAATTTTGAAGTTTTAACAAAATCATTAGAGTAGTTTTGAGCATCCAAATGCTCTATGCTGGTTTTATAACTGCTTTAGCAATCACATGTCTGGAGTAAGAATTGACAACAGAAATCTGAAATAAAGATCACTTTATTGATCTTGAAACCTATAATTTAGTTTATGAAAAAGAAAGTGATCTAGGAAAGGCAAGATTCTCTTTGAATGCCCAAAAGAAATATTTGAGAGTTTTTACCGGGTCATAGTTACTATCACACAAGGAACATGTTCTTTCATTTCTGTATTAGCGGAAGTGAATCTCAGTAAAAGCACATTCAGTAGATATTTTTCATGGGTGTATGATAGATCATGTGTTGAATTATATGGCCCAGAGAATATTGGAAAGTCAGTAAGTTCTTTTAAACTAAAGGCTGGCAGGAGGGTAATACCAAATTTTCAATATGAGAGTGTTTTACAACTTAATAAAATAAAATTTTAAGGAAAAAAATCCCAACAACAAGGAGTAGTCAACCAGAAAATAGACACATGAAATATATTCATCAAGCAATGCATAGCAAAGGACAATTTAAAGCAAAAAATCAGCATTAATTATCAAATTCATATCATTAATTATCAATTTCATTGCTAAATATTAACTAATAAAATAATTGATAATAATATTTTGACTATCAGAAGAGTTATCTTCTATAGTGTCATAAATGTGCCTGGGAAAATATAAAGAGTGGAGACAATGAGCCAATACACTAACATTTACAATAATGGGAATAAGTTATGTAAGGTGTGTGTGTATGTTATATATACTAATTTTTTTCTTTTTTTTTTTTTTTTTTTTTTAAAGATTTATTTATTTATTATGTATACAGAGTTCTGCCTACACGTATGCTTGCAGGCCAGAAGAGGGCACCAGATCTCATTACAGATGGTTGTGAGCCACCATGTGGTTGCTGGGAATTGAACTTAGGACCTCTGGAAGAACAGCCAGTGCTCTCAACCGCTGAGCCATCACTCCAGCATACTAATTTTTTTCAAAAGTATCTGAAAAAATAGTTTTCTTTGTAAACACACTACATCAGAATTAAGAAATAAATCTTTCAAGAATGCCATTTCAAAAATGCTTATTCTTAGGAATTATATTGGAAAACCACACCCCTGGACTTTCTTGCAATTCAGTAGTTGTCAGTGTCCACTAGCATGTGAACATGAAGTTGTCCTTAGGAAGTATTTTACTCACTTTTCACAGATAGCTTATATAATTTATAAATCAAAAGAGTCATACCCACTCAAAATGCGTTTTTCCACTATGTGACATATTTCATTAATGATTCAAAATTTATTTATTAAGGGAATTTTCTGATATATATATATATACATATATATATCATGTATTTATTATTCCATAATATTACAAATGATGTCTTATGTACATATGCTTTTGGATGTCTTGTTGTAAAATACAACTTTGAAAATCTTATACTTGGCAATACTTATACGACTTGTAATTCTCACAGAGACTCTTTACCATATGTCTTTTTCCTTCATCTGTGAAAAATGTCATATGGCAATTTTCTTCACTGAAAAATATATCAAAACTTGTATATTTGAGTTTGTTAGTTTTAAAATATGCAAACTTAAAATATCAAAAGAAAACTCATAAAATTTCAGCTGCTTAATTACTAAGGGAATTTAGAAGCATCTAGTTCTCATACTTTAAATATTTAACTAGAAAATCCATGATAGCTTCACAAGTAACAATTGGAAAACAACTTCCTAGATAATTTTTGTACCTTTTTAAAAATCACAGATTGAATGTAATACAAAGTTACAGAGCACGAAAACTACTAGTGAGTTGTAGTTCCATTGGATAGAAGTGACTTTAGAAAATCATGATAATGTTAGCAGCAGACCATCACTCACTGGAGTGTTCACTTCACCTACAGAGCAGGCTCAAATATAAATCCTTACAGTGTCATATGAATCTTAGTGAAATCCCAAGTTTGTGCTACATGCAATCATTACGTATATTTTGTGTGTGTCTGTGTACAATCATTATATATGAAGCAAATAACTTTAATACTAATTTTGTTCAATATTTCTATAAGTAACTAAGCAGAAAATTTTCCATGAGCATTTGTAAAAAGATAAAATATTTTAAGTTGTTTAAAAATAAGGAACAAGCTAAGTTCTATTTATTGTAAGGAGATTTGTTTCTGAAGATCACATTTAATAGCCTAAATGTAGAAAATGGCACTAAATCCCTGTAGGTAAATTATCTTCCCTATCATCTATATAATATGTATAATGAAGCATATAATTTAAAAAATAATATATTAATTGTTTGACATTTATACTAACTTTACAAAAATGCAAAAAATTATATATAGACTCATAAATGTAGATATATGTGTATTTGTATATTCAATTATATAATGTATGCTGATTTAATTAAATTGTACCTAAAAGAGTCTTGGAAACAGCTTTACCTAGACAGTGAAGTCATATATAAACATCATTTTGAAAATTTACCTTAGGTTGATGTTACTTAATATAAGACTTCCTACACATGTGCATGTATATGTGCATACTGTGGTTGTGCAGGACTATGACACCCTCCTTTTAAAGGAGCTTGATTATTTGAGGATTTCACATCCTTCTTCATCTAAACTTGGCAAACTTTATATCATCACTTACAGGTCAGTTAGAATTTATTTTCTTTTATGACTTTAAGAGTTGGTCAGTGTGCATCAGGAGATTATAGACTTTTATTTTCTGCTCATATAAATTACTTTTAAGACCCCTTATTATTAGAACTCTGGTATATAAGCAAGAAAGGACACACAGAAAGTATAATTTATTCTAATGGAGTGCTAAGTTGGTAAAGAGTTTAAAGATAACCAGTTTTCAAGCCAAACTTGAGAAGGAAGGAACTTTTTGTAACTGGTCCCTAGTCCAAAGAGGCAGTGACAGTTGAAACTGAACCTCTTCTTTGTTATCTAAAGAAACAGTGAAAAGAATTCTAATTTTTTAAATACTGTGACCAAAACCTAACCAGCCAATTTCAAGCTGTTTCTTTACTTCATCAGCCCTCATTTAAAACCATGAGATCAATTTTTTTTCTGCATTGTGCCTCTCATTTACACAACCCCATCCAGCCCACTATTGACAAGCTGATACATTTTTTTCTTTGTAGCCAAACAAGAAAAAATATTACAGAAATGGGTGATTCTAACAACTAACATTAACTTGACCAGCTTCAACAAAGATGTTTGAAAACACATCAGTTGAAAATATTTGCGTCAGTATTATGTGGCTTTAGAAATAATTGGCATATTTCATTCTGTTTTCTGTTTTCCATTGCAACCATGCTGTGCATCAGACCCTGAATGATAGGAAAAGTAGTCAGTTGTGAAGAACAATTTGAAGACATGTATTCTGTAGGATATACATCTTAACATTAAATCCAAATGATTTCGTGCTGGGGACTTCAGATTAATTCTGTGGTACTCAGATTGAATTATTCTCAAATGCTGAAATCCAACAAATATAATTGCAAGCAATTTCAAGGCTGGGATTGAGACATAGAGGGTGCGTGACATATAGGCACGCATCTTCTTAGCAAACTGAAAGAATAGAATTGATTAGTTATTAAATGGCAACTTTCAGAATGGAGGAAGTGTATTTTTAAATCGATATAAATACGTATTTTACTTTATGAATTGTGAAAGTATTGAAGTTCCTTATAGAACAAGTTATTGTTTTTGAAATGTGATGGAGTACTTAGAGAATAGAGACTGGTGCTATGAAATCCAGTCTTTGAATCTACAGTTCCCATTGCAATAATGAACACAAAACAACTAGGTATACAATAAATAAGTAAATAAATGCCTTGAAAATAAGAAGAGTTATATTAGTTGGGAAGAAGGAAGTTAGCATGAGGAGATGGAAACTGAGCAGACAATCAGGTTTTATATGATCACAGTAAATTGTATGTATGCATGAAATTATCAAGACCAAAAAATAAATATATAACTTTAGTGCCATGCAAGAATATTCATATGAATACCTACTATGCAAAAAAAATTCTAGCAATTCAACGCACTGAAGATATCATTGTGTCTTTTTATAATTAGTGTGTTTAGTGTAGTTAGTTCAGTTGTCATAGCTACAGTCATTATATAAATGTAGTTTGTTTTTCTTTGTTATATAATATTTCAGTGTTTACTACATGTTTACCACCTTGAGAGGGCTTTTATACGGAAATGGGAGAGTAAAGGTTGCATGACAGATCATGCACATTGATAAACTGAACATTAAACTGGGTATATTTTGTCAGTTCCTGAAGTGATTTCAAACATCATCAAGACAAATTTTTGAAAAGTGTATTTCATAAACAAACAATGAAATCACAAAAATGTCTTAAAGTGAAAGAAAAGTAAAAGCAGGGTGAAAAGTGAAATGGTCTGCTGATGTGGAAAAGAATATTTGTTTAACTGTGTGAAGATGTGTTGCATTATTTTTGTCTTGCAGAATTGTTGTTTAACAATTCTGTAAAGCTGGTGTTACTTTTGGTTATGCTTCATTTGATTAACTGTGGAAAGATGTGTTGCTGTTTCACCTTGCCTGCCTAAGGCACCTGATTGGCCTAATAAAAAGCTAAATGGCCAATAGCTAGGCCAAGGAGGGACAGGTGGGGATGGAGGGCAGAGAGAAAAATGGTAGCTGGCCAGCCAGGAAAGGCCCAGGCAGCCAGACACAGGAAAGTGGGAAAGAAGGATGAACAGTACATTTATGCGGTAAATGAACCTTAGGGCAGGACATAGATGAATAGAAATGGGTTAATTTAAGTTTTTTTTTTTAATGTAGCTAGAAACAAGCCTAAGCTAAGGATGAGACTTATAACTAATAAGTCTCTGTCATGATTTGGAGGCTGGCGGTCTAAGAAAGACTCCTACAATCTGACACTGGTGATGGATATGGGCATTCTTGGTGAAGTATTTATGTAATGAATAATTATTTTTTATTTTACTCTCTAAACAATGGACATAGCTATGAAGCTCACAATCAGGAAACCTGTGGAACTGCACACAGGTGAAGGCATATTGCAGACCTCCATGCAGAAGAAAGGTTTCAAGTTCTGTAATGTGATTCTGTCTGAAATAAAACCTCACAGAGTATAGAATAATGAGGGCTGATACCTTATATGAACATGACCTGATGAGCAGAGTTCCTGTTCTTTCTTTTGATTTGCTGACTAACAGCTCATCCTCCAGTCAGTGTTCCACAGCTCCTTTCCTGGCATCCTACTGCAGAATTTTCAGTATCCCAGGTGCCACTTGCGCTACAATGTCAGAGCATTAACTATGATAATTCAATTAAGTTGACCAGAGGCGCTAGTGGGATAGTTCAGTGGTTAATGGTTCATGCTACTCTTGCAGAAGATACTTCTGTTCTGAAGCACTCATTCATATTGAGTGGCTCATAAATGGCTGTAGCTGTAACTTCAGGAGGCTCTGACCCCTCTGATCTCCCTGGGTACCTTCATTCATGTGTACATACCTCTCTACACATGTGTTCACATACACATAATTTAAAATAATAAAAATATTAAAAATATTCTTAAAATTAAGCAAAATCTACCAAGTTTTTTTCATAATTTCTAGTATAGGAACTTTTGTAAATTAAACACAAATAGATGATTTTTTAATGATCAATCTGCCTCATAAATTAATGAGTGCTTCCTTGAACCTTAACTTATTTTCAGAAACCACCCAACAGACACTCTGTTCATTCCTACTGCTTGAACTTCTGATGACCATGCTTCTAATTTGTGCCATACACCCCATGGTAACAAAGGCTCAATAGTAAATGTCTTTCATGAAACTAGATAATAAAATAGGGATCTCCAAGTTTATTTCCCCTCCCCCCGAAACCACTTAGGTATCCATTTTCTAAAGAAAAGGAAACTTTTTCCTGTGACAAATTGTTGTTTTACTAGCACACCCTTAAAAGGAATAGGGTTAACAAGTCAAAAGAACATCATAAGTAGTCTTCAAGAAGTGTTCAAGTGAATAGATGAGACAGTCATGGCAGAACCATCAGGTTTGACATAACAATACAATGCATAAATTGTGAAAAATTTCCATAATAAATCATAGGCTACAACATACACAATATAAATGTTTTAACAATTCACTTTGAAGTAATCAACTATAAAGCATCACATAGGGCTGGAGCCCTCATTTGGTTCATAGAGTGCTGGCCTAGCTCAGAGACTCTGGCTTTGATCCTTAGGATGACATGCACCAAGCATAATGATGCATGCCTATAATTCTTGCATGTAAGAGACAGGAGGGTCAGAGATCTTCACTGTCTACCTAATGAGCTCTAGTCTAGCCTGGAATAATGCATCATGTAATATATATTACACATCACATGTCATATGCTATCATAATGGAGAGTCAACAAATTTTCCTTTGTGGCTTTTCCCCAGTTCTTAGGACCAAAAGTGGCCACCATTTTCTCTAAAATTTCAGGTTTATATGTCCATAATTCTCATGTCATTTACTGCCTTCTGGTTATACTGAACTACAAAGTTATTCCATCTTAATATGTATAGTGTTTAAACATGATTAAAATTTTATACTTGAAAAATATGAACATACATAAGAATGCTTTTTCTCACTGTACATTGCCAAAAACTAAGCAAATGTAAGAAAAGCATTAGAATAGCTATATGTTTTCCATGTTTTGTGTGTGTTTGTGTGTGTGCATGTGTGTGTGTGTGTGTGTGTGTGTGTGTGTGTGTGTGTGTGTTCCAGAGCAAGCATTTAGAAGTCAGAAGACAAATTTCAGGAGTCAGTTCTCTCTGTACTATGCGGATCTCAGGGATAACTCAAGACATCAGGTTGGAGAGCAGGTGCTTTCTTTTCTTTTTTTTTTTTTTTTTTTTTTGCTGAGCCATGTTTTTCTTTATACATTAAATGATATGCAATAATTCAAGCCTCCCCATTCCCCAGATTCCCCATATAACTAGCCTTTAAATCCTAAGCTAAGTGCATCACATTAATCTTCAATTATAGACTTTTCCATTCCCTGACCAAGAGTAATGTATGCTTGTGTGTGTGTATTTTGCTAATCATTTGCTGAAAACAGTGACCAGGTTGAAAGCAACCTTAAACAAACAAACAGAACTGTCCCATAAATGTTGGAAGCAGCATACAGATATACGATATAGGTTTATAACATCTGTTTGTGCTACTCAGGGTCAGTTTTGATCAGTAATGTAATGTTTTAACTTGTAAAATTCTGTGGAATATTTCTGTAATAATTCCTTTTTTCTTTCCCATACTGTAATTTCTGTGTTGTTTCATAAATACCGAGCAGAGCCCCCTTTATAGGGACTGGCACAAATTCAGACAAAATACAGGCAGACACACAGACAGGCCACACAGGCACAGGACAGACATCAGACACACAAAAAAGACATATCACAAACAGGCCAGTAACAACACACCATAGACAGATTGAAGACACAGAGGAAAGACATGGAGAATTCAAATTTGAACTCATTCTTAGTCAGACTAATCCAAGTGGAAGTTGCTCTACATTAGTTCCTTAATGTGTTAACCAATAAATATATGCTCACCCATTCATGACAAAATGAAACCTTAATAATGGCTCACTACAAATGTACTTTCCCCCCTTTTATAACCGCACTTAATACGATTTGGTATTTTTTCTCAACCTTCAATTGCTTTGTAACTCTCAAAAAACACAACGAAGTTCTCCATTTCTAAAATGTCATCTTTCTACTTTAAAAATTTATTAGATCAACCATAATGGGGACCAGTAAACTGAAAACAGGGGACCAATCATGAGTTGCTGCTGTCATCCAATGACTGAATGAAAAGGGAAGGGGTCTTAGAAAAGGTAAAGAAATGAAATAAATGATCTCAAGATATATATATACCCTTGTTCAGTGGTAAAAAAAACATTGTTTGGAATGACAGGGTGGTGTTACACTTTTGGAACCTCAGCACTTGAGGCAAAGGAGGGAAGATTGACCTTTTTGAAGGCAGTGAGACCTAGATAAGACCCGCTCTCTCAAAAAATCAAAATAACAAAAAAAATGATTTTGAGACAACGACATAAATCAAGAAGTTCCCCAGTTTCTATATTGCATTAAAGTCGTGGATTATTATAAATCTGCATATTAAACTAAAAGTGTCTATTTTATCTCTCTTGACAGTGCACTTGGGTGGAGGATTCTTAGAAACACCGAGATGTTTCCATTCTCAAAACTATTCATCCCTTTCTACCATATAAGTTAAATTTCTATTTTTCAGTTAAAAACAACAACAACAACAACAACAACAACTTGGCATTAGTGAACAGCAGTGGTTGAGCATGCAGTCTTCCGAGATGCTAATATAGCATGTCGTCTGGGAGGCAAAGCTTCAGTTCTAGGTATTTGCTTCCATTCACTGCCACACACACAAAATATATTTTTGTAATAAATTACACTACTTATGTGTCTGCTGTGGATCTGGTAATCAGGGCTCCAAAAACTTGGCAACAGCAAAGGGGAACCAAGTGAATTTTCTCATGTGTTTTTAAATGAAAGTCATAAAGCAGACCCCATTTCATTAAGCGCTTAAATGGGGATTCTTGAAAAAGATGTTCCGTTAGAGAAGCCTGGTTCCCACGTGAGTCCTGCCACTCCACAGTAGGTGGGTTTATCTTCCACGGTGCCTGAGTTCACAGCTATGAGCTGTTTTCCTTGTCACCTTAGGCAAGCTGGATGGTTAATGGGATCACTAATAGGATATACAGTCAGTTATGGAGTTCTAAACTAGCTTGGATTAGCTATGACTGAAATCAATTACTACAGCCCACTGGTCCATGGAAATTTGGGGAAGGGGTGTTCTCACATTTCTCTTCCCGATGAACAGCTTTAGTCATTCCCCAAGCAGAGAAAAAAAATATTACCAGTAAAACTGATGCTAATTAGCACCCATGTTGGCAGTCAGAATACTCAGAACACTGAGAAGAAAATTTGCAAATGAGGCTGGTTAAGGGCAGTAAATTTTGTGCCACTAAAATTACCCAAGTATAATAAATGACTTTCTTTCAATTTTCTAAAAACCCATATTCTTTGCTTAATCAACACATTAATGGACTTTTGTGATTGATCTTTTAAGGTTTTGCATTTCATTTATTATCCGGTGATGTTTATTTCAAAATATTCGAAATCAACAAAATTGGTGTATTCATGAGATGTTACACTTTGCTCAACGTTTTCTATGCCCATATTCTTTAACAATTAATACTGGCAAGAATTAGTCAAATAACAAAGACTAATCAAAGTAGATATTTTTATTGGTTGAGACTTAAAATTTTAGCTTCACATTTTTACTCCTTAGTTTAATACTGTGAGCATAAAATAAACCAGATATTGTTATAAACCAAGGTTCAAAAAATTTGTGCCTTAACATTAGGAGCAATATTAGTACTTAATTATTTATAATTTAATGTGAATGACTCATTTTTTTCTGAGTACAAGCTGAGGCTTAAAAACTAGAAAAAGACTGCAAAAAGATGTTCATGTTTGCTGAATAAGTTATCAGTTCATTCCAATTAGCACTTTCATACTATATATCATGGCATCATTTCCCAGGGGGAAGTATTACTCATGGTTGAAATATCTTGTTTTATTCCAACAAAATCCATACTGAGGTGGATGGCTTCACTGAAAACCCGCTATCTTTTGGAAAAGTCATGCAATTTACCTTCTGCAATTCATAACTGTCATACTAGGGAAGACTAATGTTTAAATTCAATCAAATATTTATGCTATCATTTTTCTTTGAAGATAGAATTGTCAATGGAGTAATATTGGATTAGGCAGCTGGTGTGACAGGAAGCATTTCATTGATTGCAGTGATGTCCTCTGTTGGCATGTCTGTACCTTTCTATTAAGTACCAGCATGGGAGGATAAGATGCTGGCAGGGAATAGAGAAAGGGTCCAAACTGGTTGATAAACTTCCTGGTAACTTCACTATCACACATTCAAACAAATAAACTTTTACACATGAAACAATATTTTAACACATATTCTGTCCACTGGAATCCTAAGCAATTTTCTTATCTCTGCACAGACGACCTAGGTGCCTTTCCTAATAATGTTTAATTATTACTTTCGTAGCAATGTGGATGTGAAGAACACCAAGAAAAGTAAACTTCTTAATGATAATTGTACATGTATATTAGAACACTGTACTTTAGTAACTGCAAAGTGTTTTCTGTATCTATATTTCCTTAATAGTCTCATAAAACAAACCAGATATTAGTATAATCAAGGCCAAATGAATTTAAGCATGTAAGAAATTTAGATCTAAAATCAAACTATTTATTATGGTACATTGAGTGATGAGAGTATAAGGCTTTTCTCTTGACTTTACTAAGTAGCTGAAATGGATAATTACAGTTTACAGTACAATAAAAAAACATACACATGTAACGTAGGTGTAATTGGTTTCTTTTACATTGAAAGGAGATGATGTATACTGACATAAAATAAATCACTATAGTGGTGAATACATTCTTTGTAATTTTGCCGGTTTCTATTTAATGAGGTACAAGGAAGCAAAGTTGCCTCAGTGGTTTCATTTTTCATGGGCTTCATATACTTACGTTAATTACTTTTCTGTTGTTATGATAAAACGTCATGGCTAAAAGCAACACAAAGTACAGTTAATTTTGATTTATAGTTCCAGGTGAAGACCATGATGATGCATGGAGTGGAGGTATGATAACACACAACAGAAATGTCAGCTGGTATGGCAAACTGAGAGTTCACAGCTTCAGTGGCAAGCTGGAAACTGAGAGAACCAAAAGGCAGGAAGGGTGTTTATCTCTAAGTCTGCTTCAGATGACTTGAATCCTCAGAATGGCTTCACCTCCCTAAACTGCACCAACCAGGGACAAAGTTTTCTTTTCTTTCTTTTTCTTTTTCTTTTTTTTTGTTGTTAAAAGGGAGGTTTATTTTGTGGGGTAACTTACAAGTGACAGGATAGTTTACAGGGTATGGGAAAGGTGTGGCGCAGTCCGGTGGTGTTTCAAATGCCCAAGAAAATAGGGAGCCCTTCTCAACCAAGCCACTTGCTACACCAGACAGTTGAGGTAATAAAGTACTTTAAGCCAATGAGAACCCAACTTTAGGCTATTCTTCTATCAGACTAGAAAGTAAGTGAATGGTGCAAACAACTCTCTTAACAGGCTTATAAGAGACTTCATTCACTATATCTCTGAAATAATATTTAAGTAATTTGTTAAATTTACGTGCATGTCGGTTTTGAAGTGGGATAATTTTAACACATGCTTTCTATCAAGCCCTCCACTCCAAGGTTACTCTCATCTCTTGGCTTTCATCAGTTAAAATATTTCTGGTCTGGTAGACACAAGTATACGGCTTTATGTACACATCTATACTACCTGTAATATATTACTGATTAATAATTTCTTGCTGAAATTCATTTTAAATATTTGCATATAAAGCAGATACTGTGGTAATTAACATTTAAATTGAGATTCTGAGCTGTGTCATAGTGATAAGAACAAGGATGAAAGAAGACAGTGGAAAATGTTGTAACTCGACTAACTTTGGCATGTCCTTTAGTGTCATCCTTGTTCAGCTCACATTTGAGCAGTCACATTGGTGGAGACACATTCTCACAGCAAGTTCCCTGATTCTCTGTCTCTTACAGTCATTTCTCAACCTCTTCTGAATTTTACCCTGACCCTTAGGATACAGTGGCAATAAATGAAAGATTAAGAAAAGGCCATGAGTTTGAAGAAGTGTTGGGAGGTGTATATGTGAGGGATACAAGGGAGGAAAGAGAAAGGCAAATTGTTAAAATTATAATCCACATGATTAAGTTAAATAAAAAAGTGCACCCTACATCATTAGTTCAAGTTACAGGAGTGTTCTAGAAATTTATATCCAAAGAAGGTTTTGAACATTCAGGAAGGAAGGACTAAACTGCAGATTCAAGATCAGCAAAACTATGTAGTGGAATATCAGGTCATTAGCAAATATTTCAAATGGACAGATAGGAAAAGGAAAAAGTAGATATTCATGCTGCAAAGTGTATCAGTTGATGATATGAACACTTTTGTTGATATATTTGTAGGTATTGAAAGCTCCTCAATGTATTTAGTAATAATGCATGACATTGCTAGGAACTGGCTACAGTTGAACTGAAGAAAATGCTTTTCTTACAAAATAGGCAAGAAATTTGCAAGACCCCAAATAAATAAGATTACTCTAACACAGTGGTTCTCAATCTATGGGTCTCGACCCCACTGATGTACAACAACCCTTTCATAGGAGTAGCCAGCAAACATCAGAAAACACAGATATTTATATTACAATTCATAACAGTAGCAAAATTACTGTTATGAAATAGCAAAAAGAAATTATAGTTGGATGTCACCACCACACAAGAAACTGTACTAAAGGGTTGCAGCATTAGAAATGTTGAGAACCACTACTCTAGGGTAAGTAAATTATTTGGGTTTTAGACATGAAGTAGCTGGGAATTATGAGATGATAGCTCCCCAAAATTCAACTTTTTGTTATTGTTGTTAAATTAGAGGTTTGGACAAACTACTGAACAATTCTATGTCACTTCTTGATAAAATTGTAATATATGAAATGTTGTACTAATTGAATCAAACTAAACCCTTGCATACATATATGCATACATCGTACATACATGCATATATACAGAAACATCTAGGATGGCACTTGGCTCATATTCTATGTCTCAGGAACAATAGAGGTGACAACAGTTGTGACATACTCTGGCCTGAGTAGAATATCTGAGCCTGTGTTTTTCTGTGATATGTCCTTAGGTTATTGTTTGTCATTTAAAAGCAGTGTTTGCTCTCCCTAAAATGCTTTCTTTAAACTTCTACATATTGCAAAACAGATTTTAATTACAATTTACCTCAATTTTGTTCTTAATCCTGTGGGGCAATATTAGTTAGTACATATTTTTCACTCATTTCACTCTTTCCTACTTACAGGGGCACGATTGCAGTTACCTATTGCTTAAGCTCCAACAATTCCTCATCAGCTTTACTGACTTGCTACATTCTGTGTAAAGAACTGAAAGTAATACAAATACGATGCCAGAGGCCTCCCACACTAACATACATCTGTGTACAATCATGTTTCTATGAATTCAGCTTTCTCCTTTTCAGATAGTTGTTAGTGAACTCTGCTTGCTCCAATCACAAATACATTCTTCAATTTGTACCTAAGTCCTTATCAATTTAATCAATTCAAATTCAATTCTTCGATGAATTTCTATCCTTCAGCATCATATTTGTTTTCTCATATACATCAATTTTATTAGCAAATAACATTCAACTTTTGCATTTAGACAAAAAATTCAATTCTCATATCTTTTCTGATTATTTGTTATATTTTATGGTTTACAGAGAAATTTTTAGAAAATCTTGCCTCTCTCTCTCTCTCTCTCTCTGTCTCACACACACACACACACACACACACACACACACACACACACACACACACACACATACACACACACACACACAGAGACAAATTCATACACATGTGTATTTATGAATGATAATGTGATACTGGATATAGTACCCATGGTGTTATGCATGGTTACTGCATTTACAGCTAAGCTGTACTCCAGAACTTCTGTGTTTTTTTTTTAGACTGATTCACATTTTGTTACATAACTTCATTAATTCAATCTTGTACATTTATTAGGCATTTCCAGGTTGATATATTCAAAGTAATTACTTTATCATCATATTGTTAGAAAATGTCAACATACAACACGTTGGTAAATAACTCTACTTCCAACTTGGTTTCTAAATGCCACTTTATCCAACAACCTCATGGATTTATGTCTTCTGTCTTCTACTTTCTTCTTCTTCAAGATCCTTGACAGCTTAAGTGGCACTGACTGTGATTTTGTCCTCTTCTGTTCTATTTTATAACCACTTTCCTAATAATTCCATGTGCTCTAGTGACTATAAATACTGAAGATTTTCTCTAACTCCAGGCTATTGAGCAACCATAAACTTTACAGGTTTTCATCAGCCTGGTTTGATGCATCTGCTAGGATTAATAATAAACAAACATTTCAATCCAATTTCATTTTTACACTACTGTACAATTCCCACTTCCAGCCCTCAAAGTTCTGCTTCTCCAACAATTTCTATACAATAACTGTTGATAAAATAGTTTCCTTCTTTTCAAATGTTCAAACCGATTCTTCCCATATACCTTCTCCTATACGCAGTGAAACTCCACATTCATGCACAGTGTAAGGACTTCTGAAACTTCATTTCCACCATATTCATTATGTCCTTCAAGGTCTCTGCTCCTCCTTGGACTCTGCAACTCACTAGTTCAGACACATGGCCCTGCACACACATGTGTATGTGTGTGCATATACCACATACCCATATACCCACTTTAAAAAAAACTGGTGCTGCAGGAAAGTTACAATAAATAACTTTATACTAAAGACCTGGAGGTAGTTTCAGTTCTGTGGGTATGCTTTAGTACAAACTTGCAGATTACATTGTATGATGTTGTAAACAAGGCAATTAGAAATATATCACTCTATTTTTTTAAATTATTTTTATCATGATTTCAATTGTACCTACTGGTAGCTATATATTAATGAAGACTTTTATAATTAAACTTTAAAATTTGAAATAGATTAAGATTTTTCACTTATACAGCTGTACTGGTAATTGCCTGTAAACACAGCATTCGGAAGGTTGAAGTAGAATGATTCGAAGGGTTGGACCAACTATGGGTGATATACTGAGTTCCAGATTAAGCTAGAGTCTGTCTTTATCTCAAAAACAGGTTAAAAAATGCTTCATTGATCTCCAAAGAACTGATTCTAATTTCTAAACCTGGGCTATTATCATAGACACATAAGTAATACCAATGCTACATTATCAGATTATGTATCGACTTTTAATTTAAAAAACTATTTTTCAATATAAATAGTTATCATAAGCATGTATGTATTTATATAAATGTAGACTATTATAGTTAATAATATTACATATGTTCAATAATTAAACATAATATGTATATTATAAAGCAGTAAATGTAAATAAATAAGGTACATGTCAGCTATATATTTAGTAGTTTTCTATAAAATAATATTTAGAAAGAGACCCTGAAATTTGCAATCCCAAGTTTCTCTTAAGATATAAAACTAAGGTGGGTAAATTTAAAAAATTTTAAAGCATATTTTCTCTTTTGTGTGGTGTATCTGTGTTGTATACTGTGTGTGGTCCTAGGTGCAGACAGGAACATGAATATGGAGGGTAAATAAAGATATCAGATATCTTCATCATCATTAACTATGTTTCTTCAGAAAAGGTCTCTCACTGAAACCAGAGCTCAGCATTTTGTCTTGAAGGGCTGACCGGTCATTTGGTAGGATCTATCTGTCTCTTGCCTCCAGCAATCTGCCATTATAAATACTCACTGCTAAGTCTGACTTGTACCCCTGTGATGGAAATCTGAACTAAATTCTCATATTTGAACTTCAGGCACTTTACGCACTGATGCATATCCTCAGCCCTGAACATGTTCACATACACAGCAACAAAACATGGAGATTAATATTTGCAGACACAAATGCTAGGATTCAGATTTCAGTTTAAGTTTCTGATATTAAACATAAAAGTGAAATGTAATTAACAGATTTTTGATTCACAAATGGGTTTTACTCCTCAGACTTCTTTCTGCAAAGCATTCAAGGAGTGAGTTTCTTTAAAAATATTTATTGTTACAACAAAAAATTTTAACCTTTGCACACATTCAGTTGACCTTTTCACCATACATCATGCATTCCAATAGTATATCTTCATATCTTCTTTTAAAAAATGCAATTGTCATCCCTAAGAATGGTGCCTTTTCAGAAGATATTTTTATTTCTCTAGCTTCATTTTATCCTACAATATATCTTATTCTTCTATGATTCCTTTATCCTTGTCCATATTTTCCCCATAGTCTATATTTTTGGAGAGTATGTAAATATGTCTCAATGGGCTCATTTAATATGAGCTTGGTTGTCATTTTAATATTGTTGATAGGGAGTTTCAATATATTAAGAGATGAATCCTTTTGGAAAATAATTAAGTGATTGGGATTACTAATTTCAAAGCAACTATAGTAGATTCCATGGGTTTGGGGCTACTTGTCAAGAGAAAATTCTTCTCCCCTTTTTTACTTTCTGTCTCCATACATAGTTCCATACATGATGGCAAATACCATGTATACTGTTTAGATTTTCATCAACTTGACACAGGGTAGAGAGAGTCATTTGAGAATACTCAAGTTGGGAACCTCAACTGAGAAAATGTCCCCATCAGATTGACCTGTAGGTAAGCTTGTGGTGTGTTTTCTTGATTGATGATTAATGTTAGAGTTCCCAGGCCACTGTGAGCAGTGCTGTCCTGGTTCAGGTGATCTACAGTTGTATAAGAAAGCTAGCCAAGCAAGTCTTTGAAAGCAAACCATCAAGTAGTACTTCACCATAGTCTCTTCTTCACTTCCTGACTTGGCTTCCTTGATGATGGACTGTATCCTATAAGCTAAATAAACCCAAATTGGTCTTCATGAGAATAAGCCAAGAGGCAGTTGTTAGAAGTCAATATGATACTGGTATCAGGTCTTTGGTGATTAAGCCTATTGACAGTATATTTTTGTAATAAATGAATATATTTTTCTTTATAAATTAAAAAAGCTGCAAGAGATTGGTTATAGTAGATAAAATGGAAAATATAATTAAGAGTACCAAATTTGGTAGTATATGGTAGTATACCTACCATCACTATCTCTCCTTTTATTTATTCTTCCCAATAAAGACATACTACCAGGATGAAAATTTGGAAAAGGAAGATCAGGGAATATTCAGATCAGTGTATTTCTAACTGTATTTGGGAAAGCAGTATTCCATTTTGCTCAGTAGGTGAGACTTTCTACTTCTACATGGTTATTTCTGAAACAGGAAGTCCACCTACTAGAAAAGTCTAGATCGTTAGAGTTGGAAGTAGCTTAATGCAGAGAGGGATCTTAAATAACACCCTTGTTTAGAATAGCAGATGAATGAATACCATAACAACATGCTAAAACTTGGTCAGGATTTATAGATGTGTGATTTTCTATTACTTCTATGTGGTCTGCCCATTCTTCATGCTGTGCTTCAATTTGCAGCAATATCTGACTGGCTACAGTCCAACATTATGTATTAATCTTTATTACCAATGATAAGAATACTTTAGCTCTGGATCTATGCCTTACCTGTTTCTTTTTTTTTCATTTTATTTAAAATCAAGCAGATAGTTAGGTCTTACACATTGAGTGCCATTAAATATTGATCCCTTTAGCCCTATTTTTATCTTACACTTTCTTACCTTCATTTACCATTGCCATTCATAGACATCAAATCCATTCCTCATACACTGATACCTCCCCACCTCCCCCATGTTTTTGTTTTTATTTTTTGGGTTTTGTTTTTGGTTTGGTTTGTTCGTTACTTACAGGAGACGTTGGTTTGGACTTGTGAAGCAACAGTGAAAGTGCTGAACTTTTCTGTGTTTTGAGAACAATTCATTGCAAATTTCTATTATGTTCTTAATAAATAGCCTTTGCCCTTTGCCTGATTATGCATGTAAGTGATATAACTGTAATGACAAAAATTCTTCCAGTAAAAGTGAGGAAATCATTACTTTCTTTATAGTCCATGAAGATGATCAGCTTGAACATACCAGAACACTGACATGTGTGACAGATCATAGTAACTTTTGATAGGCTTTCTAAGAAGTCATTAAAATAAGCAAAATTTTATTTACTTGGCTTTTATTTCTCATGATGAACTAATGCATTTAGTGATGTAATGACAGCAGAAAGAGTATATATATATATATATATATATATATATATATATATATAATCAAATGTGGGTGAAAATTTTCATTTTATGTAGTGTGGATATCTTTTATTATGACATATGGCAGTTACAAAATCCACTTAATCTGAAGAATCACTTCCAAAATCTTGGATAGATTTTGTGCTGCATCAAGAGCTTATATTAGAATTCATCAGTTTTAAAGTCACTGTCCCCAGGCTGCCCCATTCTGCTCCTTCCTCCTTCCTAGAACTTGCATTGCCTTATAGTTACGTGTCTTGTGTCCTTTCTCTCCATACTGCAACCTCCTTATTCACTGGTTCAATCATAAATTACCATTTCCTCCACGTAGCTTGACAGATAATAAACAACCAAGCTGTATGTTTTGTACTTTAACCAACCTCTTGACTTCAAATGGTTAATTGGAACTGAGATTGAGAGGCCATTGAAAGATCTATGGCATTTCTTGGGAAAGTCTAGAAATCTACTTGGAGAAATATCTAAGTGCCAGAAATAGAGAAGGACAGCAGATATGAATTAATGACCCTGGAATTATTGCTGGGAACTTTCACCACCTTTTTACTCTTACTCCAATGCAAGGTAGATTCAGTATGAAATCTAATTCTTTGAAAGTGTCTACAACTTGACAGCTGAATACATTGTGTGGACCAGAGTATCACCTTATAGGAGGGAAATCAATAAAGTTCAAGAAAAGGCACTGATGATACTGATCTGTTGACCAATTATATGGCATTGCTCCACACTTCCCTGACAGGCATATGCTTTTACATTCCGTTAAAGCATGGGGAATAACTCTAAAAGTACTTCCAAATAAACTCCAAAGTAGGTCTCACTAGATTTACTATGTGTCCTTTCACACATATCAGTTTTATATTCCATTGTCTACTTTTGGCTGGGATGCTATGTGATTGACCCCACAAATCTACAAGCCTGTGTCTATTCAGATTTGAATGTCATTTATAGTATTTATAATTTGCTTATTACTCAGCAATTAATTTATCTGCCCTAAAGTATCCAGAAAGGGTCCCTTCACATTTTTCAAAACAAAAATGTTGAATTAAAAGAAATCAAATTCTTTGTTTCACTAGTATGGGAAAAAGAAGGAAAAAGTGACTTTGCCTAGATAAAAGACCATCCAGACACATATATAAGGAGATGTGCATAAATAAATAATAAGCTTCACATGCACTGCATATTTACTTGTATTCTCTCTCTCTCTATATATATATATATATGTATATATATACACATATATATTATACATTTCTATGCAATAAAATTTTGCAAATTTCTCTACCTCATCTGAAAAAAAGAATAAAGCCAATGCTTCAGTTATATTTTGACAGCAAAGTGTTGACTTTGAGGAAGCAAACTACCTTTCCTTAGGAGTTCTTATTCCAGTCCCTAGTGGGTTATCAGATACCTCAGAACCACAGGTGGCATCACCTTGTAGCTTGCATGTGTCGTGACACTGAATCCTGAGCCTGTCAAATTCACTGCTGCTTTTATTATTTTTAGATGCACTGCACGTCTCCTCTAAAAACACAAATCACACTTCTGCAGGTGCCAGGTTTTGAAATTTTGCAGTCTGATAAACTAGATGTGTTATAACAATTCTTTAAATAAATAAAGTAGCTCCAATACCATTCCTCAAATATGCCAAGGTATTCAAGGCCTGGGGCCACAGCTGGCTGTGACCACATGTCTGCCTTGGTTGGTTTGCAAGTAGGAAGTACATGCTTGCCATGCTACCTCACTCTAAGTATGAAAAGAAATAAAATAATGAAATAAAATAAAATAAAAAGCTTTACCTAGTTTTCATCAAAGGGGCTTTGAATTTTATTCCTCCTGAGAAGGCTGCTAGCTACTGTGCTTTCATGCTAACCTTTATACTGAACCGAATTCAAAAGCCTTTAAAATTCATTGATGATGTGCTGTGTGGCTCAGCCACTGTACTTTCTGTAGCAGGCATCCCTGCTTGAGATTAAGTTATATTCACCTTAAGATTTATGTGAGGGAACAAGGTGCCTCATGGGAAAGGACTTGTTCTAAGGATATCGTGATACAGTTTTGTTTCAAGAATGGCAGGTCAGCATCAGAGATAAAGGGTCGCTGTTCTCCCTTGGTTCACCCTTCAACCTTGCTGCTGTGGACATACACTGAAGTCCACAGGCAACTCTGTAAGGAATAAAAGACGTGGTTAAAATGAAAGCTGCTTTTGTTCTCTCTCTCTCTAGTTTTACCTACTCAAGAAACTGAGCACTAAATTTCCAGACAAGCAATTGTCAGCAGATTCTCCCACACTAAGAAGGAAACTCACTGATGCCCACAAAAATACAAGGAAACTAATACTGCCCTCAATATTGGTACTGATAACAATATTGATAGTTCTAATAAAATAATTGGGCATGCAATCCTTTCCCAGAAATCTTGGAGACTCACACGCTCCTAAGTACATCCTTTTTGAAGCCCAGTGTGGAAAGCTTGTTACCTATGGCTGAAATAGAATTACTAGCATTAATGATAATCATCAGAATACGGTTCCTACTTTGGCTGATGAGAGTAATAAATAGTAGTCTTACCGATATCATGGTGATGTTGGACTCCAAGAAATTTCCAAAGGACTATCCTGTACTCTGATTCTTATCTGTTGTGCAGAGGCCAGGTTGTTGAAATCTTTAACATTGGTGGTGCGATGGAAAGGTAAATGAGTTATAAAAAAAGTTGGGCTTTATGAGATATTGTTTAGTTAGCTAAGGACATGCCCTGGAAAGAAATGGTTGGACCTTAACCTCTTCCAAATTTTCCCCCTTTGCTACCTAACTTTCTGCCATGATAATCTAACTGGATGTAGGCTCAAAATAAGCAAATCCAGCCTTTCTTGGACAGAATCTTTCAAAATTGTGAAGAAAATTGTATTTTTCTTTTCATGTGGAACATCTTTGGTATTTTGTTACAGTAATTGAAAGTCATCTAATACCGAAAGTAATGGGAGATAAAATACATCTTAAACAGACTCCAAGGTAATTAGAAGTTGACCTGCAGAAAATTTAATGTCTTGTACTTTCTTAGCTAGAAAAGAAATATGGTGATTTGAATTATACTCTCACTATTTTTGGAAGGCTTTTGTAGATGTGTAATACTTGCGAGGTTCTTCAAAATAAACACTAAATTAGATACAGAGTTATTGATTCTTTATCATCAAGAACTAGGTTCAGCAGTCAGGATGTTTTTAAAATAGAAAATAGGTCAGATACCTACAGAGGTCCCTATACTTATTTGTAAAACAAAAGAGGTGCATGCTCTCCCTTTTCCACAAAATATACCAAAATATTGCTGTCCCTATTCTTGGAAGGTTTAAATACTCGAGGAAGAGGAAAAACACTGAATAAATAATATGTAAACTAAGACTATGTAGTGGTAAATATCAAAATAATACATTAGAAATAGCAGTAAAAAAAAGAAAAAAGAAATAGCAGTAAAATAATGTTACTGTAGAAATAGTAATGGTAAGAATCAACTTATGTCATTCAAGAGTTCTTATGTTTGACTGGAAAGTGAATATGATTGGGGTAAATTATGTGAAATTCCCAAATAATCAATAAAAATATTATGTTGGGGGAAAATTAAAATGTACAAAATAGAGTTCTTACATTCATACAGTCTACAGTTTCACAGTAAGTAGATTTAGGACTCTTCTTAATCGCTAAGGCATATACAAATCTTTACAACTGTCCATGGTTTTGTTTTGTCACAAATAGAACATGAAACAATTGATTCAATTGATTTTTCAATACATGTAGCATTTTTTTTTATTCCTTATGTAGTTGGAGTTTTGTTCTACTTTATGACAGGTTTACATTCTTTAGAATTATGCTCATTTATTTTTGTCTTCTATCTTGTATTATATACTTATTTATTAATAACTGCGATTAATCCCATTAGGTATGTTATTTCTGTTAAAATTTATTAACTAAATAAATTGATATAGAAACAAAATATTTTATTTCAGATACAGATCAATTTCACACAGTCATGATGACCAATTATTAGCTTTCTAGAAATGCCTCAGGCCTCAGATACGATCTGACATCATGGAAATATGCCGTATGTTTGAAAAACTTTCTATCTATACTCGTCCCTTCAGAGAGTTGGCTGTGCCTAACCGGAAGTCTTTGTGCTGGCTGATAACACTGTCTTATGTAGTCTATAGCAAACATAGCATGGATTTGTTCCAGAGTAAGAATCATAGTAAATACAATTCCTTGGTTAATGTTTACTGTCATTTTGAATTTGAGTATGTTATTTATGGATCTGTATTTTTAAATAAAAGTACTTAAGTCAACAGGAATCAGAGCTACAAGTCTACATGTTCATGATACAAAGAAAAAAGGGAAACAGTGCAGTTGGCTAGGAGCAAATTACTCACCTGTGGGGAAAAAAGCACAGAAACATGAAGATATGAGATGCAGTGAAAGATAAAGAACAATAGTGTGCAAGTGTGAAGAACACAGGCAAAGCTAAACTGTTGGTGTAGAATGTGCCTGCACTGATCACATTTGTAGTTAGGAAAATCTTGGTGATAAGGTAAAATTTGAGTTAAATCTTAGAGGGTAATGTGAGAAAAACGAAAATTCATTGCTTGATGATTCTAGAGGAAACCATAAAAGCAGAACATTCTACAAAACAACATCATGAAGCAGAAAGGATAACAGATATGGAGAGGCAGAGATGCTGTAATACATATTTATTTATACTTACATTAAAATCTAAATTAAGTGGTAAAGAGTTAAATTCTGAAGTATAACTCAGAAAAATTGGTATTTGTATTTCTCAAATTTCTAACAATGTTATAATATTACTACAATTCTTTTCAATTATTCTATTTCTCAAGAGGCTTCTTAGTTACATAAATTAAATGCACAAATTAATTCATTTTAAAAATGAGGAGAGTGCTTTGCAAATTAGATATAGGTTGTCAATAGGGAATTAAAGAAAACACACAGACAAGGTCCATTGGGAAGGGAAATAGTCAGATAATAGAGTGAGGACAGGGCTGGCAATCTTTGCCAAGATGAAAGAACAGATGGGGGATGATTTTTTTGAGGCCTCACACAGATGGTTCTCCAGATGGATTCTGCCAGGTTCATACAGCTTATGTGTATTTTTCAACTGCTTATCATGGTAGGCAAGGCACTTCTATACAGGCGGAATCTTTACTTGGTGCAGGTTATTGAAATATAACACTAGAAAATGTTGCTAGTTGGCAACATTTTATAAAGTTTTTTTTTAATAACTGCCATTTCTAATTAGACAGAAACCTGGAGATAATCTTATTTTAAAGACACAAGTCTTCAAAAAAGAACTCACAGGTCTTTGTGCAGATTGGAAGAGTTGGGACTTGAATTTGAATTTTGGTTGTTAATTGGCTATATCACCTTTGGATATTTAAAATCCAGCTTCTACTTAGCTAATAAAATGACAGGATTTAACAAAAAAGCATAATTTAAAATTATTTAAATAACTTAAAATATTTCCATTTAAATTTATTATAAATCTTAACATAATGTATTCCATGTTGATTGATAGATAAATATGTAGTATATTTTAGCTTACTATGAAATTGTTTTAGAAAAGTTTTATTCTGAGTCTTCAGATATGTATACACTGCTTTGAAATAAGCATTAAGTAAGCTTTACTGCCATTTAAATTAATAAGTGATGCTTCTAACAAATATCACTTAAATGAAAGAGAAAAACAAGAATAAATTACAAAGGCATTATGGGTTTTCAAATAATTACTCTTCTTTATATAAAGTTATACATACAAACTAGAATTACATTATAGATGGACTCTGATCTTTCTGCTGTAGAAAGTGGAGATCTTAATAAAGGAGATTTTTAAATCCTCACAGGAGGGATTTTTCTTGTTGAAGTTTTTGTAAGTACTGATAGACCACATCAAAGGTATGCAATCTGTCTGGAAACACTGCAGGGGTCTGGGAATAAAAATACCCTGGGACTCTCCTGGTATAGTTACTTTTTCCATCATAGTTGTTAATTGTACTAAAACTTTAAAGATATCAACATTTTTGTGTTTTTTCCAATATTTTTATAAACATTACTTCATTTGAGGCTGGCCATAGTTATCATGACAATCATTTCAGCTTGAGGAGCCTTGTGACAAATGAACATTTAGCTATTTAGCAGATGAAAGAAGCCAGATTCTGGCTTGTTATTTCAACACAGACTTACAGTACATCCATAATGTACCAGTGAGATGCTGATGATGCTACTCTGAAGTTTTCTGAAATTAGTACATAATGATATGTACGGTAGTGGTTTTTCTCTGTAGGTTACTGCACCAAACCACCATGAATATTGTATTTATTTCATCATTTAGCAGTTAGTTTTGTGGCTTACTGTGCACACTATTTTTAATTTGTGATTTGATGAAGGCCCACATAGACGGAGACACTGGTGTATGTGTGAAACACCCCCCTACATGAAGTACGGAGATAGATGCATTCATATTTGTATGTGAATGAGTATAGATTTATCAATCACATCAAAAGCTTATCATAATTTTATATGTTAAGCACTTTGGAAACTAGAAGAGAGATCCCAAATGTGGTGATAAATTGTGTATGTACCCTAATAAACTTTGCGTAAAGATCAGAGAGACAAAGAAACAAACCACCTCTTACCTCTAGGACTCCTCAGCCTGAAAAGCTTTCCTCAGCTGAAAGACCCTTAGTTCCTGTCTCCTCATGTCTTATAACCCTTCTCAGCCCAGCCTTCACTTCACGTAATTAAAGATGTGAGATCTCAAGTGCTGGGATTAAAAGTGTGTGCCATCACTGCTAAAGTAGAGATAAAGAGAGGGCAGAGTAGCATTTTCTCTTATTGTTGTTGTTTTTGAACTTTCTTTGTTTGTTTTGTATTGACCAAAATTTTTCATACAATATAAGCTGATGGTTCCTCTCCTCCAGTTACTCTGATGCTTCCCACCTCCCCAGCCACCCAAATCCATGACCTTTGTTTCTCTCCTCTTAGAAAACAAGCATTCTCAGTGATGAAGAAAGGTGGGAGGACTCTAATGAGAGAAGAGCACATGCAGTGATGAAGTACATAAGAATATGTGATGTCAGGATTCCTGCAATATAAAATGAGCCATGGAGTAGCTACTGATGAGAGTGAGAAGAAATGCCAATGATATCCTGATAGGAGGACTGAGGCTATCATTGTATATCCTAGGTTAAAGCTGAGTTTTCTTTCCTTTCCTAGAATGACAATTTCCTTCTTTTGTGTGAAAACAGTTTGAGCTTTCTATTCAGTGAGCAATGGGAATGAGTTGGCAATGTATTATTTGTGCTTTGAGATGCAAGTATTTAGTAATTGATGGGTGTTTTCTTTTTTTATTTCTTTATTCTTCTCTCATACCATACATCCCAAATGCAGCCTCCCCTCCCTCCACTCCTCCCAGTTCCCCCCGACACACACCATTCCTCTCTCTCATATCCACTTCTCTTAGGTTCCCTTCAGAAAAGTGCAGACCTCCCAGAGATATCAACCAAACATGGCATAACAAGATGTGATAAGACTAGGCACAGAGCCTCACATCAAGGTTGAATGAGGCTTCCAGGGAAGAGGAAAATTTCTCAAGAGCAAGCAAGAATCAGGGATGAGCCCTGGAGCTGGAGTTTTCTTCAGCCCTGCCTAGCACCACGAATCCCGCAACCAGTTATAAAATAATCACTTAGAAACTTATATTAATTAAACTACTGGACCATTAGCTCAGGCCTACCACTGACTAGCTCTTACACTTAACTCAGCCCATTTTTGTTAATTTATATGTTGCCACGTGTTCCTTGGCTTTACTTGTTGCCTTTACATTTTGGACAGTGGACTCAAGTCTCTTTTTAGCTTCCACCTCCCAGCCTCTCTTCTCTGTCATGCCTATCCTATACTTTTTGCTAGTCTACTGGCCAATCAGCGTTTTATTTATCAATCAGTCATAGCAACATATATTCACAGCATACAGGACATCCCACAGCAAACCCCAATCTCACTGTTAGGACTCCCAAAAGCACATCAAGCTAAATAACCATAACATACATGCAGAGGGCTTGGTGCAGACCCATACAGGGTACATTTTGTCACTGTAGTCTCTGTGAGCCTTTATGAGACCTGCTTAATTGATTATGTGGGCTGTGCTCCTGGTGTCCTTGGACCCTCTTGCTCATACAATCCTACCTCTCCTCTTGTGTTCCTCTAACTCTATGTAATGTTTTGCTGTGGGTCTCTCTATCACCTTGTGGAGGAAGACTCTCTGACATAGATTTGGTTAGGTACTAAGCATGAGTACAGCAGAATATTATTGGGAATCACTTCATTGCCTTTCTTTTCTTTTCTTTCTCTTTTTTGCCAGTCATTTTTGGCTTTACCCTACATCTCTAGCCCATCCAGTTTCTTGTTCCTAACCATCCAGGCAGTGTTGGACATGGGTTCCCTCTCCTTATATCAATCATTTGTTGGTCACTCCCAAAAGCTCTGAGACAACATTTCCCCCAGAATAACTTACAAGCAAGACAAGTTGTAGGTCATAGGTTTTGTGGCTTGCTGGGTATCCCAGTTCCACCATTGGAAGCCTTATGTCTTTGATCCTAGTCCTCAAGATGTAGAGGCAGGCAGATCTCTGAGTTCAAGGCCATCCTGATAAACAGAGCAAGTTCCAGGACAAACAAAACTACAAAAAGAATCCCTGTCTCAAAACAGCAAAATATCAGCAAAAAATATAATAATAAAAGCACAAAAAAGATGATAGTATATAACATGACTATCTGATAATTAACTTCCATCATCAGAAAGAATGTTATTTCATTCAGAACAATAGAGTACAGACTAAATTTGGTTATTGGTGATGGACTGAGGGGGTGTGAAGGAATACACAAATAGTGGAAAAAAGAGATTCCATGACATTTTATTGACAGGTTAAGTTTCAGGTTCCTGGATAATGTTTAGGTTGCAATTATTTTTTGAATGATGAGTTACTGTGACTTGGTATGTGGAGGATATTTTCAGACAAAAGACATCTATGTATCTCAAAAATATTCCATAGTTAAAAGTTTTTCCTATATGTAAGAAAGATGATGGAGGGAAGATCAAGGAAAAGATTACAAAATCTATAAAATACTTTGCCAATGGTATGTCTTTATAATTTATGTTCTGACGTGTCACAAGAGATTAACACTGTTAGGCAGGTGGAGATGGCACATGCCTTTAATCCCAGCACTTGGGAGGCAGAGCCAGGTGGATCTCTGTGAGTTTGAGGCCAACCTAGTTTACAGAGCAAGATCCAGGACAGGCACCAAAACAATGCACAGAAACCCTGTCTCAAAAAAAAAAAAAAAAGAAAAAGAAAAAGAAAAGAGAAAAGAAATTAACACTTTTAGCTTCTAATTTACTTTGTGTTTCAGTATATTCTTAGTGCTCATAATAGTATCTGAAACAATAGTATTAGGAACCAGTTGGGATTTTTATTGCTATGAAGAGATGTCATGACCACTTGAGATGTCTGGGTTCAGGGAGAGACAAAGAAGAACAGTGCCTTGACAGAATGAGCCATTATGGGGTTAGGGAGAAATCTGGTGCTAGAGAAATCCCCAAGGTTGTCCCCAGCTAAGACTCACAGCAATGTTGGAGAGGGTGCTTGAACTAGCCTTCCCCTATACTTTGACTGGTGACTGTCCTAATTGTCATCATAGAACCTACATCCAGCAACTGATGGAAACAGATACAGAGACTCACAGGCAAGCACTTGGCCAGGTTCCTGGAGTTTAGTTGAAGAAATGGAGGAGGTACTATAAGAGCAAGGGAGAATAAGATCATGATGGGAAAAACCACAGAGACAGCTGACCCAAGCTAGTGGGAGCTCATAGACCCTGGACTGACAGCTGGGGAGCCTGCATGGGACTGCACTAGGCCCCTTGATTGAGGGTGACAGATGTGTGGCTTGATCTGTTTATGAGTCCCCTGGCAATTGAACCAGGACTCACCGTGAGTACATAAAGTGGCTTTTTTAGAGCCCATTCTCTATGGTGCCATGCCTTACTCAGCTTTGATGCAGGGTGGCAGGGCTTAGGCCTGGCCCAACTTGTAATAACAGCCTATGTTGAATACACAAGGGAAGCCTTATCCCCTATGATGAGTTGGTAGGGGTTGGATGGGGGGAGTTGCGGGAGAGTAGGAGAAGAGGAAGGAGGGGAAACAGTGGGCAGTATATAAAAAGAAAAAAAATTAAATAAACAAGTAAACCTTAAAAAAAGAAATGTAATTGAGGTGGTTCCCTTATAGTTTCAGAGGTTCAGTCTATTATCCTCAAAACAGGGAACATGGTGCTGTGCAGGCAGATATGGTGCTGGAGGAGTAGCTGAGAGTCTTACATCTTGCAGTCAACAGGAAGTTAACTAAGACACTGGGTGATATGCTGAACATAGAAAACCTCAACTCTGCCCCCACAGTGACAGAATTCCTCTAACAAAGCCATACACACTCCAACAAAGTCACACCTCCTAATAGTGACATTCCCGTTGGGGGATCATTTTGTTTCAAACTACCACATTCCACTCTCTGGCCCCCAAAGGCTGTAGCCATATCATCATGCAAAAATGCATTCAAACTTCAAAATTCTCCATTGTCTATCACTGTCTCAACAATGCTTAAAATTCCAAATTTCAAAGTCTCTTCTGAGATTCATGGAAGCTCTTAACTGTAATCATCTATTGAAAAAAAAAAAAAAAAGATAAGATCACATACTTCCAATGTACAATGGCCGAGTATATACACTACCATTCCAAAATGAAGAGAAGGGAGCATAGTGAGGAAATATTGGACCAAAGCAAGACCAAAAACCAGCTGGGAAAACTCCAAATTCTGCTTCTCCATGTCTAATGTTAAAATGTTCTCCAGATCTCCAACCGCATCTTTGTTGACTACAACATACTTCTTTCTCTTGGTCTGTTTCTACTCCCTGTTAGAAACTCTCCTTGGCAGGCATACCCCATCTCTGGCATCTCTAACATCTTGGGTTCTCCATCGCAATCCAGACTTCAACATGACAGCTTCATGCAACGGCTTCTTAGGCCTCCATTCAGGGACACTCCTGATACATGCCTGGCCTTAGCAGCTTTATTCTATAACTCCTTTCTTCTATCCTTAACTCTAAAGCCAGAATCATATGGCTAAAGCTGCCAAGTTCTGCTGTGTGCTAGTATTTTAACATGACCTCTCATACAATTGCATTCTCATCAGGTTTCTGTTTTTCACTGCCTGAGCTTGGCTGTCCTGAAACTTGCTCTGTAGTCCAGTCTGGCCTCAAACTCGGAGATCAGCCAGCCTCTGCTTCTTGAATCCTGGGATTAAAGGTACATACCACTGCACCCGGCTCTAGGCTTTTCTTTAGTTTCTTTTCACAAATTGGAAATGTAGCTGGGTGGGAACTTTCCCTGAGATCACTATTGCTATTAGCAAGGCCAGCTTCCAGGAGCACAGTGCTCAAAGGGAAATCCACAACATGGCGAAGTTACTACTTTTCTATCTGAAGGTTTAGGGAAAAATGAAAAAAAAAAAAGAAAGAAAGAAAAGAAACTCTCTCACTCTCTTGATGGTTTCTTTTCTTTACTCTCTTCATGTTGTTTTCATCATGTTGTTGTTGTACTACTACATTACTCCTCTATTCCCTTTCCCTCCACCACTTAAATACTCTAACTTCTGACTATCAAAGAACACCTACAACCCTCATTTGGGGTTACAGAGTCAAATTATTTTCTGTATCCTTGATTAGTCAGAAGTTATTTTCACAAATTGAGGTCAGGAATGGGTGCAAGGAATTAATCATTTGTCAACTAGCAACAATTCGCCTGTTTTTGTATTTAAAACCTAGCCAGACAGTACAGCTGTGTGTCCTTGTGAACAAGATAGGGAATGTTTATCTAAAAAACAAACCAAAAAAACAAGCAAACCAAAAAGCAAACAACAAAAAAAACCAAAACAAACAGAAAATCATTAGCAAGGCATCTAGTCCAATCTAAATCTCTTTTAAAGCTTTATATCAGCTTGAGGTGCTCAGCCATAAAATTAAAGAAATTTGAGCCATTCTGGCTCCTGTATGCCAATGTTCTCCTAAATCATAAATCTGAACTGTGATTTAAAGCAGCTCCTAATTGTGACTTAATAGGCCTCATGGAACACTAGGTCATACCTTATGAAACATATTCTCATGTTTATTTTTATTCACCAAAACTCTGTGCCAATAGACAAAACACCTTAAGGAGAAATCATCTTTCTGACAATCCATAGAATTAAATGCCCAGGTGATGGGAAGTTTTCATGAGATAGATACACTACAATACAGGCAGTGGGGTACTCCCCACAATCAAATAAATCATAACAAGTACCAAAGGTACAGAAGAAGCAGGGGAAAAAAACAAACCTTGGTAGATTGACATCTTGAACCTCAATTGCCATCTGCTGCTCTCTGACATGGCCACTGGCAGTTCACTACTTCCTTTATTCCATTTCTAAATCTGTTTATCTCCTTGAAGACAGGACTTAACTCCATTCCCTTTGTGGTACTCTTTTTCTCCTCAAAATTTGCATTATGTAATTTACCCTGCTCAGCTTGCTCCTTTTCATTATAAATCTTCATTCGAGTTACCACTACTAACTACAAGACAGAGTTTATGGTAGGCAGTTTTGAGATGTCCTTCGCCAATAGAATTAATCCAAAAACTATTCACTTTAGACTCTTTAGTCAAGGGCAAAAGGCAGCCACTTTCTTGACCAAAATAACACAAGAGGGATCTCTAGGCAACATACTAAAATTCTTCTCCTCTGAAACTTCTTGATTCCCACAGTTCATTAAGTCACATGCAGCACCACTGTTTCCATGCTCCCACTGCTATAGCCCATTAAGCAGTGCATAAAGGACTCCCTTGCTTTCATAAGTAAAGCTTTCAAAGACCATATTACTCCAAACCAAAAAAAAAAAAAAAAAAAAAGTGGTCAGGCATGTCACAACAATATTCCACTCCCTGGCACCAACTTCTGCCTTATTTAGGGTTTTTATTGCTATGAAGGGACACCATGACCACAGAGACTATTAAAAAGAAAACATTTAATTAGAGTGGTTCACTTACAGTTTCAGAAGTTCAGTCCATTATCATCATGGCAGGAAGCATGGCAGCATGCAGGCAACTGTGGTGCTGGATTAGTAAGTGAGAGTCCTATATCTTGTAGGCAACAGGAAGTTGACTAAGACACTGGGTGGTACCATGAGCATATGAAACCTCAAAGCCCATCCCCACTGTGACACACTTCCTCCAACAAAGCCATTCGCACTCTGACAAAGCCACACATCCTAATAGTGCCTTTCTCTTTGGGGCTCATTCTCTTTCACAGAAAAAGAAAGAAAACAGAAATCTGAGAAAGAAGAAAATAAAATATACCTTCAGTCTATTACCAAAAGTTTCACTTTATAGTCTGAACACTTGCAAAGGTATATCCCAGGTAATACTTATATTTTATACTCTTTCATCAGACATTTTATCAAACAAGAATAAGAAACAAAATTTTAAGAATGTGACTCCATCTAGGAAAATGTTCTCTGAAATTCATTCATCATCTAAGTAACCTTAATTTTTCATAAAGACACTTAGACACATAATATCAAATTTAAACCATGACTCAACCCAGATTTTATGGCTTGTTCATATTGTGACTATGTAGCAAATCCATTTATGTCACAAATATGGATTCATTAAATAAATGAAAATATATTAAAGCCAACATTTCTACAATATTGCCTCTGTCTAAATGTGAGTTCTATTTCCATTTTCTTGTGCTATAAATGAGCAATAGCTGTATAATCCATCTGTGTGACTTTAAAGTATTTAAGGTTTGGAGACATACCATATTATTCATTTCAGCCAATACTTTCATTATAACTAGTGTTACCTAAATCATATATCTATCTGCTATTTCAACAAATTATTTGATGAATCAAACTATCATTATCAAATAGATATAGAAATATACTTATAAAATTATTGTTATCATGAATCTTAAAAACTTATTTAAAAATATGTCTAATAGGGAAAATGATGTAGTTATAATTAAAAAATAAAAAAATATTATGAATGAATAAATAAAAATTATTCCTTACTATTAAAATTAAGTGTATTTTCATGTGTGCATGTGGGTGAATGGGTGATGGGTGTGTGTGTGTGTGTGTGTTTGTGTGTTTGTGTGTGTGTGTGTGTGTGTGTGTGTGTGTGTGTGTGTGTGTGTGTCTGTTAATACATTGTGTTTGATGCCATCTTTATTTGGAATACCGATATATTACAATCTTGACTCTGTTAGTTATTATTGTCTATAGTAATCGCTTTCCAGAAATAAAAACATATGTATTTTTCCTTATCCAATGGTATCCTTATCATGTTTAATATCACAGAAATTTTTCATAAATTCAATGTGGTTTTCATCAATTCCATTCTTGAAAATTCACCTTTTATAAATGTGACTGAAGAATGAACATAAACACTTGAGAACACTAATGAGTTTCTTCAAAATTTGGTTCCTGAACTCAGTACTGGATCTCCTCCCAGACTGTTTCCTGCTTTGGTGATTTGATCCTGTAGATTCCTTGACTTAAAGTATTTTCTCTTCAGTGTGTGCCTTCTGTCTAAAATTTATGCTATAAACAATATGCTGCCTGCTAAAAAACCAAACCAAAACAAAACCAAAAAACCCTCATATCTTCTCTTAAGTACATCCTGTCCTCTTACCCATGAGGGAATTGCAAATGTATTATCTGTTCATCACTGTGTGTGTGTTAGATCCAAACTTTTATTATATCACTCTCAATAGCTATATTAGTGCTGTCCTCTTTCCTGTCCTTTCTTTCTCTCTCTCTTTTTGTGTGTGTGTCTCTCTCCTGCCCTCCTTCTGACTTACCCTCCTTTTCCCCTTCTTTTATTAATAATTACCTTCACTACTCTCTCTCTCTCTCTCTCTCTCTCTCTCTCTCTCTCTCTCTCTCTCTGTATGTGTGATATTCTATGAGTATGTGATATTTTATTTGTATTAAAATATTATTTGTATGTTAATAAATAAAGTTGCCTGGGGGTCAGAGCTATTAGCAAGCCATAGGAAAGCAGGGCAGTGGTGGCGTACTCTTGTAATCCCAGCACTTGGTAGGCAGAGCTGGGTAAGTCTCTGTGTGTTATGGGATACAGCCATTATTGGATACACATGCCTTTAATCAATACCAATCATGGAAAACCTGGAGGCCTATACAGACAGGCCGTGAGGAGGCGGTCATGTGGTTGGGTTTACAACCAATGAGAAGGCAGAACAGGAACTCTATATAAAGACTTTAACACAGGGGTGGTTCTGGTTCAGAGAGGTAGGACCACTGCAGGAGGAAGGGTAAGGTTTTAGCTCTTAGCTCTGACCTCTTGGCTTTCTTCTTTGCATTGGTTCTGTGTTTCTTAAGGTTGGTTACATCTACACTGTGAGTATTTTAGCCTGCCAATTAAAACCAAGAACTCTTTTATAATTGTTATTATGTTGTGTCACATACTCAAATTTAGCTCTTAAGAAATACCTGACAAGTATTTCCAGTTGAACAAGTAGTTAATGAATACAAACACCATGCAAGAGATAATTGACAAGACAAGGTATTTAGCAGAATGTGTTAAAGCATGAAAGTAGTTACTAAAGCAGGACATCTTATCTATTCCTAGTTCAAGACATATGCAGAGAGATTGGGATTGTAGGCTCAATGGTGGAGTGCTTAAGCACAAATCCCTTGGTATAGGTCATGGCTTAAAGGAGAAATGCCCTCCATGGCTTCCACTTCCTGTACTTGCTTGCATGCCTGCCACTTCTGCCATGCTTCCATAGCATGATGGATCCTTATCCCTCTGGAACAGTAGATCACCCTACACTCTTCCATTTATAATTTTCCCTGGCCGCAGCGTTTTATCACAGCAGCAGAAAATGAAATAATAAAAAATTAAATACCAGAGGGTAGGTTGTCATTAACAGTGCTGAAGGCAAAGCAGACTGTCAGGGCTTGACTCTAAAGCACTGAGAGAGAAGGAAAGTTTTTAACAGCAACTGGGCTAGAGGCCATTCCTCTGGATTTTCAAAAGAGAAAGTCTTTCTGCCATTTGCCTTCATCCTAAGAACTTTTCTGAGACTACATTTTTAAAGGAATAAACTAATTCATTTGGTAAAGCTACTTCAGGAAAGAATATTTAATGCAGGACATGGTTATTTTTAGTATCTCTTATGCAGCTCTACAATGAGAAAGAGCAGGTAAGGTATAAAGAATTAAAAGATATACCATTTGAAGAAAAAAACGACCACCAGGAAACCTAGTATTTTAGCAAAAGTTGTGTATTTTCCCATGCAGTTTCAGAGAGCTGCTGAACTCAAGCCACCTGTGGTAGGTGTATCCCTGCTGGAGAGCCCTGACATGCCATTAAATGAAGCCTGGATTTCAATGGGCATGCCAAAATGTGGAGATGTTATAACTGTACTATATCTGCCAAGGAGAAGAACATACAGGAAGTGGGAGATCCAAAGTGAAAGATGGTTACTGTAGGTGAGAAAGCTGGAGAGCAGAGCTATGTAAGCTCTTTGATAGAAAACATAGAGATACATATTTTGATGTTTACCTTATTGGATTTCTGTTTCCCTTTGATCCAATATTTCCTTACTATGCCCCATTTATTCCTTCTGGAATAGCAATATACTTTTGAAATTTGACTAAATGCATCTTGAATTATGCTATATCCATAAGCTGTGGTTTAAGGAGTTGAATGTGGCAGTCTAGATTAGAAATATCTCCCATTGCCATTGATTTTAGTTGATCAATATAACTTGTCACTAATATCCTGTTATTGAAGACATCACATACATTAAACATAGGATATGGTGAATAAAACTGAAAATCTTGGAAGCTTCCTCTCTGCTGACTAGTTTTAATGAATTCTACTGGACAAGACATGTCATCAACAATCTTACCAACTTGTAAAGACTACAAACTACAATAATTAATGAATTGACAAAATACTGATCCAATATTGGAATGCTGTGAAATTAACTACCCATTTTCTTATTGAGTTTAAGACACATTCCATAGAAGAGAATGCAAACTCATGGGCACCTAGGCCCAAGTGGTAAACCTACTACTGCTATTTTGCTAAATGGACTTACTCACTGCTATTTGAGTAAGTATCTTGGCACTCATAGATTAGGTACAGACTTCAGTTCTCATACAAGAAGCTAAATTTTGATATGGAAGGAGTGAGGGGAGAAGCTTAGGACAAATATGTTCAAGAATATATTAGAGTAACATATGAAATTTTCAAAGAATTAACAAAAGTATATATTATTAAACACCAATTCAAATGCTTTAATAAAATGTTCCTTTTTCATTTCATTATTTTACAATTTATTTATTTTATTTTACCAATCGATCCACCTCTATTACCTTCTCCTACTCCCTGAAGACTTCCCCCTCCCCCACCTCCCATTTCCTCCTCCAAAAGAATAAGGCCTTTTATGGGGAGTAAGTAGAGTACATTCAGTTGAGGCAGTTCCAAGCTCCTTGCCCTGCATCAAGGCTGTGCAAGGTGTCCCACCATAGGTAATAGGGTCCAAGAAGCCAGCTCATGTACTAGAGATGGATCCTGATCCTAGTGCCAGGGGACTCCTTAAGCAGATCAAGCTACACAATCATCTCACTTAGGCAGAGGGCCGAGTCCAGTCCCATGGAGGCTTTAAGGTTGTTGGTCTAAAGTTCATGAGTTCCCACTAGTTTGGTTTGGTTGTCTCTGTAGGTTTCCCCATCATGGGTGATCCATGTGTCTCTCTTAGGGTACCCTTGTTAAATAGCTTCTCTGAAGCTATGGGTTGTAAGTCTGGTTATCCTTTACTTTACATCTTGTATCTACTTTTGAGTGAGTACATACCATGTTTGTCTTTCTGAGTCTCGATTACCTCACTCAGGATGACCTTTTCTAGTTCCACCTATTTGCCTGCAAACGTCATGATGTCACTGCCTTTTACTGCTGTATATGTATCACAATTTCTTTATCCATTCGTCAGTTGAGGGGTATGTAGGTGGTTTCCAGGTTCTGACTATTACAAATAATGCTGCTATGAACATAGTTGAGCAAGTGTCCTCGTGGTATGATTGAGTATCCCTTGAGTATATGCCCAAAAATTGTGTCATTGGGTCTTGAGGTAGATTGATTCCCAATTTTCTGAGAAATGCCATACTGATTTCTAAACTGGCTGTACAAGTTTTCACTTCCACCAACAGTGGAGGAGTGTTACCCTTGTTCCAAATCCTCTCCAATATAAGCTGTCATCAGTATTTTTTATCTTTATTCTGACAGCTATAAGATGGTATCTCAGAATTGTTTTGATTTGCGTTTCCCTGATAACTAAGGATGTTGAGCAATTACTTAAATGTCTTTTGGCCATTTGAGATTCTTCTCTTAGAATTCTCTGTTAAGCTCTGTAGCTATTTTTAATGGGATTGTTTGGTATTTTGATGTTTAGTTTCTTGAGTTCCTTATATATTTTGGAGATCAACCCTCTGTCAGATGTGGGGTTGGTGAAGATCTTTTCCCATTCTGTAGGCTGTTGTTTTGTCTTATTGACCATGTCCTTTGCTCTACAAAAGCTTCTCAGTTTCAGGAGGTCCAACTTATTAATTATTGCTGTCAGTGTCTGTGCTACTGGTGTTATATTTAGGAAGTGTTCTCCTGTGCCAATGTATTTAAGACTACTTCCTACTTTCTCTTCTGTTAGGTTCAGTGTAACTGGATTTATGTTGAGGTCTTTGATCCACTTGGACTTAAGTTTTGTGCATGGCAATAAATATGTATCTATTTGATATCTTCTACATATTGACATCCAGTTATGCAAGCACCATTTGTTGAAGATGCTTTCTTTTCTCCATTGTATAGTTTTGGCTTCTTTGTCAAAAATTAGGTGTTCATAGGTGTGGGGCTTAATGTCAGGGTCTTCAATTCAATTCCAATGGTCCACATGTCAGTTTTTATGCCAATACCAACCAGTTTTTATTACTATAGCTTTATAGAAGTGCTTGAGGTCAGGGATGGTGATGCCTAAGGAAGTTACTTTATTGTACAGGATTGTTTTTTGCTATCCTGTTTTTTTTTTTTTCCATATGAAGTTAAGTATTATTGTTTATTCTTTCATGGTCTGTAAAGAATTGTTTTGGGATTTTGATGGTGATTGCAATGAATCTGTAGGTTGCTTTTGGAAAGATTGCCATTTTTACTATGTTGATTCTACCTATCCATGAGCATTTGAGATTGCTGTGGGATGTTCTCTATGCTAGGAATGTGTTGCTCTGATTGATTGATAAATAAAAAGCTGATTGGCCAGTAGCCAGGCAGGAAGTATAGGATAGGTGGGACAAAGAGAGAGGAGAAGGCTGGGGAGGGGAAGGCTGAGGCGAGGAGATGCTGTCAGCCACCACCATGAGGAGCAGGATGTAAAGTATCAGTAAGCCAAGAGCCACGTGGCAAGGTATAGATTTATAGAAATGGGTTAATTTAAGATATAAGAACAGCTAGCAAGAAGCCTGAGCCATTAGGCCACACAGTTTGTTAATAATATAAGTCTCTGTGTGTTTGCTTGGGTCTGAGGGCCGTGGGAGCTAGGCAGGAACAGAATAACTTCAGGTACAGGAGATCTCCCATTTTATGATATCTTCTTCAATTTCTTTCTTCAAGGACTTAAAGTCCTTGACTTGTCATACAGGTCTTTCACTTGCTTAGTTGGAGTTACCCCAAGGTATTTTATATTATTTGTGGCTTTTGTTAAGGGTGGTATTTCTCTGATTTCTTTCTCAGCCCATTTATTATTTGTATATAGGAGAGCTACTGATTTTTTTTTTTAGTTAATCTTGTATCCTGCCATATTATTGAAGCTGTTTATTAGCTGTAGGAATTCCCTGGTAGAATTTTTGGGGTCACTTATGTATACTATCATATCATCTGCAATAGGGAAAGTTTGACTTCTTCCTTTCTAATTGTATCCCCTTGATCTCCTTTTGTTGTCTTATTGCTGTAGCTAGAACTTCGAGTACTATACTGAATAGATATGGGGAGAGTGGACAGCCTTGTCTTGTTCCTGATTTTAGTGGAATCAATTTGAGTTTCTCCCCATTTAATTTGATGTTGGCTATTGGCTTGCTGTAAATTGCCTTTATTATGTTTAGGTATGTATCCTGTATTCCTGATCTCTCTGAGATTTTTATCATGAAGAGGTGTTGGATTTTGTCACAGGCTTTTTAAGTATCTAATGAGATGATCATGTGGGTTTTTTTTATTTCAGTTGGTTTACATATTTGATTACATTGACAGATTTTCATATGTTGAACCATCCTTGCATCTCTGGTATGAAGCCTATTTGGTCATGGTGGATAATTTTTTTGATGTGTTCATGGATTAGGTTAGCCAGTATTTTATTGAGTGTTTTTGCATCAATATTCATGAGGAAGATTGGTCTGTAATTCTCTTTATTGCATCTTTGTGTGCTTTAGCTATTGGGGTAACTGTAGCCTCATAAAACGTTTGGCGATGTTCCTACTGTTTCTATTGTGTGGAACAATTTGAAAAGTATTGGAATTAGCTCTGTTTTTATTTTATTTTCTTTTTTGAGACAGGGTTTCTCTGTGCAGTTTTGGTTCACATCCTGGATCTTGCTATGTAGACCAGGCTGGCCTCGAACTCACAGAGATCTGCCTGGATCTGCCTCCTGCGTGCTGGGATTAAAGCCGTGCACCACCACTGCCTGGCCTAGCTCTTATCTGAAAGTCTTGTAGAATTCTGTGCTGAAATCATCTGGCCCTGGGCTTTTTTTAGTTGGAAGATTTTAATGAGTATTTCTACTTCATTAGGGGTTATAGGTCTATTTAAATTGTTTATCTGTTCTTGAATTAATTTTGGTATGTGGTACCTATCCAAGAAACTGTCAATTTCTTTCAGATTTTCCAATTTTGTGAGGTACAGATTTTTGAAGTATGACCTGATGACTCTCTGAATTTCTTCATTGTCTGTTGTTATGTCTCCCTTTTTCTGATTTTTTAAATTTGGATGCTATCTCTGCCCTTTGGTTAGTTTGGATAGGGGCTGATCTATCTTGTTGATTTTCTCAAAGAATCAACTCTTTGTTTCATTGATTCTTTGTATTGTTCTATTTCTATTTTATTGATTTCAGTCCTCAATTTGATTATTTCCTGGTGCCTCTATTCCTCCTCGGTGTGTTTGCTTCTTTTTGCTCTAGAGCTTTCACGTATGTTATTAAGTCATTAGCATGAGATTTCTCCAACTTGTTTATGTGTGCATTTAGTGCTATGAATTTTCCTATTAGCACTGTTTTCATAGTGTTCCATAAGTTTGGGTATGTTGAACATTTGTTTTCATTGAATTCTAGGAAGTCTTTAATTTATTTATTTCTTCCTTGACCCACTGGTGATTCCATTGAGCTTTATTCAGTTTCCATGAGATTGTAGGTTTTCTATAATTTTGGTTTTTGTAATCTAACTTTTAGTCTTGGTGATCCAGTAAAATATAGGCGGTTATTCCATTTTTTTTTTGTATCTGTTGAGATTTGCTTTGTGATTGAGTACATGGTTGATTTTAGAAAAGATTTCATGGGGTGCTGAGAAAAAAAGGTATATTCTTTTGTGTTAGGGTGTAATGTTCTGTAGATATCTGTTAAGTTCATTTGAGTCACAATATCTATTAGATCCCTTATTTCTCTGTAAAGCTTCTCTCTGGTAGACCTATCCATTGGTAAGGGTGGAGGGTTGAAGTCTTCCACTCTTAGTGTGTGGGGTTTGGTGTGCAATTTAAGCTTTAGTATTATTTCTTTTACATATGTGGGTGTCCTTGTATTTGGAGCATAAATGTTCAGAATTGAGACTTTATTTTGGTGGATTTCTTCTGTGATGAATATGCAGTGTCCTTCCCTATCTCTTTGACTGATTTTAGTTTGAAGTCTATTTTGTTAGATATTATGATAGCCATATCAGCTTACTTCTTAAGTCCATTTGGTTGAAAAGTCTTTTCCCAGCCTTTTACTCTGAGGTAGTGTCTGTATTTGAAGTTGAGGTATGTTTATTGTATGCAGCCAAAGGAAGGAAGGGTCCTGTTTTCATATCCATTCTGTTAGTCTGTTTTGGTTTTTTTTTTTTTTTTTTCAAAATAGGAGAATTGAGTCCATTTATACTAAGGGATATTAATGACCAGTGATTGTTAATTCCTGTTATCATTTAATAGTAGTTTGTGTGTATTTCCTTTCTCTGGGATTTGTTCTTTGCTGTGGCTTATCTGTTGCCTGTGTTTTGATGGATGCATCTAACTTCCTTAGGTTGGAATTTTCCTTCTAGTGCTCTCTGTAGAGCTGAATTTGTGGATAGGTATTATTTAAATCTGCCTTTGTCTTGGAATATCTTGTGGACCCCGTTTATGGTGATTGAAAGTTTTGCTTGGTTTAACAGCTTGGGCTGGCATCTGTGGTCTCTTAGTGTCTGCACTACATCTGTCCAGGTATTTTGGTGAGGGTATTTGCACATGTGGAAGTCAAAGCCTTCTGGCTTTCAGAGTCTCCACTGAGAACTCTGGTGTTATTCTGAAGGATCTGCCTTTATAAGTCACTTGGCCTTTTTCCTTTGCTGCTCTTAATATTCTTTCTGTATTCTGTATGTTTAGTGGTTTGATTATGTTGAAAGGGGACTTTTTTGGGGGATCCAGCCTATTTGGAGATCTGTAATCTTCTTGTGTCCTCATAGGTATTTCCTTCTTTAAGTTGGGGCAGTTTTCTTCTATGATTCTGTTGAATATATTATCTGTGACTTTGAGTTGGTATTCTTCTCTTTCTTCTATCCCTATTATTCTTAGGTTTGCTTTTTCTTGGTGTTCTAGATTTCCTGGATGTTTTGTATTACAACATTTTGGCTGTAGTGTTTTATTTGACTGATAAATCTATTTTCTCTATTTTATCTTCCATGCCAGAGATTCTTTCTTCCATATCTTGTATTCTGTTGGTTATGCTTGGATCTGTAGTTCATGTTCATTTACTCGTATTTTCTATTTCCAACATTCCCTTGGTTTGTGTCTTCTTCATTGCTTCTATTTCAATTTTCAGGCCTTGAACTGTTTCCTTCACCTGTTTAGTTGCTTTTTCTTGGCTTTGTTTAATGGATTAATTGATTTCTTCGAATTTTTTGTTTGTCTTTTCTTCAATTTTTAAAGAGAATTTTTCATTTCCTCTTTAAAGGTCTCTATCATCTTCATTAAGTTATTTTTAAGGTTGCTTTCTTCTGTTTCTTCTATGTTATGATATTCAGGTCTTGCTGTTGTAGAACTGGTAGGTTCTGGGGGATGCCATATTGTTCTTTACATTGTTGTATGTATCTTTGCAATGGTATCTACCCATCTCTTCCTCCAATAGTGGTGTCTGTGTCTGAGGGAACTACTCTTGGTCCAATCTGTGCTTGCTGCGTCTTGTGTCTCAGAGGATCACTCTTGGTCCAATTGGAGCACATGGTGTAGTTGAAGCTTATAGATTCTGTGTCTTCGGGAGCCACTGAAGTTGCAGGGGCATGGTGGTTTTAAGGTAGGAGTGGGTCTTGTAGATTGCAGGGTCTGATGGGGGGTGTTGGTGAGGATGCATGTAGCAGGAGTCTTCTTTGCTGGCCTGCAACTTGGGCAGTGAAGGTTTGCAGGGGGTGGGGAGGGATAGGTTGTGCCTCAGGGCCTAGGTCCTAGAGCAGGACTTTCTGGGTGGGGGAAGAGTCACTCACCTCTTGGTTGAATCAGAGCTGGTGGATTGTATGTCTCAGGGAGCTGCTGAGGTCACAAGGGGATCAGAGGGTTTGGGGTAGGGAGTGGGTCTTGTCGGTTGCAGGGTCCAATGGGAGGTGTTGGTGGGGATGTGTGCCCACAGGAGTCTTCTCTACTGGCTTGCAACTGGGGCAACAATGGGTAGGGGTGAGGAGATACAAGTTGTGCCTCAACACCTAGGTCCTAGAGTTTAAATACCATTTTCATGAGAACTAATAAAAGAACCCTAAATATATGATTAATGAGCTTTTAAGATAAGGTATATCCATCCAAATAATGCAATATCATCCATAGTAAAAGAAAATGGATATAGCATGAATCATTCTAAATACACAATTAAAAGCGGAGATGTGAGTGACATAAGTAAACATACCCTGTGTGTGTGGTTTTCTTTTTTATGAAAAGTATATAGCAGACAAAATAGACTCTAAGTAGTTCAATGTTTGAATAGGGTCAAAGGCAGACAAGGAGCAGTTTGAGATTAACTAGTGATTTCTTTAGGAAATTTGGAGGAGGATAATGAAAAGATTTTGAACTACATTGTGTGATGGATGTGAAACCATGTAAACTCACCCAAGCCCCACTGAATTATAAAGTTTAAGTCAAATAACAACTATATTTTAGCCAGTTTGTTAAACAAGATACTCATTATTTAAAACTAAAAGTTTTCCTCAACATAAAAATTTAGGTATAGAATCACTTCTTCAGGTTTTCTTTCTTCTTTGATGTATAATTATTGCTACTTTATTTTGTGTGGTACTGGCCAAAATCAAGACTAAAGAACAGGACAGGATCTGGTCTAAGGGAATCTCTGGTTAAGAAGTCATTTGAAATTTTCCTTATGAACCTGAAATTTTCCTTATGAACCGGGCTCTAAAATGTTACAGTTTGAGAGCAGAGTGTGTGTTGCCAGAAAGGAAGGGAAAATCACAAATTCTTTTGACCATTTTGTTTAAACCTGAAAACACACTCGTGTTTGGAGTCTGTTTGAGAGATGGGTACCTGTCAGGGACAAGGCCCTTGATAGCCTGTGGGATTCATGTCAGACTGCACTGTGACATCTGCATTCTTTATATTTAACTTGCTGTGAGGTACTGAAGGATCATATCCTGTGATTTTTAGCAAACCCAATTGCAGAATTCCTGACTGACCTGAGTTAATTCTTGTGAACATATATCTTATGTTAGTATTACTATATAACAAGAAAATGATAATGTTCGGTCATAAATCTTACTACATATTCTCCACTAGAAATATAAAGACAAAACAAGGAATGCCAAATCACATTCTAGAAAACATTTGCAAAGAAAATGTGGAGCTCAAAGAACCATATGGTATACTGATGTTGTTCTTTGATATAAAATGCATTTTAAAATAAATTTTGAATATCACAATATAAATTAATTCTTTATAATGAAGACACATTCTCTTAGCTTTGAAATATAAGGAACTTGAGGAATTTTACACTAATCTTTATAACAAACACAATAAATATCTACACACTTTCTCAGACAAATTAGAGAACTGATATTGTAAGGCAAACCACACCTGTAAATGTTGAGATAAGTTAATCCCAGCCATCACAACTGAAGCATGCTTATCTGTAGCAAAGTTTGCTGGAGTCAGGAATGTGTGAGAAACCACTGGTGCCCTCTGTCTTGATAGCTTCTTTCCTCTGTGGTTTTTATATGCAGATGTTCCAGGAAAGGTTCACATTGACTATCTGACAAAGATTCTCTTGATACTGTGGCTGGAAGAACAGAGGATAATCACTAAGGATTTCTCAACAAAGGAAAAAAAAATACTTCCCTAGAGGACAGGATTAAACCAAAGCTTTAGGTGGTGTGACCTCCTTCTTGTCAAGGCCCCATTAGCTTTCTTGTCTCACCTGATGATAAAAAGAAAAAAAATGAGACAAATAAAAATACTAGAATAATTTAAGACTGTCTGAGCAAAATTAATGACCCAGCTGAATGACTAAGTTTCATTACAAATACATAAACCACTTTTTTTTTCTATAGTTTAGCCATCACACTAGTAGAAATCTAGCAAGTGATTACAATGTATACAGCTGTGAGATAACAACCTCTTGTGCAGTTCTTAGCAATGCCCCATGACACAAACAAGAATGGCAAATGAACTTGATGCCTTTGATACTAAGAATTAAAGGGACTGTTAAACTGGCTAGATGAACATACATCCCATACAAAGGCTTATTTTACTCAGTTCTTTTTAACTTCCTACAAAATGTCTGAGTTTCAACAATGCAGTCCTTTTGTAGTATTAAATTTCTGTTTATATATTTGCAGACTAGGACAACTACAACTACCTGGAGAAACTGCATAGTGCATGCTGTAAATATTAACATTCAATTATCCCAGGAATCAAAGCTTTGCAAGCAGGAAAAGGACACATTATATGAGCCTTATTTATTTAAAAACCTGATTCCTGCAAAGTTCTGACAAATGTTCCCTGGATTTCTTATATCCATTATGTTTCAAAAGATAGGTTAACATTCATAATGTTTAGTGTCTCTGATAAAAACGTGTATTTCTATTTATGTTTGTTAGCAGAAATTATGATATCTGACAAAAATATTTATTGCCTTATAATGTACATTTTTTCAACTTTATTACAAATATAATAGAAAGTCACTTATTTTCTTAACAAATAAATTCCTCTCAGAAGGATGCCAAGCTCTACATATTTTAAAGACCACAGTAAACACATGAATAAATAGTTTATAGAACTTAGATCTCAAGTTAAATGACTGAAAATTAATAACATACAGTGTGTACCATATTAAACTCTTTGACAGAATAAGATAAACCTACTGAAGTTTCTGTTCCTTGAAAGCTAGAAAGCATGTGAATTATCCCTGTTTATGTGCTTATACTGGCCCACACCTCACCTCCAAATCTTTTGAGATGACATGCGGCATGATTGAGACAAGTTTGACTGAATCCAAATATTCATTCCCTAAAGAGTAGGATTTCTTGTCTTTACCAAAGGCAACAGCCAAGTGGTAGCTGTTAGTAGCATACAGGCTGTTGGGTGAAATATATTTTACCCTTGGAGAAGTTCTAAATGTTCTTTATCAACATTGTTTTGGGGGACTTCCAAGTGTTTTCTGTAAAATTATAAATAGAAACATATACTGGCAATAAAGTTATAAAGTTGAGAAATAAAATTACCATTTCCAAGAGAAAGAACTTATGTTATTAGACAAGTATAGTAGTACCAACCTGTAAATTCCAACATGTAACTGGTGAGACAGAGAGAGGCAAAGGCAGAAAGAAAATGAGAATGACCCTTACAGACAGAATTCTAAATATGTATCCCATAGAAAGACATTCTGAGCTTCTGCTCTGCATCAATTCCAGAAATGCCTCAATCTAAGGAGGCCATTTCCCCAATGGCAGGACTGGAAATCTATAATATATTGGCTTTCCTCTCAGGAGATAGTCAATTCCTTGATTCTGCTCTTTCATCTTTGGTAAATTATGTATCAGTGAAATAGTTCATCATGCATGAGTCTCAGATTGTTACTTATACAGTTATGGCTGAATAAATAAGTAAAGTACTCATAACATTTCCTCTTACTAGATAATTTGACTGGATACAGACATAACTAGATCTGAGAGACTCCCTAAAGGGAAGAGTAGTTATATGAGATATTTATTATTATTATTATTTCTGGAATGGTGCCAAATTATCGCAGTACAAAATAAAAGAAAAATTTAAAAGAAATAAGATCATTAAGTTAGATACATGCTTTGTCTGTGGCCTGGGGGAAAATTTTTCGTTAAAATTAAAGAGACTTTTAATTTTGAGTTTTTTCACTTATACCCAAAAGACAGAAGTTAATAAGCATGATAATCCTTTACACTGATGTAACATATTTCACTTGAGTAGTGGTTTCTTATGAATTATTGAATTTCCCACAGGTCAATGGACATTACATTTATTTGAACTTAAGCATGGATTCTGGTTTTATCTCTTTTTATGTCTAATACTGGAAAAATTATCTTTTCATATCTGTCTCTATCTGGCTATCTCTTCCCTTATCCTCAGTTTTTAACCTAGAATCTGTGTCTAGGGAAGTCTCTGGTCATCTCTTCACTCAGTTCAAAGATTTTCTTATTTAATACTATGGAATACTGAACCAGACATTTTCTAGTTTCTGGTCTGAATTTACATAAAACACCACACACACACACACACACACACACACACACACACACACACACACACACACATACACACACACACACACACTCACACACACACACTCACACACACACACATATGCATATATATAAAAATAAGAAAGACCTGTTTATATCTATCTCTCATTATAAGACCATTATGTAGAACTCTATAAAAACATGCTCAATAAAAAATGACTGAACAAAAAACAGAAAGAAATTTGTATCAGTATAAATGCAGTTCTGGACTCTGCCAAACAGTTTTAAGCGGGAGAGCACATTGTTCTATAATGGAAGAGACAGTTTGGAGGACCACATAAGGAAGAAAGGGTGGAATATAGAATTGTGGCAGTTGTTCAGGTAGGTAAATCTCTCTGTTCTGCCATGTGAGATCAATATGCAGTGAGGTCCAAAGAATCACCAGCTACAGGCTTTACACAGTCATGTAGAAGGGCAAAAGACAGAAAAATGTGCTGTAAATAGAAAGAGCAAAGGAATAGAATACAAACCTCATAAGCAAACCTGTATACACACACACACACACACACACACACACACACACACACACACACACACACACGTAGCTAGAGTTTTCCTGCCTAGCCCACAGACAGGAAAAATCTCTCTCACCTGCCAGTCCCTCAACTGTTCTTACAGCTTAAATTAATCCATTTCTATAAATCTATACCTTGCCACATGGCTCGTGGCTTACCGGAATCTTCACATGCTGTTTCTCATTGTAATGGCTGGCAGTGTCTCTCTCTCAGCCTTCCACTTCCCAGCTTTATTCTCCTCCTTGTCCCACCTATACTTCCTGCCTAGCCAATGGCCAATCAGTGTTTTATTTATTGACCAATCAGAGAAACACATTTGCCATACAGAACATCCCACAGCGCGCGCACACACACACAGACACACAGACACACACACACACACACACACACACACACACACACAAAACTTTTAATAAAGATGCTTTCATGAAAAAGGAAAATAATAACATTCCAAAAATAGTGTTGAAAACACTCAATAATCACATATGGAAGAAAAAGACCCTAACTTATAATATACAAAGTAAAGTGAATATCAAGTGAAGTGTTAGTTGAAACTTAAGAAATTACTTAAGAATATACATGAAAGTCTCAATGAAATGCATGTGAGTAATGGTTATTTTCAGAAGTGACCTCAAATAAATAGACAAATAAAACAAGAATAGCAACTACAAAGGCATCAAATAAAAAGGTATCTGAATATCAGCGGAATTATCCTGAACCTGATGGAAGAAGATGCAGTTGATTGGAAAAATGTTTACAAATTGAATATATCATGAGACATTAACACTAAAAACATAAGAGAAAATCAAATTTGTCCTAATAGCAAGCAAGCAGCACAACTAAGAAATGAATAAAATACAAAGATAGACCTTTATTGAAAACATATACAAACGGTCAGCATATCTGTGACAGAATACTCACCATCAGTAATCATAAGAATGCTCAATAAATTCTTAATAAGATATTATGTCATTCAAGTATGTACACCAATAGTAAAATATAACAAAAGCTGAAGCTGTAGAGAAACAGGAGTTATTTCTCAGTGTTGATTAGTATTAAATTAGTGTCGCCATAATGAAAAATAGTATGAAAGTTCAGCAAAAACTAACGGTAGAATAAGTTAATTTTATAATTGTGCTATTAGAGATACATCCAGATAAATTTGATTTCTTAAAAAGATATCTCTACTCTAACTTCATTGTGATATAGTAATTCAAGATACAGACTACACTTACATAACAATCTGTTCAAAGGTGAATGAAAAAGAAAATGTGTCGCATATTGAAACAGGAATACTATTTAGTCACAAAGTGGTGTACTTTGGAATACAGGTTTTTGAAGTAAGACCTAATGATTCTTTTGGATTTCCTTGGTGTCTATTGTTATGTCCCCTTTTCACTTCTGATTTTGTTAATTTGAATATTCTCTGGGTTTATAGCTCAGTAGTAGATCATTTGGCTGTTATGTGCTTTTAAACATTAATTTTCAAAAATAATTTTAAACCTAACTAATATTATGTGTCAATGACTCTTTTAAAATAATTTTGTAGCAGAGCATGTTCACTTGTGTATCCTATCAAAATAAGGAAAAATTCAAAAGCCAGATACCAATAAATTGTTAATTTATTAAACAGAATTTTAAAAGATGTATGCTTTGGTGAATAATCAGTCTAAATGGGCATTTGATTAACTGGACTTCCTGCAGTAATATTTCTAAACCCTCTAGCACCCAATGTATTTCTCCATCAATATAAATACCTTCAAACTATAAAATTTGTCATTATGTAAAAAGGAAGTAGCAATTTTGAAGTAGGATTTGGGTATTATGAGATTTTGAGATTGACAGAAGCTGTTCATTTGTCTCTGAGTGTATGATGCTTTTTTTGTGAAGAACGCTCACCAATTATGCATTCCTTGTGTACCTTTTAGTTCATCTTGCACAAGAGATGTGTATTCATCTTTAGTAGTTCATTTCTTTTGTGTTTCCATGATAGAAGATGGACTGCAGTATTCTTTGTTCTGTGGCCCCTGCTTGCTTTATTAGAATGCTTATTATACTGTTCAGTAATATATGTACTTCATTTTCCCACCACAGTAATTCAAATACCTGAATAGCTAGATTATCATATTATATATTTTAATATGTATCTTCCTAATAATATCTAGGAGATAGGTATAAAGATCCCTGATAACAAAGTTCACATGTGCCTCAGGCTTTTAAAGGAATTGTATGTAAAAGAAGTTTCTTAAAATTGCTTTGACCATTAATATAAGTATTGATCAAGTAGTTGAATTTGTGCAACAGTGATCTATTGAAAGCACATGTGTCATGTCTTTACTGTGACATTCTTAATCTCTATGCTTTGACAGTAAAATGTCTGCAAATCACTGAATACCCATTGTTAACAACTCATTGGACTAAGTAGATTTAACCTTCCTTGTAACTCTCTGGATTATTGATCAAAATATAACTACTGTGGGAACACTGATTATGGAATGAACTGTCCAAACCAATGTTTCTAGAAAAAGTTGTTGATGCTGAAATTAAAATCCAGTTGTGCTCACTTGCAGAAATGTTTATTATATCTGACAGATCTATAGTAGTAGAAATGTCATATATTTTAGGTTGAAATGATCAGTTTAGGTAAAACAATCTGGTGTTTTCCAAGTCTTTTAGTCAATAGTATGAAAGAAACTATAAAACACTAGCTCTATAAAATATATTGCATATTTAATCATTTCTGAGAGACAAAAAAGACGTACAAATCAACAGGTATTACCTACTGCATAAATTGTATTTTAACTTTTATACTGGGCCAATGATATAATAACACATATGTAGATCACTTAAATATGGCAATAGATTATGAGAAATGTGCCTTAGGATGCTTGGTATTGTGAGTATATCATAGAGTTTTCTTATACAATCTCTGAAGTGATAACCGAGTCTATATATGACTTAGCTTATTTTTCCTTGGCAACTAACCAGCATAACATTCTATTGTTTTAACTGTGTAGAAAAATCTTACCACAATGATAATGAATTATGTATATAATTATTTAAAAATAGGCAAATTGTATTGGACAAGTCTTTATAAAGACAAAACATAGGTATATTTATATAGATCTCCTACCATCAACACTACTTACAGGACTATAAGATTTGCTCCATGAGAGAATGGTGGGCTGATATTTAGGAGTACTGTAAAGTGCTAGACAATTACAATCATCATATTTTCAGGTTATGATGTCTTCTTAACAAATAATTAAAATGAAATTAAATTTAATCTTAAAATAAGTTTCTTCAGTGATACTTAATTTTTATGTTTGAAGATAATTTAAAAAATATAACTTTATACATTTGTAAAAATGTATTTGTTTTTATTCTTTTGTCTGACTATACTGCTTAAGATACATGCAGATTTTTAAATCTGTGGAAAATATTTTATAATTCATATATATTATCTTTTTCTATTTAAAACATAATTTAACTTAGATTTTCTTACTTTTTCTTTCTTTGAAACTAAGACACAAATCCACACAGAGTTCTCAGATTTATACAGAATCAGAATAATGAGATTGTTTATCTTCCATATCTACACCTGGTCCCATTGGAAGACAGTCATGGAAATGTGATTGGTGGTACTTCTTACCCAAGAATAAAGGTGGATTAGAGCTCCTCCCTGAGGCTCTTCCTACAGACATGACATGATTTCTTAAAATAAAACAGTATTCATGTCTTCCCACCACTCCCTTTCTCCTTTTCTACCTCCCTTCCCTTCTGACTTCCTTTCTTTTTTATCCTTTCTTTCCTATTTATTATCTTCATCTTCATCATTCCATCTTCCTGTCTCACATGGGAACACATAGTGCACTGTAGTCATGTTTTCCTGTTAATGAAATTTGGTTGATTTTGGAGTTTATGCTTACTTTATTAATTTAAAATATAATCCCATTATTCTCCTCATTCCCTTTTCCCCTCTCAACTCTATGAACCCCCCTGTGCTGGTCTGAATGAGAACTGCCAACATAGGCTCATATCTTTGAATACTTGCTCCACAGTTGTTGAAACTATTTTGGAAGGATTAGGAAGTGTGGTGTTGTTGGAGGAGGTGTGGCTTTGGGAAAGGTCTCTGATGTTTCAAAAACCTATACCATCCCTATTTAGCTCTCTCCCTCTCTGTGTCTCATGTCTGCAGATCAGATATAAATTATCAGCTGCTACTTCAAGACATGCCTACCTTCCTGTTGCCATATTCCCTACCACAATGGTCATGGAAACTAAACCCCTATAGCTGTGAGCTCCCAAATAAAATGATGCTTTTTTAAAATTGTATTGCTCAGGGTGTTTTTTGTTTGTTTGTTTGTTTGTTTTTAACATTAATGGAAAAGTAACTAAGACTAAACCACCTTGCTAAAAATCAAATTAATGACCTGTCATCTATTGTTACAACCTTTTAAAGAGCTTATTTTTACATCACTCCCTTCTTCCTTAAGCCATGCTTCAATCCAGGTCATCAGAACTTACTCCACCACCTGTAGCCAGCCTTCTCCACTTTTTTGTTCTCAGTTGTTTCTTACATTAAGGAGGTTATTTAACATATTGTGTCACTTTATTCCTGTAGGCAAGATTGTAGATATGATAGAATGGGACATGCTTGATTGACAAGTAATAATCCTCACTAATTTTCTTCCTTTGTAGTCATTAATCACCTTTAATCAACTGATTAACATGGCCTTTTGTTGCCTATGTTAGCAGTGAATTGTCTACACTTAGCAGGCACAATGAACAATACATGAGGTTAAGTCTGACACCAAAACAAACAAACAAAATCCAAAAACCTCAAACTTGTGATCATGAGATTTGCCATATTTATAGTGCTCTGGCTAGAGTAACAGAGTATATTGTTCTACATAAAACATCAGAACGATTATATTCTTTACCAATAATTAAGATTATAGTATATTAAGTATAAGAGTTTGTATCTTGATAACTTGTCTGTTTCAAGCTTTGTATGCTACATATAATCACTATATAACTCTGCATTTATTTGCATAGGTAGAAATTTTAGAAATGTAATGAATGTGTAATAAATGTGATGTTATTTTAAGAAAATGTCATAAGATGACCAATTTGATTTTTTTAAAGGTACTATATCTTAGTGGATCATGATCTTATATGTAAGACATTGATGAATGTAATGCAATGTGACACATGATTGAAATCAATATTATGATATCATCTATATATGTACTTTCTTGCCTATAAAATGTTTAAGGTTAATTTTTTAGTAGTTTTACAAGGAATCTGATCACAGATATAAACATTTAAAGGCACCAACACAAACTATAAATTGTTTGGAACACATCTATGACATTCAGTTTTAGTAAAGAGAATTATCCACTTGATTTTGGAATCCTAATTAGTTACATAGGGCAATAAAAGTTTTGAGTTTTCCTTCAAGTTGTTAATGTTTATAAATAATTATCATCATAGAGTAACTTCAAAATTATCTTACTATATGTAGACTTAACTGTACCTGTTACTGAAAGTTGATAAATATAAATGCTGGCCAAATGAATTTCTATAAAGATTTATTTTTATTAATTTTTTTTCTTGTATGTTTGTATATGAAGCTTCCTCTACCATTGAAGACCAGAAGAGGGTGACAGATGTCATGAAGATGTTTGTACCTTTGTATAAATTGCATTTTAGTTTTAATATTTCAGTTTCAAGAGAAGTAACAAAATGAACAATGAGAAACAAATATCTAATCAGATAAGCAAATTAAAACATGACCACAATTTCTAATAAGTTTCATTAATGGTGCAAAATAGATATTGTATATTTATAAAATCAATATATACAGAAAAAAACATTATTCAAAATGCTTTCTTCTTTTAGAAAATATTGAGTTTCTAGTATTTTGGATTGAGTTTCAGTTGCTACAAAAATAGCACTTACTGTATTAAATTTAACTGTGTGCTAAATTGCAAGGCTCAAGAACATGGTTTTTATTTTTATATATGTTATATGTAAAATGTATATTAAATACTACAAATAAAGCATGTGAAAGATATATATATATATGTATAATTATATGATTGTATTTATCTATTTTGATCTTTTAGATCCAATATATTAAAACTAGCCACATGTTTTGTCAATAATTCAAATAAAATGATTACATATTTTCTCCAATAAATTTAGAGTTAATGATTTAGAAACAATACTACTGGAGAAATCACTGTAGGAAACCATACAAATTGTCCTTGGAAAAAAATACTCATGTCATAATGACTTTAAGCCATTATCTCTATCAGATTTCTTAGATCGAGTATACCTAAACATCTAGATTTTTTTGATGTGAAAGATCTCAACTCACATTAAGGACTATAGAGTCATAATTTAGCATTTTCTAAGTACAGATTAATGAGTCTTTCATGACAGTATTTTAGACTGGTTCTAGATTGTTCTTTTTATATTCTGGATTTTACATTACTATCTTTTAATATCATTTTATCTCCTCCTGCCCTTTAGTAACCATATCACATGCATTTCATTAGTGTACCAATAAACATGTAATTATATAACATTTAATTTTATCATGTGGTCCATTTTCATATGTCAAAACAGAAGATTTTTTTCAAAGGAAGTTTACAACTCTTCTTAGATAAAGAAGTTATGTAAGTAGTTAGTGAGCCAAAGGACATTTTATTCTTAGGTAACATATTATCATTCAACAGGCTTATCTCAAAATTGGTTATAAATGCCCAAAGATACAAAGTCAATGAATATTTTTAGGTTCTTGGATTCCAATATTCCTATAATAAGAAATTAAATTTGAAAAAGAAAAATGCTTGAAAATGAAAAACTGTAATATAAATGTAATAAAATAAGCCTATGATTTACCTAGAGGTTTTGAAGTCTCCAAACATCAACTTCTTGGAAAGGGCAATTATGCTGATATACAAAAACAGTCTTCATATGGTGACCATACCCTAGCTTTATGCCAAATGGCAGCCTTGAATTCTTGAGACACAATTGAAGAAGTAGGAAAGAAAATTGAATCATTTACTAAAGTTATACAGGGCCCAAAAGAAACCTCCTCTGATTTTTTACAAAGACTGACTTCAGTAGTAAATAGAATTATAACAAATTCAGAAGCTAGACAAATTATAATTGTATCTCTGGCTTTTGAAAATGCAAAATCCAAAAGGGTAAATAGGCTATTAAAGGCAAGATTAGTACCCTTGGAGGAATGGATCTGAGATACAATCAATATTCAATCTTATGACCACGATGATGCTTGGGTAGGAGAGGTGATTTCGTGAGGTTTAAAGAAAAATAGTAATGTCTAATGTTTCAATTGCAGTAAACAAGGTCACATAAAAAGGACTGTAAACAGGGCATTCCTAGAAATAATGTTTTTTGAAGGAATAATTCTTAAAGAATGCAGCTTCCTTCTGGATTATGCAGAAGGTGTGGCAAAGGGAGACATTGGACTAATAAATATAGGTCAACAAGGGACAGATAAGGTAATCTCTTACCTTTGACATTGGGAAAGCCCTGAGGGGTCACTTGCAGGCCCCTATGTCAAATTCCAATCAGTCCTTTCCTGTTATTTATGGAGGAAACTCCTTCCCAGAGCAATTAAAGAAGCTAATGCTTATTAAAAAAAAAAAAAAAGCACACATACTATTATAACACATACTAGAACAGCTACAGAAGAGATAACAAAATATTTGGGAGAAACCATAAATCAAAATTGATAAACAATAGATTTGGAAACTCCCCAAGATTAGGATGGGGGAACAGTTTTGTTTTTGTCATTTCAAGATAATAAAACAACCATCTTGAGGAATGGTTGTTAAAGACCTTTGGACAAATAAGCATCCAAAGAAGATGAGAGAAATCCCCAGAAAATTGCCAAGAAAAGGAGTAATCTGACATAATGCAATCTCTAAAGTCTCCAAAAGATGAGGGGATCCCACAATGATGATTCCACATGGACTATGAAAACAGCGCTAAGCTCAAAAACACCACCTAAATATCAGGTTTGGACTACAAAATGCTCAGCATAATTTTGAGATGGCTAGCTGAGATGATCTAGCCTCACAGACTACTATAACCAGGACAAGCCCTGAATTTTCCCATTCTGCAGATTGGACAACAAATGATACAACTGCCTTTTCCAGGACTTGACAATAAACCCCAAATTTTGCTTTTCAGGATCCACTAAAGATGCCTTTGCCCCCAGACAGCGGGAAGTAGTTTTAAGAACATGTCACCCACATTCCCAAGAGGTGGGATGTAGCAGGAATATTAAAAGTTCTTATTAATAAAATCAAACCTGAGGCCAGTTATTGGGGTGAATGCTGGGAGATCAGAGAAGCAGAACAAGCCACAGCTACCTCACCTCGCCAGTTCCTCAGCTGATCCTGTTTCCTCAGACTGGAAGCTTCTGTGTCTTCATCCAAAATGAATCTCAGCTGAACTGTGCTGCTCAAAAGCCTGAAAGCTTAACCAGCCAAATGCTTTACCAGCCAAATGCTTCTAGTTTCTGGTCCTCACACCTTATATACCTTTCTGCTTTCTGCCATCACTCCCTGGGATTAAACGCTCACTTTCTGGGATTAAAGGCGTGAGTCACCATGTCTGGCTGTTTCCAATGTGGCCTTGAACTCACAGAGATCCAGAGGGATTTCTGCCTCTGGAATGCTAGGATTAAAGGCATGTGCTACCACTGCCTATCCTCTATGTTTAATATTGTGGCTGTCCTGTTCGCTGACCCCAGATAAGTTTAAAGTGTACACAATATTTTGGGGAACACAATACCACCATATATGGGATGGGTGGTTTTTGGTTGTTCAATGAATTATAGATATTTGTCATTGTTTTGGTATTTTATTAAAAGTTGTTATTGGTAATGGTCAAGAAAAAAGCTAAACAAAGGAGATTAGATTCAGGGTTCTTGTTTGAAAAAAAAAGAAAAGGAAAAAAGAGAGGATATAAATATGATAAGATAAAAGGTAAATTATTGAATGTACTCTGCCTGCCAGCCCTGCTTATCCTTTCTCCTGCCTTGCAATTTGCTGTTTAGCTCTTTATTAGACCAATCAAGTGTTTTAGACAGGCAAAGTAACACAACCTCACAGAGTTAAATATGCAACATAAAAGAATGCAATACATCTTTGCCTCATTAAACAAATATTTCACAGCATAAAAAATGTAACACATCTTAAAATAATATTCCACAATAACAACTGATACTGGTTCTCATGCTTATGATACTGCTTTGACAGAAGCAATATCTCAAAATTTTAAGAAAAATTAAAATGTCAGATGTTTTAATTGTGGTAAACAAGGTCACCTGAAGAGGGATTGTAGGCAAGGCATTCCCCAAAACAATGTTCTTTTCTAGATATAATCCAAACAGAAGGCTCCAACTTTCTGGAATATGCAGATGGTATGACAAATACTGACATTGGAATAATTAATGCAGATCAACAAGGAACAGGCAAGGTACGCCTTTGTCATTGGTAAACACCTTAAGGAGCCTCTTCCAGGACCCAATATCAAATTCTTTGAATAATTCAATGGCAGCATTGAAGAAACTTACCCACAGAGCAAATAAAATATTTAATACCTTTTGAGATAAACCACACTGCTCTGGATGTGATCAAGGACAGAACAAATAAAAAAAAATCTGGAGAATCCAAAAAACAAGAATTATGGCAAACTACTATAAATGACCAGTGACAGAACTGAAAATACAAATAAATGGCATTGAAATGGTTAATATTTTGGACACAGACACAGATGTAACAATAATTTTATCAAAATCTTGGCATCCATATTGTCCTCTTTAGGAGGTAGATATTCACCTTCTTTGGATTGGATCTTTATCTCAGATACAGATCTGGTACAAAATGGGTCAAGTATATAGGAACAGAAAGCAGATAGGAAAATTAAATTATACATGACTGACATAGCAATGAATTTATGGTGACACGATTTGATTCAGTAATGGAAAACACAGGTTAGCATTCCTCTAATCTCAGAAACAAGCTATAAAATAAAGAATATTTTTAAGAAAAATATTAAAAGGTATTATCAAGGAGAGTTATAGACCATCCAGGTTGTACATAAGCAGGGCACAACAACTTTTGTCTTTCAAAGGTACTAATAACTTTACTTTTAAAATGGTTAACTGAAAACCTGAATGGGTAGAACCATGGCCTTTGACATCAGAAAAATTATAGACACTAGAAAAGCTGGTACAGAAGCAGCTAACTGCCCAACATATTAAAGAATTGACCAGTCCCTATTATTAAAAAGAAACCTGAAAGATGGAGAATGGTAGCCAATCTAAATGTTATAAATAAGATGACTCAGCCAACAGCTTTCTTACATCCTGGAATTCCCTTGCCTTCTTTATTACTTAAAGGATGGACTATTATTGTGATAGATTTAAAAGACTGCTTTTAAATATGCCTTTACAAGAACAGGATAGAGAAAAATTTGCCTTCATAGTGCCTACTTTTAAGCATCCCCAGCCTGTTAAAAGGTATCAGTGGAAAGTTCTTGCACAAGGAATAGTTAAACAGCCCCACCTTGCATCAATATTTTGTACAACAGCTATTGGAAACAATTTGTAAATAGTTTCCTTAATCTATAATTTACTATTACATAGGTGATATCTTACAAACTGATGATATCTTACTAGCTGATTCAAATTCAGATACTTTAGGAAAAAATATTTGATGAAGTAAAGAGAATTTGGACATGTTGGGGATTATAAATTGTTCCTGAAAAATTGCAGGGGAGATTCTATTAATTATTTAGCATATAAGATAGGTTTACAAAAAATTCAACTCCCCCCAAAAAAATCAGTAGAGATCAATTATAAAATCTTAATGATTTTCAAAAATTGCTGTGAGAAATTAATTGGCTATGGGCCACAAGTGGATTAACTGCTCAAGAGCTAAGCCATTTAGTTCAAACCTCACAAGGTGGTAAGGACTTAAAGAGTCTAAAACAATTATCAGCTAACACTGAGAGAGCATTGGCTTTGGTAGAAAAGATTACAGGATACAAATGTGGATCAGTTGGATCTAGAGCCTGATTATACCATAGTTAATCTACCTTCTGTTCATTCTCCTGCAGGAATTCTTATGCAGAGAGTTGGCAATAACTTAGATTGGACATTTTTGCCACATAAACGAGTAAAAGATTAAAGTCCTATGTAGAAAAGATCTCTGAATTGCTTATAAAATGAACATTGAGACTTCATCAATTAACAGGAATAAACTCAGCAGAAATTTTGGTACCTTTTACTAATGCTAAAAATGCTTCATTATGTGCAGAAAATAAGCATTGTCAAAGAGCTTGCAGTAAATTTTTTGGAGAGATTAACAACAAATATTCCAAAAGCAAGAGACTTTGATTTTTAGAAAAAAATTAAATAGATTTTCCGTCATATATTAAAAGGAAAACCAATTTCTGGAGCCCCTGCACTCTATACTGATACAAATAAATCAAAAAAGGCAGGTTATAAGTCAGGAAAACTAAATAAATTGGCTCAAAGCTTTTATGATTCAGTTTAAATATCAGAATTATGTGTTATTCTCATGGTATTATTAGATTTTCCAGAACCTTTTAATATAGTTACTGACTCTCAGAATGCAGAAAGATTTGTTTTACATATTAAAATCATTGAATTTATTCCAGATATTTCAGAATTAACTTTAATTGTTTATTCATCTACAACATGTAATCAGAAATAGAAATCATCCATCGTATAAAACACATGTCACATTCCATATGGTTTTACCAGGCCCTCTGTCACAAGGTAATGATGAAATGATTCGTTATTGGTAGAAAATTCTATGAACCTCCAGGTTTCATAAGAAACACCATGTTAATAGCAAAGGTTTGAAGAAAGATGTTTTTCCATCACATCCAACAAGCCAAGGAAATTTACAATTTTTTCTTTGTATAACCAAACTCCATTACCTGCAGGAAGTAACACAAAAGGTATTCATATTCAAAGAAATGCAATTTGGCAAATGGATGTGTTTCATTTTGCAGAGCTTGGAAAATTAATGTATGTGCACCATACTATAGATAGCAATTCAGGATTTCAATAGGCAACTGCTTTTAGTTCTGAAAAGGCTGATTCTGTTATTATACATTTATTAGAACTTATGACCATTATGTGAATTCCCATATAGATCAAGACCAAAAATGCTCTACCATATATCTCTAGGAAAATAAAACTGTATTTTGCATATTACAACATAAAGAATATGGAAGGTATACCACACAATCCTATAGAAAAAGCAGTTATAGACCTAATAGCACTTTAAGAACATGCTTAATAAACAGGAAGGAGTAATAAAGACCCCCCAAGACAGACTACAAAATGCTTTACTAACTTTAATTTTTAAAAATGCTAGTGAGAAAGGAATGACAGCTGCAGAGAGACATTGAATAGCAGAAAAAAGAAAAACTGCTGAATTAAATCAGCCTGTATATATTTTTTAGACACAGGATTTTGCTGTGAAGCTTTGGAATCTGTCCTTGTAACTTGCTCCGTAGACCAGGCTGGCCTTGAATTTACAGAAATCCACTTGCCTCTGCCTCCCAAGTGTTGGGATTAAAGGTATGAGCTACCACCTCCAGCTAAGCCTGTACATTTTAAAGATGTCTTGACCTCAGAATGGAAACCAGGATATGTGCTGCATTGAGGAAGAGGTTTTGCTTTTATTCCACAGGAGAAGAAAACTCTGGATACCATCAAGACTGATAAAGATTAGATACAAACAGGAGAGACCTCTTGATTAGGTGAGACAATATTTTATCAAATAACTTGGTTGTTAGGTCTCTGGCCAAAAAGTAAGGTCAGCTGGTTGCTTATCAGCCTCTCTGAGCTAGGAGGATTTTACCCAAGCAAATACTCTGGAGTTTTTTTTTTTTTTCATAAATAGAATGATAGATACTTAGTTAAAACCACATTTGATGGCAACATTTGGTGACAATGTTGACAGGAGTGGATATCCTGCCAGGCTGTATCAAGAGCAGTGAGCCACTGACTACAAGACCATGGGGCCACAGATAGTAGTTAAAATATCAGTAGATTCAGATGCATTGCACTCAGACTCTCTTATCTGTTTAAGAAGTATTTGGCATGTTGGATAGAAGCTTATCTATTGTTGGTGGTAATAGTAATTTACATATAAGGAAGAAATGAGTATGAACATTCTTTGAGTATAAGGCCCATAAATTCATGTACAGTGTTACTTTAAGGTTTTCTTCTTTTAAAGTTTTAAAGCTTCATCATTTGTTTAAATTAAAAACAAGCTGATCATTGAGAGTGAGTACCAGAAATTTTGACACAGATAGTGTTACCATAAATCAGAGAGTTGAAAAAAAACACATGATATCTTAATCTTGGATATTGTCTTTAATTTCATGGACAAAACAAAGGTCAGGGGAATTCTTTGATTAGTCTCTATCGGTTCACTTACTAAAATGTCCATGTTCCTGAAATTTATTGAGCTAATCTAAGTATTAGAATCATCCATAATTTATGGAGAATACAAAAGAGTGGCATTATCATTAGTGACAATACAACTTACTATTCTTCATATAGGCACGATTAGAATACACATACAATCAGTAGATGTAATTACAATTCAATGATGAAACTGACAAAAAATTTATAATACTGTCATTAACTTTTATATTACTTTTGGGAAGGTTTTGAGTTGTTGACACCTAGAATCGCTAGGGACAATGTGATGACTGTGCTTTACTTTTCCACACCAGATGTAGGTAGGGGATATACAGCCAGGAGGAGCTTCAGCTGAGAAGATTAGATAAACATAAAATTGAATTCAAATCTAAAAGGAAAATTCACGGTACAAATTTTAGACCTTGTTAATTTTAGAGAAGTTAAAATTATAAGCATATATGTAAATCACAGTGGATGTATGTACATAAAAGTTTTTACGTATGTCTTTTAGTAGAATATTTGGTACATTTAAAGGGTGTTAGCCAGTAATATCTACTAGATATGAACCAAAGAACTGAAAAATAGAATGAAAAGATAAAAATAATCACAAAAATTACAATATTTTTAAAACCTTTCTTACAATATTCAGAAAATAAACTGCTTCTAGAAAGATGTTTATATTTAATTCCTTGTTGTACAATGATCTATTTCATAATCCAGTACTGCAAAGGTTCTCAATGTTAACAATGTATCTAAAATGCAAATGATTTGCTTCCTAATTTCACAATTATCAAATTAATAACATAATTTATTTTTGTAAGCAGATCTTGCAGTCTATTGTAAACTAATGAGATGTCAAATTAAGTCATCTATTCTTGTTAAGTTACAGAAGAAAAATGATGGGGGGGTCACTAATTAAATGACAAATCATCAATTTTCTTTCTTACATGTTTAACCCTTGCAACTCCTTAGTTAGAGAGCAGTATTTTTCTACTCATAAAACTGATTGTCATCACATTTACACCTACTTTTTAATCCAATACTTTGAGGCTAGTATTATAATGCATAATTAGTAGGAAAAATATGACAGAATCAATAAGTTGGTGTATTTTTAAAGAAAGTATAAAATAGAAATGGTTTCCAAAAGTTTTAAATGCATAAAGATTCATTCAGAATGGATCCATTCTTGATCAACACTACAACTGAAATGCTAAGAAGGAAAAAAACAATTAACATTCATAACCATATTGAAGAAACCCTGACAGTTTTATGTATTAAATTAAGACAATCATTGAAGTAACTATTACTAGAATTTATGTAATTACCCTTTTTTAAATGTAGATTAATAATTCATAGTGTGGTGATTACAACTCACAGGTGATTATTAGCTCCTCACACAGAAGAAGCAAGTTAAAAATCTAATATATTCTAGAGAATATCATCAATACTAATATAAAATTGGTAGAAAATGAGGAGTCTAGATTAATTTTCTTACTAAAAATTTTAAGCTTGAGGTACTAAGTTGAAATGTACATTTCTTTACATATATTCTATTTTTCATATATATACATATATATATGTATATATATATATCAAGGTGCAAATATGCTTTCAATAGAAAATTATCTTCTGAATTCTTTACCCACAAATCAAAATATTCACTTACTTTACAACCAGCCTGAAATATAAACATTGCAACCTCTATCCCACACTTCAAATATGAATCTTAACTAACAGGCTTAAACAAAGAAGTAATTTAATATAGAACCTTTATAATCCTATAGAAACATTCATAGCAATATATAATAGTTTTTATGTTTAACAGTATATAATAGAATTGCCTGGACAGGGAAAATTATGTCAACTCTATTAACTTAATTTTCTACAAAATTAAATTTTTATTCAAAGAAATTTAAGTAACGCCCAACCATACACTGAATGCATTGCTCAAACTACAAGTGATATATCATGGTGTATTGCTTAGACTTTTGGCAACTTGACACAAGTTATCTGGGAAGGGGAATATCAGTTGAGAAAAATCTGACATTAAGGTGGGCCTATTAAGCTGGGCAGTGGTGGCGCACGCCTTTAATCCCAGCACTCAGGAGGCAGAGCCAGGCGGATCTCTGTGAGTTCAAGGCCAGCTTGGGCTACAGAGTGAGTTCCAGGAAAGGCGCAAAGCTACACAGAGAAACCCTGTCTCGAAAAACCAAAAATAAATAAATAAATAAATAAATAAATAAATAAATAAATAAATAAATAAATAAATAAAAAATAAAAGGGTGGGCCTATTAGCAAGATGAAGGAACATTTTCTTGGTTAATGACTGATTAAGGATGGGAAGGCCCAGCCCACTGTGGTGGTACCAACCATGGGAAGACTGTTCTGAATTGTGCCTGTAAGCAGGTTGCACACTCTACCCTGGTTTCTACTTCAGTTCCTCCCTCCAGATTCCTGCCTTCTGGTTCTAGAAGTTCTATTCATGACTTCTCTCCCTGACTGAGTGTGAACTAAGAGTTACAAATTGAAGTAAACCCTTTCCTCTCTAAGTTCTTTCAGGTTATGCTCTTTTTTACAGCAAAGAAACTCTAACTAGAACAAATTGTGACATTAAATATATATGTTGATCATGACACAAATTGTTCCTAAAACAGAAATGCTTTATTAACAATTTTTGCTATATTTACAATTGCTTACACAAGTAAAATTCTTCTCTTTATATTCCAAATTACAAGACAAACTTAAACGTAAAACTCTAAGAAAATTAAATAATAAACGCTATAATGTCTTAAAATTATAAATCATCACAAGATCCTTTGGGAATCTATCATCTGAGTTCAGACTCAAAAAAACTAACATTATTTTCGGTAAAATATTTGTACATCATATATAAAATATTAAATGGATACTGCTCTGGAGTAAATATGAAATGATTATTCTTTGGAACTTAAATTTTGGACATAAGATTAATTTTTTCACCACTTTCCAAAACAAAAATAGTGCAATTATGTCTCAGAAAATATTTCCAAAATGTCACACTGTCAAATGGGAGCTCATTTAATATCAAAATTGCCACATTCCCATCAAAGAACAATAATAGTCTCTTTACTCTGACACACAACCCTGATCACAGAAGGGGGTGTCATCTTTCTTAGTGATCAGTTATAAACAGGACGGGAGAGGAAAGCTGCTCAATTCAATGATCAACCTTTCTAGTATGAATAGAAACCACCAGAAATATAATGAATTCAGTCTTTTACATGTTTGGTTCATCACACCACTCATTTCCATTTTTGCAGTATCTCCTCCTTCTAGGAATCTGCCAACATGGTTATGCCCTTGAAGAAAAATATTGTACAGGTGTAGTGTACTTACTACATAAAACCTCATAACTCCATGTACAGTATGAAGTTTTAAAAGGCACTGAGTATTTCTAAAATGACAAATCACATACATAGGTAAAAAATGTGCATTTTTCTAAAAGATATGCTTAGATTGCTACATATGCATTGATGTAGATCTTCTGAATATGTTGAAGTCCTTGCATCACAGATTGCAATCTCCTGTGTTTCTGTATGAAGGATGTGCTCTATTGTGTGTGTGTGTGTGTGTGTGTGTGTGTGTGTGAGAGAGAGAGAGAGAGAGAGAGAGAGAGAGAGAGAGAGAGAGAGAGAGAGAGAGAGAGTTAAGCTTTAGTTAGAATTCATTTCTGTGTGTGTGTGTGTGTAAGTTAAGCTTTAGTTAGAATTCATTTCATTGTGAATTACTATACTTGAGGAAATTTAGCTTCTAGATTTCAGCATTAGAATCAGTTGTATTTGTTTTTCATGAGTTCTGTTTTGTAGTATAACATATCACATCTTATTACATAATACTTTATAGATATAATGGTTTAAATATTGTAATAATTCTATAATTTATTAAGTAAGAATAATGTATTCTGAATTTCATTCTTTTGTTTGTTTGTTTGGGTTTTGCTATTTATTTTTTGAGATAGAGCCTCCTGAACCTAGTCTAGACTCAAACTCCCTATGGAGCTGAAAATGACTTTAAATACCCTGTTTCCACTTTCAAAGTGCTGGGATTAAAGATGTGTTTCCATGTCCAATATAATTCTTAAATTATTCAGTGGTATATCCTACCATTTAACACATTTCTAGTAAATGAAATTAATAACTGTTTATAAATTTCACTTACTGTTTGATATACTGAGTACCGTGAGAGATGACACATCTAAACTCTGGTGACATGTCCTATTGGATTATGGACAAATATTAGCTGGTTGATTTTGAACATGACTCTGAAACTTAAGTGCAGCAATCTTATCTTCATGAAAGAATGGTTTGTTTTGGTACGTTCTTTCAACCCAATCTACCCTCCCTCCTTCGCTCTCGCTCTTGTTTGCTTGCTTGCTTCCTATCTTTTTCTTCCTCCCTCCCTCCCTCCCTCCCTCCCTCCCTCCCTCCCTCCCTCCCTTCCCCCTCTCTCTTTCTTTATTTCTATATTTCTTTCTTTCTTCTTTGGTTGTTGTTTCTCTGTACTGGGGACTGTATTCCAGGGCAGGGTGTTTTACTTTCAAGGCAGTTGTGTCAACAGCCAATGCCGTGCTACATCTCCATGGTTACCTTTTGCAAGAGTATAGCCAATTTGACATTTATCTGATTCTTCCTCAAAATCAGGGTCTTTCAATTGTGTTTAGAACAGGAGGACTATAAGGAAATGATCTGGCACTCTAGCAAAATCACAGAGCCAGATGAATATTTTTCTATTGATTTCTGTTTATTTACTCTACGAGATAAGGAAAGGCTGTTGTAGTTTGAATCTTAAATGCACTCCCCTCAAGTCTGTGTATCTAGAGTTGTAGATTCAGCTTGTCATTATTAAGGATCAGAAGGTGTTTTAAATGGTGATCACAGAGAGGGAACTCTTCCAGTCATTGAGTACAAATTCTGCAAGCAGATATTGAGACCAGACAGTGGCCATGCATGCCTTTAATTCAGAAGGCAGAGGCTGGTGGAACTCTGTGAGTTCAAGGCCAGCTTCATCTACAGTGCTAGATCCAGTACAGTCAGGACTACACAAAGTAACCCTGTCTTTGAAAAAAAACACAACAACAATAACAACAACAAATAAACAAAACAATAACAGAAAATGGCTATTGGGGCCTTCAGCCTTGTTCTTCACATCCATCCCTGCCATGAGGTAAGCTGTTTGGGTAGCTACAAGCTCCCCACAATTATTTGACTCACTGCAGTCCCAAAGGCAAAGGGGCCAACTGACAATGAACTGAACAACACCAAATTGTCTTTGTTAAAACTTAACAATCCATTTTTATTTATTTTAGTAATGGAAAGTAACTACCAAAGTGGATATGAGCCTTGGGTTTCCAATATTAGGGCTTGACTGTATTCTTCCTTGCTTAATTTTATTTTAAATTCTTTTTAAAATAAAATTATTTAATTTTTTTTGTGTTACATGGATTATGTTGACTTATCTAAAACTTCAAAAATAAAGGCCGTTTGTGTTTGTGAATGTATTTTCCCGCATACACACTGGAAAGAGGGAATATAAAAATTGAATTACTAAAATTTTGAATTTAAATATATGCAGGACAAAAGAAGATCAAGTTACCTGGAAGGAGGCAAGAATCCATTATGTGAATGCACTAGAAGTGGTGGGTACCTCCGAAATATGGATAACTTGATAAACATAAGCCACTCAAGAATTCTTCAGCACAGTCTATCTTGATTGAAAGCATTGACTTTATATTTAGCCAAATATATCCATTTCTTCAGGGGTAGTCTGACCCTGGGTGCTACTTTGGCTATATACACAAATCATCCTTCATGTAACATTTCATTGTAGGAAACTAATTTGCTCATAAAAACAGTAAGGCACACATGTTCATAAATCAAACTCTTATTTACTGCCAAAATATAATATATTTTGTAATATATTGTGCTAACATATGCTCAAGGCACACACACACAAAAAAAACAATTTTAAAAATTGGTTTCAACAAAGCCCAACATTTTATTCATGGATATCATACAGGGAACTGCATTTAAGACCTTCTCTTTGACTCAGATTTCCAGCTCTGAGAAATATTGGACGATAAAATCCACTTATGCAAGTCCAACAATTATTCTGTTGGTAGGAGTGGGAGAGGGAGAATTCAGAATGTACTTCTGCTGAGAATTTTAGAGCTTTGAAATGAATAGCTTTTATTCCTTAAAGGCAGCAGGAAAAAAAAAAAAGATTTTTGGAAAGGCAAGGAAAATGATGATCTTAGATAAGTTGCCAAGTATGGATCCTGAAACCTGCATTTAAATCAAAGCATATTTTAATGAATTTGGTTGATATTATTGGTAGAGAAAAAGTGGGTAAACTTGTAGTTCAGTGATCAGAATAGTTAAGAATTATTTTTAGGATTCCAAAGTAGTGATATTCACAGGAAAGCAACTTAAAGCATTAAAAAATATATTTATTTCATGTCCTCACGTGCTTTGAAGGTATGAATGTCTTGGTACAACCTGTGTGAAGTGCCCATAGTAGCCAGAAAAGAGATTGGATCCCCTGGAACTGGAGTTACAGATGGTTGTGAACCACTTGTGCATGCTGGGTATGGGACTTGTGTCATCTAATACAGCAGCCAATCCTTTTAACAATGGAGCCCTACCTCCAGCCTAACAGCTTTGTTTTCATAAATATTCTATTCTTATTTTTTATTTTGTGTTTGTGTGTGTCTGGCTAAAATTTCTGCAGGTGAGGGAAATATGCCTTGAGGACAGAAGAGGGTGTTGTATCCACTGGAGTAAGAATTACAGATGGCTGTGAGATGTCAATCATCAGTGGTGGAAACTGAACTAGTTCCTTTCCTAGAGTAATGTGTGCTCTTAACTGATGAACACCAAAGCAAAATTTTAAACATAACAAGTTATGAAGTTAAAGTGTCTTTGTTCCAATACAAAGCCACTGAATAAATAAATCCCTGATGTGAAATATCCAGGAAAGAGAATATATTTTTTCTCATATGTTTAGAAGAAGTATCATGTGATTCCATTAGTACCTTACCATTGTTTTTTCAAATCAATAGTTTTTTAACTTTGTGATAAATAGTTATAACATTATGAGTGGTGGATATTAAATTTACACAAAAGACAAATATTCTACTTGCAAGTATTTTCGTGTAAGCAATGAGCGTTTGTTTCATTGTTCTCCATGTATTTGAAAGTTGCTCAACTGATATAAATTTAACAATAAATTGTGCTATTACTTGATAAACTAAATTTCTCATATTTCTAGAATGAGTATAACTTTCTTTTGTGAATGATAGCTTTTGCTGTTTGGAAAAGAACAAACTGTTTATTCAGTGGCTACATTTTTTTATATGATACATAACCTCAAGTGGAGGAGCTTGCAAGTATCTAAATGAAGTGTTAGCACTGATGCTTGTTCAAGTTGTGGAAAGGAAATCCTGTTGTTTCATTTGAGGATGGTTTCAAGCCAATGTAAGTTGAATCTTGCAATTTTTTTATTCACTCATTTATTATTATGTGTGGGGTGTGTTAAGAGCTGCTGGTAGCAATGGCTTTAGCAGAGGCTGTATACAGCAGGTGACAACTAGGATTCAACAGGTCATCCCGACAGAACAATAACGCTGATGGGGAGCCCCATCTGGCAAGGCCTTGGTGTCATTGACAGTAAATGACTTGTTGCTCCTGTCTGTAATTTCTCTCATGGGCCACTACATTTCTTCCCTAACAACTGCTATGGGTGTTTTCCCATTGTTTGTGTGTTTGTCTCATGTAAATATTCCATCTTTTGGGCACACATATAGCTGGGGGTGATCAGGAAGATGATTTCTGCTTAAGCTGTATAATTCTGATGAACAGCAATAATAATAGAATATATTTCATACCTGACCCAGGAAACTAACGGTATTCTCATTTACAAAGAGAGAGCTAATGTTTTACTTCAGAACAAATTCAAAACAGACTGGCTGCCCTTGAAGACAAATGTACAAGGACAAATTCCCAGGTGTTTATTGCTGAATTAAGGTCAGACTTGAAGCAATTTTGGTAGACATAACCCTCTGCAGTAATTGACTTTCTGCATGTACTTCTGGCCTGAGTTTATGTTAGAGGACTCAGGGTTCAACCAACTAACTGTTATTGTTAAGTCCTGACTTTCAGGGTCCAATGGTGTGCATGGTTGCATGTGTGTGTATGTGTGGTAGATATAACATATATGTATAGGTGTATGTAGGGGAGGAGAATTTAAACTTTAGTTTACTCCCCAGTCATTTCTATGTTCTATATTGATGTAGGGTCTTTCAGTTGAACCTAGAGCTATCCTATTCATTTAGTCTTGCTAGCCAGATTGTCAAGAGATATGCTGTCTGTCTCCTGAAATGGGATTTCAAGAGGATGCCAAACCTTTCATATGTTTTACTTATGTTGCTGCTAGATTTCTGAACTCCAGCTTCTTGTTTGCATGAAAATCACATTACCTGCAGCTTATTATATCCATTCATACTTAGAATTTATTGGTGAAAATAGAGTTAGTCATATGAATGTTAAAAAATTAGACATGGGACTTTAAAAACACATTTTTTCTTACAATAAGAATGCCTGATCTGTATAACATGTTCTATTTTCCTTATGAAAATAGTAAGAATGTCTTTGTTAGGATTTGTTATATGTTATAAATCTTAATATTACACATGCATTGAAATTTAAAACTTTTATTTACTGTATATTTCTTGATTAATAAAAATTCAATTTATTAAGGTATAAACTCACTATATTATTAGGCAAGAGCCTATAAATGTAATAACAACATAGAAAAACTCATGGAAATGCAAGGAAATAATAAAACTATGGATGTTGTTAATTCAGACAATTTCTTCCAGTCACACCACCCAGCTTTCCCAATGAAGTATGATATGATAGTTTGGGTTAAATTAGAAATGGAATAAACTTGGAGTTAAATGAATCATCAATCAATAAGTACCTTAGCAAGCTGCTTCATGCTTTATTGACTCACAAGCTGTTTATTCCACACTCATTGTGCCTAAGTGCAATTATCATTTAATTACACTTTCTCTAGGTATCAAATTGTACTTTAGATGTCTTCCTAGACCAAACAATTCTGAGCTCTATATCTACTCATTAACTGTGAGTTGTGTTTAGCCTTTCTTATTCAGCATGCGAGTCTTGATTTCTGCTTGTTCACTAGATGGATCTCACAATAGTACCTCATTAAAGCACATTTAACATGCACTCCCTAATTATAATCATAGTTATTGTCCTCATTTCTTACATCAAGATTGTTCTGAAATATAACTGATGATGTGTGTTAGAGAAAATATAGCATACTCTGAGTCAGAGAGAACTATTGAATTTTATAAATGTAAACCATAAATATATATCTTTTGTTAAACTTATCAAATGTTCTATAACAAGTATATGATAATGAAGTGCACATTGAATATCCTCAATTTTATATTATTTATGTTAAAATGCAATCTTTAATAAACAACAGAGAGATACCAGAATTATTTTAAGTTTTATAATGATGAACAAAACCCATTTCATTTATTTTTCTATATTAAGTCTTCAGAAACAAAACTTCATCATACTTTGGATAGAACTCTTTAAATCATCTTTGAGAAATAATGATAATTTGGATGTGATGGTTTAGAAAGAGCCCCCTCTTGAAGAAACTGCAAAGTTTAAAGATTATTGCTTAAGAGAATACTTGGCTGGAGAGTATTATAATCAAATTCCTATATCTATGATGAAACCCTGTGACTAAATCTAACTCCAGAAGGATGAGTTTACATGGGCTTAGTACAGAATGATGAATCCATCAAGGTGGAAAAGAGGCAGACATCATAGCAGAAACAGAAGATGGGGTTTCTGGGAATAATTACATCTGTCACGTGACAAGTGACAACAAAACTGTCAAGAGAATCATCAACATTTTGAGAGAGAAGAGAGCACACAGACCGTGCAGTCTAAGAAGTATTCTGCTGTGTCCCAAGGGCCACTGGTCTTTGCCAAGTTAGAGACTGTCTCCACGGGTCTTGCCTCACAGAGACCACTGGACTGACATTCATATGCTGATCTGAAAAGTAGGCCACAAGGGTCCCAACAACTACTTATTGGCAAAGAAAGCCATCATGATGAACTGTTGCTTGAGTTTTCCTGCCTGGCCCACAGTCAGGACAAATCTCTCTCACCCGCCAGTCCCACAGCCTTCAGACCCAACCAAGTAAACACAGAGACTTATATTGCTTACAAACTGTATGGCCGTGGCAGGCGTCTTGCTAATTGTTTTTATAGCTTAAATTAATCCATTTCTATTAATCTATACCTTGCCACATGGCTCGTGGCTTACCAGTACTTTACATCTTCCTTGTCCTGATGGCGGCTGGCAGTGTCTCCCTCACCCAGCTTCCTGTTCTCTCAATTCTCCTCTCTGTTAGTCCCGCCTATACTTCCTGCCTGGCCACTGACAAATCAGTGATTTATTCATTGACCAATCAGCAACACATTTGACATACAGACCATCCCACAGCAATGAACTCTTTCCCATTTTCCATAACTGTAAAGAAACACTGTGTTTTAATTCCAGAAAGGTTCATTAATTTTCAAAGATTTTAGCCAAATATCAGTTGTTTGTATATCTTTATTATTAAGTTTATTAGACAGCATACTTTTATATTTTCTGCCAGTCAACTCCTGCCAGATGCTCCCCACTTTCCTACTCTACCATGAACATTTTTTCCTCTCTCTTAAAAACAAATAAAAAGCAAATAATGACAACATATTCTAAAACTAAAAAAAAATGTCATTAAAGAAGATAGAGGCTGATTTGAGTCGGCCAACTACTCCTGAATATGGGATCTGTCCCGCAATGTGGCTGACATACTCTGTCACACCATTGGAGGAAGTTGATTTTTCCCTCTTAGCAACTATCATTTGTGAATAAATTCTTGGCTAGGGATAGGACTTTGTGACCAGTGCTCTTATGAAATTACAGAGTTCATACGTGTGAATGCACACTCAAGATCTGTACAAGTTGTTTATTAACTAGCTTCGAGGAAATCACTAGATTATGAAATAAGCAAGACATGTCTTGCTCACACTTTACAAACATACCACGGGGATTTTGTCACATGTATTTCAAACATATTTAACCCACATTTAAACTACTAAGTTGATGGGTTCAGCAGGATTCTAAGATGCAAAGTAATAGTTTTATATGGTATGTACTTGATTCTAAATGGATTGTAAGACATTCAAATATAGGAATTGCATTACAAACACTGATGCTATTTTTGTTTTATGATTTTTCTAACAAATTTAAATATTGAATTTATGTCTGTATGTGTGTGTTTGGTAAGTGATTGTAGATATGGTTGTTTTCATTATTTGGCCAGCAAAATGCCTTCTAAATATTTGTCTTTATGTCTACAGATAAATGTAGCCCTCATACCTCATCAAAGAAACTCCTTTTTTCAACAGATGGAGACCATTTCAGGAAACCAAAGCAATAAAAATGCAGAATTGTGAAGCCCCATCCCAATGGATACATTTGCAAAACAACTCCTATACATAAGGCTTAGAAGAAACTGCCTAAGAGGTGGCAGAAAACTATTGAGGAACCTTTGGATCAGGGAGTTTGGTGTGAGACTACCTCTCCTAGCAATGTCAGTAGCTATACCCATAAATTCTCAGCCACATGATTGCCTAAGTATGAGCTGCACAAAACAACAGTAGACACGTTAGAGTAGATTGAGAGAGGACCGTGAGTCCTGTTTTTGCTAGGGTTTCTATTGCTGTGAGGATACACCATGACCATGGCAACTATTATGAACGAAAACATTTAATTGAGGGTAGCTTACAGTTTCACAGGTTCAGTCCATTATCACCATAGTGGAAAGATTGGTGACATGAAGGCAAACAAGGGGAATAAGCAACCACATTCTTCATCAAAGTATCACAGTTACTGAGAGACCATTCTCTAGACCACATACAAACATTCTTCTCTGAAACCTCTTGAGCCAGGCTCCCACAGTGCACATCATCCTGCACACTACTGTCATCCATGCCGATACAATGTCAACTCTTATGAAGGAAAACATTTAATTCAGGCTAGCTTACAGTTACAGTTTATCATCCTGGTGGGAAGCATTGTGACACACAGGCAGACATGCTGCTGGAGAAGGAGCTGAGGGTTCTACGTCTTGATCTGCAGGCAACAGGAAGTGAACTGTTTCACACACTTAGAATAGCTTGAGTAAAGAATACCTCTAAGTGCACACCCACAGTGACACACTTCCTCCAACAAGGACACACCTACTCGAACAAAGTCATAGCTCCTAAGAGTGTCACCCTCTTTGGGGAACATTTTCTTTAAAAAACACCACAAATCTTAAAACCCCCCTAGTGAACTACCAACAAATAAAGAATGTTGACAGGCATAAAGTGGTGAAACGTGTTATCAAGAGAAAAACATACTCACTGATTCTCTAGTAGCAAATGGTGAGCCTTGAAAATATTTAACCGAGTACCATTAACATTACACAGACTGAGCAGGTTGTATTTATATATTAAGGAATATATATATATATATATATATATATATATATATATATACACCTCTAATGACAAAGAAAAAGAGATTATGAATTTGAATGAGAAAAAGGAGAGGTTTTGGAAGAGTTTGTGGGGAGGAAAAAGAGGGGGAAACAATATAATTTTATTATAATCTAAAACAAATCCACTTTATGTATCCTTACTTACTACCTCAAGGCTGACCATGAAATGAGATATATATTTTCTACATATATATTTCTGAATGTTACCCAATTAAAAAAGATTTCTGCAAATGAAGCTGTTTTCATATTTTGAAATAAAAAATTTGAATAGTGCTATATCAAATTTATCTATACATACATAACTAAGAGCTACAAAATATTTTGCTTCCTACTGCATACCCAAGGTATTGGTGATGTTACCACAAGTAATGTTTGTAGCTGGAGTTTTCCTGCCTGGCCCACAGTCAGGACAAATCTCTCTCACCCGCCAGTCCCAAGCCGATCAAACCCGATCAAGTAAACACAGAGACTTATATTGGTTACAAACTGTATGGCCGTGGCAGGCTTCTTGCTAACTGTTCTTACAGCTTAAATTAATCCATTTCTATTAATCTATACCTTGCCACGTGGCTTGTGACTTACCGGTACTTTACATCTTCCTCATCCTGATGGCGGCTGGCAGTGTCTCTCTGACTCAGCCTTCCACTTCCCAGCTCTATTCTCCTCCTTGTCCCGCCTATACTTCCTGCCTGGCCACGGGCCAATCAGTGATTTATTTATTGACCAATCAGCAACATATTTGACATACAGACCATCCCACAGCAAATGTTATCTATAAAATAATTTTTAACTCCATATGAAAGCTTTTCTCTCCATTTCAGGTTTTTCCAAAGTTAGACGCTAAAGGTAAGATGTCAGGCTATTTGGTTATTCCAAACTGATATATACTGGTGCATATCAGTAAAAATACTGGTAAATACACTGGTAAGAAGGACTTGCAAAATATTTCATCATATCTGTTGTTTAGGTAATGACAGTGGTTTCTTGCAATTTTATATTTCTTGTGATTATATTTCAGGTGATTAGTGGTACACATTCTAAAATGTTAGCCCGAGCATATCATCTTATTCATAGATGTATAACTTCTATATTTTTTTCATATATTGAAAATAGATTTTTCCCCATGTAATATATCCTTATTACAGTTTCCTCTTCCTCTGTCCTCCCAGTTCCTCCCCACATCCCCTGCTATTCAGATCCCAGATCTACCTTCTCTCTGTCTCTCATTAGAAAAAGGAATTTTGGGGAGGCCTGCCCTTTCCTGTAGAGAAACAGAGGAGGAGTGGGGGCTTGGGGGGCAGAGAGGATCTGGGGGAGATGGACTGGGAAGAGAGGAGGAAGGGAAACTGCAGTAGAGACATAAATTGTAATATTATTATTTATAATATATGAAAAATATAATGAATATAAAATATAACATAAAATAATATAAAAAAGATAAAACAGCAGAATCAGACAGAGCAAATAAACAGATGGAAAAGAGACCAAGAAAAAGCAGAAGAAACAGGTGGAGCGGCAGAGACCCAATTGTTTGCCCACTCAGGAATCCCATAATAACACAAAACTGTAAACTACAATATATATGCAAAGGAACTGTAAGTGAAAAGGGAGGAACATTCATATTAAATAAAAATAAGTATCAAGATTTAACTAAAAACATAAAAGCTCTGACATGACATTATGAGGCAAGGATTCCTTTAATCTCCTCCCAAGATTCCTTTAAGTTCATTTTCTGTTGGCCATCTGCTCTGGGCATGGGGCCTGTCTAAAAGTGTGTTTCTCCAGTGAGGCTCACTTGGAGAAAAGTTCATTTTTAGTTGAAGTGGATAGCAATTGATGATGGCTTCTGGGTTAGGGATGGGGCCACGTGTCTACTTCCCCTTTCAGCTGTAGGACCCTACCAAGTGCAGACCCATGCAGGCCCTGTGCATGCTGCCTCAGTCTCTGTGAATTCATACGTACATCGATCCTGTTGATTCGGAGGACCTTGTTTTTTCAGTGTCCTCCATCATCTCTGGATCTTACATTCTTTTCCCCTCATTGAAAGGAGGAATTAGATGAAGACATCCCATTTATGACTGTATGTTCCAAAGCCTTTTAATCTCTGAAAATTGTCTGCCTGTGGGTTTCTGTGTATTTGCTCATCTGCTACAGGAGGAAGCTTCTCTGAGATAGCCGAACAAGACACTGATCTATGAGTATAGCAGAATGTCACTAAGAATCATTTTATTACTATGCTGTTTTTGTATAATAGTAGTATTCGGTTTTAATCTAGTTCTCTTGGTTATCTAACCTTACTTTTTTGGTGACCCAAGATGTCAACAGCATTGACTATCACATCTTTTAGGCAGGATAGGGTTGCATATCAAAGATTTTGTACGTGGATTGGTGTTTATTTTTCCTCAATTGATGTATCAGGAGAGTACTTTCCTTACCAAAGACACCAGCCTGTAGTAGTGAAGGCTCTATATAGGCACCATCAGCTTTGCTTCTCTGTGTTCAATGAGCTGTGTAGGTGCTGTCTTCAGCGATAGGGTCTTGCTTGTCAGTTTGTGAAAAGAACCTATAGCCTTTGTAATAGTCTCAGTTGTTCAGGGGATCCTATGGACCCCTTGGGGCATCAACTCAATTAGGTGTAACCAAATTCCGATACTGGAGGCTTCATTTGGTGACAAAAGGTGTCCTGTTTTGACTCTGTCTCCTCCGTTATTTAGCTGTATAATTTAGATCACCTTCATATGTGTATATTTCACAAGGTTTCTACTATATTAGGGTTATATACGACTTTTTCATTCATAAAGTCCTTAATGTTAATTACCTGTTTCATTATTCCCTCCTTCATATACCTTCTCCTCCTCCTTCCTACATGATCCTCTGATTCCAGTCCTCTGAATCATTCATCCACAACTTTCCCAAGTACGATCCAAGCCCATGGGGATAAACATATTTAGAGTTTATCAAAATAACATTAGCATTTCTACCCCAGGAATTCTGACCTCCAGCTATAGACATCTGGCCAGTATTATAGGACACAGCATATAGGCCCCCAATCCAGTCAGAAAGAAAGCTTTAGTTACATTACAGTTGAACTAGTGAACACACATTGCCTGGAAGGTCAGTGTTATAGCTTATAGAGTTTAGCTCTTAGTAAGATATTTGCTGCATTTATTATCACATTGCCTGCCTTGCACCTGCTTGTATAAGGAAAAATAGATAGCCATTAGTTTGATATTGATTATTTTACATTGTCCAACCAAAGTGTGTATTTTCTTTGGCAATATGGTCATAACATTCAGATATAATTGAGGAGCCATGTAGGTACTGTGCTAACAGATAAGCACTAGAGAAACCAAGAACGTTAAGCACGTTAAGCACACAGAGTAGTCTCTTCAAAGGAACAAATGAGATATGTAGAGCATATTTTGTACCCAGAAGTCTGGGAGTGGAGGTAATTATTAGCCTGGTGACTCTATGATTAGGTCACATGGACTTCCCCAGACACTTAAAGTCTGTTTATCTTAGTAAATATAAGTACTATCCTCCCCTAGACCCTTACGATAGCATTGTTTACCTTGAGTCTGACTCCTTAGTTAATCTGTAGAACCTGTCTTTATGGAAGATGGCACTTGTACTTTATAAAAGTTTCAATGTGATCAAGTCTTTTTAAATTTTAATTTACTTATTTATTTTACATCCGAACCACAGTTTTCTCTCCCTCCTGTCCTCCTGTTCCCTTCCCCCACCTGCCCTCCACTCCCATCCTCAATGCACTCCTCCTCTGTTTCTGTCCATAGAGGGGCAAGCCCTTGTATGAACACTTTGCTGGCCCTGGTATTTGCAGAAAACCCCAGAATATGGTAAGTAGTCAAGGGCAAGTCCTATTTCTTCTATTGTTTTGGACACCTCTGGGACCTTCTGACCAATATCTCAGAAGAAGGTGTCCTGGCTACCTTTTTGCCAACTTGACACGAGCTAGAGTTTTCTGAGAGGAGGGTAACATAGTTGAGAAAATGCTTCCATAAGACTGGCCTGTGGGGAAGCCTGTGGGACACCTTTTTTTTTTTTCTTTTGATTGATGAGTGATGGCAGAGGGCTCAGCCCATTGTGGGTGATGCTACCTCAGGGAATGTGGTCTTGGGATGAATAAGAAAACAGAGAAAGTGAGGAGGGAGCAAGTCAGTAAGCACCTTCCTTCTTTGGTCTCTTTTGCAGTTGCTACCTCCAGCTTTAAACTTTCAGTTCCTGCTCTGACTTCCCTTAGTGACCTGAAATTTCTAATCTGAAATAAATTCTCTCCTCCAAAAGCTGTTGTTGATACTGTGTTTATGTGAGTGATAAAAACCCTAACAAATAGAGGAGGAATACCATGTCTTGCACTACGGTTTTCATCTAATGCTTTATGTTTTCTGGGAATAGTTTTGCCCATCCATGCATGATACCTCTGTTTGATCTTTTTCAAACATATTTTGAAGTCAGAACAATAACTAGTGAGTTTCAACATGTAGTTTTCATACATCCTTAGTTTTAGTTCAGCTTTTCTTGAAAGAATGAGCTTTAAGAACCATGCAAATAGCATCTGAAGCAAGGTAGCTTTACCTGTATCTCCCAGAGCAGTTGGCATCCCAAGGCCAAATTGTATCATCATGCTATATGTGAAACGTGTATGTCGACTATATAACTGCATTCTAGAATGATATGCATTCTAGTCCACTACAGTGGGACAGTTTTGGGGTTTCTCTGTCTCCTCTAAAGTCTTAGGAATTACAAATAATTAAAGCTATTATTTCCAAATGAAATGCACTGATACTGCAACACACCTGTGCTATAATTTGTGTTTCACTAAATTAAATTTGGTGTGATATTTAATTCTTCATTGTCCTACTCATCAGTGCAAGACTGATCTGTTTTCTGTGGAGAAAGTTTCAACCGTAGCACTTTTTAAAAAGAAGAAATGGAGGAGGCAAACCTCTTTCAACTCTGATATGCATTTACACATCTGTAAAGGGCACATGTAGAGTGCACCTCTGTATTTCATCTAAAATTAAGCCTAGATTCCACTAACATTCTACTAATATTGAGAGAACCTAAAAATGTTACTCTACAGTGCGTACACACACATGCTATTCTATTTATGAAGATTAAAACCACTTGGTATAGTTCCAAGTAAAATAAAGACTAAAATCTTCCATAGTATGGGTTATATTTACTTTTTATTTATAGTTTTACATGTAAGAGCTTGTCAGTTTATTTTCATCCAAAAATATGGCAAGCACATGTGTAGACATGTTAATATTGAAAGAGAAAGTATCATAGATGCATTTTTTTCAGATAACTGGGCAAATTTTATATGAAAGGTCTTATTGCAGTTATAAAGGATTAGTTACAACATACCCATGTTAAACCTGAAGGAGATGCTCCATGTAACAAATCTTGGCCCTTTCACATGACAAAACAATCAGCATTTCAAAGAAGGTAGAAGAGATGACATTATGGGGAAAAACTGCTTTGTGTTTTGCTGTGGGACGTCTTTCTGTATGCTGTGAATATGAGTGACTCCCGTTGGAGAATAAATAAAGCTGCACTGGCCTATGGCAGGGCAGGGTGGAGCCAGGTGGGGAAAATCCAAAAGAGATGGTGAGGGAAGAAGGGCAGAGGGGGAGATGCCAGCCCTTGGTCTAAGGAAAAACATGGCACACAGGTAAAGCCATGGAACAGGTGGTGAAACAGATTCATATAAATGAGTTGAGTTAAGTTATAAGAGCTAGCTAGCAAGAAGCTTGAGTCATAAGCCATACAGTTTGTAATTAATATCAAGCCTTTGAGTGATCATTTTATAAGCGGCTGCAAGACCCCAGGGCCAGGTGGGAACGAAGAAACTCCGGCTAAAGTTTCCTAAGTTATGATGTTTATTTATTTATTTATTTATTTTAGAATCTAAGACCTTTTTGCCACTCCTAACAGTGCGTTGGTATGGTGTATGATGTGTGCTCATTTGTAAAATAGATGTTCATCCTATTTAATTATGTATAGTCTGAAGTGAAATAATGAGGTCATCAATAATCATTGTAGCTATTAAGCTTCATACTTTATTGTACCTTTGATCATGTGAATAAATATTTAAATTTCCATGACACACCAAAAATTTGGAGTTTCTGCACACTTAATATAAAATACTAATATAAGAAGAGGGAGAATAAATACCTACTTAAAAATTGGTACCAAGATAACAGTATTTTAGGAAAAAAAAGAGACACAATGAAAGAAGCACTCCTAGTATATTGAGTTATTATACACATGAGTCTGTATAAATATGGCTTCATATCACAGGGGAACTCTGAGAGTCAATGTAAAGGATGTATCTTGGAGTTATTTCACCCAAGGAACAAAGTTGCCAGGACATTTAATGCAATACAGAAGAGCTATCCAATGAGGGATGCTTGGAGGAAGCATTAACTATTCAACATTTTCACTTGGACAGGGTTAGTTTGGAAGCCAGAAAACACTTTAAGAAAAAGTGGCATAGGAAAGTATTTTTGTGTACACTGAAATAGTAAAACCAGAGATATGGGTAGGTTGCATAAAAAATAAGGCCTGCTTTAGCTTTGATAATGAACTCAAATTAAACAAAAACGATGCATAATACTTATTGCTCTGTTCAAGAGCACATTGGTAGTGTAAATACAAAAGAATATATAGTACATTTTAAGTGGTCCCATGATGTGGATATAATTATAGATTATGGGTGTGTGTGAGAGAGAGACAAGGATAGAGACAAAGCTGATACAGAGACAGAGAAAGAGAGAGAATTCACAGAGGGTGCTCACTCACTGAGTGTCTTTTCTAGGAAGATGCTACAATTTGTCTGGAATACTCATTACAGACTGTTTTGAGTACATTGTCCTCTCTTTTGGCACTCTTTTGAAGGCTGGGTAGCCTTTAGGTGGTTGGATTTACCAGAGAAAGTTGGTTGGAGGAAGCATTTGAAGTTTATATCAAATCCCACTGCTATACCCATACTCTCCTCTTCCTGTTTTCCACACTGCAAACAAGCTATTATCTCTTCCTTTTGTGCCCATATATTCCTTACCATGAAAACTGAAATCCCTCTAAAATTGCAGCTAAAAAGAAACTTTCCTCATTCATTTTTGTCAGGTATTTTAATCAGAGCAATGCAAAATTATCTAAAGCTCTGTAATATATTTAAGCAAAGATATGAAAGAACGTTGAATGACTTGAAATGGTGCTGATGATGAAGAAAAAAACTCCATGCAATTTCAAACTAAATGTGTGGATGCTGAAGGGGCATGCATGCTGTAAATTCAAGGAGTACAAAAATAAAGCAACGATAATCAACTTTTGCTCTAGGGGTATAGGGGTATATGTAGATTATTAAAGTCTAAGTGCATGAGGAATTAGATTGGGTTGTGACATAAATAACTGTAAAGACTTTCCATTTTACTCTGAGTAAACCGAGAAACCATTAGGGAATTCTGTGAAAAGAAATGGCATAGAATCTTCACCATGAACAATGGAATACTGCCTTGACAACAGATAGCAAACAGATTAGGGAGACTTGCAGACTGCTGCAGTGATCTGGATGGATGATAATTGTGTCTTGAAACAGGGTAGGAGATATGGAGTTGGTACAAAACATTTAGACTCTGAAGGCAGCAGGAAACGCTGACACACTGATTGAAGAGTATAAACAAAGAGAAGTCCAGGAGGACACCGAGTTATTAGGCTTGACAAAACAGAATGATCATGACCTGAGATGGAGATATATGAACACAGCAAATCTTAACGGGAAGACAAGGAATTCACTTCTGGACATGATAAACCCCAGTACTGGTTACACATTCGTGTCAAAATGTCAAAAGAGATTCATACTATTTCTGAATTCCAGTACAGTAGTTCATGATGGTAATATTTGATATGGGGAGACAGGAGAATGGATGATATCATCAAGAGAGTCAGGAGGATGAGAAACTAAGGACATCCAACTGATAAAATTGGAAGTCTTCCAAAATTACTGGTGAGTCAAAGGAATGAGGGGCCCTTGAGGACACAGAGGCAGTGACAGGCAAGAAAATAGCAAGTGTAGAAGTGTGTATTGGGATAAGAGTTAAATAGATACATTATTTTATAAGTGGAAACAGTTACATTTTTGCCAAATGCTGCTGAAATGTTAAAGAAAATGTCAAGGGGATGTCAATGGGGGGACTGAGAAAAGTGGAGGTCATTGTGAACTTTGACAGAAACCTCTCAGGAGGGGAAGATATCAGCCTAACAGGAGTAGGTTCAGGAAATGATGGGTAGAAATTGGAGGCACAGAATCAAAAAAAGAATTATTTTTCTATTAAAGAGAAAGCCAGAGGTACATACAAAAGATGTGAGGGCAGACACATACAGTGAAAAATCATCAAGTCTTTGTGGCTATGGAATTGTGGTCAACCAGTCATTATACTCATTTCATGAACAAAGTGTAAACATAGCATTGGACTACAGTCTGTCTGATTGACAGTCTTATTCTGTCATATAAGAATCTTCTTACAGGACACAGAGTCTACTTTCAGCTTCATAAATTCACCACCTGGATCTCAGGCAACAACTGGATTTTAGATACCTGCTCCTTTTCTGTTATTTTATATTTCTCTAGATAAGCACCTCACCTCTAACCCTGTCTTTAATTCACACACACACACACACACACACACACACACACACACACACACACACTCACACACACACACACACACACACATATTTTAAGATATATGCCCATATAATTTATCATTTGTAAAATTTAAATATTTCATTAATAATTGCATTCCATTGCTCCAATTTATAGAGTGAGTATGTAAGGCTTTGTAACATATACTTCTGTTCCTTTCAGACCAGAAAAAGGAGCACAAAATTTCCTGGTATAGACACGTGCAATGGCTATAGATTGCCCTCTGGAATGAACTTCAGAATGTGCTGTTAGAGTTCAAGCCTCATGTTGCAAATATGAGCTGGTCAGCTCTTCTCAAGTTACTGTAGAACTCACCCTTCTCTTAGAACACAATTCTCAAAAATCTTGCTAGGAAGCAGTGGGAAAGACATCCTTTATTTATTTATTTATTTATTTAAATTTTATTTTATTTTACAATACAATTCAGTTCTACATATCAGCCACAGATTCCTTTGTTCTCCCCGCTCTCGCCCCCTCCTCTTCCCCCTAGCCTACCCCCTGTTCCCACCTCCTCCAGGGCAAAGCCTCCCTGAGGACTGGGATCAACCTGATAGACTCAGTCCAGGCAGGTCCAGTCCCCTCCTCCCAGGTCAAGCCAAGCAACCCTGTATAAGCCCCAGGTTTCAAACAGCCAACTCATGCACTGAGCACAGGACCCGGTCCCACTGCCTGGATGCCTCCCAAACAGATCAAACCAATCGACTATCTCACTCATTCAGAGGGCCTGATCCCGTTGGGGGCCCCTCAGCCATTGGTTCATAGTTCATGTGTTTCCATTCATTTGGCTATTTGTCCCTGTGCTTTATCCAACCTTGATCTCAACAATTCTTGCTCATATAAACCGTCCTCTTTCTCGCTAATTGGACTCCCAGAGCTCCACCCGGGGCCTAGCCGTGGATCTCTGCATCCAGGTCCCTCAGTCATTGGATGGGGTTTCTAGCACAACAATTAGGGTGTTTGGCCATCCCATCACCAGAGTAGGTCAGTTTGGGCTGTCTCTCGATCATTGGGATCACCCAATGACGGAGAAATGGATGAGATCTATATGAACAATCTGGACATGAGTGGGGGTAATGAAGGGCGAGGGTCGAGGGAAAGACAACTTGAGGGAGCGGGAGATCCCAGCTAGATCAAGAACAGAGAGGGAGAACAAGGAATAGGAGACCATGGTAAATGAAGACCACATGAGAATAGGAAGAAGCAAAGTGCTAGAGAGGCCCACAGAAATCCACAAAGATACCCCCACAATAGAAAGACTTCCTTTAAACTAGGAAATATTCTAACTCTGAAATCTACTCAGCAAACACTGACAATGCTCTGGTATGTGTATCCTGCTCTCATCATCCCCTTGTCTGTGTGTATAAATGTATTCTTTAATGTTACTATTTACATGTTTTGGTAAAATATTAATATTTTCATATAGAACTTTCACATTTACTTAATTATAAGAGTCTATATTTATATTCTTCACCAATAATTTGTAACTTTATTTCCATTTGATGAAAGCATAGGAAGTATGTGTACTTAAGCCTCTGTTGACACATTTTGTTTATGAAACACCACACTACTGTAGCCTGAATAGATCACATTACTATTTGATTAAAATTCATTAGATACATTCTGACTTCTATTTTTTTCCTTTTACCTACAGAACTATTAGCTTAGGCCAAGATGATATTTTCTACATAAAACCTTAATTAGCTTTCTAGCTTGTTTAGGCATTTCATTGTTTATGGGCAATAAATTGCCATTCATACTATTTAAAAAGGTATGGAGAAATTGAAAATTTTAATAACTCCTATAACTCTGTTCTTCTCAAACTTTTAGGCTCATTATTTTATACAGCCATAGGTTAAAATAATCTATTGTTTCTGCGACCTTAAAAATGAAATCTAGAAATTCTAAGATCTCATACACTCAAAATAACTCCATATTTAGAATACTTAATGTGTGCATGCATGAAGTTGAATTTATAAAATGCATTGATTTACCTAATCCTTACAATAAATACATTTGGCTCTTAATATACATGTTCTCATTTCATAAAGGAGAATACCTAGTTCATCCTATTAGGTTAAGTAATGTTTTTAAAGCTCTAAATATGGTCTACATGAGAAACTGAGCTGGTGTGATGGCACATGCCTATAATTCTAGCTTTTGTTAGGTGGAGTCAGTTTAATTGGGAGTTCAGTATCGTTTTCTACTACACAGCATGTTTTAGATCAGCTGGCATACACTGCACCCTGTCTCAAATATACAGAAGTAATATAGATATCAAATACTTGATCTTACTTCTAACCATGTGTTGTAAATTCTGGTTGTATTGTTGAGTGTTCTTTTATGAATGTACATATAGATATAGATGTTATAGACATAGAGGTGGATGTGACTGGAGACCTTTAGATTATATTTATCTATTTATAAATAATGAGAGTTTACTGCTTTTGAACAAAAGCTGACCTTCCAAAATTGAAGGAGTAAAACTGGTATGTTGGTATTTGTGAAACTGTTTATACAAAGACGTATAGAAGGAGAAGGGAATAGTACTATGCTTTTAATTTTAATGTATCTCCATGTTTTTAATCTAAATTACAAACCACTAAATATTTAATATATTTAACACATGACTCAACATTTCCTTACTGCTACTATGGTTTTTCCTAATGCACTTGTAAGCAGGAAAGGCAGAACCATCTAGTCAAGGAATTAAGGCAACAAGAACAGCTGGGCACCATTACATCTATTCCATAAAAAATATGATGGGGTCCTTTCCTAAGAAGTTGTTTCCCACCAGTAGGTCAAAGAAATGTAGAGTAGCTACCCTTCAGCAAGTTCTTCATTGTTGCCAAGCATTGACTCACTATATTTTTATTCTTATATGATTACTTTCTTTCTGGCTTTTAAAAAAGTACAAAATGATTGTTGACTTGAGACAGGGGACAGTGAAGGACAGGGTTACATGAGAGTGTAGTTGGAGAGGACAGAGGGAGACGGTAAATTCAGAATCTCTCTCAGACAGCAGCTCACAACCGAGGTTTCATTCAAGTCTAGGGAAATTATACCATGTAGACTAAATTTTCATATTTCTCTGAAAGTATTACTATTCTTAACCTAACATGGATATGGCAATGTACATGCATTGGCCATATCCTAAGTCTTTCCTAGAATATTTACCACAATATTTTGTTTTTGTTTTTGTTTTTGTTTGGTTTTAATTTGTTTACAATTTAGCTACACTGACTCTGGATTTCTCTTGCTCTATTTTTTTTATTGTCAACCTAATGATTGATATAACTATAGACAGTTGCATCTTAATCAGTTTTGGGGATAAACTATATCTTCTTATACTATGTAGCTTTCTTTCTCCATTGAAATAATATTCTTGTCAATAACCTTATTTCCATAGGGACTCAAAACAATGAGTAAGTCGTTATTTTTTTTGTTAGATTGTTGAAGCAAAATAAGTCTTAATCTGCCTCTGTTTCCCAAAGCAATATACCTTGGCAGAAGTATAGTGTACAATGAATAAACTGCTTCTTTCTAAAATACAATTTGTTGGGTTTTGATAAACATATGTGCTAAAAGCATCATCATGATGAAGATAAGAGAAATTCATCACTGCCAGAGATAGATGGCTCAATGGTTAAACCCACTGCTTCCAGTTCAAAGGAATATGTTTCTTTCTTAGCACCCAACCTGATACCCTCCTCTTGCTTCTTTGGGTATTGTGTGCACATTGTGTGCATACATGCAAGCAATGGACCCATACGTATCAAATAAATAGATAGATAGATGGATAGATAGATAGATGATAGATAGATAGATAGATAGATAAATGTTTTAAAAAGAAATTCATCACCACAATGTTTTTCTGTATCTTTTTGTCTACATAATTTCTCTGCTATCTCTTATATATAAGTAGGGAATGGTATGTTTTATTATGAGTGCACATTACTATTTATTATTATGTATTTATGGACATAGAATTTCATCATAAATCTGTATAAATATGTTGACTTGCATTTATTTTAATTGTCAGTTCATATTTTATTTTATCACTAAGTGAAAATATTTGCTTCTGTTCCTATTCATGTATATATTGATAATTTCTATTTTTCAATGTTGCCAAGATTGTTTTGAATATTTCCATATAAATAACTTGATGCCATGGCTAGGTGCTGAAGTGTCCAGGAAAGGTTCATCTTAGAGACTCAGTACTGAGCCTGGCACTATCATAGTGATAGAGTTTTTAAGGGGTGTGGCTTAGTGAGAAGAGTTTAGGGAACTGGAAAAGTGAACTTGAAGAGAGTCTGAATCCTGTATCTTTTCTCATTTTCTCTATGGCTTCTTGATCAAGCAGTAATCATACTTTCTCTATTTCAAGTGTTCCCACAATTATCAAAGGCCTAAAGCAATGGATTGAAACCATCAAAAGTATAAACTCTATAAAAGAATTTATATTTAAAAATTGGACATCCCAGGTATTTTATCTAATGTTGAATGATTATTAGCAGTATAAATTTACTTTCTAATTTTATGTTTTAGAATCTGGAATTGAATAGTAGTTTCTTTGTCCATTCCTATGGGCATTATGTTTACAAATAATAATTTTTTTCCATCCATTACTGCTACTTGCTTTCTGAGCTAATATACCTATATGAATGGATTGACAAATGCAGCCATACTAATTATCATGTGTTATTAGCAATTATTTCAACCCTGTCTCAGGGCTGTGAGCTCCAAACTACCAAAAACTTTTTGAAAAATTTTACTACTTTTAAATTTGAATGCCTCTATATGTCAAGTTTCAGAGCAGAGTAATATACCAACAGAAGTCATATTTTAAAATAACAAATTATAATATCAAAATTTTATAAAAAATCTAATATTTATTTAAAATTAAAATTATAAAGAACAATATACTTTCAAATAAATATTGAACACTTGACACTCCATAGATTTTTAAGAAAATATTTCCTGATTTGACTATAAAAATCTCATTTCTTCCTTTTTAATTTTAATTTTGTGATATCATCCCTTAAAGATCAGAAAAAGAATTCTCACTTTTCTCAGCACAGTACATGCTTTTTAAATTATCAAAAAGTTGGACGTATGAAACATAACATTTGATACATAACTATGATTAAAGAATGTGGCAAATCAGGACTTATTATATTTTAGGCTGAATATGGCCCTTGTTTTGATTGTTCTACGTAAACAAAATCATGTTTATAGTTTCAGTTGTGATAATTAAAAACAATATCTGACATATTTATTTCCTTTTTAAGGTGCTTTTTTAAAAATACAAATTAAAAACATAGATCTACATTTTGGGCAGTTTCATGCATCTATCTCATTTATTTTACTACTTTTTATCTCTCCTTCTCTCATTCACTCCACTCCCTTCTTACCGAAATCTTTTCTCTTCCCAATAAGTCTTTCTCCTATTTTCAACTCTTCTTCTTCTGGGTCATCATGGAGCTTAGTTAGAATTAGCAACTTTTCATTGGCTACTTACCTGAACAAAATGAGGCAGCCTCCCAAAGCAACATTTACTTGTTAAAGGACATTCAGGGAGAGACAGTGTGAAATTCTCAAAGCCTAGAGGTGGTGATATGGATGTCCCATTTTTTTTTTTTTTTTGAACGTCAAGAACTCTGCCACCACTTACACTTGACAATTTGATTGGTTATTTTTTTAATGCTATATGCTACTTTGTAACATACGCAGCAACTTTGCTCCTCCATCAATATCTTTCTGACACCATGTCCTTTCAGTCCTATCTCTAGTTAAGTATAATAGTACTTGAATCATTGTCATAAATAGTTTTAGGAGTTTCATAAAGGGCTGCTCTGCTCTAACATGGATATTAGTGATTAGTTGCCATTTGTGAGTTACAATCTCATAAGCCATTTAACTCAAACAGAATGTATGTCCTACTTAATTTTCCTATTGTTGGTTGTTTTTGCTCTTCAATCTTTTGGGGGGGCTGCCAACCAGACCAAATAAATCACACATGGAGGTTTATTCTTAACTATAAATGCCTGGCCTAAGCTTGACTTGTCTCTTGCCACCTTTTCTTAACTTTAAATTTTCTCATCTACCTTTTGCCCCTGGGCCTTTTCCTTTCCTTACTCCTGTATATCTTACTTCCACTCTTACTCTGTGGCTGGCTGTGTGGCCTGGTGGCTGGCCCCTAACATCCTCCTCTCCTTGTTCTATTGTTCCTTCTTCTTTTCCTCCCAGATTTCTCCTTCTATTTATTCTCTCTGCTTGTCAGCCCTGCCCATCCTTCCTCCTGTCTTGCTATTGGCCATTCAGCTCTTTATTAGACCATTAGGTCTTTTAGACAGGGAAAGTATCACAGCTTCACAGAGTCATACAAATACAACATTAACAAAAGTAGCACACCTTAAAATAATATTCTACAACATTTTCACTTAACAAAATGTTAACAATGGTCAGAGCAGTTATTTTTTATTTTTTAATTTATTTTATGTGTTTGTTCAGTTTATGTATCTTGAGTCCATTCATTCCTTACCCCTTCGCATCCACCCTCATCGTGGAAGCTGCAGTGTGACCTGTCAAGTCACGCCTTATTCCCCTTTGTCCATACATCTCTACTTGCAAGTGTTCCTTGTAAAGAGTCATTGGTCTGGTTGCAGACTCCTAGTCTCCACTGCACATTCAGTTCTGGGTCCCCACTAGGATTCTTCTTGAACTTCCTGCTGCCACCCTGTATTGTGGAGATCTTGCAGCTTTGGGTCTGCGAATCAGGTCCCTTCTTGTACTCCAGCAGGTCATAGACGGGGTGGATGTTGGAGCAGGCCAAGTCATAACTTTGGGTCTGGGCCTGGGCAGCTGTATGGTTCCCACCAGAAGAGAAATGGGAGCAGCTCTCCCATGGTCACAATTTCGGAGCTGGCTCACCTATGCCTGCACTGACAGTGTTAGCTCTATTCTGTGGCCCTGGTGAGGTGTAGGGCCTGCTCTCTTGAGCGTTGCGGGTAGTGGGGGTCAGGGATGGGTCTTCCAATCTTATGACCACAGGGGTAGCTCTCCCTCCTGCCTCAAATGTAGATGAGTGGAGGGTGAGGGAAAAGCAATTCTCCCTCACGCATGTCACCACAAGGCTCATGGGCAATGGGAACAACCCTCCTCTGGTCACTGTTTCAGGGCTGGCTCTTCCACTCCTGCGCTCCACAGAGTTGGCTCAATTATGCCAACCTGGTGAGGTGCAGCACGTGCTCTCCTTGGTTTTGCAGCTGGTGGTGGTCAGGGATGGCTCTGCCACACTTCTGACCACAGGGTCAGCTCTCACACCCGCCTCAGGCATTGATGGGCAGGGGGGATAACTCTCCTCTGTCTATGATGCCACAAGGCAGTTCTCCTGCCACCTGGCCCAGTGAGCCAGCCCTGAAGTTGTGAGCATGGAGAGTGGCCCCAATTTCTCAGATGTCTTGCGGTGGCATGGGTGGGGGAAAGATGTCCTCCTCCTTGCCTATCAGTGCCTGGAACAGGTGGGAGAGCTGGCCCAAGAGGGGAGAGTTATCTCTGACCCCTACTAGCCGCAACACTCAGATGCAGACCCTGCCCCTAGGCAGGGAAGCACAACAGAGCCAACCCTGTTAGCACTGGCGTCGGTGAACCAGCCCTGAAATTTCCTGCATTTCTCATCTGACTTGTGGCAGTATGGGCAGGGGAAAGAAGCCCTCCCCACTGCCCGTCAACGCCTGGGGCAGGTCAGAGTAAGTCTTATTCCATCTAGCAGGAGAGAAACAAAGGACACAGACAGGACAGGAAGCTGAAGTAAACAGAGACATTCCATCACTAGTACATTACTTCATCATGTATTATGTTTCAATATTTGGATTTGTGTACATGTATTAGCCATATTAGGTTCTTTGCTAAAGCTTTGGAGTGGCCACAAATCAGTGAGAAACGTGACATTTAGGTGGGATTGAAATTTTATTAAAGCAGTTGTTCTCCACCTGTGGGACCTGACCCCTTTGAGAGTCACATATCAGATGACCTTTTCAGATATTTATATTATTATTCATAACAGTAGCAAAATTACATTTATGAAGTAGCAGTGAAGTAATTTTGTGGCTGAGGGTCACAACAATGTGAGAAACTACATTAAAGGGTCTCAGCATTAGGAAGTTTGAGAATCACTGTATTAAAGTGTTCAACTCCATTTTTCTAATTTTGAATTTTTTATGTCACACATTATTTATTATTTTTTTTAATTTATCTATTTATTTTACATCCCAGGTGCAGTTTCCACTCCCTCCTCTCCTCTCAGTGCCCTCACACACACACTTTGTTCCCACCTTTTAATCCACACATCCTCTGTTTTAGTTCAGGTAAGGGCAGGTCACCCATGGATATCAACAAAACATGGCATATCAAGTTTCAATAATACTAAGCACCTCCCCATGTATTAAGGCTGGGCAAAGAGTTCCAGTATAAGAAGTAGGGTACCAAAAGCCTTTACAAGGGTCGGAGACAGCCGCTGCTTCCGTTGTTAGGAGTTCCCCAAGCTACACACCTGTAACATATATGCAGAGTGCCTATAGGTCAGTCCCATGCTGGCTTTCTGGCTGTTGGATCAGTCTCTGTGAGCCCCTATGAGCTTAGGTTAGTTGACTCTGTGGGTTTTCTTGTGATGTCCTCGACCCCTCTGGCTCCTACAATCCTTTTTCCCATTCTTCTGCAGGATTCCCTGAGCTCTGCCTAATGTTTGACTGTGGATCTGCATCTGTTTCCATCAGTAACAGGATGCATACTTAATCTAATGACACATATTTTAAGTTTATTTGTATGTTAAAAACATGCGTGCATGCACTAAGCTATGCAATAATCAATGTAAACTATATCACAAAGTGTAATTAAATAATCCCTGAATTCAGTGTATTTGACAATAAAAAGGTTATTTTGTGTGAGCTAGCAGAGTTAAGCATGTATTTATTCATTTTTTTTTATTCTGTTTTCCTAAAGGACCTAGGCAATGAAACTACATCTCCGCTTGTGCTCCCACAGTAATGCTAGCAGGAGAGAGAACACCCTGTATTTTAGAAACACTGAGAATTGAATGTTTCAGTCTGAAATAACATGGTATTTCTCCTGTTTCTTCAATAGCTAGTGTTAGAAAAGTCAAATTCAAGATGCTCAGCAGGCTCAGTCTTCTACATGTGCAGAAGGAGAGTGGGGGAGTGGTTATGAATGAGTGGAACAAAAGGACCCCGCACAGGCTAAAAGGTATTTCAGGCTTATGATATCAAAACTGATCACCAGGTGATATGACAGTTATACTTGCTATTCCTTACTGTAGTTTCATCAGAATGTCTGATTAATTACATTTTAAATTTAAAATGATCAAAACTGAAATTCTTCAAAATTTTATTAACTGAATTCTTCATGAAGATTGTGACATAGCATAACTTTTAAGGCAAAATTTCTACAGTGCTTTGACTGAAACACTATATGAAATGAGTTATGATGAATAAAAGCATGCATTGAGCTTTTCTTCAGATATTAGGCACCTGGTATGTCTCATCAGGTCCCTGGTTAAAAGCTGATATGATGAATCTTTCATGACTTAGAATTCTGAGCTTTATCTGTTAATGTATATTTTGTCCTAAATTTCCCCTATCAGAAAACTTGGCCAAATAAGTGACTACTAAATTCCTTCTAATGTATCTGCAACCTGATTTCTTTTATTGACATAATAGTGAAAATATTGGAAGAAATTTCATTTCCAATATTTCTCACTTCCCATGTGCAATTGGTTTGATGGAATGCTTGAATTTTTGTTATTTGATTTATAAAGTTCTTGAAACTTAATCTATTCTGGGTGTACGAAGAGGAATCAAATGTCACCAGTACCCTCAAGAACATTGTAAATAACACTTAGACAAAAGATGATTAAATAGGGAAAACATAGAAGGAAATCTGTTTTGGATTCATTTTTATTTCTGTGATAAATATCTTGACCAAAAACATTCAAAAGGATGACAGTATATTTTTGCACACATTTGCAGATTGTAGTCCATTATGACAGGGAGGTTATAGAAAGATGGGTTTCAGACAGAGAGTCACATCACATTTAGTCAAGAGCAAAGAGTGAAAGAATACAAATTGGCTCACTCTATTGCTTACATTCTTTTTGAGGCATTAACTATTATAAAGTTTAGTATCACTTATGGAGCAAATGAGGATGAATGTTTCTATCTCAATTAACTTAATACAAATTAGCACAGACATGTATACTGGATGAGCCAATAGAGACAACTTCTCATTGAGATTCTCTCACCTAGTGATTCTAGGTTACATCAAGTTGAAAATTAAACCTAACCATCACAGAAGCCACATCTGAAAAAAAATATATAGTAGTAGGTAGTCTATTATTTAATTCAGAAAATTAATTTATAATTCTTTGAAGAAAAATGTACATTAGTAAACATGTTAACTTTCACTGCCCAGTTATCTGAACACAGAAATTGAAGAATATCTTTAAAACAGATTTAAATTGAAGGCTTATTAGGAATATATATTTATCTAAAACATGAATTAGTGGTGTTTAATGTACATATTATTCAGAGACTTATTGGTGTAAATATTAAGGCAACTCCACATAGTTAAAAAGGAGGTTTATTTTGTAGGGTAATTTACAAGTAAAGGGATAGGTTATAGGTCCAGGAGAGGTGAGGTACAGCCCAGCAGTGTTCTCTGGAGAACTCTACTCAGTCTACCTCCAGTGTCCAGGATCCAGGAACCAAGAGAGCCAGCACATCAGGATCTCAGGTCTTAGGGGTGCCTGTCTTGGCCCTTCCTCATAGGCTTGACAGTTACCAGAAGCCTCAATGGAGGTAGTACCTCCAGGTCAAAGCTGGAACAGCTACCCATTACAGAGAATTAATCAAGGTGGACTGATCCTCCATATGCATATAAGTTTCTCAGGTCTACAAAAACCATGAATTACTAGTGAAACTTTCCAGGCTTCTGCATAATAGTGCCATCACTTAATTCTTTCTGTGACATATATTATCTATACATATATATATATATATGCATACACACATATCTATCTATCTATATACAAATCTTATCAAGAAAAATAATAGGAATTAATTTCATAAAAATTTTACTATTTGATACTATAAATATTAAAGTTTATTTTCATTATAACTATAAGACATTGAAAGTATCTTGCTATGACTAGTGTTTATTCATGTTTACTTTTAAATATCTCAATTGTTATTTAAGAAAGTGAGCTTCAACATCCTTAGTCATCAGGGAAATGCAAATCAAAACAACTCTGAGATACCATCTTACACCTGTCAGAATGGCTAAGATCAAAACACTGAAGACAGCTTATGTTGGAGAGGATGTGGAACAAGGGGAACACTCTTCCACTGTTGGTGGGAATGCAAACTTGTGCAGCCACTCTGGAAATCAGTTTGGCGATTTCTCAGAAATTTGGGAATAATTCTTCCTCAAGATCCAGTGATACCACTCTTGGGCATATACCCAAGGAATGCTCAATCTTACCACAAGGACACATACTCAACTATGTTCATATCAGTATTATTCATAATAGCAAGAACCTGGAAACAAACTAGATGTCCCTCAACTGAAGAATGGATCAAGAAAATGTGGCACATATACACAATGGAGTATATTCAGCAGTAAAAAACAATGATATCATGAAATTTGCAGGCAAATGGATGGATCCAGAAAATGTCATCTTAAGTGAGGTAACCCAGACTCAGAAGGACAAACATAGTATGTACTCACTCATAAGTGGATACTAAATGGGAGGGAAGGGATGGCCAGACTGCAACCCACAACTCCTGAGAGGCTAGCTAACAGGAAAAGACCCTAGGAGGGACACATGGATGACCTCGTGAAGGAGAAGTGGATGAGATCTACATGAGTGGACTGGGTGTTGGGGGGTGGCAGAGGGCGAGGAGGTTGGGGATGAGAACATGGGGAAATGGGAGGGTCAAGCTGGAACAGGGACAGAGTGGGAGGGCAGGGAGAAAGATACCATGACAGATGAGGACATCATGGGAATAGGAAGAGGCAGGGTGCTGGGGAGGCTCTCAGGAATCCACAAGATTGACCCCCACCTTGGTCTGCTGGCAGTGGTCCAGAGGGTGCCTGGACCAGTCTACTCTGGTTACCAGCCTAGCAAATAACCTAGCTGTCATCATAGAGCCTTTGTCCAGTCTCAGATGGAGGCAGATACAGAGATCCATGGCCAGGCACCAGGCTGAGCTCCAGGAATCCAATTGATGAGAGAGAGGAGAAATACTGCAGGCAAGGGACATCGAGATCATGATGGAGGATGTGCAGAGGTGACCGGCCACACTAGTGGAAACCCATGAACTGTGAACTGGTGGCTGTGGAGCCCCCATGGGACTGGAATAGGCCCTCTGGACACGGAAGACGGTTGTTTGGCTCGAACTGTTTGGGTGACACCCAGGCAGGGGGATCGGGATTTGTCCCTGGTCTATGAGCAGGCTTCTGGTTAATCTGGTGCCTGTGGTGTGACGCCTTGCGCAGTCTTGGTGCAGTGGGAAGGGGCTTGGACCTACATAGGCTCAGTGAGCTGGGTTCTTCTGACTCCCCATGGGAGACCTCGATTTGGTGGATGTGAGGATGTGGGGTGGCTTGGGAAAGAGGACTGAGGGGTGGGAGGAGGGAAGAGGGGGGTCAGTGGATAGCATGAGGAGTGAGTAGAAAATATCTTAATGAAGAAAAGTAAAATAAAATAAAAAATAAAAAAATATATAAAAAAAGAAAGTGAGCTTTCCCAATGAGCGATCATGATCAATATGGAGTTAATTAATGCTTCATTTAACTCATGAAACTCAAACAGTCAAGCAATTATGTTATCCAGCCAACTAAAAAATGGCATAAAAGGCTTAAGAATATTTGAATTGTTTTTTGTTTGTTAGTTTTTTCTCCTAATTTTTTATTATGAAAATTTTTCCATTCATTTTATGCACCAATCAAAGATCCCCTCTTCCCTCCTCCTGACCCCCCTCACCTCTCCCTCCCAAACCATCCCTCACTCCTTTCCACAAGAAGACAAAGCCTCCCATTGGGAGACATATCCAGTAGAGTCAAGTTCAAGCCCCTCCCCCTGCCTCAAGGCTATGTGAGGTGTCCCATCATAGGTAGTGGGGATCCAAATAGTCCATTCATGCACCAGGGATGGATTCTGATCCTACTGCCAGGGGACCCCTAAAGCATATCAGGGTATACATTTGTCTCGCTTATGCAGAGGGCCTAGTTCAGTTTTTAAAAATATATATTATTTACATATAACATTAATTTTCAGTTAACACTCAACATATAGAAGTAAAGATAAAGAGCAAAATAATTCATTATAAAAACATTTTTTTTGTTTTCCAAAAGCAATTAGAACATATAATAATACATCAAAATTTAAAAGACATTAAATAACCACAAAGCAATCAGCTGGCTTATATACACTAATAATGAATAATATGGAAAGGAAGACTAAGAGAATAATTATATTTCTTTGTTTTTTGAAATATGTTTAATATTATATATGTATGGGTTTTACATGCATGTATGTCTGTGCATTATGTGCATGTCTTTTACCCTTGAAGGGTTGAAAGGGCGTTGGATACTTTGGCTTTGAGCTGTCATGCTGATGTTAGGATTCAAATCCAAGTCCTCTGGGAGAAGCTACCAGTTCTCTTAACTACTGCAACATTTTTCTAGTCCACAAAATTAAATACATAGTAATATCAAAAATTAATTGTAGCTGAAAGTTTTCCTGTGTCCCGCCTGGCCTGTGGTCAGGATAAATCTCTCTCACCTATGGGTCCCGCAGCTGCTCAGACCCAAATAAATATACACAGGCTAATATTATTTTTAAACTATGGCCATGGCAGGCTTCTTGTTATCTAGTTCTTATATCTTAAATTAACCCATTTCTATAAATCTATACATTGCCCCGTGCCTTGTGGCTTACTGGTATTTTACATCTTGCTTCTTCTGGTAGTGGCTATCATTGTCTATCCTGTTCTGTCTTCTTCCTTCCTCTGTCTTTCTTTAGAAGGTTCTGCCTAACCTTATTCTGCCTCCCCATTGGCCAAACAGCTTTATTTATCAACCAATCAGAGCAATACATTTTCATAGCATACAGAATGACATTCACCCATCATTTCTTTTTAAGATATCCTGAATGCTGAGAACTACAATTTATTTCATAATTAAATTGAAGAGGCATGTTAGTAAACTACCGATTTCTGTTTAGGTATAATATGAATTTTCACTGAAGGTGCCACACTATTCTAGACAATTTATTTGTCTTTTTTTGTTGACAAATATATTACCTGATTAAATATTGCATTTTGGTTCTTAAAGCACATCCAATAACATAAACTGTCTTAAAGGAGGAAAACAGGGGGCTTCATATTTATCTACTACAAACCAAATACAAATATTCAATAATTAAACAATGTGATGTAATCACAGAAAACAAATGTTTCAACTAACAGAAGAGCAAAGAGAGTAAAGAAATAAACTTTTGCATGTCATGGTCAAAATATTTGAGGAAAGAAACTCAAACCATTAGATTGACACAGACAAATTTGTAAAATGTAATGGTAGAAAAACTAAAATCAGGCACGAAAATGAATGAGTTGAATTTTATATTTTATACTATATAGAAAATTAAATAACCATAGAACTAAGAAAATAGAAAGTATTGTTCTAAAACTTCTGGAAGTAACAAAACTTTACAGGCAACAAAAAGAAAAAAAAAGACGAATCAGATAACATAAACGTTGAAGCTTTTATACCAAAGTACACTGAGAGTAATAAAATGAAACCCATGTAATGTGATAATTTTTTTGCATATCTAAAGAAGGGTTAATATCAGAATATGTAATGGAGTATTGTGATTCATGAGCAGAAAGTAAACTAAACATGATCTAAAAATTCTGGAAGGTATTAGAAAACATTCTACAAGTGAAATGTGTTATCAGCCAATAAATGTATAAAATATGCTCAGTATCACTTCTTTCAAGAGAAATGAAAATAGAATCCATATGGAGAAAATTACCTGAAATACAATAGGATGACTACATACACACACACACACACACACACACACACACACACACACACACACATACACAAACATACACACATACATCTTTGTCAATTTGTGAAACAATTAGAAATGTCTCACAATAATCCAAAGAGGAAAAATAATCTATCATTCCCTACAAAATAAAAGGTAGAAATATATGGTTCAAGAATTTTGATTCTATTTATATACTTCAAAGATTTGAAGGCTGAAATCTGAATGCTCATGTTTGTAGAAGTGTACTTCAAAACTGTTAAAATTTGACGGTATCCCACTGTCCATTGGCAAATAAATGGATAAAGACAACATGGTAAACATTTACCCAGAACATTCTTCAGTTTTAAAATACAAGGAATTCAGAAGAATGTTGTAACACAGTTGAATTTGGAATTAAATTATTAAATTGACATTAAATTATTCAAAAGCAATGGTGTTGTGTGTTTTTATTTATGAAAGGTACATAGTCAAATTCATAGACAAAAAGTGGAATGGTGATTGTCAAAGGCTGAGGGGAGGGGTGAACAAGGAATATTACTTAATAGTGATGAGAGCTTCAGTCTTTGAGTTCAAAGAAAGTTCTATAGATAAATTGTGATGATGGGCGCACAGTTAGGGGATATGTGGTGTCAAAGTTTATATTACTTTTTAATTATAATATTTTTAGAAGATAAATACATAGTTAATGCTGGAGTTCCTAGCAGTGAGCATGCACAATTTCTTAAGTCTCTGCATTTCTACTTTTTATAAATTGAATAAATTGAAGTTGTCTGTATGCTGTGGTTATTGTAAGGCCTTATTGAAATTAATATGTGTAATATATTTGGCATTCACCTGAAAAGGGATGGTATACGCAATAGCTTCAGCTCAACATAATTCTTTGTGCCGAATGAGTTATTTTGGGGAAGGAACCAGCAGTAAAGTTTTAAAAAATAAGTAGTTATTTACCATATAGATATATTTTATTTTATATCAACTGAATAATTAAGTAGAATACTTGTAGCATCAGGATATATATATATATATATATATATATAATATATATATAGTCAATGATGAATACTGACATATTTACTGAGATATTTATTATGAATGACGTAAGATTGTTTCAAGCACTTGCCTTATTTATCACAAGTGATGTGAAATAATGTGTGAAAATTGGAACTCAGTATATAGTCCTTGCTCACTTAAAGCTTTTAATCTGTTAGACACAGCAATGAACAGTAAAGAAAGATTAGATTTATAGATTTCCAGCCTTGCACATCTTGATGCAGCCTGAATAAAAGGGGTTACTTAGGACTCAGGGGTCATGGCTAAATGACACTTCCTAATCAGCAATAGACACTGCTTTTGTTCAAGTGGAAAGAATTCTTTAGCTTTCAGGAAATTAGAAAATGCTATAGCATAGGTTGCAGTGGCTACACACCTGTACTCTGCAGGAAGCTGCAAGCACTCGTTCTATACTCCTGGGTCTTCTGCTTTAATTCTCCAAGTCTCCAGTGATGACAAGAAGAACTCATTTCTAGGAAGGAAAAACAGGTGTAAAGCATTTAAAATATTTCATAAGACATAGTATGTCTGTTTTGATTACATTGACAAGTATGATTCGTATGAGTTTATCATCTTAAGCAATGGCTGGACGCAGACAATTTAACATTTCTGGGACTGGGATCAGGCTATTGAAACTAAAACATGCCGGGCGGTGGTGGCGCACGCCTTTAATCCCAGCACTCGGGAGGCAGAGGCAGGCGGATCTCTGTGAGTTCGAGGCCAGCCTGGACTACCAAGTGAGTTCCAGGAAAGGCGCAAAGCTACACAGAGAAACCCTGTCTCGAAAAACCAAAAAAAAAAAAAAAAAAAAAAAGAAACTAAAACATGTCATGACATACTAAAGTACAAATATCCAACTGAGATGCATTGTAGCAGTATAATCTGGCTGGTACCATGACTTTCAGTGGATTTGTAAGTACATAATGAGTACATTCAATCAAGCAGCTCAAAAATGTAAGTTTTGTGTTAATTTGAAGTTGCAAAGGTACAAACTAACTGAAAGACTATTTAAATATGGAATGTCAGAGCTGATACCCAGCAGCTCTGATAGAAGGAATAAGGACATAAAATTACATGAAGCCCTTGCCCTAAATAGGACTTTAGGCAAAGAACTCCAGCTTTTACTCAAGCTGGAGAAATTACATCCTCATTTCAGTTTGTGTACCCCAGCATCAGGACACAAGAGACAACGACACACTCCAAATGTTCCTCTTGTAAGTGGGCCATGAATGACATAGTGAATAAGTTCAGGATCTGTACTTATTCTTCATTACACAGTAAAGCTCTGTTTTGGCAGAGCTGGGAAGATGATCTCTCAGTTAAGAGCAAGTACTGCTCTTACTGAGAACCAGAGTTCAGTTTCCAGCATCCATGCAGGTTGCATGTTATTCCAGCTCCAGATGATTCGATATCCCTGACTTCCATGGGCATCTCTACTTAAATGCACATATCATTCCCCAGTCTCTGTTTCTGTCTCTGTCTCTGTCTCTGTCTCTCCCTCTCTCTCTCTCTCTCCTCTCGATCTCTCTCTCTCTCTCTCTCTCTCTCTCTCTCTCTCTCTCACACACACACACACACACACACACACACAGAGTGAGTGAGAGAGAGAGAGAGAGAGAGAGAGAGAGACATTACTAAAACTAACCTTTTGATGTAAAAAGTCTGCCTTTTTGTTGATGTTATCTAACTTCCTATGATTGCTTATTTACACAATACAGAATGCTAACCTTCATTGTGATGTAACAGGTAAAGTATATCTCAAATAATGAGTAATTAAATAAAGTATAGCTTCACTATTAAGAATAACAGAATATTTGAAAAGAGTAATGAGAAAAACAGTATTTGAGATATACTTCCCATGTTTTACCCAAGTAGATAGCTGCCTGAAACTAAGTTTAGGGTCTTGGTTTACAGAGAGGGATTCATCTAGTGACTTCATGAAAAGAAACATACTTGAAAGCACTTCATGTGCTAGAGTTTTCCTGAAAAATGTGAACAAATGTTTACTCAGCCAGATAGCCCACAGACAACAGATCAAAGAAATGATTTGACTGAGCTCCATCTTGGGTTATCAAAGAGTTTGTTAGTTTACTTACTTTAATGTGGGTGAGATGATTCCTACAAGGGCAGGTGTAGCTCAGAGGCTGAACCGTCTAGACTGGCATGTGTGATAGGGGAGGACCCAAGAAATGTGCAACATGGATGATCTCTGCATGGTTTAGGGGCAGCTCCTCTGATGGGACTCCCAAGCCCCTAAAGTTGATTGCTTCCTCTTGGGACAGAGCCTCACAAATCTTGTTAGTTTCAGGTACTTCTTCACCCTTGTGAGCCTCAGTCTTTCTAGGAGGGATTGTTTCAAAATGGAGAAAAAAGCTAAAATATACCAGTTATACTTGTTTGTGTTAAGTGTATAACCAGTTGAAACATGACTTGTTTTATTAGATATCTCTTTAATGAATCTTTTAATAACTAAGCTTCAAGTTCAATGATACAAATTCGAGGAGTTTATATTAACTACTTGAGAGCACTTTTCTATATTAAATTTTCTGTATTATATTTATCCATATTAAATTGAAAAACTTCATGTTCAAAGAAGCCTAGTAGATTTTTTTCTTTACCTCATAGGCTTCAAGTTCTAAAGATAAAAATGGCTCTTGGGAATTCAAAACAAGTTCTAAAATCAGTTACCCTAGGATTGTGCTTGGAGCTGAAATGTGATACGAAATATTTTGAACTGGAAATTAAATGTGTGGCTCAAGGCATGCCTTGGCAAATGCCAGTTTTTTCCTTCCTTAATATATTCCATTTGTTTATAAAACTAGAATTAATATGACTTTAAATATTTATGGTACTGTACTAAGTTCTTATCAAGCAGATATAGGTACTGAATGTTAGAAATTAATTAGTAGGGCTATAGACAGTATAATTCTAATTTAAAATGAAACTTTGGGAGGTCAAACTCACACTTGTGAGACTTTTCAGGGTTGCCTGTGCAAAAGAGGTGTGGTGTAATTTATCATGTTTTTACATTTGTATGCTTAGGGTTGAATGTCATACGGCACAGCTTTAATTTCAACATTTGGAAGGCAGCAGCATACAGATTGTGTTATTTTGGAAAAGAATGGACTCGTAGTATCACATATTTGAATGCTTAGTCACCAAAGAATGGCAGTGCTTGAGAATGATAAGGAGGTATGGCCTTGTTGGAGTAGGCATGGCCAATTAGAGGAAATGTGTCACTGGGGGTGGGATTTGAAGACTCAAAACCCCAAGCCAGGTCCAGGGGACCTGTCTTCTTGCTGCCCACGGATTTGGATGCTGAACTCTCAGCTACTTCTCTAGCATCATGTTTACCTGTATTCTGTCATTAATCCCTACATGGTGACAATGGATTAAACATCTGAAACTGTAAGTAAGCTCCAAAGAAATGTTTGATTTTGTAAGAGTTGCCATGTTCAAGGCGTCTCTTTACAGCAATATAAAACAAAGGCACAGATCTTTATGAGTTTGAGGCCAATCTGGTTTAAATATAAAGTTCAAGGCCAACAGTAGCTATATTATTAGAATCTGTCTAAATAAATTGAATGTTTAGTTCTGGCTATAATGACTTGCTTATTCATCTTAAAAAATATGTTAACATAACTTTTAGAATCTAATACATCAAATTTGATCAATTTTGTATATTTAAAAGTAAAGTAATATCTGCAAACTTTTCAAGATCTTATTTTTTAAATTGTTAATAGAAGTAAAATTTATTATTCTTAGAATAATGATTTAATGATAGTAAATATATGGTTGTTAATATAAATATTAATATAGTTATTGCTACTGAACAATAAATTATTATTTTTAGAATACTATTTCTTCTTCACCTTCTGATCATTTTTCAAAACAATAGCAATCATAGATTCAATTCATAAATACTACAAATAGAGTTAAGCTTTTGCAGACTGTGTATGCATTATGCTTATACTGTACTGTATAATCACAAGTCATTTGCATTGACACTGGAGCTTCATCACCAAGTATCATACCCTAACATGTTTGTACTCCTTTTTAACTCATGGAAGTCTCCTAGCCATATCTTAGCTTATGTTTTGTCCATTTTGTATTAATGTGGGAAAAAAATTGGGAAAATATGTTTAGACATAACTCCTTTGAAGTTATGCATGAATTTGCATGTTTCTACACATATAAAAATATCTCATTTTTAGATTGTTGATCAATATATTATTGTTTAAATTTAATTTTACATTTTTTGAGAGTTTCATATGAGAATACTGTATATACAGAATATCCAACCTTTTCTATTCCCTATTGACTCCTCCTGTGCCTCCCTATTCCTTTTTAAATTCATAGCATTTTCTTCACCAATTAACACACACATCACAAAATAACACACATACACACATGCAAGGATTCTTAAATATAGCCTTCTGAGTCCACTAAGCACTTATTTTATATCTATTTGTTTACAGTTGACCATCTGAGATTGAATAACTTACCAGGAGCTTTATCCCTGGAGAAAACTTCCTCTAAACAGCCCTTAATTGCCTGTAATTCTCCATCAGGGTTGAGGCTTTGTGATATTTCCACTATCTAGGTTGGAATGTCAATTACTGTTATGATTATGCAGTTATTATTTAGGCAACCATAATATTAAGATTCCACAGGTGCAGTATTCTCATCACATTTATAAGAATAAGGTGCAGCAGTTATCCATGGCTTCTGGCTTTTTGAAGTCTTTCTGCTACCTCTTTCAACTCGATTCCTGATAGTGTGACATTAAGATTACATTAATGGTTGGGAACCATAAAGTCACTTATTCTCTTCACAATAACCATTTGTGGGCCTCTGTATTATACAGTATCTATAGGAAAAAAAGAATATTATCTGATGAAGTTTGAGAAATGGATGAGTCTACTGATATAATAAGAAAAGTTTAGGAATTCATATCAAACCATGTCATCTAATTTCCAGGGTTAGCCTGTACTTGGAGTCCTGGTGACTGTAATATAGTTATTCATTATTTTGAAGCTATTAGCATTTTGACTAACTGCAAGGTAATGGTAGAACCAATAATTCTTGAAGGTTTTCACTGATAGGCATCTGAAGTCTAGAAGTTTTTCTAACATAAAAATACAATAAGTTTCTGCAATAAATTCAGAGAGAGTGGAACATATACATCCAAATGAGCTAAATAATCAAAATACTGGTTATAAAATGTACATGATCACTAACAATATTCAGAAAAACAAAAAAAAGTGATTATAAATATAAAACAATACATCTGGGGGAACTGTTGCTCAACTGCTCATAGTTGGCAAAGCAATAATCCCACTTCAGCAGTCATAGATTTTTCAACAACAACAATAGCAACAAAAACAAAATAATGTGCAGTTCATGGCAAAATTTCCTTCAAATTGTTAGTCAATGGAATCCAAGAGACTCCCTAAACAATGCCAGTTATTGTCAATGTCTTTGATTGCCATCGATGAAATAAAAAGATAAGACCCTATACTGGAAACAACATATACTTTAGTCCCAGGACTTGAAGGCATTGAGCTAGAACTGAACTGGAAGTCTCCACCCTGAGGATTAGCTTTCATAATATCTGAAAGTGCTTGACAACCTGCCCAGGTGGAAAATCTGTCAATGGTCCCACTTTGCCATGAAGTCTACAAACCACAACAATGACCAGCACAGTAGGATATTCCTGGGGAGCAATAGTGGCACTTATATTTTGAGGCAAACCACCACATCTAATTGTACTTAAGACCCACAAAATGGGAGAGAATTTGTGCCTGATTCTGTGAACCTACCTATTCCATTTCCATGACTGGTGACACCCTGGGCCCTGGAGGAAAAACTACTACTGCAACTTTCCTAAATCTGTAAAATTTCTAACTGCATTCTAAATACTTATTTTTATACCCAAAGATAAGTTTTCTTCTCAACCCTTATCAAAGAAGTAAAGTACATAAAAAAACAAGATTACTGGCAACTAAGAGTATACATAGGTCCACTTTTGCAAAGTACACTTTGGTACAGTAATCAAGACATTAACATCTCAGTGTCTAGGACATTTGATCATAGATTTACCCGAAAATGGTAAAACTTCAGATCCCAGCCTGGAGACCCTGGAGACCTGGAACAGTCCATTGTTGTCCTTGCCAAGCATCACTCTAGCATGGAACAAACACTCACATTTCCTTGTTCTATTTATACCCACTAAATGGGCTTTTGACTCTACCTAGCCCACAGCAATAGATATTTAAAACACACACACACACACACACACACACACACACACACACACACACACACACGACAGAAGGACCAAAATATCTATGGGGAAATAGTGTTATAATAGCATGGTTACCTAAACAAGACCTATACAATTGACTTTTCATGGAGGATGAGATTGTATATCACAAGGCCCTATCCCTAGATGAAGGACTACAGGCAAGAAGTAGTTGTTGAGTAAGAGAGAATTAGTCTTCTCTGAGAAGAACTCACTGATAGTTTGTCCAATTCCAAGTGCTGAGCCCTAAACAAATCCAAATAGCAACAGCATTAAATGTATTCAGTAGACTTTATTTAAATATTCAGATTTAAGTGCATTATGTAAATGAAAGAAGAGGTCATGACTTTTCGAGGACAGGAATAAGGGGAAACTGAATGGATTAAGTAATGAAGACAATCATACACTGAAAGAAATAATCCTTTCCAGATGGTTCTGTTACTTATTCCAGCTGGGAAGAAAGTCACTGAATATAAACATATTTCTTTAAAAATTGTAGCATAAGTTGTCATCAATTTATAATTCTTTATGCCAGAACTTTTAGTTTTACTTTTTACAATTTTGATACTTTCAGAAGATTGACATCAAACCTTTGTTTGATTATCCTAGAAAATATTCTATACATACTGCATTTTTTCATAAATATATTGGATATGCCTTAATGTGCAGGCACAAATTTTCTGTTTAAAAAAAGAGCAATTAACTGGACAGTGGTGGTGCACGCCTTTAATCCCGGCACTCAGGAGGCACAGAGGCAGGGGGATCTCTGTGAGTCTGAGGCCAGCCTGGTGTACAGAGTGAGATCCAGGACAGGCACCAAAACTACACTATGGTGATATTTTATTTGTGCTGAAATGTGATTTTATTTGTATGTTAATAAATAAAAGTGCCTGGGGGTCAGAGCTAATAGCAAGCCATTTAGCAGAAGTCTGGCAGTGGTAGCACACGCCCTTAATCCGATCACATGACAGGCAGATCTCTGTGTGTCCAAGGATACCACCAGCATGGAGACACACACCTTTAATCTCAATAAAAACCATAGAGACCTGGAGGTCTGTATAGACAGGCAGTGACATGGAGGTCATGTGGTTGGGTTTAAAACCAATGAGAAGGCAGAACAGAAAGTCAAGAAAAAGACAGACACAAAGGAAGTAGGTCTCTTTCTCAGGGGAAGGACAACAGCAGCTGGTACGTTAAAGGCTATTCGCTAGTGCTCTGACCTCTTGCGCTTTTATTTGGCTCTGTTTTTTTTTATTTAATAAGACCGTTCAGAATTACATCTACACTACACAGAGAAACCCTCTCTCGGGGAAAAAAAAAAAGAGCAATTGAAGCTTTCGTAGCATGGTTGTCCTTACTAAATTCATAGAATTATTATGTGAATGCTGAAACATGTTGAATCTATTTTTAGATTTATTAAACCATGTCTACCATGATTAACCAAAACTCATATGATGAAATGAATTTGTATTGAATTGAGGTTGCATCTAGTATGCTACATAGACCATGACATAACAAAGATCGTATTCTGAAGGAGGTACAAGGATTTAGAAATTCCTCCAGGAGTGGAACCCAGACCCACATTACTGAAGAAAGGAACAGATTTCTATATGTTATACTCTGACATTCCCACACCTGAACACAAAAGTAAATAACAAATTAATTAATTTATTAAAAAAATTAATAAAGAATATAGATAATTTCTGTTAAGATAGGGATTGAAGAATTTTATATGAATAAATATAAATGATAAATGGTATTTTATGAACCTATCTGTTACTCTTAATTCGACAATATAATTATTAAATCATTGTTTTATGATAATATACATGTATTTATATATAAGCAAATTTAGGCTACTTTTTATTTCAGATTTCTAAGTCAGCAAATACTGGTAGTTACAGGTCCCAAACAAAAGTTCTTTGATCTCTGCATTAATTTTTTTTTTTTATGTGTAAGAAAGTTCTTGAACAAAAGTGTGACTGAACAGACATTTGCTTTGGGTTTTGTTTAAAATATCCTTTCTGAGAATTTTCCTGAGACTCTTCTAACCAGGATTCAAATGTCAGCTCTCAGTAGATTTTCTAGGAAAATAAACTTAAACACCTCTGTGCCTTCAGCAATAACTTTGTGTCCATTGTACATTAATTTTTACAACTGTTTAAAAGTTCTGGAAAATTTGTTTATATTTTCTAATCCTCACATATTTATTTGGTAACTCCTCTGCTGAAAGAGATAGCTCATATTTATGAAAATATTTTTGCTCAATATTGAGCCCACACAAAGAACAGATTTCCAAGTCAGGACCTTGCAAGTCACAGTATAATGAAATCAGTTGTCATCAGCAAATCAAAAGATGTGGCGCTTTGATGGTGACTCCCTGGGTCTCTCATTTCCACCTGAGACATGCTTTCACTGACACAAGGTAGTAGATGAGCTCTTTAAGTGAAGTTCATGGGCTACCTCTGACAGAGAGTGTTATTTCTGTGACACCATGCCGCACACCAAAGCATTGTTTGTGTTGTTAACATGACATTTCCTGGGGATCTGCATCTAAAAAATTCATAGGTACTTGGATTATTTTTCATGAATTGTGTTATTCAAAGGCATCCTGCTAAAAATCATTGTATGTGAGTATTCTTTTCATGGAATATTATCATATGTCTGTTAGGAAGTTTTCTTATCAACAAATTTAGAAGAAAAGTCTCATTTTTTTGCAAGGAATAAGGCAGATGGCAATCAGACACAATCCCAGATATGTATGAGAAACAGTTGCTTTTCTTGGGATTTGAGTGAATTCTTATTTCCCTTCTTTTGTCTTAATTTTGTCCAAATAATAAATTATCACATTCAAACAAACGGAAAAGGCAAATGATGCCCATGGTTGTACTTTTTTTTAATTTTAAGAGAAATACATATCAAAGCAATATGATGGAATATAGAACTGAATACAGTACGGTCTATATTCATTATCAGAAAACCCAAAAGAAACACTGTCATAATTTTCACAATTGTCTTTGAAGACAAAGTTTATTATAATTTATGTCCTCATAATTGAGAAGTTTCAATCCCTAGCACTGCAAAATATGGGAATACTTTCCTGAAATTTGACAAGCTATAGAAGAGCAACTTAAAAAGTGTCATTACAAGATCAAACACTTAAAATTTTAGTTGTTCATGTATTTGTTTACTTACTGATCACTTTGTAAGTGTGTATGCATATACATGTATAGGATGTGTTGGTGTATGTGGATGTTTGTATGTATGTGAGCACAAATTCATGTGTGGACATAAAAGGCAGAGATTTGATGTCAGGTGTTATCCCCAATTTATCTCCACTTACATATTGAGGCATGTTATTCTACTTGAACCCAAAGCCCATGTATTCTTCTATATAGCCATCCAGTTTGCTACCGAGATTCATTATTGTTGTCTTCTCTGAACTGCAGTTTAACTGGTTGCTATGCATGCCCACCATTCATATGAGTGGTGAGTAAGTAAACTCTAGTCCCCACACTTCTGTTGTATATGCTTTATACACTGTGAGCAGTCTCTTAAAATACTATTAGTAATGATTTAGAAATAATCTTATTTTTAAGTAAAAAAAATTTTACTGTGGGATACGTTTTTCCCTTAGGAGTGAAATATCATGCAATACTAACAGATAAATTAAATCAAAATAAATTTTCATCTTATAAAACAAGAAATGAGCTCTAACATATAAAACTTATCTGTGAGGAATAAACCTAAAAGTGATTTTTTTAGGCATCACTGTTTTTCTTTTTCTAATTTAACAACTCCTTTGAAATGATCTAAATATATTTAGAAACCATAACAAAACCTGTATGAGAGCTCCGGGAATTATTTTTGGAACTATGAATCCTAAGCCTAAATAGCACTATACTAAAAGGTTAATAAATTCATACAGCATTTGCAATAAACTAAAATATACTTGATTGTTCCTAACTATTAGATTCCCAATCAGTACGCAGCTGAATGAGCTTTTTGAGTCATTGTGCACACATTGTAACCTGAGCTGGGATGTTAATGGTTTTACTCAAATTACGAATGCTCCACTGCAGACTATAAGGCAGACTTCATTATAGAAGAGTAGGCTTTATTAAACAGCAGCAATGTGTTACTTAAAATGCCCTTGAAGTTCTATTCTTTGTGAACTTTCTTACACTTGGAATATTTCTGAACATCATTACTTAAGTGTAAAGCAAGCACAACATATTTTTCCACTTTATAGTCACAATATATTCCTTCACATTCTTTCATGTGTTATTTAAATTTAATTGGGAAATGTCCACTTTACTTTTAATAATATGCAATTCAAATTATGTGATATATAATAAAACCTAATACCATTTACCTATTAAGTATGCATTGTTACACTTGCATTATACTTATCAGTACACTTTTTTTGCTTTAAAATACAAAAGATTTTAGAACTCATATTCAAAATATGTTTTTTTGTTTGTTTGTTTGTTTTTTTGAGACAGGGTTTCTCTGTGTAGCTTTGCGCCTTTCCTGGGACTCACTTGGTAGTCCAGGCTGGCCTCGAACTCACAGAGATCCGCCTGGCTCTGCCTCCCGAGTGCTGGGATTAAAGGCGTGTGCCACCACCGCCCGGCCATATTCAAAATATGTAAGAGGAGTTAATAAAGATTCCTAAGATGAGTTGAAAGCTGTGAATAAATGTCTATCATTCATAACTTCTCTGTGGTGAGCAATTTGGTAGAGATATCTCAGTTGTGTGTGTGTGTGTGTGTGTGTGTGTGTGTGTGTGTGTGTGTGTGTGTGTTTGAGAGAGAGAGAGAGAGAGAGAGATCTCCCATTAAAATCACTCTTCTTTTTGTCTTTTCTTTACTTATTTTTTTAGGTTTTTTTTTTTTTTGACATTTTCTCCCTATGTACCTTGGCTAGGCTGTTACTCACTATGTAGAATGGCATGGCTTCATACTCAGAGATATTTACCTGCCTCTACCTTCTGAATCCTTGGATTGAAGGTGTGCTTATACTGCTATGCTGGAATCACTTTTCTTGCTTAGCTGCTCTTTTGTGGGCATGAGCATTTTGGTTGACCTTTTCAGTTTGGCAAAATATTTCCTGTTTTCTAATTATTCTAAAATTTCCTTGAGTCATGTCTTCTTTTACTTATTTATTTATTTTGGACTATTGTGATTTCCTTTAACTCTGGCAATGAAGTACATCAGTCTGAAATAAACTATGGGTTTTCTCAAAGAAATTACTTCAGAAGACAGAAGCTCTGTGTATAGAGTAAACGCAAGCTACCTGTTTTCCATATGCTCAAACGGATGCTACATTTGCAATGTAAAAAGATGAAAAAAGATGATGTAAGAACTTAAAAAAACTATATTAAGTGTTAAAATTTCAGTGTTCTGAATAATTTTAATGGAACACATTCACATAATTTGCTGTTGATATTTTGAGAGTGAACACTAGTTAAAGTTTAGTAACTTCACAATGTATATTTACAGATCTATTTAGTTTCAATATTTTTTGTCATACTGAAGTATACTATGCTTCCCTCTTTATCCTCTGCCAACTATAAAACTATTTTCTTCTCAAATAATCATAATTTTCAATCAATAAATATAATTGAATTATTGATGTTAAGATGATTTAATGCTGTGTATGTGTATGTAAGGGTATGTATTGGTGTATAGCTATTATATTGACATAAACAATGATTTTTAAAGTGACATTCCTTAACCTTAAAATTTGCTGCTTTTCTATGGATAATTTTAACTACTTTTTCTTTAATCTTTTAAAAATAATTTTAGTAAAAAAGACATGAGATAACTAATGAGTTTTTAAGCATGAAATACATTGTTGCAATCAATTGGTAGAATATTTTGCATTTATCTCTAGAAATTATGCAGATGTCAATTAATTTAACTACAGCCAAATATGGTCAGGTTATATGGCAAGTTTTACATATTTTACACAATTATGTTAGTTATGGGGAATACACCTCTCTCTCTGTGCATGTAATCTAATGTACTTTAAGTTTGTTCAGGTTTCAAAAATGTACTTTCATTATTGTGAACCTTTTCAGAAACTTGCCTTATGATGCTGTGGTAATTGCTGCCAGAGCATTTCTTGATGATGATTAATAATTAGGGTCTCATCTAGTACTTCTCTTTTAAAAGACCTTTATCAACATTAACACTTCTGACCTTTTTAATTGCATGGATTAAAGCTAGAAATTGCTGGTTATTAATGTTCGGTACTTTCAATTCCTGATGCTTAAAATAATGTTTGCTTTCTCGGTTGAACTGAGCGACTTTACCTTTCACAGAGCAAGCCTGACTTTAAATTGACAGCTTAGTAGGTATTAATTTGATATGCACTACCCTTTCTCCTACAACTAAGAGCTCTTCAGTGTTTGCTTAATCATCCTTGATGCATGTATGTTGTTTTAATTATAGGTTTTTGACTGAGCCTCACACACATACACACTTATACACATGTATACACACCTCTTCTTAGAGAAAGCAAGGAATACTATTTATAAGGCACTGCGAATTTCTTTTGTTCATACACAATGCAGATTGTGTTTTTTGCGTTTGTCACTCAAACATGAGAAAGAATGACAAGTGATATGATGCAATATTGAGAAGGCAGATCTCTGCTCTTCAATTAATGGTACCTTTGGTATGGAATTTCCCAAGTAGGCAAGATACGTTTTGCTCGTTTCTGGAGAATATTGGAAATAATGTGATTTGATTAAAAAAAAAAAAAAAGATTTACTGACATAATAGGAAAGAAAACAACTCAAGGAAAAGGAGATTTGGAAACAGAATACAGTTATGATTAACATATTAACATTTCAACTTGAAGTTCGCATTCATGCATATTTTTACAAGCGTATAATATATAAATAATACTGTTTTATATGCACATATAATATAAATGTCTAGCTAGCGTACATAACACACACACACACACACACACACACACACATATATATATATATATATATATATATATATATATATATATATATATATATATCAGCTCTCTGTTAAAGTATTTATTGTATCATAGCAGGCAAACTCCTATTGCCATCCCAAGAACAATTCAAACTTTTTATATCATTTTCTATTCATCATCTGCATGGTAATAACTAGAGGTTAAAACCATGACCCATTTTCACTTAAGGAGGTTTTATATTTTTCCAATTATATATCAGACAGAAATACAAAGTGACATGTGATAATTAGTCATCGAGATGTTTTAGACTTCTAACATCTATTTGATAGGGTTATAATTACAAATTTGTTAAAGATGAGGTAAATTTACAGAATAATGAAATAGGTATGCTCGATTTATTTTTATAAATAATTTAATCAGTTAAATATTTGATTATGTAGAATGTACAAAATTGTCAATACTTTTTGATTTAATTTTAATTTTTATTTTATTTTAATTATTAATGCTGAGAATAATGCTTCAAATAAATAAAAACCTACAGAAAAATTATAAAAAATTATAAAAACAATTTGTGAAGTCTCTGAGAATTCTATCTTCAACCAAAACCAAAATTAGCTTAATGATTTCTTTTGTGAAACTAAAGTCAGCAACTCAAATAGCAACAGTTAAATCAAACAGTATAACATAATACAGTGAAAATATACTCATTTTATACATATAGAAAAATTGTGGTAGGAAAATATAAAGTTTGGTGCCAAATTTTTCTTGGTCTTCCCTTTTAGTTATGGTACCATATATGGCGTTGTGACCCACAGTTAAGTTCTATATATTTTCCCATGCCTTATAGGATCATGAGTTCTTCAAGGATCTAATGTCATCTGAAATACTAAGGAAGCACGCTTGGTGTAAATAATATTATCACATTCTCATTCAAGACCACACAAAAAAATCTAGATGGAAATTGTTAATACTTGAAATTCAGATAGCTTTTGAGAATACACTCTGGGAAGAAGATTGCACTTCATTGTCTTGACAGCTAGGTTTTTAAGTTATTGTTACACTGTTGAGGACACATGAGGGGTGGCTCACCATGTAGTTAAATAGTTGAAACACACATATAAGAGTGTATATTCAAACACTGTATCTAGAAGAGCCAGTGAATAAGCAAGAAATGTTTCTATTTTCTTCACAGACATGTAAAGCAGAAGACTAGATGGGAACTCATTCAGAGAAATGTCCCCTCAGGAAATACATCTAATTACAACCTCAGATTAATTGCTTAAATTGGGTATTAAATGAATCAATCAATGTTCAGCCCCTTTAATTTCATGTTTCATTGGTTTTCATTGATATTGCAAAGTATGATATATATTAACTACTATTATTAGAAATCAAGCTCGTGTTGTAAATGGTTGGTAAAGTGGCCATTCTGAAATTTTAAAATGTCACCTCACTTTTCACAATTTATTATGAGGTACTAATGTTTTCAGATGCTTATTGGTGAAATTATTAAGGCCACTCCACGTAGTTAAAAGAGAGATTTATTTAATGGCGTAACTTACAAATAAAGGGATAGGTAGGTTGAGGGTTCTGGGAAAGACGCAGCGCAGTCCAGCGGTGTTCTCTGGAGAACTCTCCTCAGTTCACCTCTAGTGTCCAGGCTCCAAGCAAAAAGAGAGCTCGGCGCATTCTGATCTCGGGTCTTCAGAGCCCTCCCTTCACCCCACCTTGTAGGCGTGATAGTTACCAAAGCTTCAGTGGGAGTTGGAACTTCCAGACCAAAGCTGAAATGACTACCCACTACAGATGCTTTCAAATCCAAACGGTACATTACGTGTAAACTGAAAGGGGTCAATTTTCTAGGCCCCTTTCTTCTTTCCAATATCTTAACACCAGCTTTAAAATGATTTTTTTTCCATTTTTTCCCTGATAACTTATTGACTTGGCTTCACTTAGAATTAGACATGCCTTTTTATTGCTAAATGTAGATGGATTGACGTCAACATCAAATAGTCACCATGACGTATCTATGGTGGACATCCCATATGCCTGCAGCTGTGCTGGTACCTCAGACAATCACCCGGAATGCAGGATTCCATTGTCAAAAAAAAAAAATGCAAACGACAATCCAGAAAATTGATCATGTTCTTGTTCCAGCTTCACTCTGCCTTATAAAATTTCCCTGAGCTCACAAAAAGTTCTGAGTAGCTGCTCCTTTAATCCATAAACATGGTTTTTCAGGTACTAAAGGTGTCTCTTTTTATCTCCTTGGTATTACCCTTTTGAATTTTTTGATATCAGCAAATATCTTTTTTAAGTGATATAACTAGAGGTATATACATGTGTTTGACCATGTATTTCTTGAGTAGCATTTATTCTGTAATTATTTTCCAAGTAATTTCGTAAATTTGCTGTGGAATATCATGCTGTACACTGCGAATCTGTATTACCCTCATTGGTTAATAAAGATCTGATTGGCCAGTAACTAGGCAGAAAGTATAGGTAGGGCAGCCTAACTAAGAATGCTGGCAGGAGGAAGAATGGAGTGAGAGGAGTTGACAGGAGAGAGAGAAGGAACAAAACATGCTAGAGACAGGTAAAGCCACGAGCCACATGGCAATACATAGACTACTAGAAATGGCTTAATTTAAGTTGTAAGAGCTACTTAGTAATAACTCTGACCTATTGTCCAAGCTTTTATAAGTAATATTAAGCCTCTATGTCAGTTATTTGGGAGCAGGTGGTCAGGACAGTAAAATCTGCCCACATACAGCATGTTGATGAAATTTTCACGTAAAATTTGACAAAAAATCTTAAAAAAAAGGGTGCTAGACACACAAGAACAGAGTCAAGCATGGCTTCTTAGTAGCTGTATTTTCTCTGTTTGCTGGCAGGGGAGCAGAGGTGTGCACCTTTAAGAGATGGCTTTCTGACTCAGTGCTAGCTGCAAAAACTGCAGAGCTCTTTTAAGAGACCCTGCTACCAAACATTGGAATGGTGTTTATGAGCAGCAAGCATTGTGCTACTTGATGGCAGTGTGGACTCAACAACTTCCCAGAATTGGACCAGTAAACATGACTCTCATGTTAGGAACTTCTGCCATGAAGCTAGGTGCTCAGAGAACCTAGCAGAGCACAGCCAGCCACCAAAGCAAAGGCTTTTTTCCTAAACATGCCACTTAGCAGTTTAAAATTTGGCTCATGTGTTCAGAAAAGGAAAGAGATACGCAGTAAAGCAGGTTCAGATTTTTTTAAAAAAAGCCTCTAAGTAGCTTACAACATATTTAAATATAGACATAGGCTTGGAAGAGAGAAAAGAAAAAAAAAACATATACAGTCATAGATTAAAAAGATATAAAGCAGGTTCAGATTAAAAAAAACACCTCTAAGTAGCTTACAATGTATTTAAATATAGACATAGGCTTGGGAGAGAGAAAAAAAATAAACATATACAGTCATAGATTAAAAAAATACAGTTTTAAATAATAAAGTCCTTAAAAGGGGAGTAAAGTAATATTAAAAAGCCATTAAGTGATAGGAAATAAACAGAGAATCTGGACCCTGTATACTATTACGTTGTCTTTGAATTCTTGGCTGCTAAGAGACACTGGATTTTGAAAACTGCTAGTTTCAACCAACTTAGTTTAAAAATACTTTGACTTCAAAATTTAAGTCAAAAGGTGTGTTACTTTGGGGGAGAAGTCTTGCTTTTATTTCCACAGGAAATGAAAGACTGTGGATTCATTCAAAGTTAAAGATGATCAGGTTTGATTGAGGAAGACCTCCTAAAAATCCTGGCTACAAACATAAAGAAAAAAAGTTATAAGACATGTGATGTATATTTTACCTGCTCCAGCATAAAACAAAACAAAAAAAATCACCCTTGACTGATTGATGTACAATGCAGTCTATACTTGTATTAATGCAGATGTCTATGTTACCTTTAAAAGTTTATGTATTTTCAGAACAAGGGGACTAGACATCAATGAAGACAGATGGTCCAGGTGATACAACATCTCCAAATGCTTCTGTTACAGTCTCTTCAGAATTCTGTATCCAGAATAGCTTCAAGGCTTCTTGATGAATTGGTACAGCCTCACAGAATACTCCAGTCAGGACTTGATCATAATCCTAAATTTTCTCAGGGTCCAAATTTTACCAGTTGCCCCAAAAATGGGTTATGGATGTTTATTATCATTAAAGATGATTGGTTACAAATTGACAAATTGTTATTGGTCATAGTCAGAAAAAAAGCTAAATAAAGGAGTGAAAGTCAAAGATCTCTTTCTAAAGGAAAAAAGATATAGGTTATAGAAATGACAAGATAAAAGGGTAAATTATTGAATCTACTTTTAAACCAAAAATAGTAACTACTAGTCTTAAATATATTATATTGGTATGAATTTTTTATATTGATACAAATTTAAAGTTATTTCTGTTATAATTTATGCATGTTGCTACTCTTGTTTGGCTTATTGTGTTTCTGCAACTCATTTAAAAATGTAATGTATAATTAAAAATACAGATTAATAGTCATCAATAATAGTGAAACTTATAGTCATGTTAGATAAGTTTTCAAAATAATAAACAGATATATTTAGATAAATAGATGGTCTGCAAACACTTTAAAGGCCTATACAATTTGGCATTCATATGTTTAATAACTTAAGGCTTTCCATGACAGTAAGACATATCCGGTGCTGGCAATACCAATCTACTTTAGAGAGGATGATGGACATTGAAAAAAACCTCAGATGGAGTTTGCTTTCTTTATGACAAAAGCTAGCCATATGGGCAAGGAAACTAACCTTGCCTCAATTGCTGACAGCTACTGTCCAAATTGGACCAGCAGCATATAAGAAAGGGGGCTGTCAAACTTTGCCAAGAAAAGGTGGGGCAATACTACAAAAATCTTCCTTCACAGAAAAGTCTGTCAGATATTCTAGACCTGTAGGCTGAAGATGGGTGCCCAACATTACAGAGAGAGGAGCCAGAGATGACTGCTTCCCCAGCCAGCTGTTTCTGTCATTTCTTAGTTTTGGAAGTTGTTTGCTCTGCATTTTCTGTTTACTCAAGTAATATGATATCCTTCTCAGGTCTCTGATGGAGTTGAAGACTAGATAATTATAGTTTTCCTTAGTTATGATAGAAGATATATTTTGGAGTCACAAAGATAAGATAAATAGTAAAATATTTTGTCTTTCTTTCCTTCTTTCTTTCTTTCTTTCTTTCTTTCTTTCTTTCTTTCTTTCTTTCTTTCTTTCTTTCTTGAGACAGTGATTCTCCATGTAGTTTTGGTGCCTGTCCTGGATCTCACTCTGTAGACCAGGCTGGCCTCAAACTCACAGAAATCCACCTGGCTCTGCCACTCTAGTGCTGGGATTAAAGGCATGCACCACCGCCGCCCAGCAATTTTCTCTATTTTTGTCAAATACAACAAGACTGGGTATGTTAACTGTAATTTTCACTTCACCACTTTTCTGTTATAACACATTTGCCACACAGAACATCCCACAGCAGTTATATATAATTTTAATATGTTAAAAACTTCTTTTCTAATTAGACAAAAAGGGAAAATGCTGTGGAATATCCTGTACACTATGAATATGTATTATTCTCATTAGTTAATAAAGAGCTGATTGGCTTGTAGCCAGGCACAAAGTATAGATGGGACAGCCAAACTAAGAATGCTGGGAGGAAGAAGAGTGGAGTCAGAGGAGTTCCCGTGAGTGACAGAGGGAGGAAGACATGCTGGAGAACAGGTAAAGCCATAAGCCATGTGGCAATATATAGATTAATAAAAATGGGTTAATGTTATAAGAGCTAGTTAGTAATAAGCCTGAGCTATTAGCTGAAATTTTATAAGTAATATTAAGCCTCTGTGTCAGTTATTTGGGAGTTGGTGGTTTGCACAGGAAAACTCCATTTCCAAAATATAGAATTCAAGGCTTAACAAACAAAAGTGGACTAAGAAAGAAATCAGGGATGGAGAAGAGGTCCTCAGCAGTTCATTCCCATTGTCGGTTTTTGGAGGGTAACCTTGTGTCCTAGCATCAGCCTGGGTTGTTTAGAGATCACTACAGGACCTCCTCAGCCAACAACTCAACCAAATATAACCCAGTCACACCACTGGAAACTTACCTGGCTACAAAAGATAGTTAGTTCAGACTATGTATACTCCATTACTAGCAGTCCTCACTAGGGTCAACCTCATAGATTCTAGGAAGTTTCCACTCAGGATTAACATATTAAAAAATGGCCATCTTACAAAAAGCAATGTACAGATTGAACTCAATTCCCATTAAAATTCCCATACAATTCTTTACAGACCTTGAAAGGACAATGTTCAGCCCAGGGTGGCTAATGTAATTCTGAAAAATAAAAGAACTTCTGAAGGTATCTCCATCCCTGATTCTGAGTGGTACAACCTGGGTGTAGTAATAAAAACCACATTGAGCTGGCTTAAAAGCTGACGTGATGATCAATAGAATTGAGTTGAAGACTCCTGACATAAATTTACACACTGATGTCACACACTTATGGACACCTGATTTTTGATATAGATGCCACAAATACACACTGGAAAAAAAGAAAGCATTTTCAGCAAATGGTTCTTTTCCTACTGGATATCTGCATGTAGAGGAATGCAGAATGATCCAAGTGGATCAAAGACCTCAACATAAAACCAACCACACTGAACCAGACAGATGAGAAAGTGGAAAACAGCCTTGAATGCACCCACACAGGAGACATCTTTCTGAACAGAACATTGACAGCACAAGCATGAAGATAAACAATTAATAATTGGGGCCTCATGAAACTGAATGCCTTCTGTAAGGCAAAGGACACCATCAATTGGACAAAGAGCAGTCTATGGAATGGGAAAATATTTTACCAACTCCACCTTCAACCAGGATCTAATATCTAAAATAATGAAACTGAAGAAACTAAACACTAAAAAATTCAAATAATGCAATTAAAAAGAGGGTACAAATCTAACCAGAGAATTTTCAATAAAGGAATATCCAATGACTGAAAAACTTTTAAAGAAATGTTCAACACCCTTAACCATAAGTGAAATTCAAACCAAAACTAATTTGAGATTCCATCTTATACCTGTCAGAACGGCTGAAATCATTAACTCAAGTGACTACTCATGCTCATGACAATATGGACAAATAATGGAGGGATCACTCCTCCATTGCTGATGGGAGTACAAACTTGTACAATGACTATGGAAATTAATATGGAAGTTCCTGGGAAATTTAGGAATGGATCTACCTCATGACCCAGCTATACCACTCTTGGGCATATACTCAAAAGATTCTCCATTCTACTACAAGGACATTTGCTCAACTATGTTCATTGAGGCTTTATTCATAATACACAAAAAAAAATGGGAACAACCTAGATGTCTCTCAATTGGAAAGTGGATAAAGAAAATGTGTATATTTACACATGGAGTACTACTCAGAGGTTAAAATAAAGGGCATCATGAAATTTGTAGACAAATGGATGCAACTAGAAAAAAATCAGGAGTGAGGAAACTCAGAGTCAAAAAATAAGTAGGACATGCATTGACTTATAAATGTATATTTGCTCTAAAGTAAAGGATAATTAAGTGGCAATCCAGAGACTCAGAGTGGTTAGGTAAAGAGGAGGTCTATAAGGGGAAGCATGGATCTCACTGGGAAGAGGAAATATAATAGATTGTGAATGTGGACCTGGAGCCAGGCAGGGATGTGGAAGGGAGAAAAAGGGAGGGGGTGTGGAAAGAGTATGGGGGGAACAGATTAAATTGTGGATTTTGGGGGCCTATGTGTACCTCATGTTTTAATGGTGTTATTTGTTTTTCTAATGTTCAGTTTCTCAGTTAATTAGATATTTTGGATCAGACCTTTATTGGATGTGTAACTGTTAAAAATCTTTTCCCATCTTGTAGACTGCCACTTTTTTTCAAATGATGCTGTCCTTGGAACATAGAGACACTTGCCCGATCATGTTCATTGATGCTCTATTCATCAAAGCTACAAATTTCAGTCACTCTAGATGTCTCTCAACAGGAATGGATAAAGACAATGCAGCATATTTACACAATAGTGTATTATTCAGACGTTAAAAATTAAAATCATGAAATTTACAGGTAAATGGATGGAACAAAAAAAATCCTGAGTGAGGAAAATTAGACAAAGAAAGAGAAATATGGCATGCATTCTGTTATATGTACACATTAGCTGTTAAGTCAGTGATAAGTTACAATCTATAGTACCACAGAGTAAGGGACTAGAGATGACAGATAGATCTTCCTAGGAAAGGGAAATAAACTAGATAGTTATGGATAGATGTGGAGGCAACTAGAATGGGAGGATCAAGTAGAGGGGGGCAAGGGAAAGAATACAGGGACAGACAACCAAAATGAAGGCCTATTTGAAGGGTAGTATGGAAAAGTAATACAGTAGAAGCTTCTTAAAACATATTAATATATAAAGGTGCTATAAGTGAAATCACAAAATAATGGGAGTGAGGGACACAGCTGAGGCGGGTAAGGCCAAAAGCACTGGACCATGCCTTAAGCAAACAAAGAGCTGTGACATGTGCAGAGAGCACTTTGGTTAAAGAAAACTGACCCATACTCTTCGTATTGGAAGGTGATGACGTGCAGCCCCAGAGCCAACCAAGAAATGCCGCAGTATCTAGGAGCAGAGACCACCAAAAATCCACATATATAAACCTCAGCCCTTTGTTTAATAAAAGAGATTGCTTGTAAACCTTCTAGAGTCTGTGTCATTGACTCTGCATCTACCCAACCCCTGCCCTGAGGATCAGAGGCAGCAGGACCACAGCTGGAAAGCCAGAAAGAAACAACCCTAACTGGATATCTCGTATCACTAAATAAAGTTTCCAGTACCTGGAATGGGTTACATATAACTTTGTTGGCCAAAGAGGTACTGTAGAAACTCCCAAGCAACCGAGGATGTCAACAAGTCTTTCCATTGCTCTCCACAACTAATGGCAAAGCTTCATTGCTGAAGACTTTTATACAACTTACTGACCATTGAGAAGCTGAGCTGGTGCCTTCCTAGAGCCTTCATCTTTACTGGCTAGTATTCTTGGTACCAAAAGCTACTCTCTACTACCAATAAGGACATCAAGTCAGATACAACCCCACAGCCTTTAATGGTGTCCCACCTGCAAGATATGCTAGGGCAATGGCGGCACAAAAGCTCATGGGAGTAACCAACCAATATGTGATTTGACTTAAGTCCCATTCCCTGAGATAGAACCAATATCTGACCCTGCTTGGATGACCAAGAATCTGAGAGTAGATAGCCCAGGGACTGAGTAAAAACAAATACTACTGTTTTGCTAAGGAAAAAACGGCAACAAATGGCATTTTGCTATACTCATAGATCAGAGCCTGGCTCAGCGATTGTGAGAAAAGCTTTCCTCTGAGGCAGATGGGAAGAAGTATAGAAACCCATAGCCAAACAATACGCAGAGAGTGAGAGAACTTGCAACATTCAGTGCCAAATGGGATATCTTTAGCATATCTCTTGCTTCAGGGCCCAGGGAACCCTGGAGAAGAGGAGGCAGAGAGAGTACAGGAGAAAATGGAGGGCACCAAGGAAACACAACATTTAAACACAGCAGGGCCAATGCACATATGAGTTCACAGACTGAAGCAGCACACGCAGGGGCTACATTAGTCTGCACCAGATGATATCCTAGAGGTTTCAGGAGAAGTATACAAATGTCTCTATCCCTAATCAAGAAGCTACACCCAACTGATTACCTCTTGAAATGAAAATTTAGTTTTCTTCAAGGGACTCTCACGGGAAAACAAACTCTAAAGAGTAGGCTGCATGGCTAGTAGTATATGACCACGAGAAAAGAAACTCAATACCATCTTTGGATATTCTTTGCCTTATAATGTTGTATCTATGCTTTTTTCTTTTTTTTATAATTTTTACTTTCCCATATTTTTTATTTTATTTTATTTCTTTTGATTTCCCCAGCAGGTGTTTGGTGTATGTATTATGACTTCAGATTTTGTGATTTCATAGGCTTGCTGAATGTGCAAAATAACAGTTTTCTCCATCTATGTTTCTTGTGCCTTTTCTTGGGCTCTTTTCCTTGAGTGCATTTGTTTTGTCCTATTCTGATGTGTTTTTGTTTTATATTTTTTTATTTTATTATTATCCCACAAAAGCTTGCTTGTTTGTTTGATATAGAAATGAGATATAGTCATATTGGAGGGGAGGGAGGAACTGGAAGAATAAAGGGAAGGGAAACCATAATCAGGATACATTAAATGAAAAAAATTATTTTCAATAAAAGAAAAACAGAATGACAGAAAAGAAATGAGAGAGTGATAAATGGTCAGTTTCAAAATAATTACAGAATTTTTCATGAATTCTGTTATAACAAAAATATTATGGCAAATAAACATGAAAATGGAGTTTTATATACTTGACAAGGGAGGAAGGTAGACACAGAGAAGAGTACATAGTTAGATAACAACTATAACAATAATGAGGTATTTGGAGTTCACATAAGAGTTTAGAAATACATTAGAAAAGAAACTGAGGGGTTGGGGATTTAGCTCAGTGGTAGAGTGCTTGCCTAGCAAGCACAAGGCCCTGGGTTCAGTCCTCAGCTCTGGAAAAAAAAAGAAAAGAAACTGATATAATGATACACGTATGTGTTGATATGTAAATCATTGAAATTAAAGTTAGAAATATAAAGGGACTTTTATAAGTAAATGTAATTCATTAAATAAGCACATACTGGGTATAGAATATAATTCTATTTCCTCAAAATTCTGAGTTATCTCCATTTTTTTAAGTTTGCTTTTATTACATTTTACTTAAATTTTAGAAAACATTTAATCAATTTGTGTTAAATCAATTTATTATCAATAACTATTGAGACTTAAATAAATTCTATAAATTCCACTTATGACACATTTTCACTTCTTTTCTACTACCAAAACATGACAGATATGTAAACACACACATTGCTCTGACAGAAAATTTGTCTTACAAAGGTAAGACATTACTGTAGTTTTTCAAGCACAGGCAATCAAATCACATTCCTGTACTTTCTGAACTAAAAACTCAAGCTTTCCTCACTCTAGGAAATCTTTCCTCTTCTCTAGGCCAGAGCCAAGTACTACTTTTGTTGGAGAAAGAAGTCTACAAATTGAAGCACGTTGTCTCTACCACAGTTCCTACTCTCTTGTTTCAGTCAGATGTTACCATTTTGAAAGGCCTGAGTGTCTGCCTCCACTCTCAAGATCATTTTTAAGAAAACAAAAACAGAGCCAATGAGATTTGTCTGATGGTTGATATAAAAAAGCAGATATCATCTGTAAAGATGTGAAAAATTCCACTAGAAAGTTTCTTTCCACAAGCAACAACTTCAACATAATAATAGAACACTAAATCAACTTAAAAATGTAAATAGTCTTTCTATTTGCAAATAACAAACACACTTCATAAAGAGATCATGGACACAGTCCTATTTACAATAGCATTAGAGTCAATAAAAAATTTTTGGAATAAACCTAACTGAGGATGTGAGAGGCCTTTATAAAGAATCTTCGAATGGTGTACCAGCATAGTCCAACTAACTCTCAAAACAATATAGATTATCCAAGGATCCTTGTGTTGCTTCTCAGGTGTTGATTGTCATCTATGTGGAAGCTACTGCACATTTAGGATAGAGCACTTGGCTGATTTGAACTGTATCTAACCTGAAAGCCTCTTCCCTATGGTTGATTAGTATTTGAGACTTTTTTCCCTGTTTCCAGAGGAACTTGTGATATCATACAGGAATTGAACTAACATAGAGGCCCCACGAAATGCAGCTAAGTCCTGATGCACACATTTAACTCAAAAGGTAGATTGCTATACTTTTGCATGTCCCAGAAATATGTAACTCCAACTTCATAGCGAAATGGAAGCTTAAAGATACTGATTCATACCTGGTTGGATCTGAAAAGACATTTACATATTGAGAAATAACTCTGATGGCAGCTCAGTGCAATAATTGAACTCATGTAAAATTACTGGATTGTCCATAATTGTCAGGTTTTTAATGGTTTTCCTTTTGTTTGGTTTGATTTTCTTTTTTAGAAGCATTAATTGTATTTTTCAGAAAAATTTTTTTTAAAACTTTACTGTCTTAAAAATTCAAATTCTTTGCATAGAACTGACATATGCCAAGCTATGGATCCCTTAAGAAATATGTGATACTGCAATGAAAGTTGACAACCTATAAACAGAAAGTGACAGAACACAGGATGCATTTCTCAACTGTCTTAGCTTGTTTCATTAAAAAGCAAAACAAAATAAAGACCTTTATTTAGTAGATAAACAAATCCCAACCCACCATGGCCTACTTATAGTCCCATAACATTTGCTACTTTCAGTTACTGTAATGTGATTTCTCATCCATGAATACTGGGCAGCATTTCTATGCTCGTATGGTGAACTCCACTCATTGTGGAATCATGTGTTGGCTTTGGTTCCGCACTTTACTAGCATGTAGCAACACTACTGGGTGTAGGCGTACCATGCCATGCCACATAGGAAAGAGTTGCACTCATATGGATCAGCCTCAATAGCATTCCTCAAGGCTTACTGCAAGGAAAGATAAATTATTACTTCCCAGTGCTTCTCTGGTTCTTTTGTTTTCTGTCTGAACATCAGTGGTGCTGTGAAGAGATGTGAGTATGTGGGATATTGAGCAGGCTGCCAAGGCATTTGCATGGCCTTAGCTCTTAGCAATGAGACATGTAACTGAGTTGAAGCAGTCTATCCAGGGAGAACTTGCCTATATAAGAGGGGGGTTAGAATAAATAAAACACATGCACACAGATGTTCACTTCTAATTTAGCTTTTGATATGGCAGGAAAATGAGACAAATGGGAGGATAAAAAAGAGGTCTTTAATTCCTTACACTTGGCAGCATATAAACATAAGAGATCATACATGAGACCTATATTCAAGAGCCTTTCTTGAGAGCCTAAAGATTTAGAACCAGTGAGAAAAACTCACTAATAACAACAAAAAAAATGGTAGAAAGTTACGATAGCCATAAAATTTGGCCTTTAAAGGGGGAATAAAATCACAAATCACACTTTGGGGCATCTTAGTATTCATTCAATATAAAAAAAGATAATCAGGGAATATTCTGTATTTACACTGCTTATATTTGAGAGAGCTTTAAATAAGCACTGAAAAAGGCTCCCCATTTCTATTAGTGCTGGGCAATCATCACCCAAGGGTATTCTGTGTACATTTCTCCACTGCAAGAAAGTATACTAGGGAAAAAAGATACGTGTGCAGCTGGGAAGCATATGAGCAGCATGATGTGACCAGTGAAAATGTTTAGTACCATAGTGCAGGCCCTGGAGCCTATCACAACCAGGGACCTTACATTCTCTGGTAAAGGTGGCAATTCACAGTATGGCCAGCTATCCTTAGAACCTGAACCAAGCCAAGAACTGAATTGCATATCAACCATAGAAAGATATGTAGTAGTGAGTGGTGACAAGGTATCTACATGGCAGGAGCACTTCAGTTTTTGTGGCTGAGCTCTCCATTGCACTTCACTGATGAAACTTTATGTTCTAGAAGTGTTGTTATGTGGTCTACTGTGGCAGCTTTGTGGAGTCATAATGTGTGTGCTCTTCTCTTAGATTCAGATGATAAAGCTCATTCATCAACAGCTATTGACTTGAGGTTCTGAATCAATGATCAAGTTGGGAATGATGTGGTTCTCAGTTAAGCAAGGAGAACAGCCAGTAGGGTGAAGCATAAGCATGTGGAAGAACTGAAGAGGAGGAAGAGGTTCACAGGAGTCTCTGAATACAGTTGCCATTGTGTTTGGCTTTGGGGAGTAAGGGTCAGGGATTCCCTCTTAATCTTTCTAATATCATGCGATTATTCTTATCTGCAATTAAATAGGGAAGGGAAGATGTAGCGATCCTAGCCTGTGATTATTCAGAGAAGTGAGTTTTAGGGAAATGATCTCTCTTTTTCAAACTAATTTCCAGGAAATTTGCTAAAATGAAGGTAATTCCTTGGTAGAGATAGTGAAAATACCTAGGACTTCATATTATTATGAAAAAAAAGGGGAATTAAAAAAATAAGTTTTTACAGTGTGTGTGTGTGTGTGTGTGTGTGTGTGTGTGTGTGTGTGTGTGTGTGTGTGTGTATGTGTCTATTAGGAAGTTAGAGGACAGATTGCCATTGTATAGGGTCAGTTATTTTCTTCCATGTGATCTTTGGATCTTAGAAGTAGGATTTTTTTTTAAACCTTAGGTAGGTTTTCAGGCACCTTTACATGCTGAACCATCTCACAAACTAAAAGCATATGTGAGGGTGGGTATTTAAAAGTTGTTTATGTCTAAGTGGGAGGCAAAAGTGTTATGTTAAATAATATATTTGTGTTGATTTTATATTTATTGCCTGATATTAAAGCAACAGAGCTGGAAAGCATGGACAGTGTGTTCTCATTGTTTTTCTCTTAAATCATCTTAACTCACTTGCACACTCTTTACAAACTATTTGATATAACTTAAACAAATGTCTTGTCTTAGTTGTTATGGAATATTATTTTACAATGTGTTATATTTGTTTATGCTGTGGAATATTTGTTTAATGATGTAAAGATGTGTTGCATTCTTTTATGTGACATTTGCTTAACTCTGTATAACCATGTTATTGTGCCTGTCTAAAACACCTAATTGGTCTAATAAAGAGCTGAACAGCCAATAGCAAGGTAGGAGAAAGGATAGGAGGGGTTTGTAGGCAGGCAGGATAAATAGAAGGAGAAAAAGAGGGACCAGGAAGCAGGAGAGATCAAGGAGCAAGACAAGAGGGGCCAGCCATCCAGCTACACAGCCAGCCATGGAGTAAGTGTGAAAATAAGATTACAAAAGTATGAAAAGGAAAATGCCCAGAGGCAAAAGATAGATGAGATAATTTAGGTTAAGAAAAGCTGGCAAGAAATAAGCCAAGCTAAGGCCAGACATTTATAAGTAGTAATGAGACTGTGTGCATTTATTTGGGAAGTGGGTGGCAGGCTCCTCCAAAGAGCTAAAGAGTAAAAAATCACCAACAAGTCAGTATTACCCATGAAGTCATTATGGTATTCTTACAATGGAGGCAAATCATTTGCATTGATTTATTCTCAGTTTGCCACATAATTTCACAAATGTTTAAAAATATAATCCAAATGATATATTCACAGTCAGAGCAGTTAAATATCCTACTAGTGTAACAAGTAAAAATTGGTTGACTTAAAAAATGAAAAATTAGTCTTTTTCATAGTTTGAGATACTTGAATGTAAGGTCAATCTGCCTCATAATTTATGGAACTTTTATTGATCACCAGAATGATATATTGAGCACCATATGAGAGCACCAGCATGTAGCAGAGGAAGCCATTTCCTTACAGGATCCAGGAAGAATTCAAAAATACAAAGAAGACTTGGGGTCCCAGTATTCAATCTGAAGGAATGCCTCTAATGATTTAAAACTTTGTGCTGTATCTTAGCCTCAAAAGTTCTCAATACTCACAGTAGTAAGAAGACAAGGGCCAAACCTTTACCATACTTGTCTTTGGGGGGGGCATTTTATATCTATGATATAAAAAAAATACATCACAGTACTTTGCAGAGGATACAATGTTGATTAAATTGCTATATATTCATCCTGAAATATTTAATTATAAATTTGCAAAATATATATTTAAAATATATATTTAATTATAAATTTGCAATATATATATATATATATATACAAATTTGCAAAATATAAATTTGCTTCTGAGATCGCATTGATAATAAAATCTAAAGGGAATGATAATACTATGAATACTACAATAAGTAATAATAGTATTCACTCAAGATAATTTAAAAAGATATTTATGAAATAATTACAAAAGTATAATTTCTAGATGTCCAACTTTATATTGAAAAATAAGTTCAGTAAAGATACCACATGAATCAGACACAAACAGGACACTGGAAAACTAGCTCCATAAAGATTTCTAATAAATGTGGAGAGAATATCAGTACTTTTGACATTCTGTAAAATGGCTATTCCGTTGCACACTAGATGTTTGGTGGTTCACTGGGTCCTCATACTAGGAATTATTCCAAATTACTGTAAGGTTTCACTTGTTTTATGTTTTATAAAGATAAAATTTGGGTAAAATCTCAAGTTATTTATAAAAATGTGAGCCAAAAGACATAATTTGACAGCAAATGACATAATTTAAGCATAAAGATATTTAAGATTTACATAATTAAAAATGTCATATTTTGAAATATTGATATATGAAAATTTAATGATCAATAATGAATTTTAATATTATTGTGTATTTGAATTTTCTCTATTTTAGACCTTGTAAGCATCAATTCTAGGAATATTCTAATAAGTATTTAATTATATATCTTTACCTCTAATATGTGAATATATATATATATATATATATATATATATATATATATATGTCATTATATTAGGAAGATAAAAAAGTCTAGATAGTTCAAATACCACATTTTCTCAGTAAATTTTAATTGCATACTGAAAAAAATTTTATTTTTTACATGTAACAGATTTATATTATAATCTTTAATGTTGGCCTTTACCAGCAAGGGAATTTACTGAGTTTTCTGAAGTTCACATTGTTAATTTTGGCTTTAATACCTTCGATTTCTTCTACTATTTTAAAAATAAAAATAACAAGTCTCATGAGCCTTCAAAGGTTGTAGAAGTTGTAAAGAGACAGCTCACTTGAGCTCCAGGAAAATTAAGGAAAACTTCAAGGTTGTAGGAAGGAAATACCTGCTGAAGAAAAGATTTGGATTTTAGTTAACAGCAGACATTGTGAGGAGTCAATTTCACTGCCACAATCTATGTGCAAAGTTTAAAAAATAAATAAATAAATTGGAAGAAATGACAATTCCATGTGACAAGTATTCTGTAAACACACATTAAATAATATATCAAGGGTGAAAAGGACCTAGGGCTACAAGGAAAGTCATTTGTGATAAGCTTTTTGAATTTTGTGACTAAATCCCCCCTTAATTTTATTATAAAATATGGCTTTGCTTATAATAATGTGCAAATATTTTAGTACTAATTCAAATTGTTACAAGTATAGGCATGTGATTACATTCATTCAGGCTCTGCAATGTATCTCAACTCAACAAATATAATGACAGAGAACTATTAGGAAGATGGCCAAGGATTTGACTGATTGCTACTCCAATAAACTTTATTACAAAAGCTAACAACATGTATTAATTTTTCAATCAAATTTGAAAAAAAATCATAAGATGGAAAATATATAAAATATTGTATAAGGAAAATGAAGGAACTTTCCCATATTTGATATACTGTAAAGATGGTATGTTATTTCACTGATTTTAAAGAAATTTGCAGCATATATTTTGTATTTGCTATTTTTCTATTTTTGTAATAGAATACTTAGAGAAAACAGATACTGGAGAAGAAAGGGTTCACTTTGGCTTATAGTTTCATAGGAATAAAATCTGTGAAGATGGTCAAAACACGGCAACAGGCAGGGGAGACAGGGGAACAGGGAGAAGGGTCTTCCTGATCATGTTTTATCCACATATAGGAAGCAGAGAGAAAGCAGGAGGTGCAGTAAACCTATAGAACTTCAAAGAACTGTGTTCTAGTACCTAAAGGTTCCACAAACTACTTAAACAGCACCACCCTTTGGTGACAAATATTCACATGCGTGAGTTTATGTGGAGAATTCTTGTTCAAGCCATCATCACACATATCACATTGTGACATAAATGAATCTTTCAGGAGACTATTTATAAATTTACTTAAAATACCGTGGCAAAGTAATATAAGAATCCATCAGAGAAAACTCATAACATCATGTGAAGATCACCCATGATATTTTATAAAAATAATTATGTCACCAGGAAAGGCAGAAAAAGAAGCTAGTAAAATCTACTAATATCTTGAATAAATTCAAATTTATGAAAAATTCAATGTTAAATTTCAATAAAAATAATGGAGAATATTGTCTTTCAATTGTCCAAATAATATGTAATTAAGAAAAATGTTTCTGAATCTTAATAAGAATAATTAGCCTTTCTACATTTTAACATTTTACATTTCCTGGTTGTATTTTTCAGTTTCTCATTCCATTGAAGTCTTAAAATCCAACCATCTAAGAGGCAACAATTGATTAGTCCATAGAGAAGACAAAACTGATTTCTCCATTTCCCGTAATCAAGAACTATAATCGTGGGGATGGTGAGAACAGCTCAGTGTTTAAGATCCCGGGCTGTATTTCCCAAGGACACAGATTCACTTTCCAGCACCCACATGAAGTTCTCCTCCTTCTGTGACTCCAGTTCCAGGAGATCTTACATTCTCTGCTGGCTTCTGTGCTTACCCGGCCCACAAGCAGTGCACAAACATAGATGCTGACAAAATAGCCATATACATAAAATAAATAAGAATAAAAAATCTTAAAAATATAATTATCAGTTTTCTAGAAATCCATCCTTGTGAGGTGCTTGCTAACTGTAAAAGATACTTTTTACTACAGGCATTTTAAAAATTTAATTAGGCCCCAAGCCTCTTCCTGAGACTTAGAGGCTGGCCCCCAGCTCCCATCTTGCTCCGGACGTCCCTTTTGGAACAGTCGTGAGTACCCTTCCTTGCCCCAGACCCCATCCCTGGGCACCAGCCACTCCAGGGAAGACCTGCCCAACTCGGCCCCAGGTTCTGGCCACCGGGCAGGTTCCCTGCTAGCCCCACCGGGAAGGATCCCCTTCTCCAAGACCCCTGGCAGACCCTGCAGTCTCCACGCCCTGCCCCCACGCCCATCCGCCTGAGCCCCAAGCCTCTTCCTGAGACTCAGAGGCCGGCCCCCAGCTCCCATCTTGCTCCGGACGTCCCTTTTGGAATACTGGTGAGTACCCTTCCTTGCCCCAGACCCCATCCCTGGGCACCAGCCACTCCAGGGAAGACCTGCCCAACTCGGCCCCAGGTTCTGGCCACCGGGCAGGTTCCCTGCTAGCCCCACCGGGAAGGATCCCCTTCTCCAAGACCCCTGGCAGACCCTGCAGTCTCCACGCCCTGCCACCACGCCCATCCGCCTGAGCCCCAAGCCTCTTCCTGAGACTTAGAGGCCGGCCCCCAGCTCCCATCTTGCTCCAGACTTCCCTTTTGGAACACTGACTTCCCTTTTGGAACACTGGTCTGTCTGAACCAAGTGTGCGGATAAGGCCAAGAACGAACCACAAGGAGATGGGCAGACGTCAAGGCAGAAACATATACAACAAAATGAATAGCAATACAGCATCACCAGGCCCTAGCCCTCCTCCAACACCTAGACCTGAACATCAGAAATTGGAAGAAGCAGAAGAAAACAGCCTTATGAATGACATCATGAAGAAGCTAGAGGCTTGCGTAGAGGAAAAGACAAAAAAATGTGAAGAACGCTGTAAACAACTAGAGGAAAGGGCAAACAAATTAGAAGAAATCAATAAAGTCCTGGAAGAAAACAATAAAATACTGAGAGAAAATCAAGAAAAATCAATGAAACAAATGAAGGAAACAGTCCAAGACCTGAAAAGGGAAATAGAAAAAATGAAGAAGACACAAACAGAGGGAATGCTGGAAATAGAAAATCTGAGAAAACGATTGGGAACTTCAGATGCAAGTATAATCAACAGAATGCAAGAGATGGAAGAGAGGATCTCTAGCGTTGAAGATACAGTAGAAGAAATACATTCATCAGTCAAAGAAAACACTAAAACCAACAAAGTCATGAACCAAAATGTCCAAGAAATTTGGGACACCATGAAAAGACCAAACCTAAGAATAATAGGGGTCGAAGAAGGAGAAGAATACCAACTCAAGGGCACAGAAAATATATTCAACAAGATCATAGAAGAAAACTTTCCCAACTTAAAGAAGGAAATGCCTATGAAGATACAAGAAGCTTATAGAACACCAAACAGACTAGACCCCCAAAAAAAGTCCCCTCGCCACATAATAGTTAAACAACTAAACGTACAGAATAAAGAAAGAATATTAAGAGCAGCAAAGGAAAAAGGCCAAGTGACATATAAAGGCAAACCCATCAGAATAACACCCGATTTCTCAATGGAGACTTTGAAAGCCAGAAGAACCTGGACAGATGTAATGCAGACACTAAGAGACCATGGATGTCAACCTAGACTAATATACCCAGCAAAACTTTCAATCACCATAGATGGAGTAAACAAGACATTCCATGACAAAGCCAGATTTAAACAATACTTATCCACAAACCCAGCCCTACAGAAAGCACTAGAAGGAAAATTCCAACCTAAGGAAGTCAGATACACCCTCGAAAACACAGGCAACAGATAAAGCCACAGCAGTAAACCCCAACGTATAGAAGTACCCACACATCACCACCAAAAAATAACAGGAATGAACAATCACTGGTCATTAATTTCCCTCAATATCAATGGACTTAATTCACCTATAAAAAGACATAGGCTTACAGAATGGATACGAAAGCAGGACCCATCTTTCTGCTGCATACAAGAAACACATCTCAAATTCGAAGATAGACACTACCTAAAAATAAAAGGCTGGGAAAAGACTTGCCAATCAAACGGTCTTAAGAAACAAGCGGGTGTAGCCATCCTGATATCCAGCAAAATAGACTTCAAACTAAAATCAATCAAAAGAGATCAAGAAGGGCATTACATACTCATCACAGGAAAGATCCACCAAGATGAAGTCTCAATTCTGAATATTTATGCCCCAAACACAAGGGCACCCACATATGTAAAAGAAACATTACTAAAGCTTAAATCACATATAAAACCCCACACGTTAATAGTGGGAGACCTCAACACCCCACTTTCACCACTGGACAGATCTCCCAAATTGAAACTTAACAGAGAAATAAAGGACTTAACTGATGTCATGACTCAAATGGACTTAATCGATATATACAGAACATTCCATCCTAACAAAAAAGAATATACCTTCTTCTCAGCACCCCATGGAACCTTCTCTAAAATTGACCACATACTTGGCCACAAAACAAATCTAAACAGATACAAAACAATTGGAATAACCTCCTGTGTTCTATCAGACCACCATGGTCTAAAGTTGGATTTCAACAACAACAAAAACTACAGAAAACCTGCAATCTCATGGAAACTGAATAATACCCTACTGAATCACCAATGGGTTAAGGAAGAAATAAAGAAAGAAATTAAAGACTTCCTAGAGATCAATGAAAATGAAGACACCACATATCCAAATTTATGGGACACTATGAAAGCAGTACTAAGAGGGAAATTCATAGCACTAAATGCCCACATAAATAAGTTGGAGAAATCTCACACTAGAGACTTAACAGCATACCTGAAAGCTCTAGAACAAGAAGAAGCACAGTCTCCCAGGAAAAATAGACGCCAGGAAATTATCAAAGTGAGAGCTGAAATCAATAAAATAGAAACAAAGAGAACAATACAAAAAATTAATGAAACAAAGAGTTGGTTCTTTGAGAAAATCAACAAGATAGACAAGCCCTTATCCAAACTAACCAAAAGACAGAGAGAGAGCATCCAAATCAACAAAATCAGAAATGAAAAGGGGGACATAACAACAGACATTGAGGAAATCCAGAGAATCATCAGGTCATACTTCAAAAACCTCTATTCGACAAAACTGGAAAACCTAAAAGAAATGGATAACTTTCTGGATAGGTACCACATACCTAAGTTAAATCAAGACCAGATAAACTATTTAAATAGTCCAATAACCCCTAACGAAATAGAAACAGTCATTAAAAGTCTCCCAACCAAAAAAAGCCCAGGACCAGATGGTTTCAGCGCAGAATTCTACCAGATCTTCAAAGAAGAGTTAATACCAATACTCTCTAAATTGTTCCACACAATAGAAACAGAAGGAACATTACCAAACTCCTTCTACGAGGCTACAATTACCCTAATTCCTAAACCAAACAAGGATACAACAAAGAAAGAGAACTACAGACCGATCTCCCTCATGAACATTGATGCAAAAATACTCAATAAAATACTGGCAAACAGACTCCAAGAACACATCAAAGCAATTATCCACCATGATCAAGTAGGATTCATTCCAGGGATGCAAGGGTGGTTCAACATACGAAAGTCCGTCAATGTAATACACCATATAAACAAACTCAAAGAAAAAAACCATATGATCATCTCACTGGATGCAGAAAAGGCATTTGACAAAATCCAACACCCCTTCATGATAAAGGTATTGGAGCGATCAGGAATACAGGGAACATACCTAAACATAATAAAGGCAATTTACAGCAAGCCAACAGCCAACATCAAATTAAATGGAGAGAAACTCAAAGCAATTCCACTAAAATCAGGAACGAGGCAAGGCTGTCCACTCTCCCCATACTTATTCAATATAGTACTTGAAGTTCTAGCCAGAGCAATAAGACAACATAAGGAGATTAAGGGGATACAAATTGGAAAGGAAGAAGTCAAGCTTTCCCTATTTGCAGATGACATGATAGTATACTTGAGCGACCCCAAAGATTCCACCAAGGAACTGATACAGCTTATAAACACCTTCAGCAACATAGCAGGATACAAGATCAACTCAAAAAAATCAGTAGCCCTCCTATATACAATGGACAAAGAAGCGGAGAAGGAAATCAGAGATACATCACCCTTTACTATAGCCACAAACGACATAAAATACCTTGGGGTAACACTAACCAAGCAAGTGAAGGACCTATATGACAAGAACTTTAAGTCCCTGAAAAAAGAAATTGAAGAAGATGTCAGAAAATGGAAAGATCTCCCATGCTCATGGATAGGCAGGACTAACATAGTAAAAATGGCAATCTTACCAAAAGCAATCTACAGATTCAATGCAATCCCCATCAAAATACCAACACAATTCTTCACAGACCTGGAAAAAATAATACTCAACTTCATATGGAAAAACAAAAAACCCAGGATAGCCAAAGGAATCCTGTACAATAACACAACTTCTGGAGGCATCACGATCCCTGACTTCAAGCTCTACTATAGAGCTACAGTAATAAAAACAGCTTGGTACTGGCATAAAAACCGACATGTGGACCAATGGAATCGAATTGAAGACCCTGACATTAATCCGCACACCTATGAACATATAATTTTTGACAAAGAAGCCAAAAGCGCACAATGGAAAAAAGAAAGCATCTTCAACAAATGGTGCTGGCAAAACTGGATATCAACATGTAGAAGGCTGCAAATAGATCCATATCTATCACCGTGCACAAAACTTAAGTCCAAGTGGATCAAGGACCTCAACATAAATCCAGCTACTCTGAACCTGCTAGAAGAGAAAGTAGGAAGTAGTCTTGAACGCATTGGCATAGGAGACTACTTCCTAAATAGAACACCAGTAGCACAGACTCTGAGACAAACAATCAATCAATGGGACCTCTTGAAACTGAGAAGCTTTTGTCGAGCAAAGGATACGGTCAACAAGGCAAAGCGACAGCCTACAGAATGGGAAAAGATCTTCACCAACCCCACATCTGACAGAGGACTGATATCCAGAATATATAGGGAACTCAAGAAATTAGACATCAAAATGCCCAACAGTCCAATTAAGAAATGGGCTATAGAACTAAACAGAGAATTCTCAACAGAGGAAACTCAAATGGCCGAAAGACATTTAAGGAACTGCTCAACATCCCTAATCATCAGGGAAATGCAAATCAAAACAACTCTGAGATACCACCTTACGCCTGTCAGAATGGCTAAGATCAAAAACACTGAAGACACCTTATGCTGGAGAGGATGTGGAGCTAGGGGAACTCTCCTCCACTGCTGGTGGGAATGCAAGCTTGTACAACCACTTTGGAAATCAATATGGCGCTTTCTTAGAAAATTGGGAATCAATCTCCCCCAAGATCCAGCTATACCACTCTTGGGCATATACCCAAGAAATGCTCAACCACACCATAAGAGCACTTGTTCAGTTATGTTCATATCAGCATTGTTTGTAATAGCCAGAACATGGAAACAACCCAGATGCCCTTCAACTGAAGAATGGATAAACAAAATGTGGTACATATACACAATGGAATACTACTCAGCAGAGAAAAACAATGGCATCATGAGGTTTGCAGACAAATGGATGGATCTAGAAAAAATCATCCTGAGTGAGGTAACCCAGACTCAGAAAGACAAACATGGTATGTACTCACTCATAGCAGGATACTAGACATGAAACAAGGATGACTTGTCTGCTACTCACATCACCAGGGAGGCTACCTGGAAAACAGGACCCCAAGAAAGACACAGGGATCACCCAATGACAGAGAAATGGAATGAGATCTACATGAACAGCCTGGACATGAGTGGGGGTAATGAAAGGCGAGGGTTGAGGGAAAGAGAGCTTGGGGGAGCGGGAGATCCCAGCTGGATCAACAACAGAGAGGGAGAACAAGGAATAGGAGACCATGGTAAATAAAGACCACATGAGAATAGGAAGAAGCAAAGTGCTAGAGAGGCCCACAGAAATCCACAAAGATACCCACACAACAGACTGCTGGCAGAGGTCGAGAGACAGCCTGAACTGACCTACTCTGGTGATGGGATGGCCAAACACCCTAATTGTTGTGCTAGAAACCCCATCCAACTACTGAGGGATCTGGATGCAGAGATCCATGACTAGGCCCCGGGTGGATCTCTGGGAGTCCAATTAGCGAGAATGAGGAGGGTTTATATGAGCGAGAGTTGTTGAGACCAAGGTTGGATAAAGCACAGGGACAAATGGCCAAATGAATGGAAACACATGAACTATGAACCAATGGCTGAGGGGTCCCCACTGGATCAGGCCCTCTGAATGGATGAGACAGTTGATTGGCTTGATCTGTTTGGGAGGCACCCAGGCAGTGGGACCAGATCTTGTGCTCATTGCATGAGTTGGCTGTTTGAAACCTGGGGCCTATGCAGGATTGTTTGGCTCGGCCTGGGAGGAGGGGACTAGACCTACCTGGACTGAGTCTACCAGGTTGACCTCAGTCTGTGGGGAAGGCTTTGCCCTGGAGGAGATGGGAATGGGGGGGGGGGTGTTGAGGGGAAGGTGAGGGGGACGGGAGGGGGGAGAACAAGGGAATCCGTGGCTGATATGTAGAACTGAATTGTATTGCAAAATAAATTAATAAAAAAAAAAAAAGAAATGAAAGTTAGTAGTTAGACATTACAATAGAAGTTGTAGTCATATTAGATATGTTTTAAAAATTGCGCAGATATATTTTAGACAGGTCATCTTCAAACCCTTCAGAGATCTACAGAATATGGCATTTAAAATGTTTTAATAACTTAGAAAATTTTTCTTTTTTGTTATGATTATGAGACATGTCGGCTCCTGGCAGTACCAATCTACTTCAGAGAAAATATGGGCATTGAAGAAACTGCATATGGAGTTAACTTTCATTGTGGCAAAAGTTAGCCACTGGACAACAAAGTATCCTTGAATCAACTGCTGACAAAATGGACAGACAGGACATGAAACAAAGGACTACTGATTCTTGCCAAAACGAGTGTGGTTATGGCTTTATCAAAAGGCATCTTCTGAGGCCAGGACAATATGGCACCATCCCTGAAGTGGCCTTCGCAATTTGGAAAAGGTACAGTGCCCTTTTCTTCGAAGGCAGCTGAATAGGCAGTGGGCCGATGGCTTCTGATGTGCAATGGAACAGCAGCTGAAACAGTTATTCTTGAAGAGTAACTAAGCTCACGCCTCGCAATAGTAAACTGGCATTTGACAGAGGGATGTGGAGAAGAACGGGATGTTAAGATGAAGCCATATATACACAGCCAAGAATGGACAGCTGAATTAAAAAATCAACAACAATTTCCAGAATTTAAAATCCTGAATCATGACATGACACTAGTGGAATTCAGGTGTTTCTGGTACATGGACTGCTCTCACCCAATGTGAGGTTGAACTGTCGACCTTGTGTACATCCTACTTCACAAATGAGTCTGTCAGATATGCTAAGCCTATAGGCTGAAGATGATGCCCCAACACTGTGGAGAAACCTCAGGTGACTGTCCAGGCAGCTGGCTGTTTCTGTCAACTCACAAATTTTTTGGAAGTTGCTTGCATGCACTTTCTGTTTTTATTTTTGTTAGCTAATATTATTTCCTTCTTGGGTCTCTGAGGGAGTTGAAGATTAGTTAGTTATAGTTGAAGGTTAGTTAGTTATAGTTGAAGATTAATTAGGATAGAAAGTGAATTAGATACATTTTGGACTTAACAAAATAGGATAGATAATGAAATTATTTTCTCTGAATTTGTCAAATACAAATGGACTAGACATTGTTTAGACATTTATTACTTGTATATATTGTATATAGTCATTGTAAAAAAAAAAAAAATCTTCGAATATATTTTAGAGGAACAGATTAAAATAATTATACATTTAGAAAAAAGGTTCTTTAATTATGATTGAAAATCAGCTCTCAGTGAGTTGTTTATATGAACTACTCAATGTATACACAAAGGTAATAGTATTCATTGTACTCTATCTGTCCATTTTGTCTGTTTTCATTTTCTTCATTAAGAACAGAAATGTGGCCTCATAACAATGAATAAATTATATGTGCTAAAAATGTAAAAAAAAAAAAAAAAAAAAAAAAAGCACATCAATACATTCACAGATCTTGTACTATGCTAATTTGTTGGACCGGCAGCCTTCACACATTCATTGAAGCACATCTCTGGGCATTTCTCAATATAGAGATTCTGTAAAAGTTACTTTTGGCCCTAAAAATTCAGTAGTGAGAAACTGATAGATACTTGTGATCCAATGTGTTCAACTCATATCATACAACTTGATGGGAGAAATACTGGTCTAAAACATTATTGTGCTTCATACATAGAATATTAAATCATCAAATATTTTTGTTAGATGAATGAAAAGTAAGTGAATTAATAAAATTCTTATTTAAATGTTTAATATAAAAATTACATTGAATATAAGCACAAATTAAAAATAACCTTTTATTCTTTCACTTAGCAAATAAACATTTCTAGCAGTGTACTTTATTCCTTGCGTTTATTCATATACCAACATATATGCTACAACTGCAGTTTTAATCATGTTGTTTGAAATGAAACAATGAATATTTTAACTCTCTGGGTACATCCATTTAAATGCTGAGAAAGCAGCAGGTTATTAAATGAAAAAAAACTGCACTCTTGTTTTGGAGAATCTTTAATAAACCCTTTACTTTATCTAAAAAAAAAAAAAGACACTAGATCTTAGAAGCTGAAGAAAATTGGAGTTAATTTGACCTGTAAAACAATAAAAAAAAAAAGAGAATGCCTCGATATTTAGTAAAAATGTTGTCTTTAACTAGGTTACCGAATATGTAAAATGAAAACACTTCCCAACCATCCTTGAAATGAAGGGTAAAAGAAAAAGCCTGTAAAACTGTCCATAAAAAAAAAACTCCTGTGTATTTTGCCTCTCTTCTTACCATTATTCTGCTTATAATGTGGTATGGAGTCTGAAAATGCACACACACACACACACACACACACACACACACACACACACACACACACCAAGCTTGATGGTCCTATCCATCCCATTATCCATTATCATCTGTATTGGGAATCTTTGTGACTGCTCAAATAAACATGGAACAATGCTCCAACTCAGAAGAGTCTATCACTGTATATTCTCACATTCCAGTAATACTGCTTTTTGAAGTAATCTTGAAGTAATACTATTTCCAAGATGTACTTGTATGTTATTAGTTGGTTTTTAATTATGTAAAAAGTGGGCTTTTGTAAATGTATGCTCATAATCTTCTCATTATATTTCAATGTTTTAGTTCAATGTATTTTCATAGAAACTGAAAAGTTCTGTATATCATGAAAAATAAAAATGCTTTTTTCTCAAAAAAAAAAAAAAAAAATTTAATTAAAGGAATTTGTTAATTTCCAGTTGCTTGGAGCAGGGATAATAATTGTGAGAACTATTTCTTAACAGTACATTAATAAGAGACAGAAGTTATAAAAATGAAGCACAAATACTCTGCAGTTTAAGTGAAACAACTAAAATGAAAACTGAGAGATCTTGTCAACAAATTTGTGTTGGAAAAAAAATCAAGAATCAGTGAGCTTACAGAAGGGTCAGCTGACACCAGTAAGATAAAGAATTATAAACATAGTCTTCAGATTCAGAGGACATCAAATGTCTATGTGGTAAGATTCCCAGAAGAAGAGGGAGAAGAAAAAGAGCATAAAAAAGCAATTAAAATCTTCTAAAATTTGGTGACAACTATGAATGTGCATATAATAAAATTTCGGTAAAATTCAAATTGCATACACTTAAAGACAAATATAACTGTATATATAAATCCCTAAATATATATTATATAGAAAAAACTATATATAATATATACATATACACAGTTTTTTAATTAGTAATGAATTATGTATATTTATATATATTCCTTTTTTTTTTTTTTTTTTGGTTTGTCGAGACAGGGTTTCTCTGTGTAACTTTGGTGCCTGTTCTGGCTCGCACTCTGTAGACCAGGCTGGCCTCAAACTCACAGAGGTCTGCCTGGCTCTGCCTCCCCAGTGCTGGGATTAAAGTCATGTGCCACCACCGCCTTGCATATATATATATATATATATATATATATATTCTTAATTATACAAATAAACACTTCTAGTCTGTATAATGCTGCTTGTATGTGTTTTTTTTTTTCTGGATTGACCATTTGATATCAGATATTTGCTGTGGGATGTTCTGTATGCTGTGAATATGTGTTGCTCTGATTGGTTGATAAATAAAATGCTGATTGGCCAGTAGCCAGGCATGAAATATGGGTGGGATAAGCAGACAAGGAGAATTGTGGAAATAGAGAGGCTGAGTCAGGAGACGCCTACCCAACATCCAGGCAACAGCATGCAATGCGACACAGGTAAAGCCATGGAAAGCATGGTGACATATAGGTTAACATAAATTGTTTGAGTTTAAGTGTAAGAGCTAGTCAGTAGAAAGCCTGAGCTAATGGCCAAGCAGTTTTAATTAATATAAGCCTCTGTGTCTTTACTTGGGTCTGAGTGGTTGTGGACATGATGGGACACAGGAAAACTTCCAGCTACAGATATTCATACCTTATTAATTTTGAAGGGCTTGCAATATACGGAGTCTATGTTTTCCACAATAAATTGTTGCAATTAATAAAAAAAATAATATTTAATAACGCAAAAATTATCTTTTAGTCCATACCTCTTTACTTGTAAGTGTTCATTGCAATGAGTCATTGGTCCAGTTCAAAGCCTCTGGCTTCTGCTGCACTATTAATACTGGGCTTTCACTGGGACTCCACTTGGATAGCCTGTTGTTGCCCTGTGTCATGGAGATCCTGTAGCTTTATATATGCAGGTCTGGCCCTTCACATACTCTACAAGTGCACAGAAGAAGTGGATGTTGGGGTGAGTTGACTGATAGCCTCGGTTGTGGGCCAGCCAGTCAGCCAAGTCAGCTTTCCCTCATCATCGCTGCCCTGGTGAGGTCTCAAGCACTACCCCAGGTAGCTCACCAAATGCAGCAGGCTCCAAGGAACAGGGCCAGTTCTCCTGCTCTCATGCTCACTCGCCCTCACACTACCAGAGCCAGGTCTACTCTTGTGCCCAGGAGAGGTCCAGGTCTATTTCTCTCAATTGCTGCAGTTGGTGAGGGGCAAGGCCAGCTCTTCCATTCTCATGACCCTGAGCTTCTGAACTTTGCAGTTGGCAAGGGGTGGGGATGGGTCATATTTCCCTCATCTGTGCCACCACATGGCATACAAGGGAGGGAGCAGGGTTGCTCTCTTGATCTCACATCCACAGAACTGGCTCACCTGCACCCCAGCCAGCAGGGCCATGCAATAATTTAACAGTGCCATCTAATTATAATCTAACAACTCACCAAGGAAATTAGAAAATATTCTCAAACTAATTAAAACAAAAATATAATATTGTAATAGTTGTATAACACACTTAAAGCAATGCATAGAAAGGATATTACAACAATCTACCTTCTACTTTAAAAAAATAAAGAAAAAACAAACTGAACCCGAAGACAATGAAAACTAATAGAGAATAGGAAACAGACGTAAGCCAAGAAACCAAATGCTGCTTCCTTCAAAATAGATACATGAATTCACAAAACTTCATGTGGTCTGACAAAGAAAAAAAAGTCAGATTACTCAAATTAATAAAATAAGAAAGGGAGTTTAAATAAAATATCAAAGAAATGAATAAATATTATAAAAATTAGACAGATCAAATTAGATGATAAATGAGGTGTCTACAGCTCTAAAATGGAAGAGATATGTAAACTGGCTCCATCAAACATGAAATTCAAGTCATGATTTATAGTGATTTACAAAGTTCCGCCCCACAATCCAGTTCCTGATTTTTTTGTGGAGATATGTGATATGACTAAACTCTTTCAAAACTTACTATAGCAGGTATTAATGCCCCCAACTAGATCAGGCCCTCTGGATAGGTGAGACCCTCGATTAGCTTGAACTGTTTGGGAGGTCCCCAGGCATTGGGACTGGGACATGAGCTTGGTACATGAGCTGTCTGTTTGGAGCCTGGGGCCTATTCAGGGACACTTTGCTCAGCCTGGGTGAAGGGAGGAGGGGACTGGACCTGCCTTGACTGAATCTACCAGGCTGGGCTGAATCCCCAGGGGAGAGGGAGGACAGGGGAATCCATGGCTGATATATAAAATTAGATAAATTATAAAATAAATTAAAAAAACATTGCTCCCTTAACTAAAAAAATGATCTAACAGAAAAAAATTTTGTTCTTCAATATCCATTTTGAAAATAGACAAAAATGTTCCCACCAAAATTCCAATAAATCAAATCAAGTGACCAGCCTATAAAAGGCTACAGTGGAATACACCAAAACATCTTGAAAATTAGTGAAACTTTATTTTATTAATTACTCTATTAGTTTGGTAATACAAAATACTCACAAATTTAGTACATTAAAAATATATGATTTTCCCCAACATGACTTTATTGTAGAGTTCATTGGGTTAAAATGAAAGTTAAAATGGCAGACTTCTGTCTCATTCTGAAGACTATAGCATAAGAATGTACTTTAGAGTATCTAACTCAGTCATTTCATTCATTAACTGTTCTAATGTGTATTTGTAATATATGCTGCTGGGATTTTGATTTGATTTCTTTGTATTCATTTGTTAAGATTTAATCATCATGTTTTACATGTTTTACTCTGTTCAATCTTTATCAATTTTAAATTAGATAATGTATTCTACAGTTCATAATTCTTTGGTGGTTCCCATTAATATGCAATTCTCATATCCCTCAATGCCCTGTATTATCCAATCTAGCCTCCCCTTTTTTAGCCTCATTTAACTCATACCATCTGTCAACATGTGACAACTATACTGATATTTCTTCTTCAAGAGATCAAATACATCAAAGAAATTTCATCTGGATGATTTATGGACATTGAGATACATTTCCTACATACATTTCCTTATTAAATTCCACAATTTTCTGAAGTCTCTGTTTAAATGTTACATGCCCAGGAAGGCTTTCTCTGAACAGCTAATAGAATTGGACTTCCTGTTGTAATTGGTCAGTATTTGTCCTCCCTCAAGAACTGTAAACTCCACAAGAATAGCAATTATAGCTGATTGTTTTTCTCCCACACTATTTCAAAGCTCCTTTATCCATGGAAACAGAACAAGACATTTAGATTTCACTTAGTTATTGATTTGCAGACATGTCCTGATAAAGAATAAATAAATGTTCATTTTATAAGTGATCACCAGGAACGTCATTTAACTTTGCTAACAGACTTGATGTATTTGTCAATAACAATCTGATACAATTTGTAACAAGTATTTTTTGCTTCATGTAAAACAAGCATTTAAAAAGAGCAACTGTATGAAGAAAGATCATTTTAATCCTCATATGTAAGGCTCCACACTTGTTTTGCTTCTTTCAATAGACTTTAACTTTCAGGGCATTTTCCTTGTTTTGAAAGGCATTTTCCCCACAATAGCATGGTGATTATCTTAATATTTTCCACAACAGAGCAAAATGTGTTATCATAGTATGAGGCCAGTAAAATGTTCTTTTGCTTAAATAGATTCCCTGGATGTAAATACTTTAGTAGTGCAGAGAATACATTTTCATTTTAAAGACATAAAAGAAATAAAACTACAGTTCACAAATGATGGAAAAATGAGCAACAACCTCAATAATTTACGTTCTGGACAAGGTTTGGAAAATATAAATGTTCGGGGTCTTTCAGATGCTGACACTTGAGTCTTGATTTAATTGTGTTTACCTGTGGAGAGGCATTTCAGAGCTGTGTGGAAATTGGATACAATGCTGATGGGGGATATTCTGTTTTGATACAGATTTTTACATGATTACTCTAAACAATTTTTGAATCAATAAGTAATTATGATGGTTCTTTCCAATCAAATAAGTATTGACTTAGAAGAAGACATATGCTTTTCTCTACTTTGGAGAGAGAATGTACTGATTGTTATTTGCTATGATTTAACATTAAATAAACCCCATATTTCTGTTAAATAAAGGAATACATGTTTAAGAGAGCACCATACTAACTTTATGTGATTTTCTTGGGGTTATAACAGGCTATTATGGCTGTTTTCCCACCCAGTCTTTGCGTACCTGTTTGTAGGAGATATACCCAGAGAATATAGTAGTGTGTTTATTTGAATCATTAATATTAAACCTGACAGCATTATCTCTACTTTTTATAACACTATAAAATTGGTTTATAGTGATACAATTAGTAATGTTAAGCCTAGGTATTATATTGAGTAGTACTGATTGTTCCACAGTAAAGTTCACTTTATAGTGACATAAAGGAACAATATTTGTGCCATAATGCTTTATGGCACCAAGTAGCTGCACTGTAGGACAATAGCAGTTATTCAGGCTGCTTTTATCTCAGTTAATCTGTGTGCTCAAGGTACGTTTTAAATTTTCATTTCCAGAGCACAGGGATACATTGTGGCCACCTGTTTAAGAGCTTTTTCCATTTTCCTTTGTTTTCCACAACTACAGTTAGTATAATATAGTTCACTCTTTTGAGTGCTATAGATACTTTATCTTTTCATTAATATGTGCAAACAAGTCCATCATTTTTTTCACCTATATGTTTTCTATATAATTATCACTTTATAAAGAGATTATGACTTTATTTTAATTAAATTTAATCAAATATGAGTTAAATGTCAACTCATAGACAATAATAATAGTATTCTATATTTTGGCAGCTTAAATATACTGAAGCAAGTGAATTGCATTAATGATATAATAATGTTGGCTAAATGACAAAATAATTTTCTATTTGTCTATTACATATTCCAGGATAGATTAAGATAAAGCTCATTATTCAACAAAAATACCTCTGATGTAGCATTTGAAAGATTATTTGTTGCACACAACAATCTAGACAGGAAATTCTTGGACTTGTGTCTTCTGTGAATTAATGATGTAGTCTTGGGAAGCCTTCATTGTCCTTTCACTGAAAGGATATTTTATTCTTAATATGAGGTTACCTAATTCTGGCAGTTATCAAATTGTAATTATTTTTTTGGCTTGGAAGTAATAAGTATTCCCTTTGGTGGCGCAGTAGCTTGCATCAATCACATGCCCCTTCCAACTGCATATACTAGAGAAGGAGGTCAGTTCTCTTTGTTCCTCAGAGAGGGTTATAGACACTGTTATACCGGAAACGTCAACCAAGCATGGGGAAATGGGCTTATAATCCCAGGTTCTCAGGAGAATGACGCAGGTAGAAGGTCATCAATTCATAGTTTACCTTGACTTTAGGGTGGTTTCTCACCCAACAAGAACAAATTATGGAGATTCCATCTCGAAAAAGTAAAATAAATAAATAAATAAATAAATAACTGGTAATATAGTTCAGGAGTAGAGCATCTGTCCATCTGATTTAGGACCCTCTTTCAAATGGTAAAATCACTATAAAAACATCAATTAATGTTTAAAATGGAAACACTGATCACTTAATACTACTTTGTTTTAATGACTACATTTAAATGATTTTATATCCATTAATAATTATTCTAAATAAAAAACAATCAATTATAAAGTAAATAAAATTCTACTTGCAAAAAGAACTTATTCAAGATTTTATCAATTCTGTTTTGGCACCAGCATATCGAGATATTAGTACAATATGAGCAGTGAGGTGGCAGAGCAGATAAAATTTCTATGGAAAGCTGATTTTCTGAGTTCAGTCCCCAGTTCCCATGGTGGTAAGAGAGAACAGACTCCAGAAATTTACTCATTAACCTACACATGCATGCCTTTATATTTCACAAACACAGCATACATGCATACAATAATAAGAAATAAAATGAAGTAAACACTTAATCCAATACCTGTTATCAAATGAAGCAAGCAGCTTCAGAAATGAAGCCCAATGTACACTATAAAATGTGCCTTGAGCACACAGATTAACAGAGAGATAAGAGCTAATGTCTTAGATTGCAGCTACTTGATGGCAAAAGCTTGATGACACAAATATTTCATGTATCTGACACAATGCAATAACATTAAATTATTTTAAAATGATCTCTCTCCCTCCTTCCCTCCTGTCTCTATCTCTGTTCTCCTATCTCTGTTCTCTCTCTGTCACTGTCTCTGTCACTGTCTGTCTGTCTGTCTCTGTCTTTGTCTCTCTGTCTCTCTCTCTCTTCTCTCTCTTTTTCTCTCTCTCTCCGTGTGTGTGTGTGTGTGTGTGTGCGTGTGTGTGTGTGTGTGTGTGTGTGTGTATGAAGCTACGGTTCAAACTTAGGACGGTGTGCGTGTTAGGAAAAGAGAATCATGAAAATAAGTTGCCCATCTCAAGTTTCAGTATTTATTTTTTCCTTCAATGTTTTATTTCACAATATCAATAATCTGAATTATGTTTTTTCTAAGACTTCTATTTCTGGTTGAGTCATTCATTTTTTTCCTTATGTTAAACACTATTTTTCATAGAAAGTTTTGTTTCAGGTTCATGATAAATCGTGCTGATACTGAGAATATCTTGTGAATGAATTGAAAGCCAAATAGTCTCTGATCTGGTTCTAGGGCTAAATTGAGCGAGTGATATATATGTGAAATAAAATATACTGGTAGCCATCAGAAAAACCTCCTGTGGCAATAATAGGAGGAAATTTAATTCCAGTGTCACTACTCTAATTAGAAATTTATATATGTCTACTCCATGCATTATCTCTGGGATCAAACAATAATCATAAACAAGTATGGGAATCACTGTTGCTCTGATATTGAAAACAAGCTCCTCAATCATTGTCTTTATTTAATTCCTGTACTGAGTGGCTGTTATCAGTAGGGGGGATGCATAATTTTATGCCCACTTCATGAAGAATATATCTTAATTTTATGAAAAATGTAACATTCAAATATAGAACCTTTTTCTCTTTTACTTTTTATAATAACTAATGCAATGTCTAGCATGTCCTTTTGTTAATCCCATCTGATTTATGTTTGACCCATGAATCAATTTATTCAGGTTGTACAAAAATGTTCTACTTGTTCATTAAAATTTTGATGTATTCCTGAATGGATATCTTGCTGAGTTTTTCTTGTGATAATCTTCATTTTACTTAAATTAATTTTTATATTACTTTCTCTTGTTCTATTAACTAAAACTCCTACAATGAATAGAGCTATCCTAAGGAACAAAATGTATTCATGAGTGTGAGCGGGCTTCCTGGCACCAACTCTAAGTTATCTGACTTCCGTGGATGATTAAAAGGTGTTTCTGGATTATGTATTATTTTTGAACAAATTCTCTTTCAGACATTTAAAGCTAAATTATATTATTTGTAAGATTTTGTTGGTTAACTAAGTAGTAATTCAACTACTCCATATGTTTTTGTATTGGCATTTAAATAAGTCAAGTATTATGTCATATGGAAATGATTTTAATGCTTGTTTTATACTCTGCTTTATGTTGTAATTACAGTAACATCTCTTCCTTCATTTCATAGATTGTTTTCTCAACTCTGGACCTTAACTCCCATGGTATCAAGTGACTCGGTGTGGATGTGGTCCTGGCCATTCAGTGATCAAGGTCCCCACAAACAATGAACTCAATGGTACTTTTGTTTCCTAATATTTTTTGTTTGTTTGTTTGTTTTGGTATTTGTCATACTAGTTCTTTACTGGTATATTACTGTTGCTGATACTGTTTTTTAATTAATTTTTTTTTGTGTGTTTCTTTTTAAAATTTTGATTTCTTCAATCGATTGCCTATTTTTTTCTAAAGAAAGAAAAATAAGGGGTCTGGAGCTGGGTTGGTGGGGAAAATATTTGAGTATTTGGGAGAGGGGAAAGTGTGATCAGATTATATTGTAAGAGTATTTTTATTGTGTAAAAATAATAAACAAACCTAAAACTGTTTATAGTTTCTCTGAACAGAGCAGGGTTGGGGGCTTAAAGGTGCTGCCCAAAACTGTCTCTGTTTAAAAGAAGTAAAGGGCTTTGCTCCTAGACTGTAAGACAGGTGCCTTATTGAATTTCTGGACTCAACGGGGTCTCACACTTTGCACGTAAAAATGCAGACTGCTTCAAAGATACTTGTGTTAAATGAAATCCTTGGGGATCCTCATTGCTCAGGGTACTAGGAGATTATTTGCTTGCATTTAGCTTTTAAGGAACATAAGCCTTTGTGTCTGCAGCAGGTTTCCCATAAGCTCAGACAGAGATCACATAGAGGTTACCAATGAGGTTTTCAGCAGGAAACCTAGTAGGTCAGGCAGTGTATGACAAGGGCAGAGTCCTACCGTGGAACTTCTGATCATTTAATATTTCCTGAGCTTTGGGGGCTTACTTGAATGCCTGGAATGTGGAGTATGTGCTGAGTAAGCTTTATGCAGTGAGAAGGGGCAGCTCAGGAGAGTACACAGGTTGCCTGGTCATTCACAGGGTTGGGAATGACCAAGTCTTCTGCAGCTTCTACAGTGCTGGTCTGTGCTTCAGACGTTGGATGTAGTACTGTAAGATTAACTGTTTCTCTAAGAGTTCAATCTTGTTTTAGTCCATTTTCTCATTTTTAACAGCCCTGATCTACCCGTTTAAAAGGGGGTGGTGGTGGTTATATTCTGCCACTGTATTTTAGAAACCCACAATTTTGTTTCTACTTTTTATATGTTTAATTTCTAAGATTTACCTTGAGCTGCAGAAGGGGTCTTGACCTTGAAGTTTCAATCAGTGCAGGATTTTGGGGAGACCGATTAACAGAGATGCATTATGAGATGAACATGAACCCTTCAGCGGTCCAAGGAAAAATTTATTGTTTGGATTTGAAATGACCACCAACGTCTTATCTCTTAAAGGATCAGTATCCAGCCTGAGGTTCTATGCTTGTGGAAACCATAGGACATAATGCTATCTGAAGAAAGATTGATCATTTGGAAATGTATTATTGTAGGGGATATTAGGAGCTCCCCTGTAATTTCCCATCATGAGATGAATGGGGATGCTCAGTGTTGCTTATAATGATATAGATCTTGGTCATAGATCCTCATCCAAAGGATTGTGAACTAGAACATCTAAAATTGAGAGACTAGATAATCCTCTTCTTTTTATAAGTCAATCAGACCTTTCACTACAATAGTGGGGACCCCACAAAAATATTTGTTTCTGTTTTTAATCTATATGTAAGTTTTACTACTGGTATTAACTTGAATAAGTTGTTTAATTTTTCAAAATAACAGTCTATAAGGGAAGGGAAGTATTAATAGAACTTTAGGAGGATAAAGTGGCAATTATGTTACTTAGCTTAGTTTCTAATACACACAGAGTACCATTAAAGTAAATATCAGATATATTTGCAAAATTTCATGTTTCTAAGAACTTCAAGTTCAACATTTAAAAACATGTCACTTGTTCCAACATGAAAAGAGCCAAAATTTTGTAGTGACACACCAAAACCTTAGAATAATGTTTTTCATTTTACATCTTAAAATTATTCAAAGGAATATGATATTAACAGTTAAGTAATTGAGACTACAAGCATAAAATGTCAACTTAAAAAAAAAAAAAAACATTTTGACACATATCCGGCTCCTAAAACCAAAATGATATAGTTTCTCAATTTCCTTGATTAACAACTGCAGTTCAAATCAGTTAATGGATAAAACGTGTTCTTTTAGGAATGCCTATAATTTTAACACAGACATGACTTTATTCTTATGACTGATAAGAACTCAGAAACACAGAAGACATCAGAGAATTGCCTTTGATTATTTAGCAAATACAAATACTACAATTACAAATGGAATGTCCCCAGTAATAGAGGGAGATGTAATTATTAAGAAAGTGTTGTTTTGGGGACTAGTGGGAAAATAGATTTTTATTAAGGTATTTTTGTTTGAAGTGAAAATAATATCACCATGTTAAGCCTGTTCAGTGGCTTTTACTAGAGTGAATTTTTTAACCTTTATTACAAACTATAGAATTATTTAGAAAATAGTACACATGAATCACTACATACTGGTTTCCTCACTATTGAACTGAATTTTAAATTACATAAGTGTATTAACATACTGTTTTGTTTCAATAATTTTTTTTTTCGAGATAGGGTTTCCCTGTGTAGCTTTGCACCTTTCCTGGAACTCACTCTGTAGACCAGTCTGGCCTCTTGAACTCACAGAGATCCGCCTGCCTCTGCCTCCCAAGTGCTGGGATTAAAGGCATGCGCCACCACTGCCCAGCTTGTTTCAATAATTTTAGATATAGATTTAAAAAACATGTATTATAACTCTCATTTAGTCATTCCTTATAAGGCTTCAATTTATATGACAAAATTTTTATTCTCTTAATCAACAGTAGTATCTGAATAATTCTTTAGCCATTGCTCCATGCTATTTTAAAATCATAATATTCTGTTAAGTAAAATAATATGTAGATTTGAAAGATCAACTAGTATTTTCATTTGTTTATTTCTACCAAATTACTAAAATTTAAGTATATTATATTTCTGTAGGTTATTAGACTTAGTATTATAAATAATCTAAAGAAAATTGATGACAAAATATATTTGAACAGAAGGTCTACTTACCAAGAGACACAAACATAAATATGTAAAAGCGAGATTTATGAAACATTAAACTATGTATCTGATGAAGGGAAGAGTAAGACATTCAAAAACATATATTAACCTCTGTCTCAGTGCAATGTTAACTATTAAAACCATAACCTCACTAGTTCAAAACTGTATTCGTCTTCTGCCATAATGCTGGTTTAGGAAATGTAACATTCATAAGCCTTTTTAAGTGAGATTTCAAATATTTACTTGGTATAAAAAACATCAAAAACAAAACAAGTCATTTTAAAATACTTTCAAAATATGCAAGTAAATTGCTAAATAATTCTGTTTAAGAATCTGTACAACTATGCCTATAACCTATGTTACATGTATATTCACAAATCTGAGTGGTTTCAAATAAAATTCAAATCCCTGCCTTTGTAAAATGTATTGCATAATTTGTAGTATAATGTCTTAAAATCCCAACTACGAAAGTGGGAGAAATTACAGGTAATCCACATACTCTTTCATACATGCAGCACAAGTATAATTCTAAGAAAAAAAAGGGGAATGATATCAATATGTCTAATAAGAAATTAAGAAAAATAACTTCTATGAGAAATACATTAAAGTATAAAATGGTAATATTATCTAAAAGGCAGAGAGCATATGTCAGGACTATTGTTAAAGAGATCCACTCCTGGATTTCTTTCTTGGAACATTTGTTGTTGGTATATAGGAAGGTGCTTGTTCTTTTATGTTTAATTTTGTATCCTAATTTGCTTAATGTGTTTTCAGTGCATGCGTTTATCTCTTGGGCTCTTGTCTATAGAATCATATCATCTGCAGATTAGAATATTTTGACTTCTTCTTTTCCTATTGTATTTGCTTTTATTGCCTTAATCATCTTATTGCTCTAGCTAAGACTTTCAGCTTTGTATTCACCAGGAATAGAGGCAGTGCACATTATTGTCATGCTCCTGAGTTTTAGTGAAATATGCTTTGAGTTTTTCTCTACTTAGCATTATTTTGCATGTGGCCTTGTTTTTTTATTTTTTTTATTGTGCTTGAACAATGATAGAAAACTGGTTTTAGTAAGATGAAGGTGGATTACTCACACCTTGTCATTAAGCATTCTCTAGTAGCTAGGACCTTTTCAATATCTTCTAGATTGTGAATATCTTGGTTATTTTTCTATCACTGTCAAGTGATAACATGTTTGAGGCAAGCTATATAATAAAGAATTTACAAGGCTTATGGTTTCAGAGGGTTAGAATCATGGATATCATGGCTGTGAAACGGTAGCAGGCAGGCAGCATGGTGCTGGAATAGTAGCTGAGGGCTTACATCTGACCTATAATAATGAGGCAAAGAGATCTAACTGAGAATAACATGGGCTCTAAGCCCACCCCCCAGTGGCAGACCTCCTTTATCAAGGTCATATATTCTAATCTTTCCCTAACAGTTCTACCAATTATTCAAATATGTGAACCTATTGAGGCCATTCACATTCAAACCACCACTGTGAAGGAATTTTTCAATAAATTTTAGATTTACCTTTAAAGTCAACATATTCTTTTAAAAATATGGTAGTGAAAACTGATATTACATATGGGAAAGGGGGAATATCGTAAAATAAAAACAATGTATGTAAATGAAATTCTTCTATTTGTAAAAAAATAAACTACAAATGGCTTTCTAAGCTACAGATATGAAAGAAAAACGACAAATACTGCTTGCCGGTAAGCAGTACTCATGGGGGGAATGTCTTTCTGTATGCTGTGAATTTGTGTTGCTCTGAATGGTTGATTAATAAATCGATTTGGCCTATGGCAAGGTAGCTTAGAGGCAGGTTGGAAATTCAAAAAGAGAGACAGGAAGAAGGCGGGGGGAGATGACAGTCAGCCACCCAAGGAGCAACAGACAATGGGATGCAGGTAAAGCCACGGAACATGTGACGATACATAGATTAATAGTTATGGGCTAATTTAAGATATAAGAGCAAGCAAAAAGCTTGAGCCATGGCCATGCAGTTATAATTAATATAAGCTTCTGTGTGTTTACTTGGGTCTAAGCGGCTGCGGGAGTGGCAGGTGAGAGAGATTTGTCCTGACTGCCTGCCAGCTGGGACACAGGAAAACTTCAGCTACCCAGTACTCAGTAATTTATGGATTTTGGAGTTCAGTTTTTCTCAAAAACATCCCATGTGATATATCAAACCCAAAGCAGAATGTTTCTATTCTGTTTATTGTATTGTAAGTATTTGGTAATAATATCTATGTTTCTACGTATCTGTGAATCTATCTATCTAATATGACAATGTTATATGATTGGCTATAGTTCCTTTCCTAGAACAATGCATTCTTTACCAAAAGCAAACTTCAAAAAAAAATAGTAAGTTTCCATATCTTTTTTCAAAAGACATTTAATGTTAGCTGTCCCTCCATTTGTTCTGTTTCACTTTACCTTTTCTATCTCCCTCACATTGAATTCTTCCATTACATTCTCCTTTGTATCTTTATAACACTATCTGCCCCTCCAACCCACCATGGTTCATTATTATCTACCTCCATGGATATTTGAATCAAAACACAGCTATCTAAATCTAAAAGTTAATATCCATGTATAAGAGAAAACATTCAATATTTGTCTTTTGGGATGTGGGTTACTTCAATCAAAATGATATTTTTTAAGAGCATCCACTTACCTGCCAGTTACATTTTCCTAACAACTGAATAATATCCCATAGCATAAATGTGCCACAATTTTATTGTCCATTCACCAGTTGATGGACATCTAGGTTTTCCTAATTTCTGACTGGCTTGAGTAGAGCATCAAGCAGAGATGAGTAAGTTTCTCTGTAGTGATATTTAGCATCCTTTGGGTATATGGCCAAGACTGATATACCTGCACCTTATGATAAATGATTTCTCAGATTTGTAAGGAAACTCCACATTTATTTCCACAGTGGCTGTACCAGTTTCCATTTTTCCAGAATGTGTTTGCTTTTCTGCACATCCCTACCAGAATGTTCTGTCATTTGTTTTATTGATATTTTTTTTTTTGCATTATCCTATTGGCTAAAGATGTTGAATGTTTTTTAACTGTTTTTCAGCCATGTGTGTCTTGTATTTTGAGACCTTTCTATTTAGTTCTATGAACCATTTTTTATTTGGTTATACATATTTTCTTGAAATATGTGTGTTTGTGTCTATGTGTGTGTGTATATATATTTATATTTCAATCTTCTCAGTATTACATGTCTGTATAGTTTCTCAGAGTTGTCCCTTTGTAATAGTGAATTAGTGAATTAGGATATGTGATGGTCTGAATGAAAATGGCCTGCATAGACCCATATGGAGTGGCACTATTAGGATGTATGGCCTTGTTGGAGGAAGTGTGTGGTGATATAATGTTTATGCTTTAACAAATAAAGGTTGCCTGGAGATCAGAGTGCAGAGCTAGCTACTAGAGGCCAGGCAGTGACGGCACACACCTTTAATCCCAGCACTTGGAAGGAGGGAACAGGAAATGATATGGCTAGGTGAAGAGTAAGAGAATTCCTAGCCACTACCCCATGACCACAGGGGGCCTTACATCCTACATAATCTGTGCACTGTTTGATTACATAATCTATGCACATGCGTGGCGTAGTTATGTATGCACATGTGTGGGGAAATCCATAAAAGCAGGTTTCATATCACTCTCCCTTCTTCCTGCACAATCTTTCCATAAGCTTAAGCACCCCTTTCTGTTCTCCTTCTCTTAATAAGCCCTTATAGTGGTTTCGTTGTGCCTCGTGGTGGCTTTGATCACACATTAAACAGTGTCGCATAATAAATAACAGAGAGAGGAAGTGATATGGTGGGGTGGAGACAGGAGCTCGGCCCCCTTTTCAGTCTGAAGACTCCTAGAGGCAAGAAGACTTTCTAGTTGCTGGCTGCTCTGCTTCTCTGATCTTTCAGCTTTTGTGCTGATTTCTGATTCTGGGTTTTTATTATGAAGACCAATTAGAATTCGTGCTGCAGAAGTGTGTCACTCGGGATGGGCTCTGATGTTTCAAAAGCTCAAGCCAGGCCCAGTGTCATCCTCTTTTCTTGCTGCCTGTTGATTCAGATGTCACACTCTCAATACCTTCTCCAGCACCACATCTGCCTGGTTACCAGCAAGCTTCCTGCCATGATGATAGTGGACTAAATCTCTGAACCCATAAGCCTGTCCCAGTGAAATGTATTCCTTTATGAGAGTTGCCACGGTCATGGTGTCTCTTTACAACAGTAGAAACTCTAAGACAGGGTATTAATTCCTGGAGAAGGTTATTTCTCCTGCCCTAAGTATTTCCTAGTTGCCTATCATTTTTCTTTGGCTATGGCTCCATAAGGTTTCCCCCATCAATGTTTGCAAGCCTATTGGTGCTGTGTTGTTCTATCTAGTCCACATATTATTCAGGCAGGCATGTTGTTGATGTATCAAGGGTGACATTTTCCAGGCATTGCTCAGAGAAACTACCCCACAGGAAATTCACTGGTCCTCTGACACACACTTTCTGGCCCCTCTTATGTACTGTTTCCTGAGCCTTGGGGACAGGAATTGTGTTGTAGATGTGTGAGCATGGTCTGAGCAGCCAGTGTTCGCTTAGCCTCTGCATTTGGACAAGTTGTGACTCTCTGTAATAGCTTCCATCTGTTGCCAAAGTAAAGGTTCTTTGATGAGTGATGAGAGATATAGTTAATTGCACGTGTAAGGGTAAGTATTTAGAGTGCTATTAGGAGTGTGGCTGCTCTATTAAAGCAATGGTAGCATGTGAATGGATGGAACTAGAAAATATTATGTTGAATGAGGTAACCAGACTCAGAAAGAGGAACACTACATCTTCTCTCTTACCTGTGGTTCCTAGATCCAAATCTTCAGATGTTAATATATAATTTGGAGTAACCACAAAAACCAGGAAATAAATTATTGTGTCAGTCATATGAAAGAAAATAAGTGAGGTACAAGTGATTTAAAGGGGGAAATGAGAAAAAGCAGGAGAGATATTTCCCTGAATTAGAGGGAACACGTTCAATACAGAAGGTGGAAGAAATACTGAGGAATCCATAAAGACTTATATTATTATTTCCCTGAAATGAAATATAACCCCTTGCATCTCTTTTAAGGGTGATGGAATTATAATTTGATAAATATTAAAATGGTTAGCTTCTCTTCATAATATAATTGTTGTATATTTGATCAGAGAATTTTTCAAAGAAATGTTGATCTATATTTAATCTAAAAATATTCTATGTGGTAAACAATTTATAATTGTAAAACAATCACATGCACTTTTGATATACTTATAATAAGGCATACATTATGATCTTGATGTGGTGGCACACACCTGTATCTAAAGAATTGCAAGGAAGGGGCAGGAAGATCCCTGTGAATTTGAGGTGAGCCTTGTCTACATAGAGAATTCAAGAACAGCCAGGGCTACAGGAAGGTACTCTTTGTCTCAAAAAAAAAAAAAGAAACAAAAAAACAGACATACATTATGCTTTTTTCCTAAAGAACAACACCAATTCTTGTGATAGTAAAGAGATGTCAAAAATCACATGCATACAAACAATAATAGAAGCATGGCAGTATAGAAGCAATTATGCAATTCAATCAGCAATTAAAAAATTATATAGGATTATCATACAGGAATAAAGCACGTCCCATGCAAGCAGACAGCAAAGAACAATGGCATTATTAGAAATAATTATACTGCAAACACTTTATTATTAGGAGTTACATGAATTTAGACAGGAATCTGCAATACTCTTTAACTCCAGGGGTGAACAGGTAGAAACTTTTCCTAGACAATGTAGAAAGATGTTCATATGCATTAGTTGACTCATCATTATGGAAATAATAATTCTTTCTCTATTAATTACTCTATAAAACTTCATTGAGACTGTATCACATGACCCTGTGGATTTAGAAAAGTACTTTGAAAAATATTCCCTTGATTCCTTACATCCTAGAACCAATCTCAACATAGAAAGAGAGAAAGAGAGAGAGAGAGAGAGACAGAGAGAGAGAGAGAGAGAGAGAGAGAGAGAGAGAGAAAAGAGAGAGAGAGAGAGAGTAAGAGAAATAATCAAGGTAGTCAGAAAATTGTAGAGGCTACTTAGTGTTATCAGTTTACTTCATAATAATTCATAACTAATAAAATGTATTTATGCTGATCTGAGACTGATCGTAAAACCGAGGAGTTTCTAATATTCTTTTAGAGACAAACTTTCAAATTACTTCTTTCCCCTTTCCCTACAGGCTTGTTGTACTGATTATTCTGGATTATGGATGAAATTGAGCAATTCAAGGTATTATGTTCGTAGACTACCAAGGAGTATTAAAAAAACATTTTTTTATCAAAGTTGATTTATATACAGTTAAAAATGTATGGTGCTTCATATTATTTAAGAATGCCTCTCTTATGTCTAAATGTAACATACAAACATCAATTATTGAGAATCATAATGCAATATACTTTGGATATAATTTTATATAATTTTAAATTTCAGAATGCAAATTATTTTAAATCTATCGTTTCTGATTATATTACAGTGGAAACATCATCATTTGTCCTTCAATAGAAAATTCTCTGAAATCTTTCCTAGATAAATGTGTTGCAATTCGTTGATATAATAATACTTGACCAATGAGAACAGTTTATTGTGTAGTTCTTTCTGATGCTGTACTCATTGCTAAGGTGAAAAACAGATCTTTGTAACTGGAATGGCAGCAGTTTGGCTGTGTGTCAAAACTAGGCAGGAGATCATGAGTATTCAAGCTACAACTCATCTCTAAGCCTTATTGAGCTAGGTGGGAGTTTTGTACTTTAGCATGCAATGATTTAGGTCTCTAGTGATGTGAATAAAAGAGGGCAGGCAGTTCCAGATGGCTAGTGCCACAGAAGCTAAGGGTCAACGTTTGCAGGGAAAGGGAGTGGATGCAAAACACAATCTCAATGATTAAAAATCAGTAGACAGGAAAACAACCCAAACTGTAACAGCTGAATGGAAATTCAGTTGGCATGAACAAATACTGTTAAGTTTTGCAAGTTATCAAGGTCAATGGCATTATTAGAAGATTTGTATCTATTAGGGGCATGGTACGGGATTAAGCTGCCATAGACTTATTTTAATCACTTCTTTCTTTTTATTTCTATTTTTAAAAAAAGTTGGAGCAGCAAGACATTGTAGCTAATAAATTTAATAAAATAGGAAAATAATGATACCACAGAAGATTTTATCTTATTTTCCTTTCCATCATGACTGAAACTATCCAATTATATTTTCTGTATAACTTTTTCTCTATTTCACTAGTTACAATACAAAAGATAATGGCTCTGTTTCCAGCATCCTATGGTTGATATCTCATGCAGGATTCATGTAAATTATCTCAATATAGTGTTTTTAATTTAATGCAAACATTGGCAAAAAGAAACAACTTAAGAAACTTAATGATTGTTCATAATGTAAAACAATAAGATGTTACTTGTTACAAAGAGTTTAATACAAAATTCACCTAAAAGCACATTTTAAAGTTAAATGAAATCATTATAGACTTGAGTGTCATCCCACTTTATCAATTAATGAGTGAGAAATAAATTCTCAGAGAGAAATGCACAGATACACAGAACATTTCAAAGAAAGATATATGTGATGTATATTTTACTTAGGTAGCACGATATTGGAGGGAAAGTATAAGAGTAATGCACTGGAAAGGTGGGAGCCGTACCTGGCATCAATATGAGATTGCTTGTGCTCTCTTTTTGTCATTAGAGTTACCCTATAAATTTGAGTAAGATTTTTACACATTTATCACCTGAGTTTACAGCGTCAGCGAGTTAGGCCACAGTACAGCATTAAGAAAGAGGATTCCTCTTTTTTTAAATCCTTTTTTTAAAGATAGAATTTTTTCTTATAATATATTCTTATTATGATTTCTCCTCCTTCTACTCTGCTCAGTTATTCCTGATCTTCCCTCCAATTCATATCTGTCTCTGACTAGAAAAGTATCAGTCTTTCAAAGGACAGTATTGCAATAAAATGAAATAAATTAAAATGATAAAACAAAACTAATACAACAGAACAGGACAAAATGAACAGAAGAAAAAGAGCCCAAGAGAAGGCTCAAGAAACAGATGTAGAAGAAGAGATCCACTTGTTTGCACACTCAAGAATCCCATAAAACACTAAACAGAAACCAATTATAAATATGCAAATGGCATGGATGGTGTGTGTGTGTGTGTATGTGTGTGTATGTGTGTGTATGTGTGTTTGTGTATGTGTGAGACAGAGAGAGAGAGAGAGAGGAGAGAGAGAATAATAAATAAATAAAGTAAAAAATAAAAAAAAAAACAGAAACTGACAAGACATTATGTGGCAAGGGACATCCAAAGGTGCTATTGAATTGGTTTTCTGTTACCCTATTCTGTTGTATTAGTTTTTGCATTATCTTATGTTATTATTATTCCATCAAATCTGTTTTCTAATGAAAGATTGAATTTTTATTTTTATTTATTTATTTATTTATTTATTTATTTATTTATTTATTTATTTTTGCGTGGTTCTTTTTTTTTTTCTTTATTTTTCTATACAATTCAGTTCTACATATCAGCCATGGATTCCCTTGTTCTCCCCCTCCCGTCCCCCTCACCTTCCCCCCAACCCCCCCCATTCCCATCTCCTCCAGGGCAAAGCCTTCCCCACAGACTGAGGTCAACCTGGTAGACTCAGTCCAGGTAGGTCTAGTCCCCTCCTCCCAGGCCGAGCCAAACAATCCTGCATAGGCCCCAGGTTTCAAACAGCCAACTCATGCAATGAGCACAGGACCCGGTCCCACTGCCTGGATGCCTCCCAAACAGATCAAGCCAAAGATTGAAAGTGGATCCAGATGTAGAGAGAGTAGAGAAAAGGGAAAGTATAACCAGAATTAAATTATGTTAGAAAATAAAAATCTATTTTCAATCAAAGGAAAAAAAAAGAGTTCAGCCTCATTAAATTATGTCTGAAATTGTAAAGTTTCTCAGAAATATTCAGTGCTTCATAGCCATGGGTTCCTCTAAGCTTAAAGGAAGTTAAGGAGTTTCTTTATTCCAGTAAGGAATAACTAGGACATTCACAAATCAAAAAACAAACAAAATCCAACAACAAGAATTTCAGTGTCAAATGACTGGAATACACATACCATCTTCTGTAATCTTTAGGGCTTTGTTTCTGAAGCTCTGCTCTCAGCAACACACAGAGTCGTTGTCATGGGTTCAGGATGACAATGCTCCACAGCTGCTTCTCTCCTTGGTAGTCATCTCTTGCCACTAGAATATCCAAAACGTTAAGAGTTTCAGTTGTCGTAAGGACTGGAGTATTGGCTTAGAGATTAAAAATACATATGGCTGTCCAAGATGATCTGATTTTTGCTCCCAGCACCCAAATTCTGTGGCCTATAATTGCTTGTAACTCCAGCAGTTGGGGACCCAGTGTGTTGTGGAATATTTGTACACTGTGTGAATATGTATTGCTGTGATTGGTGTAATAAAAAGCTAGGCCAATAGCTAGGCAAGAGGTTTAGGTAGGATTTTCAGGGAGAAAAAGAAAGAAGAGGAGGAATTTAGGCATGCAGGAAAAGACAGGAGACATGGAGAGGAAACAGGATGTGCAAGATGGAAGAGAGATAATGCCATGTGATAGAACTTAGATTAATAACATTTTTAAATTAATTAAAAAACTTATAAATGGGTTAATGAAGTTATAAGATAGTAAGAAACAAGCCTAAGCTATAGGCCAAGCTTTCATATTTAATAATAAGTCTCCATGTCATAATTTGGGAGCTGGCTTTCAGGTCAGAAAGTGACTCATTACACCAGTGCTTTCTTCTGGCCTTTGAGGGCACCTGTACACAGTGGCATACAAAGAAGGGGAATGGACTAGTTTTAAAATACGAAAAGATTAAAGATTAAAAAGACCAATGAAATTTTAACTATGACCCTAAAGAGGTGTGTTTTGATTTTATCTGACTATGACCAAATTTGTTTGAATATAGACAGTTAAATAAAGAAATAGTTTTAGAAAATAAAGTTTGTAAAGAGACAGTAAAGGGAGTATAAAAAATAAGCCATGTAAAGATGAATATTATACAGAGAATCTGGATTATGTTGTCTTTGATATTTTTTGTTTTTGTTTTCTGAGACAGGGTTTCTCTGTGTAGCTTTGCGCCTTTCCTGGAACTCACTTGGTAGTCCAGGCTGGCCTCGAACTCACAGAGATCCGCCTGGCTCTGCTTCCCGAGTGCTGGGATTAAAGGCATGTGCCACCACTGCCTGGCTTGTCTTTGGTATTTTTAATTGCAGAAAGACATTTCATTGTAAAGGCTGCTAAATTAAGCCCATATATATATGGGCTTTTTTTTTAAAGGTATTTCGATCTTCAAAATTTTGATCTAAGGATATGTTACCTTGGCAAGGAGGCTCTTTTTTTTTTTCCCCCATAGGAAGCAAGAGGCTATGGATTTGTTCCAGGTTAAGATGGATCAAATTTGATCAAGCCGGACCTCCTGAACCTTAACAGATGGTACCTATCAACAAAGGTTATAGCTGATCTTCCCAGGACTCGAACACTATCTCAAATATTTTCAGGATCCCTATAAGAATGCAGCATTCTTTATCAGCAGGAAGTAGCCTAGAAAACTATGCCCACATTTCCAAAAAATGGACTATGGATGTTTGTATTTGTTTTTGTTGTTGGTTACAAATTGTTATTGATCATAATCAATATCTTTCTAAAAGAGAAAAGAGAGAGATGATATGGAAATATAGGATATAGATATGATAGGATAGAAGGGTAGATTGTTGAACCTATTTTTAAAGAGCAACTTGTTTAAAATGTTTCACATTGGTATAGATTTTAGTTTATTGATACAAATTTGGAGTTGATTTGTTATTATATATATATTATATATATATATATATAATATATATTATATATATATGGTATTACGTTTATGTAACTCATTTAGATTGTAATGAATAATTAACAAATACAGATTAATAGTTTTCTATGATAGTCAAACTTATAATCATGTTAGTTAAGTTTTCTGGTATACATAGATATAATTCAATTAGGTAGGTAATTTCAAACACTTCAAAGATCTACAGAACATGGCATTTAAAATGTTTTAAAACCTTAGACTTTCTGGACAGTGAGACACATCTGATCCTGGCAGCACTGATTTACTTCAAAGAGAAAGATGGGTATTGAAGACACTCTATATGGAGTTTATCTTCTTCTTGGCAAAAATAGCTATTTGGAAAAAAATAGCAAAAAAAAAAAAAAACTGTTCTTGCCTGGACTGTTTGACAAAATATTGTATCAACTGGACATGCAAGACCAATAGGAAGGTGACCACTGAACTTTGCAGACAAAATGGTCCTTCAGGTTCCTGCTTCACAGAAGAAACAGTCAGACATTCTACAGGACACAGAGAGAAGTGACTGAGCGACTCTAAACCTAGGGGCTGAAGATGGATGCCCCAACATTACAGAGGAACTTTGAGTGACTGTCCAGGCAGCCAGCTATCTCTGTCATTCTAGATATTTGAAAGTAGTTTACAATGCACTTCCTTTTACTTAGGTAATATTATATCCTTCTGAGGTCTTTGATTTATTGAAGACTAGATAGTTATAATTTTCCTTGGTTATGATAAAAGATAAATTAGATATGAAACTTTAAACTTGCAAATATAGAATAGATAAAATATTTTATTTAATTTTACAAAATACAAATAGACTAGATATTGTAACTGCAATTCTTGCTCAATCTATGTAATTTTACTAGGTTAAAGTTAAAACCTTCCTTTTGTTTAGAAAGAAAAGAGGAAGTTATGGGGGAATGTCTTTTTTTATGCTATGAAAATGTGTTGCTCTGATTGGTTGATAAATAAAATACTGACTGGCCAGTAGCCAGGCAGGAAGTATAGGTGGGATAAGCAGACAAGGAGAATTCTGGAAAGTGGAAGGCTGAGTCAGGAGACACCAAGGGAGCTGTCCAGGGAGCAGCGTGTAATGGCACACAGGTAAAGCCATAGAACACATGGTGACACATAGATTAACAAAAATGGGCTGAGTTTAAATGTAAGAGCTAGTCAGTGGTAGGCCTAAGCTAATGGCTGAGCAGTTTTAATTAGTATAAGCCTCTGTGTGTTTACTTGGGACTGGTGGGTAAGAGAGATTTGTCCTGAAGGCAGGCCAGGCAGGACCCAGGAAAACTCTGACTACATTTGCTTTTCAACATATGTTGCATAAGTATAGACAGGGTTTTTTGTTGTTGTTTTGTAATTGTTGTTGTTTTATGTGTTTTATTTTGTTGTTGTTTTGGTTTGGTTTTTAGTTTTTATAGCAAGATCATGGAAGGCACAAGGAAACAAATTAGAAAACAAATAAAAATAAAAGAAAAAAGAAAAGCAAATCTCATTTGTGCAGTGATAATAACACCATAATTTTGATGGTGAGAAGTGTTTAAAACATCCTTAGAAAAATGAGAATGTCAGAGTGTCTCTAACTAAGCCAAAATTCTAGGAAGCAATGTGAAATTAAATGTAAATATTTAAATTGTACTATAATGAGGCACTTCTGTTGCAGATTGAAGACAAATTCACTTTTACTTTTTAACCACAAGAATTTTTTTTATCTTTTTATTCATTGTTCTCTCATACACTATATCCCCATTGCAGTCTCCCCTCCTCACTCTACTCTTGCCCAGTTCCCTCCTCACCTCACTTCTTCCCCAGGTCCCCTGTTCCTTCATCTCCCTTCAAAAAAGGGCAGGCCTTCGAGGGATATCAACTGAACATGGCATAACAAGACACAATAAGAAGAGGCACAAACCCTATATCCAGGCCAGATGAGGTACCCCAGTAAGAGGAAAAGGGTCAAAGGGAAGGCAAAAGAATCATAGACACACTCACTCCCATTGTTAAGAGTCCCACAAACACCCCCACTAAACAACCACAACATATATGTAGAGAACCTAGCATAGACACATTCAGTTTCTGTGATCTTACATGAGTCCTGTGTGACCCTGTGAACTAAGCAAAATCTTAGTAAGAATAAACTCCAGTTTCTTTAAAAAAATATAGATGATAGTGAATATTCCTTATTTATCGTTTGCATTTAGTTAGAATAAGCAAAAATTTTCCTTAATCTACGAGATCACATTCTGTAACATGATATTTTATTTTGTTTATAACATAGCCTCTAGGGAAGTTGAGAGTGAATTATCAGTCAATTAAGAAAATAACTCTAAATATTTATTTCATTTGAAAATAATTTCTTTTGTTTCAAAGCTATGTATGTTTCCCAGATGAATTTACTTCTCCTAGTAGACAAGAAAATAACTATCCCACTTTGTGTGAAGTGACATTGGAACACTTGTTTATGTACTGGATTTTACAGTTATTTTACTGTACTTTGTTTCTTTAATTGTTGGTATACCATGAATAAATAATGAAATTTAGCTCATAAAACTTACATACAAAGTTATTACTTCTAAGTAGGCTAAATTTGCATTTTTTTAATTATTCAGGTTGCTTACAAATGTAAATGACATTTTAAGTATTAATGATATTGATGTGACTACAATGCATTTTCTTCCCAAAGAAAATGTCCCATTTATTTACAGGATAAGAAATGAAAGCTGTTGGAGCATTCATGGGTGTTTATGATGTAAAGATCTCAAATGTTCATGTGAAAGATTCATCATGTGTTATCTTCCAAGAGTTGGATGCTTAAATACTTCACAGAGAATTATTTACTTGAGTAATTGCTGCGTTTCTTTATTTACATAAATTAAAACTCATTTTCCAATTGATGGCATATTTTAAGAGAGGCAATTTGGCCACAATTTGCATAACAAAGATATAGCACTATTAAAGGGAGTTAAAATACTCTCCCCAGTGTGATTTCATCCTATCAGATTTGTTATTTAACGTGTTACCCCAGGTACAGTGCATTGAGAAGGTGCTGCATGAGCTCTGACCACAGATGATCATCTGAATGAGTATCAGTTAGGAAATGATTACAGGGATACAGTGAAGTGATGACAATAGACGGAACCAACTGAGGGGATTATCAGGGAACAAAAGCATACTAATTTACAGTTCAGCAGTGAGTAGAAGAAGGTAATGTCAAAGAAAGCAATTTCTGGCTATGCAATAGAATACTGTTCCCCAGGATTGCAAACAGAGGCATATTAGGATCGAACAAGATGAATATTTTGTTATATTCAAACTTGATGTATGTTTGTAAAATGTAGCTGTGAACTGAACCCCTTGAGAAAAGGATTGCATGAGGTGCTAAGGTAGAAGAGACACTAGGGAAGACTGATAAAGAACTGCGAGCAATATTTACCAGAAGCCAAATGGAAAAAGACTAAGAGACACAGGAGATTAAGAAGGCATACTTCAGATGTTTGGAATATCAAGGAAAGAAATCAAAACGAGCAGCCCTGGTTTGAAGCACTGAAAGAATATTGGGGAAAGTATCAATTTTGATTTGCTGGCTCTTTCATATCACCAGCTCAGTGAAGGAGCCTAGATGTATGTTGACCTTTATACTGGACCAAAATGCTGTACACTTGTCAGGAAAATCCTTGTGACATTTCTGCTTCCCTAAATGACTTATATATTGTTACAATGCCTGACCCTTTGCTTACAAGACAGCTCAGTTCTTGTAGAAACTATATGTAGAAACTATACCTCCCCAATAAGGACACTTTGTAGAAACTATACACTCCCGATAAGGAATGTGATGAGACATTCATCTACCTCTAAGTTTCAAATTTCACATACTTCCACTATTTTGTAAACTGTAGCTAGAGTTTTCCTTCCTGGCCCACAGTCAGGACAAATCTCTGACACCTGCCAGTCCCACAGCTGCTCAGACCAAACCAAGTAAACACAGAGACTTATATTGCTTACAAACTGTATGGCTGTGGCAGGCTTCTTGCTAACTGTTCTTATATCTTGAATTAATCCATTTCTATAAATCTATGCCTTGCCACGTGGCTCGTGGCTTACCGTCATCTTCACATGCTGCTTGTCATGACGGCGGCTGGCAGTGTCTCTCCCGCTCAGCCTTCCACTTCCCAGAATTCTCCTCTCTCCTTGTCCTGCCTATACTTCCTGCCTGGCCACTGGCCAATCAGTGTTTTATTTATACAGAATGATATCCACAGCAGTAAACCTTTGAATCCATTTTAAAATCTATTTTAATACATTTTCCTGGTTTGAAATTCTAATATGAATTGAATTTCCATAGAAGCCACACCCATGTTAAAGACACTGCATGATTGCTGGACTAATCAGAAGTTTCTAACTGTGAGGCACTGGAATGTATATCACAGAGCCAAACTATCTGGGGCTGTTTTTATTCAACTTAATTGCCATTTATGATCTATCTCTATGTGTCACCTAACATCTTTGCAATAAATGACTAAGTTTGGAATGTATCATGGTAACAGATTACTAGTCACCAACAGTACAAAAGCTAAAGTCATTATGTAGTTACACAGGTCATACAGAAGAGATTACCAGACTTTTCTGTAACACATTTACCTGGTGCTCCTAGCAATATATTTAAAAAAAAAAAAAAACATGAAATGATTTCTACATTGGAACTGATTTCAGACACCATGAATCTGCTCTTATCCCATGATAAATGACAGTTTTTCTCAAGAATTAACATCTTCAAAAAATAAAAGAAATAGAAATAATTAACTTTGTAATACTAGGTTTCAGATGATAGCTCTAGTTTTCACTGTTATTACCTAACTTCAAACAAATATGACTTTCTTTGTTACTGATTTTATTGATGTTTTCATAAGACAAAAGTCTTACATTCTAAAATACAGCTGAATATATAATAAAAAAAATGTCCATTTCATAAAGTCAAAACATTAGAGAAATTGTACCTGTGCATACCGGGAAACCCAATATAGGAAGTGAGCATAGGACATGGAATTAATATTAGTGAGGTATCACAGGAAAGCACTTTAAGGAAAAAAACAGCATGGCTAAGAGCATAGTCTTTACCAAACATAGATCGAGAGACCAAGATGAACTTTAATTTAAATTGGTAAAATTTGTAATGTTACAAAAAACACCATAGCACCATAAAACCCTCCAATGGCTAAAACAGTTGCATCTTTCTTAAATTTTCATTATTATATACACAGTTAAAAGTGATGGCTCCCAACTTCTTGTGTGCTTATAAACTAAAGTCCCCCACACTGTCTGAAATATAGTATGCAAACAGTTTAATCAGGTAGATGATAGATACATAAATTGATAGAGATATAAAGATCAGACAATATAATGCATACTAACCAAACAGGTCATTATTTATGATCAATTATCATTCTAATTTTCACTATTTGTATGTATTCCTTAAAGAAGCTTGGGTGTGGGCTTTTGCAATCCTCCTCCACACTACATTATATTAAAAAGGTTATTTATCTTTTCTCTTGCTGAGTAAATTAAATCTTTAAGTATTGTTTCTTCCTTAGCATGAAACTCAGCAGTTTAAAAGTGTTTTATTTGGCTGGGCAGTGGTTGTGCATGCCTTTAATCCCAGTACTCAGGAGGTAGAGGCAGGCGGATCGCTGTGAGTTCAAGGCCAGCCGGTCTATAGAGCGAGAACCAGGACAGGCACCAAAACAACACGGAGAAACTCTGTCTTGAAAAGCCAAAAAACATAAAAATATATCCAAAAATTATTTACAAACACATGAAGAAATATCTCATAGGTGTGCTACAGAATAACCTACCTCAAAGTAATTTACTTTAATATGCTGGAGATTTTAAAATGTTTTCTGTCCCTTTCTTTAATAATGACAATATTTTCATTTAAATAGACTTCATTTATTTTCAGAAGTTCATCTGCTCCTGCTGTTTGTTCTTCACCTATTATTTAACCCACAGTTTATAGTGTAAACATTGCTTTCAGTGAAAATGATTAGGGTATTACTAAATTTCTGTCTTCAGGTGAAAAATATGCTACATTTTGAGTGTAGTACACCTGGAAGTTAATGTTTTATACTGATTCAAATTTTTTTTTTTTTTTTTTTGGTTTTTCGAGACAGGGTTTCTCTGTGTAGCTTTGCACCTCTCCTGGAACTCACTTGGTAGCCCAAGCTGGCCTCGAACTCACAGAGATCCGCCTGGCTCTGCCTCCCGAGTGCTGGGATTAAAGGTGTGCGCCACCACCGCCCGGCAGATTCAAATTGTTTTAAATTAAAATAAGCAAGGATAAGGGACCTCATCCTAACAGAAAAATCTTCTTACAGTACACAGACTTTTTAATATATGAAAACTGTTCTCTAGAAAAAATATAATCATATGAAAAACATGCTAAATGATAGCCTTAGATTTCATACAATTTGCAGAGCTATGAGATCAGTGTGTTGACAATGCTTTTCTATTTTTTTGTTGTACATGTAAATCCCTGTTTATGGGATTTGGGAATTGCTATTTACTAGAGCAGAATGTGAATTCATCTAAGTAATTCTGCATAGCTTTGATATACGAAGGCTTTACATATTACACATTTGTCAGAATGTTGAGTATTATGCTCTTTGTGTGTGTAATCAGTGGAGATTGAAGTTCATGGAGAGAAATGTGATTAGAGCTCTCTGTTGTATTTGCCTTGTGCCAAAGCCAAATGCTACAGTGTGTTCCATTTCCAGAGAAAAACTACTAATCTAACAAAAATGTTGCTGTTCTAAACAATATGTTTCTAGAGTTATTGTGGAATGCAGTAGAAATGCCTGCATTAATATTATTGGCAAGAGAAATGACAGCTAGAGAATTTTATTCTGATCAAATGTTGTGCTGAGAAATAAAATAAAATCAAAAAGAACAAAATACATTTCTGCTAAGTTGAATGGAAAGAAAGTGATGGTGGGCGGAAAGCATTTGAATGAGTACAGAATAGAGTAGGTGAGTCTCTAGCTTCATATGGAGGATTTATGAGGACAGGAGAAAAATGAGTTCTGTTTGCAATCACTTAAAATTGTTTATAGAAAGAAGAGGCAAAAGGCATATTTTAGCTCAGTTAGTAAGAAAATATAGATGAATTGTGTTTACATATATAGAATATATATTAAAGGTCAAATTTTTCTCTCTCTCTCTCTCTCTCTGTGTGTGTGTGTGTGTGTGTGTGTGTGTGTGTGTGTGTAAGTGACTCTCTGTGTCTCTCCTCTCTTTCATTTTCTATACACACACAAACACACACAGTTGCTATGTTTCTCTTTGGCAGAACCTTAGTCTTATTTTGTAATAAACTTTTGACTTTTTTCACTTGGACAAATTTATGAGTAACTAGATTTTTTATTAATATCTTAAATTAAATTGAATCAAATCAAGTGACAGAATAACATTGATGCATCATAAACAGTAACTATAATATTTGTCTATGAATAGTTTACCTCATTTGCCTAAGTAGAAAGAGAGAAGGTAGAGTATACAGATTTGTCATAGGTCATGGATGAGGTTTTTGGAATATTGATGAAGCAAATGTTATAAACTTGCAGGGTCCCACCTAAGACAAAGAACTATAGGTAACTAATAGCTGCAGGAAAAGGGAGGATTAGCCTCTCCCAGGGTTAAGCTCCATAGTTTTTATACCCATTATGAAGTCGTCAGCATTGAAACAGCATATACAAAGACTGACCCATAGATGTACATACACACAAACATATATATATATATATATATATATATATATATATATATATATATATATATATATATATATATACCACCATACTAATCAAAGAAAAAGAGGCTATCAAATTGAGAGTGGCAGAGGACATGGATGGAGTTGAGGGAGATGGCTTGGAAAAAACTGGAGAGAGAAAAGAGAAAGGAGAAAATGTCATACTTAAATTTTAATCAAAATCTTTGAAAATAAACATTTTGTCAAAATTATAAGATACAAAACATTTATTAAAATGATGGCAATTAAAATAAAAGATTAAATAAATTATAGGTAAATATTTCCACAATTATATAAATTATGTCAATATTGTATTCAATGTGCAAATAGATTACATTTCAATGAAGATAATATTCCATAACAATGCCCAAATAAAATGAAGATGAAAGAGAAAATACTTTTAACAATGCTGAAATGCTCCTATATTTAACAGCTTTATGGACTTCAGTATATTAATGTATACTCGATGTAAATATAAAAGGTTTGAATAATTAACTAATTTAAAAAAATTAATAATCAACTCACAGTCAAAGTATATGTGCAGAAAATGAGCAGAAATGGCACTAGGCATTAGAGAAGTTTTTGACGTATTTTACTACTCATTAAAATAAAAGAAATTTGAAAATATAAAATACAGAATTTGCTATGGGTGGGTACTATGTGCATTATCTATGCTGTGTGGTGTTTTCTAAGAAACAATTTTAAAAATAGACACATAACAGACATACAGAAAGGACTAATGCTTCTTTTTGAAGTTCTGTCACATTCTCTACTTATATAACTCCCTTCAAAACAACTCTGAACTCTTTCAGGAAAGGGCATAAACTCACATCTCATGGAAAATTTTATTTCTAGGGAGCAAGATACATTGTCAAATAATAGAAAATTATTCTCTTAGAGAAGAACACAGAAGCCAGGGTGACAGCTGAGTAACCAGCTATTTGTTTTCTAACCCTTTTTGAGATTACAGTAGACATCTATGTTCTAGAGAACAAAGATTTAGTGATTTTTATGTATTGCAACCCAGGGAATAATCAGCAGTGGAAGTGATCCATGGGACCCATTTTAGGAGGTAGGCTGTGACTGCAATTAGGTTGAAATGGTTGTATATCAGGCCAAGTGTGAAGATGCTGGATAAGTGTTTACATTCTCTCACTTTTCAAATTTGACATTTTAAAATTTGAAGAGAGTAGGAGAAAAAAAATATAAAACAAAATAGTTACTTTTCTCTACTAAAGTCCAAACATGACTTTGCACATATGGTGCAAATAATAAACCATTTTCTACAAAGTAATATAATGGAAGTTAACGGTTTGAACTTGCACTCATACACAAGCACATATATATGCATACACAATTTATAAAATCATACATATTTATCATATATATGGATGATCACATATATACATCATCTTATAAAATTTGCTTTAAATAGCCTCACAAAGTGGTTATATATGGTTTGAATCAAGAAAAGAATTTGGAAAATAAAATGCTTTCCCTAGAATATTTAACATAATTTTAATTGAGTTCATTAATAAAATCTAACTTCCCTATATTCTTGATCAATAAGTTCAGTAATTTTTATTACAAAATTAATATATTTAAATGTGAATTCAGATTATGTTGTTGGTTGTTTTTACACTTTTTACTCTTCTCTTTGGTCTTTGCTCTTCTTTTTCCTAGGTTTCACCTTCTATTTATTCTCTCTGCCTAAGAGCCCCACCTATTCTTTCTCCTGCCTAGCTATTGACTGTTCAGCTCTTTATTAGACCATCAGGTGTTTTAGGCAGGCAAAGTAACACAGCTTCATGGATTTAAACAAATGCAACATAAAATAATGCAATACATTTTTGCATCATTAAAAAATGTTCACAGCATAAACAAATGTAACACGTCTTAAAATACTATTCTGCAGCATTCCCCCCATTTGGTCTAAGTAAAAAGAAAGGTTTTAACTTTAATATAGTAAAACTATACACAATGAAAACAGTAATCAAGTAAGAATTACATTTATAATATTCTGTCCTTTGTAGTTAGCATATTCAGAGAAAATAATGAAATTGTGAATTTTTCAGGTTAAACCTTTTTGGTAAGGTTAAATCCATATATTCAGGTACAAGTTTTTTAGTTTTTTTTATTGTTGATGTAATAATCTGATGTGTGTAATGCATCTTTTTAGGGGTGCTTTTCATTCAATTCATTGAATACCAACATTTAGATGCTCAATGTGTTTACCCATTTAAAAAAAAAAGAAAGAAAGTAGAGGAAAGGGAGGAAAGAGGAAAAGCGAGAAATACATTATAAACTGGAGCTAATCTACATGAGGTTAATCTACATACTTCTCCCAGAAGTCATAGGTTGCCAAATAGAATGCCCAATGACATATCCAAGTTACCTCCTTCTGAATTGTGTGTTAAGGGGGTCCCATTGCTCCTGGATGCCCACCAAGCCTTGATGGTAATATTATTGATGAAGAAATTATATTCTTTCATCACATGTCTTGGAGATATGACATAGAAGCTTCTTATCTGTTCTCCTGGCTAGTTCTCATAATGCTGGAAGGTACTACATGGCCCCCTGGAAGAGAAAATACATCAACAGACTTGCCAAGCTTTCAATAGTGTGAGCTAAACTGGCCTGGTAAGCTAGGCTATTTTGTGTAATAGTGCAATGGATATTATAAAGGTACCTAACCACTTTCCAATAAGAATTAAACCCTGATACACAGAAAAAAACTCATGCCAGCTATCAATCTGGTACCTGAGAGCTCATATATTCTTGAAGTCAAATACATCTATATGTATATTTCTATACCCATAAATTAATAAAACCCTCTTGACACTCATCAGTGTAGATTCATTGTTCAATGTATGGACGTTAATACTGAGGATCATACAGATCAAAGTACAGAGAAAAATTATCATTGGAAGAGGATCCATGAATGAAATAGATTCAAGGATGTTTCAACATACATAAATTGATAAATGTAATCAACCATATAAACAAACTGAAGGACAAAACTTAACTGATAATATCAGTAGATGGAAAAAAGTTTCTTACACAAAAATCTAACACCACTTCACGATTAAGGTCCTGGAGAGATTAGAGATTCAAGGGCCATACCTAAACATAATAAAGGATGTTTACATCAAGCCATACCCAACATCAACTTAAATGGAGAGGAATTAAAAGAAATTCAACTAAAATAAGGAACAAAACGAGGTTGTTCACTGTCTCTGTACATATTCAATATAGTATATGAAGTCTTAGCTAGAGCATTAGGACAACTGAAAATCAAGAGGATACAAGTTTGAAAGGAAAAAGTCTGATATCTTTATATGCAGATGATATGATAATATTATGATATGAATATATATGCATATACATATGTATATGAATATATACATATATATTCAACTGTAAAACTCCTATGGCTCATAAACACTTTCATCAATATAGCAAATTATAAAATTAACTCACAAAACTCAGTAGCCTTCCTATACATAAATGACAAAAAGACTGAGAAAGAAATTAAGGAAACAACAACTTTCATGATAGCCTCAAATAATATAAAATATCTTGGAGTAAATCTAGCCAAGCAAGTGAAAGAATTGTGTAATGAAAACTTTAAGACATCAAAGAAAGAAATTGAAGAAAATATCAGAATATGGAAAAATCTCTCATTCTCATGGAATGGAAAGTTTAATATACTAAAAATAGTCATCATACCAAAATCAATTTATAAATTCATTGCTCATTTCTGATCAGGCTTGCTTAGGTATGTGGAGTTTTTCATACATAATAGTTGATTCTGTGAAGCTCTATCAGAAAGTCTTAAAGATTTTGATGGGGATTATGATGAATCTGTAGATGAGTTCATCAACATAGCCATTTTTTAAAATATTAGTTTCCAGCATTAGCTCATACATCATAACAAATGATGATGATACATTTCTATAATTTCAACTATCTTCTTTCTTCAACATGTTAAATTTTGTGTTGAGAGGGTCTTTGCTCTCTTACCATAGATGGTTTCCTAAGTATTTTTTGAATAATTGTGATGGGATTTTCTTTTCTTTTACTTACACTGTTTTTCCCTGTTATTGAAAAAAGATTATTTTCTCAAAACAATATATCCTGATTACCATTTCCCCTCCCTTTACTCCATCAATTCCTCCTTACCTACCCTCCATTTTGATCCACACAATTTCTGTCTGTCATTAAGAATGAACAGGCTTCTAAGAGACAACAGCAAAACATAATAAAATAAAATATAATAAGATAAAACGAAAACCATCACATCCAATTTAAACAAGGTCAACCGACAGAAGGAAAAGAGACCAAGAGAATGCAAAGAATCGGTGATCCACTCATTCACATATGCAGGAGGCCCATGAAAACATTAAACTGAAAGCTGTAATATACATGGAAAGGACCTGGTGCAAACCCATGTTATCTCTGTGCTTGATGCTTCAGTCTCTGTGAGTTCTATTAAGCTTTGCTTCATTTGTTTAGAGGGCCTTGTTCTCCTGGTATTCTCTGTCACCACTGGCTCTCACATTCCTTCTGCCTCCTCTTCCTTGGGGTTCCCTGAGCTCTTAAAGAGGGATTTGATGTAGACATTTTATTTGGAGCAAAGTGCTATAAGATCACTCTCTATATATCTCCATAATGCTTAGCTGTGGGCTGTGGGTCTATATATTTATTTCCATCTGCTACAGGAGTACCTTTTTTCTGATGGCTTGGTAAGACACTGATCTATGAGAATAACAGAATGTCATTAGGAGTCATCACTACTTTCACAAAATTTGCAGGCAAATGGGTGGAACTAGAAAAAAATCATCCTGAGTGAGGAAACCCACATTCAGAGAGATAAATAAGGTATATATTTGCTGTATGTGGATATTATCCCCTAACTAAATGATAACCAAGCTACAATCCATGGACTCAGAGAGGTAAGGTATAGAAGAAGGGAAGGGAAGGGGCATAGGAATGTCCCTGGAGGAGGCAATAGAGTAGACTTTATGTTTGGGGGCAACTGGAACAGGACAGTTGGGATGGAAGGATGAGGCAATGAAAGGAAAATCAGCTAGATTTGAGAGGCATTTGAGGGGTGATATGGAAAGCTAGTTCAGTGGAATCTTCTTAAAATATGTGGAGGCAATTCTAATGAAGTCTCCAAGTAAGGGGCAAGATGATATCCCAACTGGCCATTTCTTGTCAGCAAATGAATCTTTCAGTACAAGGACTAGGTTACAACTAATTGGCTTCTTGGCCAAAGGGGTCACACGTGCAGGGAGCCATGTAGCCTGGTTTCAGATCAGTTTATGACTACCTGTCCAATTAATTTCCTAGGGGCAAGACACCTGCGGAAACAAATTTTCACTTGACAAGGACCAGTAGACCATGGAGCAGTGTAGTGCTTTACAAAATTTGTGCAGCTTGGAAGCTCCTTTCTCTCTCATTATATTGTTGAGTCTTTGGGAAGTTTTTAGTTTTACTTTGTCAATCACACATGCAACAGCTACCATTTCCCCTGAAAATTCTCTTCTTTCTTGAATAATTCTTGAATATTGAGAAGCTAATGCTTCTCAAATTTATTATCTGGAATTCTAACTACAATTCCTAATTCTGGGAACTTTTCTGACACAATAGAGACAGTTAGGGACATATAAGAAAACAATTGGAACATTAATCATGTATCACAGTCTTGGAAAGGAGAGTAAGATATGCATCCACAGAATAGGAGAAAAGTCTCAGGAGTACACATAGTACCGACTATTGAGACTAATACACACCAAGCATATAGAATCAGTGATAACATCTAGTACGATCCAATTAGAAAAACTGAAATATTAAATAAGGGATGGATAGATCCATCTTTACCATAAACAGGAGCTTATATTGGCTGAAGAACTATGTAAAGTGAGATGAGAAAAGAGTACTTTGTAAAAGTCTGCCAAGACAATAGGTTGCTCTCCCCAAACTGACAACAAGGCTTCCTTGCTGAAAACACCTACCCAAATAAGTGGAGCTTATGACCACATAGAACCGTCACCTCTAAATTCTATTGTCTTTTGACAATTGTCTACTCAAAAGAAAAGCATAAACATCAACCTAGCCACAAAATCTTTGATCTACAATGCTGCTTTGTCTCTAAACTATAACAGAGCAATGGTGGCACAAAGCTTGTGGGAGGAATCAACCAATTTCTCATTTGACTTAAGACCAACTCTAGAATATTGAACCCATATTCAACACTGCTTGAGTGATAAAGAACCAGAGACTAGATAACCCAGGAACCTAGGGTAAAAAGAATACTACTAGGTCTTTAAAAAGGTTCATTATTTTTACATGTTAACTTTCTTTTTATCTCGCTACATTTACGAAGAAATTATCAGATGAAAGTTTCCTAATACAATCTTTTAGAAAATTTTAGTATCTTATCTTGAGAACTTAACCTCTTATAGTATTCAATCTTTAAATATCTTGTATTCATCTTATTAGGGTAGCAACAACAACAACAAAAATTACAGAAAGCCTACAATCTTATGGAAACTTAATAATGCTCAACGGAATCATTGATGGGTCAAAGAAGAAATAAAGAAAGAAAGTAAAGACTTCCTAGAGATCAATGAAAAAGAATATACCACATACCCAAATTTATGGGACACTATGAAAGCAGTGCTAAGAGGAAAATTCATAGCACTAAATGCCCACATAAAGACGTTGGAGAAATCTCACGCTAGTGACTTAACAGCGCACCTGAAAGCTCTAGAACAAGAAGCAAAGTCACCCAGGAGGAATAGACACCAGGAAATAATCAATTTGAGAGCTGAAATTAATAAAATAGGCTACAATTACCCTGATTCCCAAGCCAAACAAAGATGCATTAAAGAAAGAGAACTACAGACCGATCTCCCTCATGAACATTGATGCAAAAATACTCAATAAAATACTGGCAAAGAGACTCCAAGAACACATCAAAACAATTATCCACCATGATCAAGAAACAAAGAGAACAATACAAAGAATCAATAAACAAAGAATTGGTTCTTTGAGATAATTAACAAGATAGACAAGCCCATAAACAAACTAACCAAAAAGCAGAGAGAGAACATCCAAATTAGCAAAATCAGAAATGAAAAGGGAGACATAACAACTGACATTGAGGAAATCCAGAGAACCATTAGGTCATACTTCAAAAACCTGTACTCCACAAAACTGGAAAATCTAAAATAAATGGATAATTTTTTGGATAGGTGCCACTTACCTAAGTTAAATCAAGACCAGATAAACTATTTAAACAGACCAATAACCCCTAAGGAAATGGAAACAGTCATTAAAAGTCTCCTAACCAAAAAAAGTCCAGGACAAGATGGTTTCAGCACAGAATTCTACCAGATCTTCAAAGAAGAGATAATACCAATACTCTTTAAATTGTTCCACACAATAGAAACAGAAAGAAAGTTACCAAACTCCCTCTATGAGGCTACAATTACCCTGATTCCCAAGCCAAACAAAGATGCATTAAAGAAAGAGAACTACAGACCGATCTCCCTCATGAACATTGATGCAAAAATACTCAATAAAATACTGGCAAAGAGACTCCAAGAACACATCAAAACAATTATCCACCATGATCAAGTAGGCTTCATCCCAGGGATGCAAGAATGGTTAAACATACGAAAGTCTGTCAATGTAATACACCATATTTTTTTTCAAGGCTCAACTTGAATAGAAGTAGAGATAGCAAGTATCTCATATCTTTCTTGATTTGAGGAAGTATGTTTTCAATTTTCCACTTTTATTAAAATATTGGCTACAAGTTTGTTTTATATAGCCTTTACTATGTTGAGATATAAGTAATATCAGTTCCACATTTCCTCAGGGCTTTTATTATGAAAGGTCTTCCCAATTTCAAGTCACTTCCACTATATACTGAGATGACCATATATTTCTGTCTTTGTATCCACTTATGGGTAATCATAGTAATAGACAAGAGACAACACCAGGGACACTTTGATATTATTTATTATAAAGATATTTGTTAAAGTACTTTGTATGTGCATGTTTTTAATAGTTGGCACATACGAATTATTTAATGTTATTTGTTTCATCGTAACTTTTCCTCAACTCAGATGTTCCTGGGGAAGCACAAGTTTGAAGTAAGTGGAAAGCTACAACATTCAACATTTCTAGAAGTGTTTTAGCCTAACTATCCACAAAATGAAATAATTGAAGGGCTACACACACACACACACACACACACACACACACATTATGTCATATTTCTTAGAAATGTGGCTACACACCAGACCAGTGGGGGAAACCTGAGCCCAAGAATGACTACCTGCCTTTGAACTCCTCTTTCACATATATAATCTGCTACCTGGATATGAGGGAAAAAAGGAAATATTTGTAGAATGTTAATCCACTGACTTCTAATAATGCCAACATTCTGAATAAAGTAAAACTTAAAAGATTCATGCCTCTGCTCACTGACCTCCATTGGGACAGGAATCAGGAGTTCTGGTAGGGTGATTACACTTTACATTTATTGAGTCACATTTGTGTAACCCGCCATGCGTTCATCCCTGGGATGAAATCAATGTGGTTTTGTTGCATGATATTAATGACTCTTCAATTTAGATTTCAATATTTCTTGATAAATTTTGTATCTTTGTTCTCTGGGGAAATTGAGCAATAGATTTTTTTTGTGTGTGTTTGGTCTACATCTGACTTTGGTGTGAAATTAATGCTGGTTTTTCACAATGAGTGTGTAGTACCATATCCCTTTCTTTATTGTGAATAGTGTTAAATGTATTGGTGTGAGTTTTTAAATGTTTGGAATAATTCATCAGTGATCTGATTGTTTCTGGACTTTTATAAGAGAATTTAAAATATTGTTTCAATTTTGTTGCTTATTATCTGTTTCTTTCATCTATATTTATCCTTCGTATTTAATTTTGGTAGTCAATAATAGTTTAGGAATTTATACATTTTCCATATTCTTGAAATATAAGCTTTCAAACTTTCTCCAAATGTGCTATGGGTTTCACTGTAGTCTGTTGTAATTCTTGTTTTAATTTTATTAATTTTATTAATTTACTTGGGTTAATTTAGCTAGAGTATATTTATACTGTTTTTTTTAAATTGAAACTTTTTTTGAATCTACATATGTTTATTTTATCAATCTATTAATTTATTCTTTAATACTTCTTTCCATCTTCTAATCTATAATTTGGTTTGCTTTTATTTTCTACAACTTCTAGGTACATTATTTAAATTGTTTTTTGTTATCTGTCCATATGTGATTTTATATAAACACTTGAAGGTATAAACTTATATTCTGGAAGAATCATCGCTATCTCAGAGGTTCTAAATTTGAGCCATTACTCTCGATTGAGAGTTACAGTTTTCAATTTACACCTTGAATTTTCAAACTACACATTGTTCACTAAAAATGAATTGTTCATTCTCTAACTACTAGAGGAGCTTCTGTAAATATAGGGATGTTGATTTCTAACCTATTAACTGGGAAGACATAAAGTGCAGTTCCATGTCTTTTGAATTTGTTAATCCTTACTTTGTGGCTAAAATGTGATAAATTTTATATTAAATTCCACAAGATGGCTGATAATTATGTGCATCCTTATCTATTGGATAGAGCAATCCGAAATTAACTGTTAAATACAATGGTGATATGGTTATTGAATTTTTGTATTGGTTTCTACTTTAGAAAACCTACCTAAAAATGAAAGCAAGGAATTGAAATCATTTATAAACATTTAATAAGGATATGTCTTACCTTTAATGCATTTTAGTTTTTTTAAAATAAAAATTGAAGCCAAATACTTGGTTCAGTTACATTTTGATTACTTTTTGTTTCAGTTGGTTTGGTTTTGATATTTTTGTCTTATTGATAATTTGCCTGTTTGTTTAGATTTTCATTTTGTCTTTTTTTTTTTTTTTTTTTTTTTTTTTTTTTTTTTTTTTTGGTTTTTCGAGACAGGGTTTCTCTGTGTAGCTTTGCGCCTTTCCTGTAACTCGCTTTGGAGACCAGGCTGGCCTCGAACTCACAGAGATCCGCCTGGCTCTGCCTCCCAAGTGCTGGGATTAAAGGCGTGCGCCACCACCGCCCGGTCATTTTGTCTTTTTGTGGGTTTTTGTTTCTTGCTTGTTTTTGTTTCTGGTTTTTGGTTTTGAGGGAGAGATAGATGATAGATAGATAGATAGATAGATAGATAGATAGATAGATAGATAGATGAATGATAATGACAGATAGATAGACAGACAGACAAACAGCGGAAAATAAAGTTGGGTGGTTATGGAGTTTGGGGGTATCTAGGATTTCAGTGAAGAAAAAACATGAAAATAATATATTGTATAAAATTATTTAAAAAGGAATTTCGTGGATAAATTGTTCTTATGTTAATATGGCCTTCTTTACCTGAAAGGACTAGTTTAGTAGTAGTCTACTTTATCAGATGTCTATCAAACTATGACACCAAGGATTGCATCTTTTCACCTTCTAACTGGCTTTGAGGATTGATTATAAAGATCTCATATAGTTTTGATATGTATTTCTTTGTCAGTGCTCTGGTGTTGCAGAATATTTTTTTAACTATGCAAATATGCATTGCATTTGTTTAACTACATAAAGATGTGTTGCATTTTACCTTACCTACCTAAGGCACCTGCTTGGTCTAATAAAAGTCTATTGCTGACTGGCCAATAGAGAGGGAAGAGGTATAGATGACTTCCAGGCAGGGAGAGTAAGTATCAGAGGGATTTAGGCTTGGAGGAAGAAAGAAGAAAAGACTCCAGGGAGATTGCAGGGTCCAGCTCCAGACACAGAGGAAGAAAAGAAGTAGTACATACAGAATGAAAGAAAGGTAAAAAGCCCCAAGACAAAACACAGATGTACAGAAACAGGTTAAATAAGATGAAAAGAGCTAGTATGGCAAACTTAAGCTCAGGGTGAGCATTCATAATTAATAATAAGTCCCCACATCTTTATTTAAGAGCAGGTTGGTGGCACAAAGAAAATGTCAATTATAAATGTCGACCAACATGGGACCTAAATAGCCACATAGGGCCTGAGAAAGCTAAAGAAAAAAAAAAAGGTTACAGCTGCTGTAATAGTTGCTGCTGTGTAGCAGAGCAAGTTGAGCAGCTGGCACGCTAAGTAGAAACAGCAAGCTAAGTAAAAATGCTTGCCATAGTGCAGACACCAACTTCTAGAGCTGGGTTGGATAAACACAGATCCTGGTTAAATGTAGCTCTTGACTAGGCCTTCAAGCTTAAGGCTTGACTCTCCCAGACCAAGCAGGGGCAGAGTCAACCTTCAGTGCCACACAGCAGAGGACCTAGCTGCTGCTTAGCACTTTAAGGTTTGGCTTACATTGTCAGAGATTGCTACAGGTGCACAGTAAAACAGGTCCATACCAAAAAATAAATTTAAACAGGTTACAGTGTGTGTAGATGCTTATGAAAGAAAAGAAAATGGATATAGACAGTCATAGGAAATAAACAGTTTAAAAATAATTAAGTAAAGTCTTTAAAGAAAGAGTAAGATAATTTAAAAAGAATAAGCCATGTACAGTTGGGCAATACACAGGGAGTCTAGGTCCTGTCTGGAGTTTTATTGACTTTGAATTTTTTGAATGCTGATGAGTGGATGGCAGCTGCTGAGAGATATGGGATTATAAAAGGAACTGGTGAACTAAACCAGCCTAAATACTTTAGGGATGTATTAATTTTAGAATGAAATTCAGAAAATGTATTGCACTGGGTGAGAATTTATGGTTTGTTTCCATAGGAAATGAAATGCTCTAGATTTCCTCAAAGTTAATAGAAACAGATTTGACTGGAAGAGATGACCTGAAAATTTTGAATATAGTTTGTAAACATAAACCTAGGACAACTACAGGACATATGATGTATATTCCTATCTCTTGACATGGCACCAGCTCTGAGACTGGATGAGACATGATGAATCTTGTTGTTTAGGGAACCCTTATGACTTATTTTCTCATGTCATCCTTTCATATGGCATGGATAGAGGTTTGGTTATATGGTCCAAACTTACAAGATTTACATATGTCTTTTACCTTCCCAAACATAAAACAAAAAATTATTTGGCTGACTTGTGTACAACACATAATCCATACTTGTGTTAATGAGGATATGTATATTATCTTTGAAAGTCTGTACATTTTTAGAGCAAAACACAATTAAAATGGGTATCCCAGGTGATCCATCCTTTCAGAGTGACTTTGTTGCAGTTTCCTCAGAGTTTTGCTTTCAGAACGTCAGAGCTGCTAGCTGAAATGGTCCAGCCTCATAGACTATTATTCTAGCCAGAACTTCAGATAAGCCTTGAAATTTTCAATTACACAGAGTTTAGACAACAAATGTTATAGCTATTTTTCTGAGGACTTGACCCTTATTTGATTTTTTGCAGGGGGTCCTGGGGATGCCATCACCCCCAGACAAGAATAAGCAGACTGGAGAACATAACACTCACATTCCGAAGAGGTGGGGTGGACAGTTTTGGGTCATTTGGTGGGTTACAGATGTTTGTCATCATTTAGTGGGGATATAGGAATATAAGATAAAAAGACAACTATTCATCTCAAATATTTCACATTGTTATGGACTTTTATATATTGATACAAATTTAAGGTTGCTTGTTATGATATATATATGTGTGTGTATATATATATATATATATATATATATATATATTATATATATGTATGTATGTATACAGAGAGAGAGAGCTTAGGGGAGTGGGAGATCCCAGCTGGATCAAGAACAGAGAGGGAGAACAAGGAATAAGAGACCATGATAAATGAAGAACACATGAGAATAGGAAGAAGCAAAGTGCTAGAGAGGTCCACAGAAATCCACAAATATACCTCCACAATAGACTACTGGAAATGGTCAAGAGACAGCCTGAACTGACCTACTCTGGTGATAGGATGGCCAAACACCCTAATTGTCATGCTAGAAACCTCATCCAATGACTGAGGGAACCGAATGCAGAGATCCACAGCCAGGCCCCAAGTGGAGCTCCAGGAGTCCAATTGGAGAGAAAGAAGAGGGTTTGTATGAGTGAGAATTGTTGAGACCAAGATTGGAAAAAGCACAGGGACAAATAGCCAAATGAATGGAAACACATGAACTATGAACCAATGGCTGAAGAGCCCCCAACTGGATCAGGCCCTCTGGATAAGTGAGACAGTTGATTAGCTTGATCTGTTTGGAAGGCATCCAGGCAGTGGGACCAGGACCTGAACTCAGTGCATGAGTTGGTTGTTTGGAACCTAGGGCTTCTACAGGGACACTTGGCTCATCCTGGGAGGAGGGGACTGGACCTGCCTGGACTGAATCTACCAGGTTGAACTCAATCCCCAGACGAGTCTTTGCCCTGGAGGAGATGGGAATAGGGGGTGGGCTGGGGGGAAGGTGGGGGAGGGCGTGGTGGGAGGGGGGAGAACAAAGGAATCTGTGGCTGTTATGCAAAATTAAATTAAATTATAAAATAAAATTAAAAAAACAATAAAACTTGTAGTTGTATTAGGTATGTTTTTAAGGTTAAACAGATATATTTTACATAGATATGTAATCTTCAAATGCTTCAGAGACCTATAGAATATGGCATGCAAGATGTTTAATGACCTAAGGCTTTTCATGACAGTGAGACACATCTGCTCCTGGTAGCATCAACCTGCTTCATGAAAGAATGATGGACATTGAAATAGCTCCATATGAAGTTTGCTTTTATTGTGGCATAGATAACGATTTGGGAAAGAAACTGTCCTTGCCCCAACTGCTGACAGTGTACTATACAAACTAGACAAGTATGACATGAAGGAAAAAGACTGCTGAACTCTGCCATGACAAGGGGTCTCCCAAATTCCCGCCTCAAACAAAAGTCTGTCAAATATCCTAGGCCTGTAGGCTGAAGATGGATGTCCTAACATTACAGAGGAACCTAGGATGACTTTCCAGGCAGCCAGATGTCTTTGTCATTTCTATGGTTTTGCTTGCTATGCACTTCCTGTTTACTCAGGTAACAGTATAACCTCAGGTCTTGATGGAGTTGAAGATGAAATAGTTATAGTTTCCCTTGTTACCAAATTCAGAAAAGAAACTTATATAAGAGATGTAATATTTGTAAGGTTGAGAAACATAAAAGCTTAAGTTTCTTATCTAAGAAAATGTTTTAAGGTTTAAAAAGGTATTTTGGATTTGGTAATAACAAGTTAGGTTAGAAATTAGGTGTGAATTAGGTACACAACTTTGGACTCACCAAAATAGGATAGATAATGGAATATTTTCTTTGAATTTGCCAAGTAAAATGGACTGGATATTGTAAATGCAGTTCTTATTTGATAATTGTTCTTATTGTATATAGTATTACTATGTTAAAGCTAAAACCTTTTTTTAAATTTAGACAATAGGGGAAATGTTGAAGAATATTTGTTTAACTATGCAAAGATGTGTTACATTTGTTTAACTATATAAAGATGTGTTACATTTTACATGGTCTGCATAAGGCACCTGATTGGTCTAATAAAAAGCTGAATGACAAATAATGAGGGCCAAGGTATATTTGTGACTTCTTGGCAGGAAGAGTATTTAGGAGGAGGAATTTAGACTTGGGGTAAGAAAGAAAAATAGACATCAGGGAGAACCAGGGACCAGACAGACAGACACAGAGGAAGGAGGAAAGTAGGACATACAGAATAAAAGAAATGTAACAAGCCCTGTGGCAAAATGTTGATGAAGAGATACAGGTTAAAATTAAGTTAAAGAGAGCTAGTGGGGCAAGCCTAAACTAAGGCCAAGCATTCATAATTAATAATAAGTCTCTGTGCCTGTTTGGGGGAGCTAGTTGGTGAAAATTCCAACTACATTCTGATGTATAGTTTTCACAACTTTCATTATTGATTCTTTTATTGTTAACATATTGACTAATATGTTTTGGAATTGTCTGGTTATTTCTACTGGAGATTCTCAATAATTTTTATCTTGTGTGTTCATTTCTTTTCTTAGCCTTGATACATTTTATGCTAAAAATTTAATTGAGTAAATTATCTCTGTTTAGGGGCTGAAGAGATGACTTAGGGGTTAAGAGTAATCACTGATGCAGAAGACCCAAATTTTGCTCCATGCACCCACTTTAGTTCTCTTACAACAACCTAAAACTGAAGTTCTAGGGTATTTCAAACCCTCTAGCCTCAATGCACATACACTTAGGTACACATACCTAGACAGACTGACATGTGTACACATAGTTAAAAATTAAAATAATAATAATAATGATGTTGTGTAAGATTGTATACGTTGCTTACTTTTACCTTGGGTATTTTTGATTGACCTCTTCAAATCTTAGAGATTATGAATAATTTCATAATTATCATTTAATTAATTATTTGAGTTTTTATGGATACAAATTTATTGTTTTAGGATTTGTCCTTTTTTTTTTTGTCGCGATACTTCTCAGTCACCAGATAATACAGAGGAAGCATTTGATCCATTATCTTATCCACAGTTCAAGATTCAGTCACTAAGTAAACAATTGTGATGCAGAATGGAAGACATACCAGTTTATTTTAATTTTTTCAGCATTTTAATAGATGATATAATTGCTACCTTAATGATCAAAGTAGGAAAATACAAGACTTTTTCTCTCATTATACACATACATCTCATCAGGACTGTGTGTACATTTTAACACAAAATACAATGTCAACTGCACAAAAATTTCCACTTTCCATTGTCATAGTCTTAGGACCAGAGGTGCTTTATTCCCTGGAATAAGACAAAAATTTCTTTACACCTTAAATCTTTATTTTTATTAATTCTGTTAATGAACTTATATTCGATCAACCGGACTTGTTTCTTAATATAAACCTGGACAAGACTCTCTCTGCTTAAATTTTGTACATTTGTTGGTTATACTTGGAATTAACTAAAGGGTTTGGTCAAAAATTCTTATAAAAGTTAGTCATTGATTATCTATCTTGATTACTTGATTATGTGGAATAAACGCAACTATTTGTCTATTGAGAATTTCTGGAAATTTTCTGATGTCCATAACAATTTAGAGCCTCAGAACTATTGCATGTTTCTTCCCTGTTTTTTTTCTTTTTTTTTTACCCTTTCCTATACATTGAAGGCTCTATATTATCCTTTTGATTCTAGTATTAATGCTACCTTCTTAGTCAGACCATTTTTGATCCATTTTCTGTGATGTGCTTCTCACAACTTGCAATCATGTAATGGGTTTGCTTGCCTGTTTTATCCTTGGCATCATCACCTTTCCCAGTAACATTCTTCAACAGGGAGGCTGGGGCCATTTTTCTCTTACTTATGCCTCTGCCTTATCAAACAGTCTGTAGCATCAGAGTTTAGTTTTATCAGTATTTGCTGACTACAATAGTGACTCCTTTCCTTGTTATTTGAGTTAATTATCTGACATTTTTGTTTCAAATTCTAGGGTAACTTATTATTGTACATAATGTTTATAACTATATTATCATATGAAATGTGAACCACAATAGGGAATTTAATAGGAGTAACTATTTGGAGACTACTGAATGTATATGATGTATAAACGTGAAAATTCAAAGTGTTATAATTTCTCTTTTCCTGTGCATTGATTATATATCATTTTGCATGCTTATATTTGGTAAACTCTTTATCTGGTGAATGCTTAAGGAATACAAAGTAGTTATGCTATGATAGAGAGGGGTTCTTCAACAATTAGCCAGCATCTCATTAGCATTGATAGTAACTTGCCTTGTTTTCCATTCACTACCTCTTGTTTTCTTTTTTCTCCCTTCCCCAAACACAAATATTAATCAGCCCCAAAGCATGTCATTACAAGGTTGGCAAACAGCAATAATCAAGAGAAGCCTCATTATTAATGCTCTAAAATCACCTGTCTGTTGAAGTTTAATCAAATTACCCTTCCTCCAATAATCAAGAGATTAGTGCATGTTTGGTATTGATAGTTGTTGTTTTATAATATGCATGATTTATATTTATATTTGTGCTTTCCCCATGCCATCTCATTACTCTTGCATATCTGAAATACATTGTATTTTTGATATGTTACATCCTATCCTGTGTTTTGTTTTACGGACCTAATCTGAAACTTCTTGATGGTATAGAATTTGATGGCATTTACAACTGTCCATATAAGTAACACTGAATTTTATGTGGCGCCACCACCAAGTCTGAATACAGGTAATTGGAGACCATATGGAATTCATGAAGTATTGCTTTGTCAAGTAGGAAAATTATAATTAAAATTTATGTTTATCACACATGTTGATAAACATCTACCACTGATCTATATTCTCACACTAGTCCTGTTATTTAATTATTATCCCTAGATTACTTTTATCCTAAGGAATTGCTTACACTGGTAACTAAAATCAACATTTAAAAAAAAAACATGTTTCAACTTTATTATTGAAGAAACATTTGGGAGTGTCCTACCTCCTTGTGCTCTGAACCTGACTCACAGTGATCACTGATGAGACAAAACTTTCCGAAGGGAAATGAACCAAAGTGAAAACAAAAAATACTACAAATTCAGAGAGTTTAATATCAAGGCTCTTTGACAATTTTTATTTTCTTCATAGATTATCAATCTGATATAGTCCAAATATTATGAGGAAAAAAATTCATCTTACCTTTTCTGACTCAAGTTAAACTAAGCAAAATCCAAAAATACGGTCACAGAGTTTTCCAATAATAGACAGTACCTGGACTTTTCATTTACATAATCCAGTTCTGGAATCCTTGTATTTTTTCACAGTACCTGAACTCTGCTTGTTAAAACAAACACACTGTAAGTAACAATTGTTCGTCCTTTGATTTTCCTTGTCATTTAATTGCTATTACATATTTCTAAAAAAATTTCTCATTTCATGATCAAATGTTAATACTGAACCAGATGTGCCATTTGGCAGTGTAATTGAATGGTGTGTATGAACAGAATAGTTAATCCCCAAATACAGAAAAGACTCATGGAAAACAGGTAAGGAAACCCTACCTATGCTGAAAATTCCAGTGGGAATTTCATCAAGTTATTTAAATTCTCAAGTGCTCATTATTTCCCACTGGTGACATGGAATGAATAATATATATCTAAAGTTGTAAGAAAGTTAAAAACAATTATACAGGTAAGGTACACTCATTAGACTTTGAAATGAGTTTAAGAAATAATATTTCTAATATATATTATAATTAAAAGTTTAGATCTGTGACTTTTGATATTATAACATGGAAATCTGTTGAAAATAAATATTAATTGAAGCCCAATTTTAAGTTGTAAGATAATGTTCATCTATTTGGGTAAGTAAAATTAGAGGAAAAAGGAAGCCTATAATTATGCTCTAGCCCACTGTCAATATTCTACTCATGTGAAGTCCAGGGTCTTAAATCAACTACAGTGAGATCAGGATCTGTATATTATCAAAAGTACAAGTTTATATAATCCATGCTTTCCTCTGAGAAATGAATATTATATTGAAAATATTATTCTATCACAATATACATTCGTATTTATTTATTTAGATATTTAAGTAAAATTCTTATGAAATAGAGCATGCAAAACTCAAAATGCTGGTATGTCTTAGTTAGCGTTTATATTGCTGTGATAAAACACTGTGAACAAATCAATCAGAGGAGGAAAGGTTTTATTCCATCTTATAGCATGTAGTCCACTGAAGTCAAAGTAGGAACTCAAGGCTGAAATGGAAGCAGACTTGAAGCCAAAACAAAAAGTTTTGCTGTTGCTAATTTGCTTGCTCTTCCTGGCCTACTCAATTAACTCTCTTTTATTCTCCAGGACAACCTGCTCAGAGACGGCACTGCTACCAGGGCCCGAGCCCTTCTGTGTCAATCATTAATCAGGAAAATGCTTCCACAGACTTGCCTACACATTAATCTTGTTGAGGTATTTTTTTCAAAAAAAGATTCTTTCTTCTCAAATATGTGTAGGTTTATGTGACTTGAAAGAAGAGAAAACAAAATTGGCCCCTTGTAAACTTGAAACGCCAATACAACACTGTCAATTATGTTTCCATTCTTGCTTATCCCTCATAACTTCATACAAATGTAAATATCACAATAGAAAATATTCCAAATTTTAAAAAGTACCAGCCTTTAAGTCTTCTTGAAAATATCCAGTATACCATTAAAAGTTCACAGTTTCTCAAAAATATCCAAAATCCCAAAACTATGAGATTTTATAAAATTAAAGAGAAACAAGATAAATAAATTCATGTTCTAAGAAGAAAGACCAGGACACTTGCACAATCAAATCAAAGCAAAACCAAATAGAAACAGTGAATAGCTCTTGGTTATAATTTGAGATTCATAATCTGCTGGGCTTCAAGTGGCTTGATCCCTCCTACTTCTCTGGATCTACTCCCTGCAATACAAACAGCTTCTTCCAAAGGCTCTGTTTGGACTCACTCCATACATACTGCTTTCCTGGTAGATTGTCTCCTTCTACTGACATTTCGAAAATCCTAGGTTCACCTGGGCAAATGGTCTGTATCTGCATCAATAGCAGATGACTAGTATCCAATTTCAATTGTCCTAGCAAATTAAAGTTTTTACTTAAGTGCTACTGGTCTTTTGTTAGTCACAGGTTAATCTTCCGCTCCAACTGATCAGAAACAAATTCTTAATTCAGAATATAACACAAGACACTCTTACATAACATTTGCTTCCCTCTGAAACTTCACAAATTAGGCAGATTTATTGTCTTCCCTACTCTTAACATCCTTTATATTTCAAGTTCCCATAAAACAGCCCTCTGAGCTCTGAGCATTCAACTGGCTTTTCAGCCCAAAGTTCAAATGCCACTTCAACCCTCTCCAAAACACAAAGGACTGTCACAGCAATATTCCATTCCTGATACCACTCTTTGTCTTAGTCAGGGTTCCCTAGAGGAACATCACCAAGGGGTGAATATGTGTTTATTATTTGTGTGTGTGTGTGTGTGTGTGTGTGTGTGTGTGTGTGTGTGTGTGTGTGTGTGTTTCTGAGAATTCATTATGTCAATTTAAAATATAAACAGCAACTAAATGACACCTGAGAAACTGAGACACTAGCAGTTATTTGGTCTTTAAAGAATACTTTTATTCCACTGAAGACCTAGACCCAACAATAATCAGTCTGTAAGTCAGAGTGCCTCAATAGTCCCAATCTGGTGCTGGGAGCCCAGAAGGTTTCTAGAGGACCATTATGGTCCTTGGTTCATAATGGTAGCTTGTTAACAGGAGTTCTGCTAGCAGTAAATGAACATTCATCATTATCATCACCACTAACAGCAACAGGAGCAACATCAGAGAAAATCAATTCCAGGTTAAGAGGAGAGGCCAAGAGAACAAAAAGGCAATATTAGATGGTCTTCCTTCTGACATCCTTTGTTATATGCTTTGAATCCAGATGGTCTTCCTTCTGACATCCTTTGTTATAAGCTTTGCATCCATCATGTTCCACATACAGTGGATTTGCTCCTTCCACATCAATCAAAGCAATCAGAATAATTCTTCAGGTGAGACTCACTACTAAGGAGTTTCTAATTTGTGGCAAGTCAACATAAAAACAAACTATAGTAGATGCATCAGATATTAATAAATTTTAAGAAACAATTTCAGGTCAGAGAAAGTTATCATAGTCTTAAATGTATACTCATTGATTCTATTGTCATACAAGAACACAGCATGCATATGATACATACTTTTGTAATTCTGCTGAGTGATTTAAGCACTCAAAGAATAAACCCAAACATGTTTCTGAAAATATTAGTTTCTTTCAAAACAAATATCACATTGCAATTTTGATTTTATGCTGTGAAGCAATGTTGGAAACAAATAATAGAAAAGCTCTTTTCTCAAGGCCATGGTGTTTTCTGAAAAAAAAATCAGATAAGATGATTAGTAGGTGTAAGGCCATCTTTTGGAGCATGGACAATATGTCAAAGGTAAAATTTCTCAGGAAAGGGAAGTTCTCCTAAACACTAGTAGCTATTATATGTCAATATCTCCTAAGCTATTGGTTTAAATGTGAACTCAGTGGGTTAAAAATAGGTATACATTGTAAAGAAAGAGAAATTGTGGTAGGATATTGGAGGAGTTGGAGAGGAGAGGGCACAGGTAAATTTGTTAAGATACTTGTATATATTAGAAATTCTTAAACTGTGAAAGACATGATTTTTTTATATTATTTTCATTTGAAATCAGTTTATTCATTCTGACATATCAATCATTTAAAAAAAAAGACCTAATATTTCATGTTATTATCATAAAGAGTTGCATTTGATTTTGAATATCAAAATTCTCCTCATAGTAGTATTAATCTTATCTATGTGCCTATCCCCCAGGTAGATAATTTGATTAGAGACAAAGTATAAACTAATCCACAATGTGTGGTAACTTGGTGACAGCTACCACACAGTTTGACTCAGCAATCATTCTGATACACTTGAGATTATTTTCAATCATAGATATTCAACAGTTCCTGTTAATGTCATGCTGAAAACCTGGGGCATCATTCGCTAATTAGATAATCATGTCCTTCAGATGTTCAATCTAGAGGGAACACTGCTGAGCTGCAAGTGCCTGAGACTGAATTAAGTTCTCAATTAAACACATGAGCTGTCTTTGTCATATGTCTGTTTCTTTCTTATTCTGCTACCCATTTCAATATTGGTGTCACTGACCATGTGAGATATGGTAATGATCAAATCTCTTCAAGTTAAGACTAAAAATACATCTTACCCATCACTGATGGTCTCTCATCACCTATAACATTTTGTGCATTTCTGTCCTTCTGGAGCAATATAACAAGTCAAAATTTTCTGTTGCTAATGTTTTCCTGCCTGGCCCACAGTCAGGACAAACTCTCTCACCTGCGAGTCCCACAGCCACTCAGACCTGACCAAGTAAACACAGAGACTTATATTGGTTACAAACTGTATGGCCGTGGCAGGCTTCTTGCTAACTGTTCTTACAGCTTAAATTAATCCATTTCTATTAATCTATACCTTGCCACGTGGCTTGTGGCTTACCGGTACTTTACATCTTCCTTGTCCTGATGGCGGCTGGCAGTGTCTCCCTCACCCAGCTTCCTGTTCTCTCAATTCTCCTCTCTGTTAGTCCCGCCTTATACTTCCTGCCCGGCCACTGACCAATCAGTGATTTATTCATTGACCAATCAGCAACACATTTGACATACAGACCATCCCATAGCAATTTTCTTAATAAATTTGTATTTTACTTGTATATTTTTCTATAATACCATTATTCATGTCATCATCAATAATGAAGCAATGCAAACAAACCTTAAATTGTGTGGAATAAATTCTGTTTTTGTTTTATTTCAGAGAATGATATTTGTTAAATAAAATACGTGCATGTGTATGTGTATTGGTTATTTAGCCTTAGTTGGAGAACTATAAAATGATATTAAAATAAAAGAAAATGGAGACTAATGTACTGCTTTTAATAACTTCTTGCGAGGGTAGAAAGGTGAATATTTAAGAAAAACTGAGATACATAAACTCCTGAGAATGTGAAAATTTGAATCAAAATCTCCATCAGAGATATCATAGAAATATAAGTTTTATTGACCTATCATTTAAATATAATTAAAAATGCATACACTTCATGCCTATTGTTCAATAATATATGATAAACCTGGCTATACATAGAACTAGTATCTAGAAAATGTATAATATAATTGATATTTACATTTCTTTTAGTGCTCCACTAATCAAGTTTTTCTTTTTTTTTTTTTTTTTTGGTTTTTCGAGACAGGGTTTCTCTGTGTAGCTTTGCGCCTTTCCTGGGACTCACTTGGTAGCCCAGGCTGGCCTTGAACTCACAGAGATCCGCCTGACTCTGCCTCCCGAGTGCTGGGATTAAAGGCGTGTGCCACCACTGCCCGGCCAAGTTTTTCTTTTTAAAGTTTAGCTTTTCAGAATTTTTTTCACAAACACAGACACACACAACACATACACACAAGTGAATATGTGTACATGCTCAAGCACTCTTTCTCTCACCCATGAACACACATAGTTTATTATTATCATAATGCCCCTTTTATATCTCCTTTCCACTCCTGAAGAATTTTTTCCTCAACAAATCTCCCTTCTTTCTCTCTCCCTTTATCTCTCTGACTCTCTCTCTCTCTCTCTCTTGCTTTCTCCTCCTCTTTCTGTGTGTGTTTTTCTATTTCTCTCTCTGAGTGTGCACAAGATTCTGTGAGACACATTGTGTGTATGTGTGTGGGCGGGTCTGGATATATTTGTATGCATGCAAGTAACCCACTGTATTTTGTTAAAGTTGTCCATGGGTTTGGGTTAAGTGATATTCTGTTTTCTCTGACACATCTGTCATACTAATTTTTAGAATATATATCTGAAAATTTTATCATTCAATAGTTTTATAGTAGTTATGATGCCTTTTTAAAAAGTTTCTCCCAAGTTTGATATTATAATAAAAATACATTCATTATTTCTCCCTTCCTTTACCTCCCTCCAAATCCTCCTTTGTACACCTCCCTGCTCTATTTCAAATTCATGAAACTTTTTAAATTAATTGTAGTATACACATACACACAATTACACATGTACATATATGCATGTATACCCCTTCCTAAATATATAAGTGCAACCTCCTCAGTCTTTATAATGCAATTTACATGTATGCTTTTATTTATGACCATTTGATATTGCATAAATTAATTATTCTTGCTCTCCCCTGCCTGGAGAAGACTATTTCTATAGCTCTCAGCATTCCTTAATTGCCTTTAGTTCTTTGTACACGATTAAGGCGTAGTTGGCTCTCTCCATTGATATTAACATGTTTGTTGATGCTGTCTTTCTTCAGCTCGTGTTTAGGCAGTTGTGTTGGTGAGACAATATGGGTTTAGCATCTGATAGTCCTAAGAAAATACATGGATGCCTTTTTATGAGTATAAGCCCTTTCATTTGTTTATGGTACTTAATTTTTTCCAAAATGTGTTTGTAATTATGAGGTTAGCATCACTTCCATGCTGTTATAGTCTCATTTGTATTTAATACAAACCAGAGTCACCTGAGAAGAGAGAACCTCACATAGGGATTTGCTTCCCTCAGTTGAGCTTTGACATTCTATGAGAGAACTGATATCAGTCAGCTGGAGCTGAAGAATCACCTGTGATAAGTATCAGTGAAGCAAAATTCTTTGGAAATACTTCCACATGGGTAGTGCATAGATATTCTGGTTAAAACTGGCAGTAGTCGGGTATAGCACAAGGGTGTCTTAGTGTTACTATATCTATGAAGAAACACCACCACAAAAGCAACTTGGTGAGGAAAGTCTTTATTTTGATGAACTCTTCTTCCACATAACATTTCATCATAAAAAGTGGTGAGGGCAGGGACTCATAGAGGGCAGGAACCTGAAGGCAGGAGATGATACAGAAGCCATGGAGGGGTGCTGATTACTGGCTTACTCCCCCTGTTTTCTTATAGGACCCAGGACCACCAGCCTGAGGATGGCACCACCCACAATTCTGGGCCCTCCATCATCAATCACTAATTAAGAAAATGCTCTAAACCTGCATCTTATGGAGGTAATTTTTTATTGACATTCCCTTCTTTTAGATAACTCTAGCTTGTGTCAAGTTGAAATAAAACTACCTAGCACAAAGGCTGTATCTCAACCAGGAAGATGAACTTGACAATGTGTGAGAGAATCTTCCACGTTCTTGTTTTGTAAGATTAAATGGGCCATGGAGAGCACCTAAGACATCTCACCACATTGAGATATTTGAGTTCCTGCAGACTGGCCTGGAAAGAGCATTGGGAAACTTGTTTTGTCATTTCGGTAGTAATCCTGTGTTTGAAGCAGTCATGGTGAGAAACCGAGGCTTGGCAACATATTGCGAGGTACCCCTTAAGAGAGGCTGGGGAGGCCATTGATGAAGGTGTAGCTTCAGACAAATCCTAGGATATGGGAGATTGCAGCACCCAAGGACAGGAGTGTATATGGAGTAGAGCCATTGTGAGCCTGCTGGACAAAATCTGTGTTTGGGGTGACAGAGCCGGAGAAGTGGAACTTCCCAAATCTTTAGAAGCCCAGTAGATAGATTAAGAGTGAGTGTGAGATGCTAGATATTGAGTTCCAGAGTATACATTTATGCTGTTTAACTTTGATTTTTTTTAAATATGAACATTATTTATTTATTTATAGGATCCTTCAATTCTGAAATAAAGAAATATGTCACATGTTTTGTATTTCACAAGAGACCACAGTTAAGAAACTTATTCCTTTTAAAAGAACTTAGACTTTTAAATTTTGGGAGATTTTTATTTAAAAAATTTGTAAATTTAAAAGTTGTACTATATTGCAATACTAATGTAAGTTCTTGAGCACAAACAAGAAAAGAAAGGTAATACTTTCAATTGATGGGCTTGTGTTTTAAAGTGGACCAAACAGTGGAATGTCAGAGTTTCAGTTGTCAATGTGACACAAACTCATGACACATATGGAAAGGGAGACTCATTTGAGAAGTTGTCTCCATCACATTTACCTGTGACATGTATATGATACATCTTCTTAATTGCTAATTGGTTGAAGAGACTCAGACTACTGTAGGTAGGTAGTACCACCCTTTGATAGGTGGTCTGGATTGTATAAGAAAGCTATCTGGACAAGAACCAGAGGGAGAAAGGTAGTAAGAAACATTGTTATCTGGTGTCTACTTCAAGATGCTGTGGTATCTTGCCTCCAAGTTCCGGCCTTAAAGTTCTTGCTTTAGTTTCCTTTGATGATGGACTGTAACCTGTAAGCTGGAGTAAACACACTCATTTCCTGAGTCTATTTGGCCAACATTATATCACAGGAACAAATAATCAAGCAAGAATATATACTGACACATTTGTGTCTTCGTAAATTCATAAGCTCTTTTTGCATTGCCACACATAAATTTTGTACCATATAAGTTCATGTCTTTGAGTACTTGGTTACTAGATAGTGGAACATTTTGGAAAGGATGAGGTTGTATGGCCTTTTTAGATGTGTCACTGTTTCTCTCTCTCTCTCTCTCTCTCTCTCTCTCTCTCTCTCTCTCTCTCTCTCTCTCTCTCTGTGTCTCTCTGTCTCTGTCTCTGTGTCTCTCTGTCTCTCTCTGTCTGTCTCTCTCTCTCTCTCTCTCTCTCTCTCTCTCTCTCTCTCTCTCTCTCTCTCTCTCTCTCTCTCTTTCTTACGGTTGTGTCTCAAGATGTAAGTACCCATCTACTGTTTCAGCAACATGTCTCTCTGCCTGTTGCCATAGTCCCTGTTATAACTGACAGAGAGATTCTTCCTCTGAAACCATAAACCTCCTTTGTCTACAGTTGCTTTGTTCTTGGTGTTTTGTCAGAACAATGGAAATGTTACTAAAAAAATTTAACAGCATTTTCAGATTTACTTATTTTTATTCATTTATCTGAGTGCTTTCTCTGCAGTTATGAGTGTCCAAATCAAGTATGTGCCTGCTCATGGAGACCAGAAAAGAACAACAGATCCCCTGGAGCTAGAATTAATGGCATTTGCTTCCTTGGGATTGCTGGGAAAAACAATTTGTGTCTTCTAGAGTATCAGGTTTACTTAACCATCTCTCAAGCTCCATCCTTCACATAATTTATAATCTTTCAAAAAATTTGTTCCACTCTAGAGTTTGAATCTTGATATTTTGACATCTTTTGCTTCCTTCTAACTAAAATGGAATTCCTTACTCCTATAAATATCCCACATGATTCGTAATCTCCAGATTAATAGTTAAAAGCTATGGTAGTAGTATGGCCCTCTGTGTTAGTAAATAGCTTATTTCCCTAGATTCTCAGTCTTTTTCTTTTTTAAAGTAAAATCACACAGCTTGTACTTTTTATATTCTGCTTTTAGGAATCTCTTGTAACTCTATGCAAGCTCTTTGAGGAAAGAAATAGGTCAAAATTGTATTTGTAGTATAGAACAATACTTCAAAATCTTTATGTCCCCAATGTATAATACATTTTCTGAAATACAGTAGGCTCTCTAATAATGTCTGCTGAAGTATGGTTGTGGGTTGCATTACTGTATTTTCTAGTACACTTCATGCCTTCTAGCATTTCTGGAGGTACACTTTCATGATTTCTGACAAATCTAACTGGAACACTTTTGAATTATAGGATGGATAATCTCCAGGCAGTGATTTTTAGTTTACTTCAACTCCTCTGCCAAATCAGAACCATATGCTGTCAAAAATATTGCCATAGGGTTACAGTCAGATCCCGAAAAATTAATTGTTTCCACAAATTTCAACTAATTCTCAGAAGTTATTCTAGTTTTACTTCCTGTTTCAATTGATTATACAGGTAACTCAAAATGTCTATTTTTTATTGTCTAAACTGGAAATGTCCTTTATGTCAAAGAATGAGTACTTAAACTTTGGTTCTAATGGAGATGACATTTCAATATTCAAAAATAATTATAAAATATTCCATTGGTAGTAGGGTAGCTATATTAAAAGAAGTCATATAAACACAAACATTTATCATAAAAACTTAGAACACTGAAGAATGATATTGAAGAAAACATCAGAAGATGCAAAGGTCTCCCACACTCCCTGATTGGTAAAAATTAATATAGTAAAAATAGCCTCTTCTGAAAAGCAATTTACAATTTCAATGTAATTGCTATCAAAATCTCAGCATAATATTAATAGACCTTGAAAGAACAATTTTCAGTTCATATTAAAGTCCAAAATATCCAGGACAATTAAAATTATAATTAATAATAAAAGTACTGCTAGAGACCAGAACTTTAATTATACCACAAAGCTATAGTAATAAAAACAGCATAGTATTGGCATCAAAGCAGAGCCATTGAATAATAGAAGCAAGTCAAAGACCCAGATATAAATCTGCTTACATATGGACACATGATTTTCGTAAAGAAGCTAAAAATACTTACAGGAAAAAAGTTCAGTTTGGCTTGTGATGCTTGCATCGATGTATACAATGCATTCTGATCATATTCATCTTAACCCTGTCCCTTCTAGCTTCCACTGCTGTCAAATTCCTTCCTTCTTTCTTTCTCAAGATAATCTATGCCTTTTTGCTCTGATTTGTGAACGATTGGATTCAACCATGGCCATCTGTATGGTCATTGGTTTGGCAATATTCATTTGTGTCTTATAGACTCACAAATAATTACACAACCTAAGAAATGATCGTGCAATATTCACAATTTAGCAAGAGCCAATAGTTTAGCAATAAGGAAAATGACTCTGTTAAGTCTGTCCTTAGTTTGTGATTGAATGTTGACAAGGCTAGTTTTTGTTGTTGTTATTTTGTTTTTTGATACAGGGATTCACTGTGTAGCTCTAGTTGTCTGGGAACCTGCTCTGTAGAACAGGCTAGCCTCAAACTCAGAGAGATCTGCCTGCCTCTGCCTCCTGAGTGCTGGGATTAAAGGCATGCACCATCACTGCCAGGAGACAGACCAAGGTTTTATTCAGGTTCAGTTCACACATCTTAGCAGCTGTCAGATTATAATGATAGTATATAGTAATATAAACACTCTGAATTCATAGATAGAGTAGTAATAGTATTCAATGATATTCCCCCAGGCCATTTACAGTCAATTTTCTCTACATGTTCTAATATACATTATTGTGGTTACATATTATTTTACTGTAGTTTTCTATCAAATGGCTAACCTTGAAAACATACATATAAATAACATTGTTTAGACTGAGAAGGTTGTATCTAGGAATATAGCTGTATAACCGTACATGTATTTAAAAACAATTAATGAAAAAGAGGCCATGAATTTGAAAGAGAGTATGCAGAAGTAATGGGAAGATTAGGAGTAAGAGAAAGGAGGGGAAATGATGCCATTGTAGTCTAAAAAAATAAACTAGCAGTACAATATCTTGTAAACTCACATTATCTGTATCCTCATACATTTAGGCTCTGAAATTACTTGCTTTCTTAGCTGTCGGTCATTTGTCACGTTTTGCTAATGAACAATATTATGTTGTTTGCAATTACCTTATTAAATTCTCAAAAATGTTGCTGCTATTTTGAGGCAAAGGCTCTCCACATAGCATAGGCTGCCTGGACTTCTGTTACTCTTCTTGCCTTGGCCTCTCAAGTATAATTGTTTGGATTAACAATGTAACTTTCCACACCTGTCTAAGAATTATGTTTTCTTGCATTGTCATTCAAAAAGTCTTAAAATTGTAGGTCTTATGTTTGTGATAACCTTTGACATGGTTTTATTCTTAGTTAAATGTTTAATTATAGCTTATTTATAATAATTTTGGCATTTTTTAAGGCGACCTTTTCTTCTTATGCTAACACTTTATGCAATCAGTTGGTCACATATAGGAATCTATTTCTGAATTTTCATTTCTTGTTTATTCTTCTGTATGGTTCCATTCACCTATACTTCTCATTTGAACACTATCCTGAACTATATTGAATACTATCAATAATCAGGGCTGGAAGAAAGAAGGACACAGCGGTCCCTCAGTGTCACTGCTGGCCTGTTATTGATAGGTTCGGTAAGAAAGGAAATTCTTGCTGTGAGTTGTATCCCCTTTGGTGACCCACTGGCCAATGATGGGTAGTTTCAATCCAATTGTCACATAGACGGCACTATTTGAATTTAACAAGTGTATAGTTTGGTTTATCTACCAACTTGACATAATTCACTCACCCAGGATGAGAGATCCCCAAGAGAGAAAGAAACTGTCTCCATCAGATTGGACTGTGGCCACGCCTTATGGAACATATTTTAAACTGCTAATTAATGTAAGAGAGGCCATTGTACTGTGGGAGATGGCATCCTTAGGAAGGTTAGTTTATGATGTATAACAAAAGTTCCTGATCAAACTAAACAGAGAAAGGCAGCAAGCAGTTTTCTTCCTCCTTTCTAGCCTCTAAGATTTTTCCTTGAGCTCCTGCCCTGTTTTTCTTCTATGGTGAAAGGTAAACTGTAAACACAAAGAATTTCTAACTCAAATTAGTTTTGGTCAGTGTTTTATTATAATAGAAGGAAAATTAGAACAAATAATCATAGAATAGAATCAAAAGTCATAAATGTTGAAAAGTAAATATTATTGATTGGGGTGGGTAATAGGGAGTCATTAGAAGGGAATACAATAGGGTGGTGAGAGAATCAAAAGAATACAATAGATGCATTTATGAAATTGTCAAATTACAAAAATAATAAAAAGAAAGAGTGGAGATTTGGAGAAATTTGAGTTTTAGAGTTTCATAAAAGGATTGCATTAATTTATGTAGTAATATAGTAACACAGGGCAATGAATAGTTATGAAGTTTACTGTGTTTATTATTTGCCTATCATGAATTACATACTCACAGGTTTAATGTGTGTGTAGATACTGCCTGTTAGTTCTGACTGTGTAAATTTAGCATTGTATTATGGGGAAGTAGTAAAAATTAGCAGTAGTGAGTGTTTGGTGCAATGAATTGCTATCTAAAGTAATTCCAAACAACTTTGTCACTTTGAGGAAATCAAAATTGATACCTCCTCTAGCATGCAGGCTTAATACAAGCTTAAGCCTATTATTCTTCAAAGGAATATAGAATTGTAAAACATTTACAACAATATTGGTTATCCAATACTCGAGGGTTAGACCTGATAACATACGTACAATTAACACACAGACAGAGGAGGCTGTACTTGTATATTTGTATGTTCTGTACATGTGTATATGTGTATTGAACAACAATTTATGAACATGAAGACCATGAGTTTAAAAGAGACTGAGAAAGCCGGGCGGTGGTGGCGCACGCCTTTAATCCCAGCACTCGGGAGGCAGAGCCAGGTGGATCTCTGTGAGTTCGAGGCCAGCCTGGGCTACCAAGTGAGTTCCAGGAGAGGCGCAAAGCTACACAGAGAAACCCTGTCTCGAAAAACCAAAAAATAAAAAAATAAAAGAGACTGAGAAGTATGTGGGGTGGGGGTTAGCAGGAGGAAATGAAAGATTATATTATAATCTCAAAATAAAAGAAATATTTAAAAAACAAAAAAGTGTTAAACTCAATTCATGTGTCATGCTTATAAACTGATATAAGAATCAAGTAATATTTTATCTCAAAATTAACCACAGAAATATATGTTAGGTAACCAATGTGTTTACAACTTTCTGGTTTGTAACTTGGGTTGTTATATCGATTTTGTTTTATTTGGCAATGTTATAAATTATGTTGCTAAAGAATACACTATATCACATGTATGTATGTATATATATATATATATATATATATATATATATATATATATATGTCTATTATTCATTGGCTTTTAAGTAATTCTGATTTTTGTCTTGACCTATCTCCTTATATAATTGTGACATTTATATGAGTCAATGGTTATCATTCACACATATTTTTACTATATGTTTACTATAAATGAGAAGCACAAAATGTTGTATCTTAATGATTTTTACAAGTATAAGACTACTAGAATTATACCTACAAACACACACCCACACACAAGAAACACAATCATGGGAAGGGCAGGGGGATGTAGAGAGACAAAGAACATTTCCTTATTGCCATCTCAGAAGTAACCAAGATTTCCTTCAAATGGCTGTCTCCCTTCCTCAAAGTTATTTGTTACATTAATTTTCATCACCAAGTAGATTTTCTAATTGATACTATTTTGTAATTAAAATACAGCAGATACTCTTTGGTATCCACATTTTCTTACCGCCAAAAGATTCTCTTAAATTCAGTATATGCAAAAGTCATATTTTTTTGTTTTACTACAAATTATTATCCTGTAACCTCTCATTTTTTTTTCTCTTCTTGGCGAATGTTTAGGAAATATGTATTTCTACCTGCTATATATTATAGTATTATTGTATGTTCATGATTTTTCTCCTGGAATAGTAGCAAATACTCTATCTGCCTAGAATAATAGTGCATATTCTATCAGCATAGAAATTAAAGACAATATTTTGTTCAGTGTTATGTACTGAATATCTGCTTATAAATCTACTTCTGAGGGCTTAATGCTTCTGTCATTTTGAGGAATTGGACTATTTAGTATGGTTTGACTTATGTAGCTCAGCATGTGTCAAATGGGGCACAAATTATTTTTGAATATTGAATACCTTTATTCTAAATCTTCTGGATTTAAAGGTATCATTAGTTTCCTTTTGAGTACTTAATGGTGTTTCCTTCTGAGGTGAAGGTACGAAAGGAAAAAAAATCACTCTTAAATTCAGTCCTCCCTATCAGTTCAGCTGGTTGAGAAATTTTTGCTTGGCATGAAGAATATAAAAATTACTATCAAATTATATAGTGGCTTCTTTTGTTATTTTATTAATGAATAAATCTTGGGAGTCAGATATTGGGGTATAAACCTGATAGGTACTCAGAGCAGCAGAGAAAAGGTCAAGTGCCCTTCTCTCCATCTTCCCAGATCAAAAAGCCCTGAGAATCTTTCCAAGCCACTCCTTCCTCCAGGTGTCTTTCTAGCTTCTTCTGGGTCAGCCAGAAAACTATACGGTTTATTTGGGCCAGCTGAAAGTAGACTCCACCCTCTGAATCAAGGTTTAACTCCATAGGCAGTCTCAGAGTGACAATACAAGCAAATCTCCTGTAACAAAATTAGCTATTTTTTCATAACATTAATTTTATAATTTAATAATCACTAAATTCATTGGGGAATTTAAAAGTCGTTCATCTAGAGGCACAGTTGTAGTTGGACGTTTTCCTGTGTCCCACCCACCAGGCCAGGCAGCTGCTCAGACCCAAGTAAACACACGGAGGCTTATATTACTTTTAAACTGTTTGGTCATTAGCTCAGGATTATTACTGACTAGCTCTTACACTTAAATTAACCTATAATTCTTATCTTTGTTTAGTCACATGACTTGGTACCTTTCTCAGTTCTACCTTCACATCTTGCCTCCTCTGGGTCTGGCTGGTGACTCCTGATTCAGCCTTCCTCTTCCCAGAATTCTCCTTGTCTGTTTTTCCTGCCTATTCTTCCTGCCTGACTACTGGTCAATCAGTGTTTTATTAAACCAGTGTACAAAAGCTTTATCCCACAACATCGCAGTTTTCAAGGGACAATAATGATAGCTGGTATGCATTATTTGTAAAATGAATAGGAAGCATATGGAATTCCAGGCAAATATTTCTTTTATTTGAAATATGAGTTATCCTTAACTCATAGCATAACTTAAAAGTAAATCATATTCATATTTAAATTTTTGTAATATTTATTATGTAACATTAATACATATTAAATGTATTGTTTAATGATTGGTCATATCTTCTCCAACTCTCTCCCTGCAACTCATGTCAACCCACCAAGATTCACAGCTCCACCAACTTTACATCCCTTGTTATATGTTTTACAGTAACACACTAAGTCCAGTTAGTGCTACCCATACTCACATGAGTGTGGGGTTATCCTCTGTGGCACATACAATAAACCAATGAACAAACTGCCTCCAAAAATAAAGTGACTTCAGCAGACATCAAATGCCATTTACACCTGTACTAGGGTTGATGCATCATGCCTCAGGAGCCATTTTTTTCCTCCATGTTGGATTTTGTAACTTGTTTGATCTTGAGAAGATTATGCAAGTAGCCACAGCTGCTCTGAGTTCATGTGTGCAACAGATGTTTGATGTCAAAGGACAGAATTTCACACCCCTTATCCCCATCCTTCATTTCTGCCATTGTTGATGTCCCTTCTTACTTGATTTGCCTGAGTCTTAAAGGGAGATAGTAGAGACATAGCTCTTCTCTCCACAAGCGATCATCATCAGTTCCTCTCAGCACTTTGATCAGTTATGTGTCTCTGCATTCAGAATCTTCTCTGACCAAGGTTGAGAATGGTGCAAGTCTATGGATATAATCTTTACATATTGAAGGCAGTTTGACAACATGACCACATAGCATGTAGAATCAATAATCTCTTCATACAACAAATTTTGACTCTGTATAGATTTTGTTTTCAAAGCTAATACCTGAAAATGGATAATCACGCATAGCAGATACTTTAATCTTTGAAACAATTTTACAAGATTTATAGAACTGTGCTGTTTTTACATTTTATACAACATCATGTTCAATTAGCTAAAGAAGTCTTTTTAATATTGAAGGGTAACAATTTATTTCATATTATGTTGAATATACACAGTTGGGATTTTTAAATTTATATATTTAAACAGTTATTGATTTTAATACTTTAACATTTAAAACTATAATCATAGGTTTTGAAAATTAAAATATCAAAATTTAGTGAAATGTGTTATAAACACATTACTGAGTTGTGACAGTTTTTATAAACTATGTCAAGTATAGTTATTCAGTTATGTTTTATAAAGAATGCTGAAATTTCTCATTGAATCTGACATGGAAATACATTGGATCCTATTAAGTTAGTTACTTAATAACTAATCATTTGACAAGAAAGTATGGCTATGGCAGAGAAAATATTTTTTCTTGTAAACCAAATTATTTTACTTTATTTTAGCAGACCTTAGGTAAATTCATAATAATTAAACTCCTTTTATGTGAGAAGGGAAATTTGCCATATTAATATTTGTGGAGGAAAGGGGAGATGGCCTTTTGTGGTTATACTTTCTAATTTTTAAAAAAGTGTTCAATTAGAACTGGCACTAGTGAGAACAGATTAGTCAACATTCCCACCATTTTGTCCTTATCTTTTCTTTCAAGAATTCTTCTAGATCTCATCTTAGTTCACGTACTTGTTGGCTTTAAAACATAAAACATTGTTTTTCTCTCACAGCTGTAGGAAGAGAGGTTCAACAGAAAAGGCCAAGTTTCTTCAAAGCAGCATCTTTATGTTTGGCAGAGAGACTTGAACGGGAAGCAGACTCCCCTCTTAACCAATTTCTCAGAGCCTCACCTGCACATCCCCTCACAATGAGCATTAGATTTCATCTGTGAAGTTGGCAGGAATACACATATTTTGTCCATTGTACTTCTGAACAGGCAGACTTTCATTTCATTTGTCTATATCTATATCTATGTTTCTATATATGTACATATATACACATATACACACACATACACACATATGTACACACACACACACACACACACACACACACATATATATATATATATATATATATATATATATATATATATATATATATATATACACACACACATACATATATATCAACCTTTGTCTTTATTCCATTACGTTCACTTCCCTTTTGTAAACATGTTTGGGAGTGCTATTATCATAAAGTGATGCTAATAGTCTTCAGAAACTGGATTCTAGGTCTTGAAAAGTTTTACTGTAAAAGTAAAAGGATTTTTGGTACAGCCATTCTTTACTTTTCACTGGGCACTTTTTTCCCCAGACAAATGGCAATTAGAGCACTAATATATTTTGGCTGTTGCCATTGTGAATCATATTGTAAAGTAGTTAAAAACTGTCTGTTATACAGAAGACACTAGCAAAACTCAGAAATGATGAAAACAATTCCTCATAAAATGAAGTAAAAGCTGTCACTCTGAAGATATGAATATTTAAATGTTGTGCAATGAATATTTAAATGTTTGCCCATTAGCCTCTCCTTTTCCTTCACAGCCTCTGCTGACATACTTCTCCATCTTTCAGATACTGAGAAACTGCTCATTTAAGAAATATAAAGATGATATGTTGGCTTCAGTATAGATGAATGAAATTGAGTTATAGTTGACATCATCTCATGAAATAATTCTAAGGCAAGGGAGTAGCAATGAAAATAATCTACTCAACACATAAAAACAAAGGATATCAACTCTACAATTTCATTGCAATATAGTCATCATTAATTATTTTAATACCAAACCCAGGCAAACACAAGAAAATAAAAGGAAACTATGAATTACTGTTCCTAACAAACAGAAACAAAAAACTTCAACAAATCCAACAATATTGCATGGAGATGATAAATAATGATTAGTGAGCATTTGTTAAATATTAGAACATCTTTTAATGAGTTCTGCTGTGTCTATCGTTCTATATGCTGTGAATGTGTTGCTCTGATTTGGTTGATAAATAAAACACTGATTGGCCAGTAGCCAGGCAGGAAGTATCGTATAGGTGAGACAAGAAGAGAATTCTGGGAACAGGAAGGCTGAGTCAGGAGACACTGCCAACTGCTGCCAGGAGAAGCAAGATGTAAAGGTACTGGAAAGCCAGGAGCCACGTGGCAAGGTATAGATTTATAAAAATGGGTTAAATTAAGATGTAAGATCTGGCTAGCAAGAAGCCTGAGCCATTAGGCCCTACAGTTTTAATTAATATCAGCCTCTGTGTGTTTACTTGGTTCTGAGTGGCTGTAGGCCCAGGTGGGACTGGAGAAAACTCCAGCTACAGAGTTCAGCATATAAGATAAAGACAGAGTCTTGAGATCATAATAGATACTGGAAACACACTGACAAAACTCAGCATCTGTACGTAGAAAAGGTATTATAAATTTTACTAACTTAATAAAGGCTATTTGTGTTACTACTCCAATTCATATGTTGAAGTGCTAATTTACAGAATCCTACATGTAAATGTATTTGCAAACAAGTCTTAGTAAATAAATGAAAACATTTAGATATATTCTAATCTACTAAGATTACTCATGACATTTCAGGATGAAGAAAATAAGACTCAATTGTGAGAGTACTGAAGACTCCAAGTAAAACACCAGGAAACCATTCAAACTCTTCAAAAAAGAGCCTAGAAAGATACTCTCCCTCACAGACCCCAGAATGAATTAGCTATACTTACATTGCACTTAAAACTTTTGAACATTAGTAAAGAAGGCTCTGCATCACTTTTTCTCAATGAAATGGAAATGCTAATGCTCAGTTTCTTATAATGTCTTGGATAATTCAACAAGATTCACAGAGTCTCAAACAGGCAATGCTTTATGAAGTAAAATTACAAGTTTCCAAACAAAAGTGACTTTCCATGAGAAGACTTACTTCTGGAGCCTCAGTCTAGAATGCCAAGGGTTGATAACTGGTATTTGATAACCTATAGGGGGGCTCATCGCTGGAATGAAGGCTAATTTTCCCTCTCTAAGCACTTGTTAGTTGCCTGAAGTTCTTTGCATAGGCGTTGGACCCCATGAAAAATTTCCCATTCCAAACAAACATGTCCCTTGATTTTGACATTGTCTAATCTTTGTGTAGCCATGTCTACTGGACATGATTTCATATCAGACTTCCTGGTTTTCTTGTTCTTAGAACCTTCCTACCTGTTCTGCTGTGATGTTTACTGAGCCATAATTGCAGGAATCATGATGCAGATATATTTGTGTTGGTTGAGCTCCCCAGAATCAGTTGGTGCCTGCATTGCACCCAGTTGTGTTTTTCCACGATGATCTCCATTTCCTGTAAAAGGAGACTTTGTTGATGAAGGTGCTGACTCTATTTAACTGTAGGGATAAAGACAAGATGCAGAATGTAGTAAGGCATTATGACCTGTAGTTTATGGAGTCATGTGGATGTTCCTAACCACCCATTCTAAAGGAGTTCTCTCATGCTTGATGCTGGACATTTTGTTAGTTTATGGTTCATGTGAAGAACATTGTCTTCCCAAGTACTTTCTTTAAGATATATGTATGCATTATATATTATAATCTTAAGGATACATAAATATTATATAGTATTATTATAGGTAAATATAAAATAATGCTATTCCTTGAGTCCTTATCAAATAACATTAATATCATTAGTTCCTCATTCCTTCTTCTCCTTCTCTGTTTACCTCCCATTCTCCTCCACAGTTGGAGCACACTCTCCATTGTTCTGTTTCCCACTTCATATCACCTGTATCATGCTCTTCTCCTCTCAAGCTCCCCCTGCCCATATTGCCTATGGGTTCTTTCGACTTTCCTGATTTCTGTGGAGTATGAATATACTCCATGTATATTCATATCTGGAAGATTTGGAGCTACAAATCTCAGATAAGAAAGAATGTGTATTTGTCTTTCTAGATCTGTTTCCTTATTAAAAATAATCTTTCCTATGACCATCAATTTACCTTCAAATTTTATGATTTCAGTTTTCTTTACAGCTGCATAGTATTCCATTTTATGTATGTGCTTCATTTTCATTATCTATTGATTAGTAGAAGGATACTTAAGTTCACTTAATTTCCTGATTATCATTAATAAGGCATCTATGAACAGGGATGAGCAAGGATCTGTCGGTAGGATGTTGTGATTATGCCAAAGAGTGGTGTATCTGAGTTATATGATAGAGGTATTTTAAGCTTTTTAAGGACCCTTCATATTGGTTTCCAGAGTGACTGCACCAATTTGTATTCCCACCAACAGTAAATGATAGTTCTATTTTCTTCCAAAATCTCCACATTTATTGTCCATTGTTTTGTGGAACTTAGTCATTCTGAGTGTCATGAAATAAAATCTCCAAGTTGTTTTAATTTCTATTTCCCTAATTGCTAGGATGTGATGAACACTAAAGCATTTGTTAGTCATTATTGTTTCTTCTGTTTAGAACTTTCTGCTTAGATTCCCTAGCCCCTTGTTAAATTGAATAATCCATTTCCTTGACCATATTTTCTGTGTTCTTTGTCTATTCTAGATATTAAACCTCTGCTGCATATATTGTTGGCAAAAATTCTTCTTTATGAAACCAGATGCTAGGGAAGTTACCAGGAATCCCCAAGGATGATCCCAGCTTAGACTACTAGAAATAGTAGAGAGGGAGCCTGAACTGAACTGGCTTAACCCAGTGATCAGATCTGTGAATACTCTGTCATCATAGAGCCTTTCTCCAGGAACAGATGGAAGGAGATGCAGAGATTCAGAGCCAATTACCAGGCAGAGCTCCAAGAGTCCAGTCAAAGAGAGAGGAGGGATTCTATGAGCAAGGGTGTCAAGATCATGATGGGTGAACCTGCAGAGACAACCAAACCAAACTAGTGGGAACTCATGAAATTTGGATCAACAGCTGTAGAGCCTTCATGGGACTGGGCTAGGTCCTCTACATTGTGAGACAGTTGTATAACTTGATCTGCTTGGGAGGCCTCTGGCAGTAGGATCAAGATCCATCTCTGGTGCATGAGCAGGCTTTTTGGAGCCCACTACCTATGATGGGACACCTCACACAGCCTTGAGGCAAGGGAGGGACCTGGGCTTGCATCTAAATGTACCTCCCCATGGGAGGCCTTACCTTCTTGTAGGAGGGAATGCGGGGTGGGTTGGGAGGGGAAGGCAGAAGGGGCTGAAGGAAGGAAGAGGGTGATCTTTAATTGAATAAAATAATATCTCAATTAAAAAAAGAAAAAAGAAAAAAATCTTCTCTATTTTATGAGATTCTATCCTACTACATTGATCATTTCCTTAACTGTATACAAATATTTTGCATTATAAGGGTCTATTTTTCACTCTTGGTCTTAATTCCTGGGCGAATGAAGTACTGTTCAGAGTGTTCTTTCCTACACCTACACCTTGTAGACATACTGCTTAAATATATATTTCTAAAAGGTCAAGTGTTTTGAATTCCATAGTGAAATCTTTGATAGATTTGGATCAAATAATGGTGCACTATGAAGGACATGGCTCAATTTTCATTTTTTTCTGCATTGGGACATCCAGTTTTCATAGCGTCTCTTGTAGAATCTATTTTTACCACTTTTGTTTAACAATACACAGGACACTTAGATGAAAAATTTTAGTAACAACAACAAAAAAAACCCAACAAAACTCCAAAAAGAAAACATAGACATATAATGATAGCAAAGAGTTCACTACATTTACATATTGCTATAAACATAGATAAATATCCTGGCAATGTTGGGTAACATGAAAATTGTCTATGGGGTCTAATGAATGAATTGAATAAAATCATTAATATGAACAAAAGATAGAAAACACATTGCTTATATTAGCAGTAAGCATGAGGATACTGTGTGCTTTATGAAATCATCAATATCTGTAACAAATGAGGTGGAATTTACCAATAGATAGTCTAAAAACATTGAAAACTTGATAAGTATTAAAATTTTAGTTACTAAGAATGTTTTTTTTTTTTTAATGACAGGTACGAAGGAGACATTTTTCTGAAACTTCAGATTGTCACAATGCTACCTATTTTGAAATTATATTCTTTCAGATATTAAAATGTTTGTGTATTTAGTGGTATAAAATTTCAAATATGTACAAAATATATAAAAACTGAATATAGTTAGTTAAGTATTCATCATCATAAATGTTTGAAATTTATTCCCCAAAACTAAAATGCACTGTTTGATGAATATATCTCTAACCTTTCTGCCTCTCTGTTCCCATCAAACCAGGATATCAGCTTTTGATGTTGAATTACTTTTGATTTCATATGAAAAGGAGAAAACTATAGTTTTTGGTTTTCTATGCCTGGTTGATTTTGTCACTGAAATAGTCACAAATGTTAGGATTTTTTTTTCTTTTGACTGTATCTCATGAAACTCTAAGTGGAAATAAACCCTTCTTTTCTTAAGTTTTTTGTTTTGTTTTCGGCTTATAACATTCAGTGATGCTGTTCTTTGACAACTTCATGTATGGATAAATTGTTTTCTGATTACTTTAATACCCATTATTTCTAATCTCTGTGTTACCCCTATTCACAAGATATTTCCTGTTTTTGAAGGCACAAATAAATTCCAATGTATCTGAGTGACTTAATTGATTCATTCATTCATCAAAGTATGAATGCTCAGGTAAATTTCACAACTTTGTGTTTGGGAATAATGTTGTAATTAACGTAGACTACAAATGAATTTTTGAAAGACGTATTTCAATTTCTCTCTCTCTCTGTCTACAAATATGCGTGTGTGTGTGTGTGTGTGTGTGTGTGTGTGTGTGTGTGTGTGCGTGTGTTCATGCACAGATATGTGTGTATACATTATTTTGTAGGTTTCTGTGCAGTGTTCTATTAAGTATCTCAAATAATCTGTTATAAAAAGAGGCAAAAGGCCTCATTGGATTGATATGTCTCAAAAGTTGAATTGGCCATCAAATTCATCCAATGTATGATCAGCACCTCATTACTAAACATAGACACATTGCAACACAATATTCTTTCACTCTACATATGTCAAAATTTGTAGACAATTAATAATGACTATCAAAAACAAAATAGCAAAAGTAAAAGTAAAAAATCTGTAAGTACTACTATGTATAAAATATCAGAAAATATTTAAAATAATTTGGAAAATTTACACTTTCTGATCTATAAATATATATGTGTATATATATGTATATTATAACAATGTGTTATTTTTCAATATAGTTGTATACATCAGTTGAATGGGATAAATAATGTACAAACAATTTGTAGCACTCAAAAGAATTAATTGAGAAAATTAGAGAAAAATAATACTAAACATTTTCAAGTATTAAGTCAATTAAATTATTATGAATTTTAAATAATTATATAATAATAAATAAAATTAATAATCAAAGAAGTAAAAAAATGAATTCTACATAAAAATGAATGTTATTATTGATTTTAGAATATGTAAATGTTTGTATTAGAAAGTAATCCATGAAATTAAAAAGTAAATAGAGACATGAAAACATACAAATATAAGGAAGATTAGCTATCCACAAACTATTTTAAAATCAAAGCAAAAATTCAGATAAAATATGTATATTTTGATTTATTTTATACTGAGAACTAATATCCTTAAAGTTAATTCATATAAAATAACACCAAAAATTGAAGATAAAATACAGTAAAAAATAATCAAGCTAGATACATGGACCCATTGTTTCAAATGAAAAATTGAAGTAATTTTATGTATTTCAACCTCTTTCAATGATGAAATACATCAAAATATGAACCAATGGCTGAGGGGTCCCCACTGGATCAGGCCCTCCGAATGGGTGAGACAGTTGATTGGCTTGATCTGTTTGGGAGGCATCCAGGCAGTGGGACCAGATCTTGTGCTCATTGCATGAGTTGGCTGTTTGAAACCTGGGGCCTATGCAGGATTGTTTGGCTTGGCCTGGGAGGAGGGGACTAGACCTACCTGGACTGAGTCTACCAGGTTGACCTCAGTCTGTGGGGAAGGCTTTGCCCTGGAGGAGATGGGAATGGGGGGGGGGGGCGTTGGGGGGAAGGTGAGGGGGACGGGAGAGGGGAGAACAAGGGAATCCGTGACCGATATGTAGAACTGAATTGTATTGCAAAATAAATTAAAATAAATTAAAAAAAAAAGTGAAGCAACAAAACCAACAGTGAATATTCAAAATAAGAATAAAATTGCTACCTTTAAATTGTGATGAGCGTTAATAGTTAGTAGAAGACATTGAAAGGAAGACTTGATATTTGCTGCTTATTTTATAAAATAGTTTCAGAAAACATTACTTATAATAATTTGCTATGCATATAGAGAAGGTTAAAGGATTTTTTTTTAATCCATGAATTTATATTCTAGGAAAGAATCCAGAAAATCTTTTTTAAGCTTAAGAAAACCAATTGAAGAAATAAGTTCATGTCAGCTTATATGTATTTTTAAATAATTTTGCATTGTATTTTAAGACATTTATTTTTATTCTTGTCATTTCATGTTTTGGTAGTCATTATTCATTTTCTATACCTTCTCATATATATGTGGTAAAATAATACTCTGATTTCATCTGTCTATGTTTAATAATGTGAAGTTGGTCATACATTTGAGGTATCGATGGCCATTTTTATACATCTCTTAAGAAATATCCAGTCAGTTCTTTGTCTATTTTTTTGTGTGTGCGGTATAAAAAACATGACTGACTAAACATGAGCTGAAAAAGGATAAAAGCAATAGACATGTTATCATTCAAGAGAAAGTTTATGAGGCTATAACTCTACATAGAGAAGTACAGGAAACTAAGGAATCCTGGATGTGGGAGAAATAGTCTTCCCAAGGGAATAGCACACCAAATAATTACCAATCCCAAGTGGTCAGGCCTGAAAACATATACGTACAAGTAATATTGCACATGTTTAGCAGGTTTTATTTAGGAACATATGTGTATGTACATATATACGTGTAACAGAAATTAATGGTAAAAAGTTGTCATAAATTTGAAAAAAGGAAAAAAGATGATATAGGAGGTTTTAGAACGAGGAAAGGGGAGAAAGAAATGATATAAGTATATAATAATCTCAAAAAATGAAAAAAATAAAAATGTAAGCTATAGAATACCTGCTGTGAGCATGGAGAGATTCATTTTTTTAGTTTTATTTACCAAAGTATCTATGTGACATGATTAAGATCTAGGAGGCTCTCAGAAATATTTACTGAATAAAATCTTTACTGTAAAATATACAGCATAAATGTATGTCATTATGAGATATAAATGATTTTTTAAATATAATGAGATATTAAACACATGCTAGTGTACATGAAAACTTCTGTGTGCTTGCTAAATCAGAACACAATGCACTGTATTCATTGTAATCATAATTACTCCAATGTGCACATTCATGAATAGAGAACATCAGAGTTTTAATAGCCAGATGGCAGCACTGTAGGAGATCTTCATTTCACCTTTATTATTGTCATCTCCAAATATTTAAACTTTTTTACAGTTATTAACATTCATATACTACTATTAAGGTATTATATGCCAAGTATGCTTTAACACAAAAATAGTACATATTGATAATATACTTCAAAATTACATATTAAAGTGACATAAACATCAGAATATACTAAGCCATTGATAAAGGAAATAAGCATCACTCAAAATAAAATTCTGTAGGTAGAACACGCAGATAAGATTCCAGACTTTTTAAAAAATGTAGAACCTCTGAGAGGCTATTATTTTTCCCAAGACACTAACATCCCCTGGCCAGACTATTTATCACAATGGTTTCCAACTGTTCTCTCTGTTTGTACATTCTCCCCATCATCCTTTCTCTACATAGCAGCTGGGGTGGGGGTTAATACAGAAGACAAGCTATGCTATTTTTCTTCTCAGAATGTTACATGACTTCCTGTGTCATTCAGGACAAAAGGAAAAGCTTTAAAATTGTCCACAGGGTCTTTCTGAGTCTGAAACATCTCCCACACAATTCTATGATCTTTTTGCTTCACATATAAAAGATTTCTCTGATAGTTCTGACAAAATATAAAGACTTCAACAGGAAATCTTCCCCATGCATATTATTGTTTTTTAGTGCAATTGTAATATTTCTTAAGAATTTGATAATTTTTACATGCTGTATACATATACTTAAACACATATACATACACAAATGGTCCTATGCACATACACATAGACCACTCAAATATATAAGTAGAATAATTACATGTATATGTGATAAGTACAAGCACATAGTTCATAGATCTACTACACTTCTGCATTTCATATCCTGTGTGTACTTTGTACTAATGTGTGTGGGGGGGCATGCAATTTCCTGATTTGCTTCTGGCAAATTTTTAACTTTGGTAAAGCCATTTCTATAAGACAACACTTGTTATTTCATTGGACTAGCATTGTAGTTCCTTATATAACAAGCAGAAAATCTTGCATATGCATGAGAACTAATGAGTAACTATTTACTTTATGAGCATTTTATTTGGGGTATGTATGTGTGGAACAGCCCCCATGTTTATTTACCCCAGGGACTCCTGAGGAAGGAGGAATAAGAGACTTAGTTAGAAATAAAGAGGAGAGAGAAACAGATAGTAAACACAGAATAGACTTGTGATGGCCTGGATACTAATCCATTGGGCCTTGAATGACTATGCACTAGGGTATTTAAAGGAATGCCAATGGGTGGAGCAAAATACCTTCGCCCAGCACAGCCAAGTACAGACTGCCTCAGGCACCTGCACTCAGGCCCATGGTGAAATCATCCTCTCTATGCAGACCTGCCTGGTAAAGTCACTAGGAAACCCAAATGGGCTCTAATGGGGGTGCAGTTTATTCCTATTTTAACTAGAAAGATTTGATAGTTGATCTACTAATTACATTAAGCATAATATTATGATTTCTATTTTTATTTTACTTTGTACGTAGAGATGTGTATTGCTTACTTGTATTACTCTGTACCATGAAATGTCTAGTGCTGTTTCATATTATAAGGAGGCATTGGATTTTAGGTAACTGTATTTTCAGATGTTATGAGGCACTATATGGATGCCAATATTTGAACATGGATCCTCTGAAAGAACATCAAGTGTTTTAAGTCATTGAGCCATCTCTTCAGCCATTATTTTAGGTTTCATGTGGATAGAAATACAAATATATATATATATATATATATATATATATATATATATATACACACGCACATACGCACACACTATATATATATATATATATATATATATATAATATGTGGCTATATAGAAATTTGATATATCATCAATTAAAATAAACTGGTTATTGTAAAATACTGATTTTGTAACTAAAAATTTGTAACTATTATTTTTGTAACTATTATTAAAATTGCATATACTGAGTGATTAAATACAAAAAAAATCTTTAATATTTCCAGAATTACTGAGTTCATTGACCCATGTATCATGTATTAGGCTGGTTTTCAGATGTATTTCAAATTATCAATTTGATTAAATTATTTGGCAGACTGTAATGGGGGCATACATTTTTTCAGCTTTCTGGATACAGATTCCTTCTTATTAAGTTCAAATATTTGGATATTTTCTCCTTTGCAAAGAAAATAGTTGTTGGGAATCCAATCAATAAATATTTTCTCCTGCTGGTGATGAGACTCCATTGGTAGAGTGCCTGTCTAACATGCATGAATCATTGGTCTGACTATATAGCACTGCAATGTATATGCATGTATCAATGACTCTCCCCATTCTAATCCCAATGTAGTATACTAGGATATTATTTGAGTGATAAGTCACAAATTCCATTCTAGTGACTTAAATTAGCATTACAATAATAGTGATACTGGTAAGATGAAACATTCCTGAGACATAATTTTGCCTTCTTTATTTCTGGTTCGGAGGCCATTATTACTTTGCCAGAATGTTTATAATATACTGTCTTGTAATTTGGATGAGAATGGAATCCATGTAATCCTGTATTTGAGTACGTGGTCTACAATTTGTGGAACTTTTGGGGTAGGGTTAGGTGATGTGTCTTTTTTGGAGGCAAGTGCCATTAGGAGTTAGGCTTTGAGGTTTAAAAGGCCAAGGCCATTTTTAGCTCTTTCTATTTCATGCTTGTGGATCAAGGTGTATGCTTTGACCTGCTACTGCAGCACCAGACCTGCCTGCCTAGCTGTTGCCATAGTCTGTGCAATGATGGTCACAGAATCACCCTTTGGAAATGTGAGCCCCAAATCAAATGCTTTCTTTTGTAATTGCCTTCGTCATGGTGTCTTATTACAACAACAGAAAAGTATCTATGACACTTTGAGATCATTTAAGACTACGCACATATTCTGCTATCTTACTGTGCATTCAGCTCACTTAAGTTTAACCCAATTTTAAGAAAGCAATGCAATGGTTTCTTGTATCATCAGCTTTTACAATCTAAACTAAATCCATAGCTTTAATCTTAAATTATATGTTTGTCCAGAATAATATATGCATGTGTTGTGGTAGTCAATTTTTAAAACAGTCAAAAAGTTGAAAGCAACCTTTAAACAAATAGACAACATAATATTAGAAGAAACATGAATATAGTATGATGACTTTTTTTTTGGTTCTGTTTACTATTCTGTATCACTTGAATCAGTAAAGTCACCTCTTCATTGTAAAACATTGTTAATGCAGCTTGCAAAGAATTCCTTACTCTTTTCACATGTCGTGTTTTCTGTGCCATTTAATAATTAGAGAGAAAAAATTGATAGAGACAGTAAGAAGACTCAGTAAAGGAAGTGGAGAACCATAATTGGGGTCTCTCTGGTTCAGCTACTCCAAAAGGAACTAAATTCTTTTTACATTCCCTAGTGCATTATGAATACAAGCTAAGGCAACTTTAACATTTGCCAAAAGATTACAGTTGAAAATGAAAATAATTATTTTATTTCTTTTCTTTTTCACCTTCTTCCCTTCCTTCCTTCCTTTACTTATTTTTCTTCTGGAGTGATTTTGATTGGACTGAAGATTTGTCCATGGCAGGATAGTACTGAACTAATGAGCCATGACATCAATACTTTATTTTATAGTGTTGTTAAATTGTTACTCTTTTATGTTTCAATGTGTAGTCATCTGTGAGTACCACTTGAAAGAATTAGTTGCTCTGACCTTGTTGGAAAACTTGTGTCACTGGGGGTGGACTTTGAGATTTAAATCTCTATGCCAAGCCCAGTGGCTCTTTCTCTTCCTGCTGCCTGTGGATTTGGATGTAAAATTCTCAGCTACTTTTCAAAAGTTCTTAAACTATATGCAAGCCCCAATTAATTGCTTTCTTTTATGAGATGTGCCATCATCATAACATCTCTTCACAGCAATAGAACACTAAGACAGAAATTGATAGCAGGAGTGAGGTAAATCTGTAAGCTGTCTCTCCATGGTGCTTGTTGGCAGAGTGTGAAGTTTGGGACCTTGGATGAGGAAAGCATTTGTATACTTACATGTAGCTTAATGAACCATGTTATATGAGTGTAAAAGACAGTGGTGCTGAGAGAAATGTAGATCATGACAGTCAGGCTCAAGAAGTTTCAGTATTAGTACCAGTATTAGTTTCAATATTAGTAAGTGGCCCCAGAGGTTTTTTCTGATATTTTGGTGAAAAAATGTGGCTGTTTTCTGGCCCTGTCCAAAAATAATCTGCCTAAATCTAAATTGAAGATTTTTTGGATTAATGTGGGCAGAAGAGTTTTCAAGACATCCTAGTATTGACTCTGCTATGTGCTTATTAATGGTCACTCTTATCCAGGTCTACAATAAAAATGGGTAACCTGGACAAGGAAAAATATAAAACATACCATTTGAGGAGAATAGGAACACCAAAAAGTGCTGGGGATGCTGGGAATGTTTTGCTCAGATTGATTGATAAATAAAATGCAGATTGGCCAGTAGCCAGGCAGGAAGAATATAGTATAAGTGGGATAAGCAGAGAAGAGAATTCTGGGAACAGTAAGGCTGAGTCAGGAGTTGCCAGCCAGAGACAGAAGAAGCATGATGTGAAAGTACAGGTAAGCCACAAGCCATGTGGCAACTTATAGATTGATAGAAATGGGTTAATTTAAGATATAAGAACTGAATAGCAAGGAGCCTGCCATGGCCAAACTTTTTATAAGTAACATAAGCATCTGTATGTTTATGTGGGTCTGAGTGACTACTGGTTGGGTGGGACTGGAGATAACTCCAGCTACAAAAATGTATAATGGTGCTAAGCCCACTGCTCAAGGAGATAAAAGCTTTAAAGAAAAGCCTGATGGTAAATGGAGCAAAGGGACTGGTTACCTCAGGGCAAGAGTGCATCCTGTTAAGCTTTAGACTTGTAAAAGGGAATTAAAGAAAAGCTCAAACAGTGAAAGAAACCACCAAACACAGTAAACTGAGTTCCATTTCCAGCAAGTAGATGGATTTGGCAGCTTTGGCCATGTGGTTCTGGTTTTAGAGTCAAAGATATAAGAAAGGTACTGTGGCATCTCTCTCCATGACTAAGGAAATCTGCTGAGGCCAACCAGCTCTGTGTCATACTTGTCCCTGCATCGATACTCAGAGAAAGCATTGCACAAAGCTAGAAAAATGAAACCAGGATTTTTTGAAGACTACAGGTTGCAGAAGAAGCCAGAGTTTCAGGATACCTGCCAAGCAGAAGTACTATCAGGCTGTGAAAAACAGCCTAAGAGGGAGAAAGGTATTGCAGACAACAAAGCTTAAAAGCATTGGAGATCTGAAAAGTGCTTTGATATCAGCCACGGAGATGCAGAGTTTGTAGTTTTCCTAGCTGTTTTTTGGTGTTACTTTGGTCCAGTATTTCCTCAGTATGCTCCATGTTCTCCCTTTTGAAATCCTAAGGCCTATGTTCTGACATTGTATGTTGGGAGTACGAGATCTGTTTTTTTTAATTTTTGTTTTACTGTGGATTACAGTTAAAGATATTGCTAAGAGTTTTAAAAGATAATTTGAATTTTGGACTTCTAAACAGTGTTGAAACTGTTATAGACTATGGGGACTTTTGAAATTGGACCAAATCCATTTTTCATTACAGTATAGCTACAACTGTATGTAGAACAATTTCTAAATGGTCTTCTTAAACTAAAACCATGGAGCCAAATATAGGGGTGAAAGCTTTAGAGAGATCAGGGAAATAGGGAAAGCCACCAGCCAACCTTACTCACCAGCTCTACAGCTCTACAGCTTCCAAATGCAAGTAACTTCCTGTCTACCCACATCTATATGCCTTGCTGTTCTGCCATCTGATTTGCTCTCTCCATTCATCAACATCACTTCTTCTTCCTACACAGCTCTGTCACTTTCTGTCTGTCTGTACAGACCTCCAGACCTCCATGGTTAACTACTTTTGGAATTTAAGGCATGTGCCACCACACCTGGCTTTGTTTCCTGTGAGGCCTTGAACACACAGAGATCCTGCCTGCCAAGTGATAGGACAAAGGTGTGTGCTAACATTGCATGAATTCTGTGGTTATTTCCTCTGATCTCCAGGCAAGCTTTATTTATTAAAACACAAAATATCACCATATTTCAGCAAAAATAAAATATCACTACATTTCCCCTTTTTTGTCTAATAAAAAATAAAAAACAATAAAAAAGGGATAACTAATATAAGAAAAACTATATACAATAAGTACAATAATTATATATAATATATACAAGCAATAAATACATCAACAATGTATTTTGGTTAGTCCAAAATATACCTAATTCACTTTCTATCGTATCTTGTATTAAAACAGAAAACTATCTTATGATGTCTTTCAAACTTATGCACTTAACACCTTTGTTCTTAATAAGTTTCTTTTCTGAATTTCTTAATAAGCAAAACTGTAACACAACTATCTAAATTTCAACTCCCTCAGAGACCCATGAAGAAAATAATATTACCTAGCAAAACAGGAAGTGCAAACAAGTGACTTCCAAAAATGTGAGTTATGACAGCCAGCTTCCTGAACAGTCACATAAGGTTTCTCTGCAATGTTGGGGCATCACTTTTGGCATAGAAGAGTTTGGGGACCAGGGAGTGGAATATGGTGGTTGAATATGATTAGCCCGAGTGAGTTCATTTATTTGAATGCTTAGTCATCTGGGAGTGGCACTATTTGAAAGGATTAGGAGGTGTGGCATTGTTGGAGGAAGTATGTCACATGGGGTACAATTTAGTGTTCTAATTACCTGGCCACCTGCCAAGGGAAATTTATTCAATGATTTAAAAAATATTTATAAGTTAAAGTATAATGAAATTTGCATAATAAATTATCCCGTTTCTATGGTAACACCACCTTCCTTTAAAAAAATGGCTGTTCATCTAAGATGTTTGGAGATAAATCCTGTCCAAATAAGTCACAAAAGGCTTTAAATATCAATGAAGATAACTTCATTAGAATTTGATACAAATTCATAATCATATTATTCAAGTCAAAACTTATCTCAATTGCTACCTTATTTATTTACATTATTTAAACCTTCTGGCTAACATTGTTAAGAGAAATATTGAAATTTAATTTAAAAAATACTGCAATTATTATTATAATTATTAATGCACATTATAAGCTTGAGATTATGATGTGCAATAGAAATTCATAAATTAATGTAGAACAAACTCTAATTCAGTATATCTTACATGTGTTAAAACTATGTCTGAATAGTATTCTATGGTATGTGAACTTAGTAAGTCCTGTCATTTGTACTCTATTTATAACCCCTTGGAAATTAACAGATAACAAACTTGGAAGTAAGTATGTTAGGTGATTTGTTGTGTCTTTCAATATTTTAGTAACTAAGTTAAAAATCCACCTTTATCATTAAATAAGGAAATCTCTAAACACATGGTCATTATGAAGAATAACTAACTGTTTTTCATAATTTTAACTACAAATTTTATATATCATTTTGTCATCCATTGTTCAATATTGGACACAAGAAGTAGGTGATTGCTCTATCAAAATATCAGAATGATTCAGCAATTCTAGTCAATAACTGAGATTGTTTCTTATGTACAGAAATTACAGTCCAATAAGACCAAGTACAGTAAAATAATGTAATCCCTGATACAGTCTTTAAATTCTTTAAACAATGGAAGTTAAATTTATAGTATAGTACCTTTTTCATGTCTTTGAACAAAGTGGAGAGAAACTAATCCCAGTGACTAACAAACTTCAAATTTTCAGCCATGTATTTTCTCCTGCAAGAACTTCTGACCCCATCAAAATGTAGCTGACTATATCTTTGAGTAATAGCATAAACAATTACTGTTTCATTATTTGCAGGAGCTGAATTATATGGATCATACAGTACAATGAAATCAATTCTGAAAAAAAATGAACATTGTGAGATGTGTGTGGTGAATTATGTCTTTAATCTTAGCATTCAGGAGGCAGAAGCAGGTAAATCTCTGTGAGTTTGAGGACAGCATGGATTACATAGTAATTTCCAGACTAGCCACAGTTATATGATGAATCCTATCTAGAAAAGAAATGCTAGAGGTATTATAATTATTTCCAAACAAGTCGTGGCGCTGTTGTAACAACGGATATTCAACTCAATGGGACAGAATGCAAAAGAAACACTAACCTACATAGCTATAGTCATTAGTCATATCATTTTTTTAGAATGATAGAAAACATATGGGAGAAAGAAACAATGTCTTCAACAATTGTTCATGATGCTGAATATTGACACCTAGGAAATTGTGCTAGGTTTGTATCATTTATTCTCTTCAAAAATCTTATCCAAAATGGAACAAAGACTTTAGCACAATAACCCAAAACTTTAAAACTCCAATAAGAAAGCAAAGGGGAAACTTTTGAAGGTATATACTTAGGAAATGATTTTCTTACTAAGACACTTAAAGACAAGGAAGTAATAGAAAGAAATAACAAATTTATTAACTCTAATAAAGACTTATGAACAGCAAAGCATTCAATTACCACAATGAAGAGACTACAGAATGGAAGAAAATCTGTAAAGTAATGAGGAATTTATATACAGAATATATAAGTATCTGAAAAAGCAATCACCAAAATAACTAATAATGCAATCAATAAATATGCAAATTAACGGAACAGACAGTTCACCAAGGAAATGCCAATGGCCAACTCACTCATTAAGCAATTTTCAATGTGATTATTCACAAAAGGAATTAAAATGAAAATTCCTTTGAGATTTCCTCTCATTTTAGACACAGTGGCACCTATCAGGAATAAAATAATAAGGTGCCAGTTCCTAAGAAATCAGACTGGAGGGGTTTAGTAAAGATGGGATTATTCAGGGCTTACTGAGATGAAAATTCCTATATTTGTTTATTTATAGAACAATCCCTGATAGTAATACAATGCTATTACATTTATATAGAAAAATTAGTTTTCCACTTACATTCACCAGCATACTTTTTTATCAGGATATTTTTCTATTTTATATGTCTAATATCCTTCATATGCTAAGTGCTAAGTGGTTGGTACACAATAAAACTATGTTCCAAGGTGAGGCATTTAGAAATTGATAGGAACTTGTAAACTCTGACCTACTCCAATAGACTAAAAACATTGATAAGTACATAATTCCATGAGTGTATTGAGAGGTAACAGATGCTTTTAAAGTTTGCTCTTACTGAAGGAAGTGTGTCCTTGGTACCTTGGTGGTGTCCTTCTGGGGATTAAATTCTTCTCCTAGCCCCTTTGGTCCGTCTTTGCGTACTATCCACCATGAGATGATTTCTTTTCTTTCTTCACTTACCACCATGACAGTTCCTCCTGATGCAGAGATGGCGTCAACTGACCAGGGCCAGAATAGCTGAAACCATGAGACAATAAGTCAATATCCCAGGGAATTCCTCACAGTAATGAGAAGCTGACTAGGACATTGTTAAGATTTCATTGATACATGCTGTCACAACTCTTCCTATCTATCTATGGCTGTGCCTCTGTTTCAATTCAGTTTCCATGGAATGCCTGTAAGTAGAGGTGAAGTACCGAAGCCAAACAACTTGTAGTTTCTTTCTCATAAAAAAGGTAGGAATAATTTTGACCGTTGGTTAGCATGCTCATAGCACTCTACTTTTTTTACATCTTTTTTGGGGATTTTGTTTTAAGATGAACAACATTTTTGTAACACTGTTGAGTCCAGTCTGGCTCTGAGTTGCAGATACACCTCCTCTCTTAACCTCCCAAGTACAAGGATTGTATGTATTCTCCAACAAGCTTGGCTTATACTTCTTCAAATGTGTTCATAGTTTCAGATTTCTGATTTGATGTAAGAGTAAACTTGAACTCTTATCATAACTTAATTATAAATATTTTTAGGTTATAGTATGATGGTTTGACACATGTATGTCATAGATAGTAAAACACAGTGTTTCATTCCCTTTAGAATATTTTTAAATTTTATTATGCTTTAATTGCTCTGTATATATAAGACTAGTATGATGTTGCAGTAGGGTACACAATGTGAACTGATTAAACTATGCTAATTCATGTTCCTCTTTTGAAATAACTATAATCTGTTTAGAGACTTGAAATTTCTTTCATATGCATTAATGACAAATGTTAATCCTTTTAACTTATCTTAGGAAGGAGACTGATTTCTCTTCTTAAAGAAGATAAGTAAAATTACTAACAATTTTTTTCTGTCTTTTTTTTTTGTCTATGTTGGTCCATTAGAGAGCTCTAGTGTCCTATATCCAAATACAAAATTATTTCTGTAAACTTTGCTCACTTTCCCTGAGATAAATTATGTGAAACAGAAATTTATTGCGATCTCTTCTTTATTAATATTTTTATATTGCATGAGTGCTTTTCCTGACTGTATGTCTGTGTACAAAGTGAATGCCTGATTTCATCAAGAGGGTTTCCAATCCCATAGATCTGAAGTTACTGTTCTTGAATTGCCACGTGTTCTTGAACTCAAACCTGCAACCTCTGAAAGAGGAGTTAGTGTCTGAACTGCTGATCCATCTCTCCAGTGGCTTAGTTTTATTTTATTTTATTTATTTTTTAATAATTTTTATAACATATATCCAGAACCATTCATATCTATTACTACCAGTAAATTTTTTCAATGTTCTGTTGAGAATTTTATCTCAGATTTATCTTCTTTTTGATGGGTTAAAATGTCAGCTTACATAAAGGTTTATTAACATACACAGTTTAAGTTTTATTTTAGCTTTATATTTATATACATACATGTGTGTAGATAGTTTATGCATACTAGTTCTTTTTTTGTAGTAAACATAGAACTGTATTCAATCTAAAACGCTATCAGGTGCACACTTGTTCTAGTTAATTAGGTTGAAAAATTAACACATAGAATATATTGCAACCAATATCTTCTGAAAAAACAGTAACTCTTGATGGACAAAAATTCAAGCTGAATCTAATAGATAAATATTTTCAATTCAATTCTTTGATTTTTTTAGTGTTCTTCTTCGTTTTATATCCCCTCTCTATATTTTTTTATTCTCTACTTAAAATTAAAATTTGCTTGTGGCTCACAGAAATGTTAAGACAATACTTTCTCTCACCCATAAATAGCCAGCTTACTCTGGAGTTCCAAGAAATGCCTGGTAAATGAGTAGATTCATAAATGGGACTCCCTTCATATAGTTCAAAGTTTAGTACATGTGCTCTTTTAAAACACTGTTATGTATACAACTTCATAAAAGAAATTTAAAAATCTAATACAAATACCCCAGGCCTGAAAATATGTATGTATGTTTCTTTTGTAAGTGAAGAGAAGCTCTACGCGTTGGTATTTTTGTGAGTAAGTTACCTTTGTTTAGACACTAATTCTGAAGTACCCAAAATAAAAAAAAGGGACAGTTTTAATTAACATAACCTTTAAGTCAGAAAAGAAATACAGTTCAACAGAATTCCTTCTTTAATCAAAAATTTGGTAATAGCAAATGATAATCTTAGAAGCAAAATATGTTTAGCCAACTAAAATATTACTTTATAATAGGATATAACCTATTCAAATATTAAAGGTAAAAAGTGATTATATTTTTGGAGTATTTATACCCACCTGAACATATTTTATAAGTTAAAACCATGTTGTATCATTACCAGATATTTGTTGTTGGTGGTGGTTGGTTTTTGTTGTTGTTGTTGTTTGTTTGTTTATTGTTTCTATTAAAGGACAGTTTTCTTTCAGAAGAAATATATAGTTTTACCACAGATGAGCATAGTTCCACTATTTATAAAGATAGTGACATGCATGTATTAGAGTGGTTGTGCACAAAGAAGATATATTCAAGTATTGCAAAGAGTAACAGTCATTAAATTTGAAATCATATTAACTTTTGTAGAAGACAAATAGAAATATGGTTCATTAGTCAGCAAAAGAGCTTGTACTTGTCAGATAAAAAATGAATATTTCATCATATTCAACTCACTGTTCACAATTGGTCTATGCATTAGCACTACTACTGTTTTTCAAGGCCTATGCCACACAACTGAGGTAGTCATATGTGACTATTAGAAAAATTAAAATACTTAATATTGATCCAAAGGTTGTGATCCATTAGCTAGGAGAAATGAGAAAAACCTTTCAACTTTTATACCCATTCCAAAAAGCATACCTGAAGTACAGGGCTCTTGAGTATTCACAAAGAATAATGCATAGTGAAAACCAAGAATAAATGAAGTTTAAATATTTATCTCAGTATTTCACAATATAGCTTCAGCTCATTTTGGCAGATGCTAAAGAGATCTGCAGAATACTTTGATTTCAAGTCAAGGTAAATCGAAGGTTCTATGGCATACTCAAAATAAAATGAAGCCACTCGTTAGTGTGACCCTAAGGTTTCAGCTGAATTAATGAGACCTGAGGGGTCTATGAAAAATTCCAGAGCTTTCTACGGTTTCTAGTAAGCATAAACAGAATAGACTTTTGATAATGATTTTGTGATTTTCAGATGATTTTTATGTATTATTTATCAAATAACAGTTTGCAATTAATAAAATACTTTCATACATAGTAGCCAATTCTTTAACTTTTACTCATAGACAAACCTATAAGTTGGGAAGTACATTCAAAACAATGGTTTTCAATTTTTCTTTAGCTTTTATTTTTTGCTAGGAGCTCTCTGGTCTTCCCAATCTGTGACACAACTTTCTTTCCACCATGACTATGCATTGGGGAATTCTCTGGTTCTATACGGCTTTTAAATTTGTACCATCTGTCAGACAGTAAGAAAAACAAAGAAATTCCTTCAAGTTGACTAAATTTTGGAAATCCTTAATTCTTCCCCTGTTTCTTATATGAAAGTATCCTCTCTGCATACTAGCTTTATAGTACCAAAAGGTAATTTGTAAGCTGTGGAGGGAGGAAGGAAGACAAGATTACTACCCAGTTGTGATGTCTATGAACTACAATAATGGCCAGCATAGCAAGATACTAAAAGATAAAATAATAGTATTGTATTATATTATATTATATTATATTATATTATATAGTATTTATATCTTAGTGATAAGCAAAAGCCCATTGTACAGCGATGAAATCATGTATGTTACAAGAATTCAAGCCAACAACCCAAGGCTAGTAAACTCATAGATCTTAGAAAACCTACTACTGCCTCTTTCTTAAATCAGTTTAATTCCTAACTGTGTTCTAAATACTTATCCTTATGCTGACCGATAAGTGAAGCAGAGCTCTGAACCCTCATCATCTCTTTGCAGAATATGAAGACTGTTACATAAAGCCCCAATGGGTCAAATTCAAGGGAGTAAACTCTCCCACCTTCACAACTGAATTTAGGTTTCAGTTCTCTGAGAAAGACAAAACAGGTGTCTCTTCAAATAAAAAGCTATTTATCCACAGTACCCTTACATTCAGGATCAGGGAGAAAACAAACACAAGTCCTAAGTCAGTCTCACAGTGTCTCAGGGACAAATCCAGCAGCCCCCTTTGAGTCACATTGGAACTTTCCCAAGCTTGTTCAAGTACGTTAAAAAATAATAAGACTAAACCTCAGCCAATTAAAACTGTACTAGTGTAACTCCTGCTTGCTTAAGCAATCATATTTGAGATGACCTAACTGTTTCTGAAATTCCCCTAACTGTGTTTAAATGGGGCCAGCACACTCTTCTCAGGGTTGTTGCCATTTTGTACAGGTGAAAGATCCTGTATACGCTGGTATAATAAATGCCCTTTTCATTATTATTGCTTACATACTATTTTAGTTTGGGGTCTTCCTTCAGCATTTCCTCAGACCCTTACAAAATGATGATAAAAACCTGAACATCAAGTGTGTGGTAGTTTGAAAGAAAATGGCCCCCAAAGGGAGTGATACTATTAGGAGCTGTGGCCTTATTGGAGGAAGTGTGTCACATGAGGGCAGAATTTGAGGTCTCTTTTCTCAAGCTTCCCTCAGTGTCACTTCAGGTGACTTCCTGTGGCCTGCAAGATGTAGCACTCTCAGCTCCAGCACCTTGTCTTCCTGTGCGCTGCCATGCTTCCCTTCGTGATGGCAATGGACTTAACCTCTGAATCTGTAAGCAAGCCAGCCTTAATTAAATGTTTTCTTTATAAGAGTTGCGGGTGGTCAGCCTTAAAACTGTATACATATAAATAACACTAAATATGTCCAGCAGTATGTAGTTATATATGTATACGTACATATGTAATTCTCTTTTATTCATAATAATTAAAGAAAAGGTGTCAATGAATATTTGAGGTAGGCAGCTACACATAGGTGAGCTATAGAGGTGTTGGATGAAGAGAAGGAGCAGGGAAATTATGCAATATTTTAAGTAAAAGTATTTGTTAAGGGTAAAATTACTTTAAGAGCCTTAATAACATTGTCTAACATGTCTGCAGGATTTAGAAAAAGCATACTTTCAAATTATAAACATGGAAATGGTACTGTCTCTTTTAACCCAACTCATATGGGACAGAAAGAGTCTTAGAGTAGGCACAAAATGGAAACTTGAAAATATTTTCCTATAACTAGCATAGGAGGTTTTCTTTAGACAAAACTACTTAATAAACATATGATCATCTCTTATACCTAAGTTTTGAATTCTATCATACCCTGCATTTTAATATTTACATTGCTTTATTAGTTTCACATTAGCTTCCATGATGGTTAGATTTGCATTGCCATATTCTACATGTATTTTCTTCCTTTATTCTCTTCATCTTTCTTTCCTTTCCTTCATTCTCTCTATCTTCCATTCTAGTCCCTCTCTCAACCCTTTCTTTTTCCCATCATTTCCTCTTTTCAGCTCTGACTCTAGTTCTATTTCACGAGTAATTCATACCCTTTTTTTCAGGCATCCAATGTCAGATAATTTAAGATTCAATTCTGACACAGCTAATTTCTGTATATAAGACACCAAAATTCAGGAAAGTAAACCATACTGTCACTCTCCTAACGTCCTTCCTTTCCTCCAGAATTGCCAATTAGCTCAGTATCTTTCAACACCATGATTGGCTCCAGCAATTGCCATTTAATTTTGACTTCCTATTTCTAGGGGAAGTATTTCTTTTGATCACTTCTGAAATTTAGAACAAATATGACAGCAAGCAAAAATTGTCTCAGTAGAGTGCCTTCCAGCAGGTGACTTTTCTTTTTATATTAAATATATTAGATATGTAGAAAAGTCATTAGATAATTTGAGTTTCATGTTTCTAGTAATGTATAGCAGATTTGAAAATGTAATCTTGATAGATTGTATCAGCTGGATGCTAACAGTCTAACTTATTGCACAAACAAGTCTATTTATTTCTATGGGAGCTATTGACCTTGTCCAATTTCAATTTTAATTCAAAGGAACATCTAATGAAGAATACAGTAGATGCTCTACAACATTTTCAATTACACATTCAGTTAGGCTGTTAAGTGGAGATTTCTGAAGTTCATTCCTCAAGAATCAATGGCAAAATCTATAATAAATTTGAAGTGTAGCTACATTCAGAATGCTCTTTATACATACACATAACCTCAGAATTGGAAAACTATTTCTGTCACACCATTTCAGCTGAATGTAAAAATATAATACATGAAAATGACACTCAATAGCCAAACTGTTAGCATTTTACATTCAGGGAGATAAAGACAGAAAATATTGTTAAATTCAATAGTTCATTGATTTATTTTCAGTCCATTTTCTCTACACATTTCAATAAATATTTAATTAATATATAAAGTATATACAATAGACATTTAAACTTTGTCTATTCACTGTAAGTCATAAGCTCTCGGCTGACCTGAGATAGTTGTTTTATTTTCTCTTTATTCACATAACCTGATGTAATTCTTGCAAGACATCATGTTCTTGTGAATAGTTGTTGAATGAGTGGGTTAAGTAAAATTTGCTATACAAATGCAATGAAATGTAAAGTGAATAAAATAAATAATCTAAAAAGAAAAGAATAAAAAAAAATAGAAGTCTCATGCTTAACATTTAATTGACAGGCTAAGAAAAATAGCATTGGGAAAGAATTTTAGGTAGCATTGAGACAGTCTTGCATTAGTAGAATTATTCAAGTATACAAGGAGGCCAGAAAGAAATAAACGCTGTGCAATGAAAAACTGATCTATCCATATGTAGACTATTTTATATTTAAATATGCTAAGAGATTTATATAAGGAATTATCTTAGATAATTGTAGAGCTAAGAATTATGTCTTGGAACATAGTTCAAGGTACAGTACATCATGATAGTAAGTTGAAGTCACAAGAGCCAGAACTAACTGACTGATTGTATGCACAACCAGGACAAAAAGACACGGAGAGATGAATGATAGTTACTTAGCCCACTTTTTAAAGTTCATTCATTGCAGGTCCATTTTCCTAAGGCACAGTAGATGGATATTCCCATTTCAATTAATTTAATCATAATAATATCCTACAGATATGTCCAGTGGCTCATTTTCTAGATTCCATCGAATTAACAAGTGAGATTAACCACACAACTCCATCTCTTTTCTATTTGGGACCAAAACACATTGCTTGAAATCACACCCTTCTGTCATAATTAGCTTCCATTTTCAACTTGACAGACCTGGCCTTCAGTTAAAGAATTTCCTCCATCAGATTGGCTAATGACCATGTCTGTAGGGCATTTTCATAATTGCTGATTAAAATAGGAGAGCCCAAGAAACTGTGGTTTGTGCCATTCCTAGGCAGGTGGGAATTAGCTGTGTTAGGAATATAGTTCAGCAAGCCATGGAACACCAAAACTGTAAGAAGCTTTCCTCCATGGTGTATTTCATTTTCTGCCTCCAGGTTCCTGCCTCAAGCTCATAATCTGCCTTTCCTCAATGATGCATTGTGATATGAAATGTTAAACAAACTCTTTCCTCCTCAATAGTTGCTATTGGTCAGTTTCTTTTATCACTGCAAAAGAATGCAAAATAGAACATAAATTGATATGTAATGTACTGAAAGTATTTCTATGAAGGACGAAGAAATGATGTTGTATGGAAGGATTGTGTACACATTTGGAATTTGGGTGCTAGAAAAGCCATTGACTGCTTGTACCTTAATGGGCTTTCTGTGAGAGCCTGGAAGATAAGAATGCTAAAAGAAATTCAGCAATGTGACTGGCTTGTAAAATTTCAGAGAGAAACAATGATTCTATCACTACTGCTTGTGTGATATTTTCAGTTATGATTCTGCGGAAAAGGAACTTTTGCTTCCCTGGAAGAATGGATGCTAGATAGCTGAAGCTGAAAAATCAACTGTGCTTACAGCTGTTTCTATATAAACTATCAAGTAAACTGCATAGTACATTGTAAATATGAAAGTACTCCTTGAATTACTGAACTGTGATTTGATAAACTTAATAGTGGTATATTATCCTGTTGTAAAAATAAAAAAAAAAACAGGAACATACACTATTATAATATCAATGAAAAAATAAAGCATCTAAAGAGTGGAATAAATATTCATATATCATCCGTGAAGTTAAATCTTCTTGGAAGTATTTAATTATGGTCAGTCCATAGAAGCTGTGGTTCAAAAGGGGCTAATGTTCCATCTTAGTCTAGAAGACAAACTTGTTAAGACATGAATGTGCTACATGCTCTTGGTTTTGAATGCAAAATGCTGTCCTGGAGAGCAGCTGAGAACTGGCACTGTGAGGATCCAGGAGAAGCCATTCTTGAAGGTGCAGCTGCAGAATATTGCAGATGCCAGAACCAGAACTGTGGATGGCCAACAAGGACAGCAGCTGATGTTGGGCAGAGACTCCCACTGCCTATAGGACAAGCTGTGTGCACTGTGGATGGAAGAGCTGACTAATTGGAGCCACGCACATCCTTTGGAGGACAGGAGATGGTGAGTTCCAGATGTTGTTTTTTGAGGTGTTTATATTGATGCATTTTAGCTTTGCTTTGATTTTCCTGCATTTGTGCTCTATTTCTCTGCTCTTTGAATAGCAAATACTGTGACTTATTTTAGATTTAGATTTAGATTTACTGGTGCTCAAAATAAAAAGACTTTGGAGTTTAAAGGAGAATTTAGCCTTATCTTATACTTTTTTAAGAAATGTAAATTTTGTTTGTGAGTATTGTAATACACATCATTTCCACCCTCTCTCTCCTCAATCTAACTCTTCTATCGCCCCCCCCGACTCCATTTGGATTAACATGCCTGTGGGACATTTTTTATTGTTAGTAGATATAGGAGGATCCAGTCCCTCAGGGCAGTGCCATCCTTTGGAAGGTGAGCCAGGACTGTATAAGAAATGCAGCTGACTAAGCCATGGATAATAATCCAGTAATCAGCATTCTCTTGTGGTCTCTCCTTCAGGTACTGCCTCCAGATCCTTCCTGGGCTCCTGATGTGGCCTCCTCCAGTGATGGACTGTCAGCTCTTGGTCAAATAAACTCTTTTCTCTTACAAGATGCTTTTGATTTGTATTTTATCGACAACATTAAGCCAGACATGAAGAGCAACATAGTATGTAGTTTCCCTCCATGGTCTCTGTTTCATTTTCTGCATCTAGAACCCTATCTTAAGCTCCTATCCTGGCTTTCCTTGATGAAGAATGACCATGTAGAAATATGAGCCAAATAGATGATTCCTCTCCCCAAGTTATATTTGATGTGTTTTTTTAAATCTTTAACAACAGCAGAAAACAAATAGGGGTATCTTCTACCACTTTTCCTCAGAGTTTCATGTTCTTTTCATAATAAAAAAAAATATATATATACCATTCGATTTTTAAAGTACATATATTCTTCAACAATTCCAACAGCTTAACAGTGCAAAGTTCATATTCTGTCTATGATTCAAGGAAATTTCTTAACTGTAATGTTACATAAAATTTAAAAGAAGCATACTACATACTTTTAACATATAATGGTACAGGATAAACTTTTATGTTATGAAATGAGAGAACTAAGGTACAGCAAAGAATAGTCAAAACAAGACAAGACCAAAATCTACAAAGCAAACACCAAATCCTATATTTTTGTGTGTTACATCTTGGACTCATGATGAAAATAGTTGATGTCCAGAGAATTTAGCCATAAGTCTCTATTTCTGTCACCTTCTGCACGTACACCCTCGGTCTAAGATAGTTTCCACTTCACATATATGGCATTCCTGTGTGTATTTCTTCTGGTCTTGGCATCACCAATATCCTGATGTCTTCACTGAAGCTTAGGCTTCCCCTTCACAGGTTCATGAAATGGAATTTCAGGGACCCTTTCCACAGATTCTGACCCTGTGACATACTGGATGGATTCGGCTGCTTTCTGAAACTGTGGAGCAAGAATTTTTGGTGTTTAAAAATCTTCCATCTTCCTTACTTACAAAGCCATTATGATTAGGAGAAAACTACATTTTTTTTTTCTTTTGTCAAACTGAGATGTAGCTTAGCTTCCTTGCATCACAGCTATATCAGCTTCCATGTGTTAACCCAGAGGAAACATTCCACAGATACAAGGTAACCCTCTTCACTTGATATTTTCTTCTTCTAAATGAATTTGGTTGTGTACAAGACGGAGCCTCCAATGAGTAAAACTTCACTCTGAAGATGTGTTTTCCATTGTCCCAGTACAACACAGACAGTTTCTCTCCAGTTCCTCCAATCTCTTTAACAATTGCAGCTTTCTCAGGATGACTCTAAATGGGATCCTGTCTTGAAATTTCTTCTGCCAAACAAGTCATCCAATTATCTCAAAATTTACCTTTATACTAATTCTCAGGACACATGCAGAGTGAAACCAAATTTTTGGTAAACATCATGCACATAGCTCCAAAGGCTTCTCCTGAGAGAGTCCTTGTTCTCTGATGAAGTGTTCTGAGCCTGGCCTTCATTGTGTGTATTTCTGTCAGTATTCTTTCGATCTAAACTTTCACTAAGATTAATTATTAAACTCTGCTTCCAACATACAAGGGATTATGTAACAATGTGCCAATGAATGACATGGTCATGTTACTGGTGTGTGGGATCTGGGCAGAGTATCTACAGGTTTGGTCTCCTATTCAAAGAATTAAAAGAATGGGTCATAGAGATTGTAGATTAACATGGAACTTCCTTCACAGTGACACAGCAGCACTGATCAGAAAGAAATAAACAAGACTGACAGTGGGCCACACGAGTGAGGGTACTCAAGGGCTCCAATTAATATTAGGGCTTCTTTTTATTTGGTTTGAAAGAAGATAGTGTTTGGTTGTCAAGGGACATGGAATGAATAATTTTCTATCTTGATTTACAAAATAAATTACATAATGTTTCTCTATTGTGCATGTCTGACGATGCATCTTATTTTAGCATGCCTAGTCATACATATGCACAAGATAGTAAGTGGTGGAGTCTCTCTAAAATCCACATTTCTGAACAGAGTTTGCCTTTTGGGCATGCACCCCAAATTCTTTAAGGCTAGATAAACTTTCCTATTCTGGTGCCCAGATGTAAGAACACAATTTGTCCAAATTTGATGGTAATGAAGGGAGAAGAAACCTATGTCACAGTTCAGAGTGGGGCATGTGCAACTTGATGTAGGCAGGGGTCCTAGATTGGCACCAGGTACTTAGGTACATTTTCCATGGAGGGATGAGTGTGAATACTGTGTATACTTCGAGTTTCTAGAATGTCAAGAACATTGGACTAGAACAGAAGGCCAAGTACAGCCCAAGCCATGTCAAATCCCAGACTGATAAACTACGTCCTATGCTTGCCTATTTTAGTCAGATTTCTCACAGCAGTATCCTCATCTCTTAAGATTAGCTTTCTTAGTTACTTTTCCAGTTGTTTTGATTAATTAGTAAATAAGGCTGGAGAAAGGGCTTATTGGCTAATTGTGTTTGCTGCTATTCCAGAGGTTCCCAAGTTCAGTTCCTTGAACATGCAAAGGATGTTTCCCAATGGCCTGTAAATCTAGCAATCCAATCACCTCTTTCAGACCCCACAGGAACACACCCAAATTGAACAAACATAAGGACACATGACTAAAATAAAAAAAGAAAGTACAGCAGAGGAGCAATTTAAGAGAGAAAATATTTAGTTTGGCTCATAGTTCAAGGCACAATTCATCAGATCAGACCAGATAAATGAAGGCAGCAGAAGGCTAAAGCAACTGGTCACATCGCATCCCATGTGGGGAAAAGAAAAATGAATGTTTGTGTTTAGCCTCTCTGTGTCTCTTTCCCTCCATCTTTCTCTCTCTCTCCTCTCCTCCCTTTCCTCTCCCTCCCTCCCTCTCTCTCTCTGTCTCTGACTGTCTCTCTGTCTCTGTCTTTCTCTTGTCCAGAATCCTAGTTGAAGTGACTCCCAGAGTGGGAGGTCTCCACAGTTTCAAATGTTTTTGACCTAGGTAATTCTAGATTACATCAAGTTGACAACTGAGATTAGCTATCACAGGTAGTGTATACATTACACACAGCCATAAGGTCAGTCTTCAAGATGACAAAATAAAGTTTGTGAGTCTCGAGATAAAAGAAAAGTTCAAAGAAAGCAGTAAGCCTATGTGCAGGCATGAATCACATAAAAGGAGTGTCTTGTTAACTTTGAGATGGTCGCTTCTTCAGCTTAAATGGTGAGACACATTAACACCAGCAATGAAACTGTTAGCATCATTTAAAAGACATGTTGAGACACCCAGAAACACATTTAGCCAATGTCTGGGTAACTCAGGATATGGCTAAGTTGTTACATAACATTGATCAATGTGTCAGCAAATTTATGGCCAAAATAATGTCTAGACATCAAGATCAAGGAATAATTGGTAAAATAAACATAGTCAAGATTTTCCTTAGGACATCAATAGAAATTACTTATTGATTAATGAAGAGTGTTGGAGAAAATATGGTCATTTTTTGAAATAAAATTTAAGAAAAGGGTAAAAGTTTATCAAGGTGCTAACTTTTTACAATTTTATTTAATATTCATATATACATAGAATATGTTTGGGTCAAATCCATCCCCATTTCCTACCCTCAAATTACTCCCTTATCCCCCTAACACTTTTACTTCTGAACTTTGTGTGTTCTTTCTCTCTTTTAATACCCACAGAATTTAATACTGTCTGAACATGCATGAGTATACAACCATCAACTAGATTACAATTATCCTCTCAGGACCTCATCCCTCAGAAAATTCACTCACCACCCTCATGGCATCTAATAGCTTCTCATACAGGAATAAAAGAATTCATCAGCCACTTTATTATCCATGATGGGATTCTGTCTGGCTTGATCTTCTGCAAGTCTTATTGATGAGGTCCCAGCCCCTCTGAGATCATGTGGACAGGTTTCTGTTATGTCTATAGAATACTGTTTTACTAAAAGTATCTACTCTTTGTGGATTTTACACTCTTTCCATCACCTTATCCATGAGATTTCTGAGTTTCAACTAGCTTGGTTCAGTTGTCTCTGTAGGTTTCCCCATCATGATCTTGATGCCCTTTGCTCATAGAATCCCCCTTCTCTCTTTGACTGAACTCCTGGAGCTCAGCCTGGTGCCTGGCTGTGGATCTCTGCATCACAGCAATAGTAACACTAAGAAAACCATCGTATCTTGTGAATATCAGTTTCTCTTAGAGTAATGACCCTACCCTAAAGAAAGACACATTTTTGAATGACATATTCCCACTTCAAAGAAATAGAGCTTTTGTTGCATTGCTTTCCTTTAGCCTGAGAAGCTCTCAATATTCAAGAGATAATGAGCCTGTCATGTGTTTTTGTTTCTTCTAATAGTCTGCAGGTATGACATAAAGAGAGGAAGCAAAGTAGTTTCCTTCAGACCATGAATCAAGGTATTATAGTTCATCTCATTTTTATTCTAACACATACGTTTTTTATTTATTTTTTACTTTTTATTTTATGTGTATGTTTTACTTGCATGTATATTCATGTATCACATGTGTAACTAGTGCCCACAGATACCAGAAGAGGGCATTAGATTCCTTGAAACTGAAGCTACAAGCAATTGAGAGCAGTCAGGTGAATGCTGGGAAATGAATTTGATTTCTCTAGAAGAGAAGCAAGGATTTTTAGATACTGTCCATTCTCCAGGCCTCCAAAATAAATATATTTGATAGATTTCAGTTAAGTATAAGGGTTATTTACATATAGGTTAGGAATAGATAAAAATTACATGGATGGGCTGATATATGTATGGAGATAGTAGTATCTATATTTATGTTTTAGCTCATGCTGAAAATGACTATCTCCCTTGAAATATTTCAAAATGAGTATATTTTTAGATACTTTTGATAAGTGAAATATCTTTTCTAAGCTTTAAAAATAAAGATTCTTGGGATAAGGTCTTTACTTTCAAAACAGATTATTTATATTTTACTATGAAAGTATTTTAATGAGTTGCAATATGGCATTAATGCCAATACCTTGTTTAACTTTCTCACCTAGTGACATGTACCAGTAGAAAAAATGAGTCCATTTCAGTTTACAGTGAAGGTTTATATTTACTCAAAAAAATACAGGCTGTGTTAGCACTTTTGCTTTAAAGATAACCTTAGTAGTACATGAACATAATCATCTTTGAGCAGACCACATATTTCCTGGCCTTCAAATGCTACTGATTTTCTTCCTAAAATTGTCTTATTATAAACAGTTCAGATTGTGTTTAGTATTATAAGAGAAAAACTATTTATGTATCATAGAATAAGTGAATAATTTATATTTTATATGAGAGAAACCTGATCTGTATGCAAGATGGGTTTTTAAGTAATTTCTTATGACAATTGTCTTAATTAGGCTTTTTTTTTTTATTTCTGGGATAAGACACCATGACTATGGCAACTCTTATAAAGGAAAACATTTCATTGAAGTGGCTCACTTACAGTTTTAGAGGTTCAGTCCATTATTGTCATGACGGGGAGCATGGCAGCATGGTGGCAGATGTGGTACCAGAGGAAGAGCTGAGAGTCTTGAAAGCAAGAGGAAGTTGACAGAGACACTGGGGTGTATCTTGAGCATAGGAAACTTCAAAGCCTTTGTTCACAGCGACACACATAATCTACCAAGGTCATACCCACTCCAACAAAGCCACACCTCATAGTGCCACTTCCTACGGTATTATGGGGGCCAAATACATTCAAACTGTCACATTCCACTCCCACACCTCCAAAAAACTTTAACAGTATCATAACGCAAAATGCATTTAATCTATCTTCAAAAGTCCCCCTAGTCCATCACAGGCTGAACAATGTTTAAAAGATCAAAGTTCAAAGTCTCTTCTGAGATTCAAAGCATATCTTAACTGTAATCCCCTTTAAAATAAAAATTAAAAAAAAAATCAGGTCTCGTACTTCCAACATAAAATATCATAAGATATACATTACCATTCCAAAACATAGGGGAAAGAGTATAGTGAAGAAATACTGGACCAAAGCGAGACCAAAAACCAGGTGGGCAAACTCCAAACTCTGAATCAAAATATTCTTCAGATCTCTAACTTTGTTTGTCTTTGTTGACTGCAACACACTGCTTTCTCTAGGTCTGGTTCCACTCCCCCTTAACAGCTCAGCTTAGCAGCTATGCCATGACTCTGGCATCTCTAAAATCTTGGGTTATCCATGGCAATTCAGGCTTCAAGTTCACAGCTTCACACAATGATCTCTCTACTAGGGCTCCATTCAGGGATACCCTGATACACATCTGACCTTAGGGGCATTCCTTAGTCATGGAGGCAATTTCCAAACCCACTTCTTCTATCCTTAAATTTAAAGCCAGACAACGTGGCCACAGCTGCCAAGTTCTGCTGCTTGCTGGGGCTGGAACATGGCCTCCTCATTCAATTACATCTTCACTAGCTTCCTGTCTTTCACTGACTAAGCTTGATTGTACTGAAACTTGTTCTGCAGACCAGGCTGGCCTCAAACTCAGAGATCTATAAGCCTTATCTTACTAGTGTCTTGAAGGTGTGTCCTACCAAAACCAGCACCAAGCTTTTTATTAATTCCTTTTCACAAGTTGGAAACTCAGTTGAATGGGATCTTACCCTGACGTCACCACTCCCTTTATTCCATTTCTTAATCCATTTATCTCCTCAAACACAGGATTTAGCTCCATTCTACTCTCTGGTGCTCTTTTCCTCCTCAAAATTTACATTTTGTAATTTATTCTATTCAGCTTCTTCCTTTTCATTATACATCTTCATTTAAGTTACCATTAATACTCACCAAACAGTCTCTCTAATGGGCTCTTTTGAAAGTTTTTCTGCCAACAGAATTAATCCAAAACTCTTCACTTTAGCCTCAGATAGTAATCTGAAACTTTTCTGTTGATTTTTGCTCTTTTGCTATTAGCTCGTGGTGGGGCCTATCACCCAGCTCCCAAATAAATCACACACTGGGAGGCTTATTCTTAATTATAAATGCCTGGCCTTAGCTTGATTTGTTTCTTGCCAGCTTTTCTTAGCTTAAATTATCCCATCTGCCTTTTGCCTCTGAGCTTGTTCCTTTTCTTACTTCTGTTTATTTCACTTTCACTCTTACTCCATGGCTGGCTGTGTGGCTGGGTGGCTGGCTCCTAGCTTCTTCCTCTCCTTGTTCTCTTGCTCCTTCTTCTTTTCTTCCCATATTTCTCCTTCTATTTATTCTCCCTCCCTGCCAGCCCTACCTATCCTTTCCTCTGTTTTGTTGTTGGCTGTGCAGCTCTTTAGTAGACCATCGGGTGTCATAGACAGACACAGTAACACAGCTTCATGGAGTTAAACAAATGTAGCATAAAAGAATGGAACACATCTTTGCATCATTAAACAAATGTAACACATCTTAAATTAAGAGTCTTCAAACTTACTTTAGCCTGAGGCAGACTCTTCAGACAGGGGCAAAGGCAGCTACTTTTTTCACCAAAATATCACAAGAACCATTTCTAGGGAACATATAATATTCTTTTCTTCTGAAACATCTTGAGTGAACCCCCAACAGTTCAAATAACTCTTAGCACCCCTGTCTTCCATTCTCATAATAGTATGGCTCATTAAGCACTACTCAAAGCATTATATGGCTTTCGTAACCCAAAGCACCAAAGTTAAAATACCTCCAAAAAAAAAAAAAAATATGGTCAGTCCTATCACAGCAATACCCTACTCCTGGTACAGCTTCTGTCTTAGGGTTTTTATTGCTGTGAAGCAACATCATGACCACAGAAACTCTTATAAATGAAAGATTAAATTCAGGTGGCTGGGTTATAGTTTCAGAATTTTAGTCCATTATCATCATAGCAGGGAACATGGTGGCATTCAGGCAGACAAAGTGCTGGAGGAATAGCTGAGAGTCTTACACCTTGCAGGGAATAGAAAGTCAACTGAGACACTAGGCAGGGGATATTATGAGCATAGTAAACCTCAAAGCCTGCCCCAACAGTGACACACTTCCTCTAACAAGGCCATACTTACTCTAATAAAGCCACACTGCCTAATAGTGCCACTTTCCATGATATTATGGAGGCCAATTAAATTCAGCTTACCACAATATCCTTCTTCCAATCTCTCCTCTGCTTTTCTCCCTACTTCTGCCTTCACAGAAATTATTCTACATTGCAATTATGCAGCATGAATTGTTACAAGGTCTTACTAATAAAAACAAATCTGGAGCCAGGTATTGTGGTAAACACTGAAAAATCAGAGAAACAGAATAAGCCACAGCTAACCTCACCTCACCAATTCCTCAGCTGATCTTGTTCCTCAAACTGGAAGCCTCTGAGTCTTCTTCCAAATGGATCTCAGCTGAACTGTTGCTGAAAGGTAAAAGCTTACATGTTATATAACGTTCTGCTTCCTGCCATCACTTCCTGGGGATTAAAGGTGTGTGTCACCATGCCTGGCTATTTCCAATATGGCTTTGAACTCAATGAGATCCAGATGGATCTCTGCCTCCAGAATGCTAGGATTAAAGGAATGTGCTACTACTGCCTAAACCTATGTTTAACATAGTGGCTGTTTTGTTCTCTGACCCCAGATAAGTTTATTAGGATGCACAATATATTGGGGGACACAATATCACCACACCATTATACCACACATGTTCTAGGCTCCTCATTCCCTGAAGACACCCACTGGCTTCCTTCTAATTTCTTGGCTTCAATAAGTACTCCAACATAAAAAGATATGTCTCAAGATGACAAACTAGGGTTCAACTATGAGAAAGAACACATGGTATCTGTGTTTCTGCATCAAGGTAATCCCACTAAGTATAATTTTTGTTGTTGTTATTACATTCTTTGGCCTGCAAATACCACGATTTCACTTCTCATTGATGCTGAAAAAGTTTCATTGTTTAGATGTACTGTGCTTATTATAAATTCCTCAGTTGATAATTATCTAGTAGGTTTCCAATGCATGTCTTTTATTATAGATCTTCAATGGAGAATGATCAACAAGTATCTCTGCAGTAAAATGTAGGATTTTCTTTGGGTATTTGCACAAGAATGGTGTGGTGGTTTGAAAGAAAATGGCCCCCAAAAGAATGTGGTACTATTAGGAGGTATAGTTTTTGTGGAGTGAGTATGGCCTTTTTGGAGGAAGTACATCACTGTGGAGGTGGCAGACTTTTTAAGGTCTTGTATATGTTCAAACCACAACCAGACCAGTTCCTGTTGCCTGTGAGTCAAAATGTAAGAACTCTCAGCCATTTCTCTAGCACCATATCTGTCTGCCTGCTGTCTTGCTTCCTGTATGATGACAATGGACAGAACCTCTGAACTGTAAGCCAGCCACCACATTTAAATGTTTTCCTTTATAAGAGTTGCTCTGGTCATGGTGTCTCCTCAAAATAATAGAAACGATAACTAATACAGAAGTTGGGACCAGGGATTGGGGTATTGTTGTGACAGGCCTGACCACATTTTTTGGGGGGCAGTAATTTAGACTTTGTTACTTTGGGTTAGGAAAGGAATGGAATACTTCAAGCACTGGTTAATGAGCCATACTAGTAGGAAGATGTAAGACAATGGTGTTTTTGGATTGTTTGAACTGTGGGGAGCTGGCTCAAGAGGTTTCAGAGGAGAAGATTTTACTAAGTTGCCTTGTGATCATTGTGATATTTGATGAAGAAAATTGCTCCCTGCTTATTGCCTTCTTTTCGTAAGAGTCTGCCCAAAGCTAAAGTGGAGATATTTAGATTAATTCCATTGTCAGAGGAAATCTCAAACCAGCCTAGTATATACTTTATTGTGTGATTACTAGTATTCATGCATATAAATGTTTATAATGAAATAAAGGCCACAACTAAGACAGATATCAAACTGAGACTGATTAAAAAAGCCATGTTTGAATGAGGACATGGTGTGGAGAGGCAGTTCTAGGTGCAATAAAAGGGACTAGTAGGGGTAAATATCACCAAAATACATTGTGTAGATGTTTGAAACTGAGAATAATTTAAAAACATTGCATGAAATCATAATTTTATTTACCAAACATAGGATGTATAAAATTATATTTACTTGTGTGATTACTATGCAAAATTTGCTTATATATAATGAAGTATACCAGTATATATATATTCACACAAATGATTGGCTGCATTAATTTGTACACTGTTATCATTTAGGTTTACCAGTGTATAAAATCAATAGTATGTTAGAATGTATTAAAATTATGTCAGCTAATAATTGTTAATTTATTTTATTAATTATTATTTGCTGGTATGATACTTATTTCTAAACTTTAATAACATTGTCATAAATATTCTTTTCAATGCTTTTGTGGTTATTTGTATATATCACACCAGTTGGAATATAGTAGTCAGTTTTGATAGATATTTCTGTGAAAGGTATATTTACATTTAATTCCATGGACAGAGAAGAGAATTATCAAGTACAATGTAAGTGGGATGTTGTTCTGTATTCTGTGAATATGTGTTGCTCTGATTGGTTAATAAGTAAAACACTGATTGGCCAGTAGCCAGGCAGGAAGTATTGGCAGGGTGAGCAGATGAGGAGAATGCTGGGAAGAGGAAGGGCTGAGTCAGGAGTCACCAGCCAGCCAGAGGAAGCAAGATGACAAGGCAGAAGTGAGAAAAGGTACCAAGCCACATAATTAAACATACATAAGAATTATGGGTTAATTTAAGTGTAAGAGCTAGTTAATGACAAGCCTGAACTAATGGCCAAGAAGTTATAATTAATATAAGCTTCTGAGTGATTATTTTATAAGCAGGCTACAGGACCATGAGGGCCTTGTGGAACCTGAGAAAACTTCAGACTACAGAGAAAACCTCTGGCTACATGGATCACTCCAATTTGTTAAAACTATAAGAAAAAAAGAAGATTCCCACAAAAGAAAGGATCCTGAATCTATTCTCCCCAAATTCTCACCCTCCTGGATGACTCTGTACACATGCAAAACCCCTACCTGTGTTAACCAAGTTCTTAAATCTTATATATGTATACATGTATGTGGGGGAATATAAATGAATCTAATGAAACTATGTATTCTCTATTGGATTACTAATTAAGAATGATACTTAAGGAGAAGGTGAGATGGCTCAGTGGTTGATATTGCTTATTACTTTCCTAAAGACCCAAGGTTAAGTTCCAGCATCCACATTTGGTGGCTCACATTCACCTGTAATTCCAACTCTAGGATATTTGGCTCTCTTTATGGCCCTTTGGGGTACCCATATGCATGCGCACATGTGTGCACACGCATGTACACACACACACACACACACACACACACACACACACTCACAGAACATAATAAGAACAAATCTTAAAAAACAGAATACATATTAGAACTGAAACTAAATATTAAATTTATATGTATTTTTCCAAGATGTTACCAGCTTGCTTTCTAGAGATTGAATGATGTATTTCATTCTCAAAAACAAATAATGAGAGCAACTATTTCCCTAAAATATCAACAGGATATGGTACCAAGTTAAAGTTCACTTTTATTGGCTTGTCATTTTGTTCTTCTCGCTATTGAAAGGAATTCTTTTTTTTATTATAGCTATTTATCATTTTATCTGATGTATGAGTAAGCCCAGTTTCTAATTAAAAAAATCATTTATGTGTCTAAGTTTAATGGATTTTGTTATAAAATATACTTATTCTTAGGAATGTTTTTATTCAGTTACAGTGATCTATCTGATTTTGATGCCCAAATACTACATTTTGTAGATAGGTTTCTATTATGCATAAACATCTGCTAAGGCTACTGCTCACCATCCCTGCTACTTTTCTTACATTTTCTAGCTATTGTTGTTTTTCTGGTTTTCTTTTTTACTTTCTCTTGAACCCATTCTAAACAATATTTTATTTTTAACATTACATCTATGCCTCTGATGCCAATGTTTACAGTTTCCTTCATTTTTCAAAACCAAGATTAATATCATATACTTATTTTAGAATACTCCTGTACTGTCTTTACAGATCTGACACTTATATTCAGTTTGTACCTTCAATTTTCTTCTTCTTAGAATGGAACCACAAACAAACTATTGTGCTGAAATATTCTTTTCTTTATTATGACACTATATTCTTAATTTGGTGCTATTATATAATCTCAATGTCATATATATTACAAATTATTTTCACCCATTTTTCGTTACTTAGTGACACATTAAACTTCTACTTCAGTAAGTCATATATACTTGTAATTAAAGTACTAAAGTCACTGTCTGCTTATTTTATGCTAACTTTGTAGAACATAGCTCTCGTCTCCAAATTTCATATTAATCATTGACAAAACTTTACATATTCCATTAGACTTTATATCTGATGAGGTGTCAAACACCATTGACTCTAGCTTTAAAGTATACTCAGAATGTGTACATATTTCATTTCATTTCTTCATCAACAAAACAATTAGTCAAGCTGCTATCATTTGGTTTCTAATTCTTTACAAGTATTTTAAATATGTGTTCCATTTGTGACTGAGGACTATACTAATACTTACTTTCACTTTGATCATTTACTGAAGTCCATTGGACACAGAAAACTCTATAATGAGATCTGAGTGCTGAAATGAAATATGAGTGTGGAATGAACTTGGAAGAAATTTTGATTTCCATTTAGTACTGTGGAAGCTTTAAAGAAAATGCTACCCACAAGGAGTGGCATTATTGGTAGGTGTGGTTCCTGTTGATCAACCTGTAGAACTCTCAGCTCCTTCTCCAGCCCCATGTCTGCCTGCACGCCACCATTGCCAGCTGCCATGATGATAATGGACTGAACCTATGGACAGTAAGCTAGCCCCAATTAAATATTTTCCTTTATGAGTGGTCATGATGTCTTTTCACAGCAATAGAAACCCCAACTAATACAAATACTGACCTCCCCTGATCCCCTACAACTCACAGATGATTGCTGAAGAGGAAGAGGGAAAGTGTAAGAGCCAACTCTTGGGGAAGACCGAACTGAAATAGTGTCTTCTGGACACAAAAGTCTGCTAACTCATCAACCCAAAGCACTAATGATCACCTGCACGAGATGCAAAAGCATAAGCCAGTCAGTGTTTGAGAAGGGAAGAATGAATTGTCTCCCCCCATCCCTAGCTGAGGCGCTTACAGACAGTTGGTGAGAGTTGGGAAAGGGAGAATCAGTTTCCTTTAAGAATATAGCCCCTGATAGGTCAGCTAAACTCCAGTGATGTTCTCTCACATATGAGTATATTATAGAGGGAGTTCAACCTGGATTTAGTGGAGTAATTAAAGCCTCTGTAGGTTATTTTTTAAGAACAAAAAAAAAATTCAGATACCAGGAAAGTAAACAAGGAACATAATAGTTTCTGTTGTGGGTCGGGGGTGGATTTTAAGAAGCACTAGATAAAGGACTAGTAAGACAGTTGCTATAAAGGAGGAAACAGGAAAAATGTGTGGATAAGAGTTACCAGAGAGTGGAAGGAGAGCAACCCTTTAGGGAGAGGGAAGGAGAAAGAGGGAAAAAGAACATGAAGGATGTTTGAAAAACACAGGGAAGTAATTTATTTTAAATTTTACTTAAAATTACTTATGTGTAAGTTGAGGAGTATATTCACACATGATACCAATTGAAGTGATAATACTAACCCTCATACACACAAAAAAATACATAGAATAACTAAGAAATATCCCAGTGTCAATTTGGGAAACCTCTTTTTAATTGGTGGTCAATGGAGTACAACAAACTCCTCAAACAAAAATAGGCTTTTGTTTAGTTTGCCCTTGGTGCCTGCCAGAAAAGAAGGTGACATCCTATTGTTGAAAACACCACACATCTTGACACAGAACTTGGAGTAATCAATATGGATCTGACCGACAATCACCCTCATTCAGAACTAGAACTCATAGTATTGGAAGGAGCCATGCAAGGGAGAATATCAATCAATAGTCCCATCTAGGTTTAATGTCGCTAAACAGCAACAATGACAACTATGGCTAAATGTTCCACAAGGTACAATAGTGGTACTTATATACAGAGAGTAAACTAAGAGCCCCCTAATTTGACTTAAGATCAGGTCAATAGGATGGTATTCATGCCTAGCATTACAAATTACCCAAATATCCAATGTTGATAGGACCATGGTTTATAGGGAAGAACCTAATACTGCTATTTTCCTGAAAGCGGTAGATTTTCTAGCCAAATTTGTCTACATACAGGTAAGTGTGTCCCTACCTTGTCAAACAAGTTTCAATTTGAAGCAGAAACCATTAAGAAGACATCTGTCTGCAAGATAGTATTCTATAAAAACAAAAATATGATAATAAAAATAACAATAAAAATGAATATACATGTTGGGAATGGGTAGAGAAGTATGAAGGGGTGTACCTGGGAAGACTTTGAGGGATGCCTGTGAGTGAACGGGACAAATGCACAGTGCATAACACTCTTTTTTTTTTTTTTTTTTTGGTTTTTCGAGACAGGGTTTCTCTGTGCAGCTTTGCGCCTTTCCTGGAACTCACTTGGTAGCCCAGGCTGGCCTCGAACTCACAGAGATCCGCCTGGCTCTGCCTCCCGAGTGCTGGGATTAAAGGCGTGCGCCACCACCGCCCGGCTTGCATAACACTCTTAAAGAAGCAATGATTCTGGAGTTTTTAAAGATGAAGAAGATACTCAGCAAGGATAAAACACAAAGAAGAGCTGTTGCACCTTGATTAACACTGGGAACTGTATCTATAAACTCCACATTTGATATCAGCTAAAAGAAATCTGTTTGGTACCCATAACTACTTAAAAAATACACTGTATGGTCTATTATTTCCTTTACATTCATTGTAGAATACATAAAATAAGGAAAATCAAATGAGAGCTGGAAAAAAAATTATAGAATTTTAACTATTTATCCATGTAGTTTTATCAATAGTTTATTGATATAAGTATACGACTTTTATGAATTTCTGATAACTGCATTATAGTAGGCTCTTACATATTTAGTAGACCTTATGCATACATTTAGTGGATCTCCATTTTAGGCTCTAATTCCTTTTGTGGTTTTATGTAGTTGTCTGAACTGCATGTCACTGAACCGAGATGTTAATTTCATCTTCTTCTTAAACCTGAAAGACGATGAGCTTGTCATTCAAAATGTTTCTGGGATATACCCAGAATGTTGTGTGTATTTATTTATTCATTTATTTGTCATTTCCTATAATGTTTTGGTAACATTTCCCTAACTTACCCACTCTTACCCACTTTCCCCTCCCCATGAAAATCAACAAGGAAATCAGTACAAGAAGAACCATGGCAGCAAATTCAGGGCTTGCCAAGTAAGGAGCTCGAGGCAGTTAAGGGTTGCCATTGTCAATCACTGGGTAAACCAAAGTTTATTTCCCTTTTTCAAGCTGCATGAAGCTGAGAGATTACATTTTTCCAGATCAACAGATTATGTAGAAAACCTTAGAGAATTCCCACTTGAACTATGTGTCAACAAAGAATTAAGATGTCACAGTTGTTTTTCAGAGGCCAGGGCTTGCTTTTTCTGTAACATGTAACAATATAGACAGTTATATTTTATGTTGATAAACTCCATACTTCTCATATATTATGTTTTATTTAGTCTTAGCAATGATACTTTGCTACTAATTTTGAAATGCAGATACATATTTCCCTTCAAGAGAACAATGTATAATGAATAAGACAGCACCTTCTGCAGACAGAGGGGCTGTTACAACATTCTTATATGTGATATATGTCCAGAAGAAACTGTAGTAGTGACTGATGTAGATGAATTCAGTATTCTCTACAAGATTTCAGTTCTTACATGATTAATCTATGAACAAATTCCAAATTGGAATTCTCTGCTGAGCTAGCTGTACCTCTTAGCTAAATCTAAATCTACTTTTATCAAATTTATATTGATTTACTTTTTCCCCCTAGTGTCTGGTACACTAAGTTATATAATTTTACCTAGTTAATTTTTAAATTAGTATAATAAAACAGTAATTTGTAGCAGTGGAGATAATTCCTCTAAGAAATATTTAATTTCCTTCTTAGTAGTTACATTTTTAACAGGAAAACAGAAACTTCATCACTTAAATTATTGAATTTCAAACAAGTACTGGTTTGTTATTATTGGAGGAAGGATTAATATTAGAGGCATAAACAGACAAGTCTTAGCTTCTCCATTATCAGAGATCATAAATTAATCTTCTTACTTTTGGTTTCTATATACCAGAGGCCTAAGGCCATGAAAGCATTAGGTGCTATTTCCAGGGAGACGCTATGCATTTCCTTAGTTATTGAGTAGGATCCACTGGAAGACTCAGTTAAAAAAAACAAGTAGCTAAAGGAATCAGTACTTTGACTATTCTACTGAGATTCCTGAAATGACCTCAATTTTCAAAAATTGTTGACAACTTTCTAATTATAGTGTTCAGATATTTATTTGTAGACATTAAGAAAACTATCAGAAAAATGTATAGATTCTAATGTCTTTGTCTCTATTAAGTTGAATTATACCCATTAAAATATCAAGGGAATGTGATCTGGATCAGAATATCACTTGTTATTTGGCAACAGAACACAAACTTATGAAAATGTATCTCTTCTTTTTTTCCTGAAAGTAATAAAGAGTATGTTTTCAAGAATAATAGGAACTTGGTAAATTTGAAGATGTAATCACTTTCTGCATGCCATATAGTTATCATAATTAATTTCAATATATGTTGATTTGTAACTATACTCAGTGGAACTTGTTCTTTATAACGAAGTTTCTTTTTTTAAAAAAAAAATAATTCCTTTTAAGGCCAGGCAATTTTAAACTTGAGACATTTGTGTAGAAAAATTGCCCTAATTTAGATATGTCTATGAACATAGGCCTTTGCTTTGGCTAGTCTCTTTGTGTTTGTTGTTTGTTGCCCCATGAATTGCTCACTAGCCCCCTGTAGTTAATACTCCAAAATCACCGTTGCTCTCATATCGTTTGCTGCTTTTGCACTGCTTTCCCAAGTCTAACGGTTTTTCTCTTGTATACACCAAGCATTTTCCAGTTCTTCATATTAAGATTATCTCTTTAACGTTATGGACAGAGCCGGGCGGCGGTGGCGCACGCCTTTCATACCAGCACCCAGGAGGCAGAGCCAGGTGGATCTCTGTTGAGTTCAAGGCCAGCTTGGGCTACAGAGTGAGTTCCACGACAGGCAACAAAACTACACAGAGAAACCCTGTCTCGAAAAAAAAAACATTGTGGACAGACTTTGTTTGGCATCTCAATTATACTAAGGATATATGCTTCACATTTCACCCACTAGCCAAACTACTTTTAGTACCTCTTTTCCAACTGCCACTTCTCTTTCATAAAGAAGCACCCGTTATCCTTGTCAACTGAATTTTCCAGCCCTCGGGAGACGCTGGTACATGAGAGTTAAAGCACCGGGAGTTTCATAACCTTTGGGATCCTCTTTGGGAGGTACTGGAGAAAAAAAAGAAAAAAAGGCCAGGGAGACAAACACAGAGTCAGATCACCCTTCATGAAAATGATTTCTGAGAGCTGGAAATAGCCACAGGTTGTGCAGTAAGAAGCTTCTCCTTGCTTAGGGAAAGTAGAACCTATTCTTTCAAGGTGAGAGGATAGAGCAGGACATGGTATTATGTCACTAGGAAATTGATCCAAGGTTAATGACCACATCACAAAAGTAGACTAAGAAAGAGCCCGTTCTCAGGATGGGTTGGGAAAGTGCCATGCTTAAGGGAAATAATGTATTTGGGTTTCACTAGTAGAGAAATCTGAGAGAATAAGGATCTTGAATTCAAATATTTTCTTCCCTCCTCCCTGTCTGAAGGTTGCTTGAACTCTTAAAAATTATTTTTCTTCTCTACTGTTTTCTTTATGTGATATTAACTATTTCCATCCTACCTTAATGGCAATAATGATTTTGGTGCTATTAGATTCATAAAAGTGCTGTTGTTTTTCCATCGGCTTAGTGGCTGCTCCTGCATCTACTGATACTTTGATTACCGTCTGTGGCCCCACCCGCTGCAATCAGGGCCCTGCCTTTCAGACCATGGCCTGGCAAGACTTCCGGTCCTGCTGGCATTAGCTCTAAGTCTTTACCTTTCTATTTACCAAGGAAGACTCCGGGGCCAAATGTTGGGGTGAAAACCTGCTGGCTCAAAAAGCCCAAGAAACACCTAGCTGACCTCCACTTTTGGCCAGGGACCCAGCTGGAGACCATCTCTCCAGCTGTCCTAAACCCAAAAGACCACGAATCTCCAAATCCCTCCCTACTCCGTCCTGTGCCTCTCTCTATCCTTCTGCCTGGCTTCACCGTACTCTCCATGGCTAATAATTCCTGTTAACTAGTTGCTTGCTCCACCCCCTGATTGAAGGGTGATTTTATTAACACAGTCTCTGGTTCCGTAGTGTGGTCAAATATCCCAGAACATGGTGCCTTATGATTTCCACTGTACTTTACTCCTATCTTCCGTATTATCCCATTATGAGCAAGTCTTGTATAAACTAACCTAAGGAATGTTGTTTTGTTTATGCAGCAGACACATAGTGCTCACAGATCCACCCTAAATCAGGGCAACTATGCTAAAAGTGACATTCTCCAACCTGATAGAGGAATATCCAAAGTTCCAAAGAGTTTGGAAATCTTTCCAAAATATTCATCTCTAAGCCTTATCTCTCAACTGGCAAGGCCAAGGTTAATAAATACCTTAGAAATATATCATGTAATAATTTGATTTCACAAAACAATGCTAGAAACACAAAGGTTGAAAATTCCTCTATAATTATTTTAATCAGGAAGAGTGTACAGATTTTAGTGATTTGCGTCTGGAGAGACCACTCAGCATTTGAGAGTGCTTCTTGTTCCAAAGGACAGGTGTTCGGTTCCCAGCCACGGCAGTGGGCAATGACCTATAGCAAGAGCCCCAGGTGAACTACTGCTCTATTCTGGTTTCTGTAGGCAATGACATGCGATGGCAAATACACAGACACATGGCAGAAATTTAAAATGAAATAAAGATTGTTTTCAATGTCAGTGATTTACTAATCTGTATATACTGATGCTGTACGCCTAAGAAATAAGTATTGTCATAATTTACTAGTTCAGAAAATATTTCTCTTTTAGGTATCTAGTTTTGTTGTCCCAATATTATTGGTATCATCTTATTATTGTTTTATATATTTGAGTGGTATCTGGTTAATGAATAAAGTACAATTGTAAAGTATTAATAATATTGAAGTTTATTAATTATATACTTGAAATACATAATTTTATGTGTTAAATTTAATTTCATTTGAAAGGAACCCAAGAAAAAGAATAAATGGACCAGGAATTGAATTTCAAAGACATGGAATCCTATCTTTATTGCTCACCAGTACTTTAGAATCTGGCAATCTGTTTCTGTCATAGAAAATGTCATAGATTTTCTCCAGAATGAACACTCTCACATCAACATCATTGTGTATACTTTTATCTACCTAAAAATTTCAACAATTCCATTCACATTTAATGAATAGGAATTCACTCAAATTTGTTTAACAGGAGATAATCTTTAATTTTTAATAAAATCATTTGTGTGTAAATATTTGGAAACAGTCTTGTACTTTTGGGACCACAGGAAGGATTCAGCTTGTATTGTCACAATCTACTACTAAACAGAAAATCAGAGAAACCGCTAAGCTATTTCTATGAATTTTCAGTACATAACTGAAATTTTAGTGAATAGTGATCATGTATTGTCAAAGTGGGAAAGATCAAAGAATCCACATCTCATGTGTATAGTGAAAGCATTAAGCATTGTTTAAAGCTTTTAAAGTCACTATGAGTCTTAATGATGGGTTCTTTAAATTTGTATTGCAAGTGTTCCTTGAAATTTTCATTTTCTTGTATATAAACAAAGACATAAAATGCAGCAGTCTGACTCTTTAGTTAATAGTTACAAAATACACTTACTTTGTCCAATCTACTTTAAGTGAAGGGATTATTAGTGAAACAGTAAGTCACATGATGCGCATCAGACATCTTTACTTTTAAAATTTATTTACTTTATTCTTATGTATATTATGAGTGTCTCCTCTCCATGTATATATGTGCACCATGTGCTTGCCAGGAGTCCAAGGAAAACGTTTAAAAAAAGAAATAACATCCTCTTGGACTAGAGTCATGGATGGTTGTGAGTCACTACATGGGTGCTGAGAATCAAAAACGCCAGTCCTCTTAAAAAGTCACAAATACTCTTAACCTCTTCATCATTTCTCCAGCTCCAAAACAAGACACCATGAAAACTTCACAGGTATATTGAGACACAATTACACAATATATTGCAGCTAATCACCCTGACTTTTAGAAGGACAGCTCAAGCAGAACACTTTGAAACACATCATATGAGATTTTTATAAACACATATATTAATGAATCATTTTCACATTGGCCAGAGAGGGAGCACTTCATGGAGTTGAAACATAGCTATTATATAATAGGTGACAAGTCTGTAATAGGTAGAAAATACAACACTTAATGACTGTGATTGATACAATAGTAGGTGTTGTGATTGGCCATACCAATGGCTGTAAACCATTCATAAACCCCTTTCAAAGTAATATGCCTAGACATTTTAGGGTTATTCAGTGATTGTATACAAGGGCAATAAATACTTCTTTCCAGGAACCTTTCCTTTACTACTGTGAATAATATAGGCTGAATTAGTATCTTAGTTACTATTGTATTGCTGCGAAAAGACATATAACCAAAGCTACTCTTATAAAAGAAAATATTTAATTACATTTTCAGGGATTTAGTCCATAATCCTCATGACCAGGACCATGATGGCATACCTGCCAATGGAGCATTAGAAGAGAACTTTACATCCTTAAACACAGGTATGGCCTGGGGTTGGGAGGGAGAGAGTGAAGGAAGGAGGGAGGGAAGAGGGAGAGAGAGAGAGAGAGAGAGAGAGAGAGAGAGAGAGAGAGAGAGAGAGAGAGAGAGAGAGAGAGAGAGAGAGGAGATACTGACTGTGACAAGCATGGGCTTTTGAAACCTTAAAGTTCACCCCCAGTGACATGCATCCTCTAACAGGTCACACATCCTAATCCTTCTAATGATTTCAAAGACTGCTAATCTCTTGTGAATAAACATTCAAATATATGAGCCTATAGGGACCATTTTTATTCAAATCACCACACTTGGTAACTTGAATATGAAACAGAAAGAAAGTAAAAGTGATATGGACATTGACAGTAGTGAACTGTGGGTGCTTATGTAGAGGTATATTTTCCTGTAAGATAGATAAAGCTGAGACTCAGCAACAACCTCAGGTGGTGTTTTGAAGGCTAGAAAACTACCAACATCCAGAGCAAGGTAGCCAGCTGAAGATTCCAAGGGTACCACCAAGACCTGTTTTTTCAGAGATTGTGTACTCCACTTGGTGACAGTGAAATGTAATTTTATGCTAAAGCTGTGTACTACTGCCTAGTGATTTAAGAGCTGAAGATCTCATGGGAATCATGAAAGCCATGTATTACATGGAACTGCCTATCCATGTTTTACCATTTGGGTTCTGAAAGCTGATGTTTCTGAACAGTTATGCTTGTAATCAGTATAACGGTACCAAGTCCTAGGCCAAGGATGCCCAGCACAAAGTATATGCTACCTCTGACTGCTAAAGAAACAGTAGGATGAACAGAGTTAAGTGACTGTTAAGTGGAAGACTGAGACTTGCCTACCAGAAGCATCCACTGGCCTAACTGCATCAGTATAATATCCTACAATGGAACCTCCACCAATTCTGTCTCAGAATCCCATATACATGCCAGGATATAACACATCTGTTGGGACCCCCTGCAGCTGAGTGAGCCTGTCCTAATCTGGTGATCTGTTCCTTATCATACTTTGAACATCCAAGATCTTAAGCAGTGCCAGATTACCAAGCTCTTTCCTGATGCCTCCAAGATCTCCCTAAAGAAACTGGCACTAAAGTAATAATATCTGTGACCATGTCCAACTTCAAGGCAAGCTAAAGAGTTTGAGAATGGCCAGAGCAGGATAATGAAGCAATCAAGTAGGGAGAAGAGCAGGAAGAAGAGAGGGCTGTAAGAAAGCAGAGAAGAGAGATGCTACAGGCTGTGGTGAACCGGATGGGTTTTAGAGAACTATTAAGTTTTGGGGACCAAGAGAGTGAACCTTAGGGTGAGAGTTATAACCTTCACCACTGAACAGATATGTGTACAGACACCTGTGGCTGGAACAGGAACTGTAAAATTGAGTGTGAAACATTTGCCTAGCTAGCTATTGTTGTCACTAGATGCTGCCCAACACGAATGAAAGTAAAATTTACAAGAGCCAAGATTTTGAAGTGCTTCCTGTCTAACTATGATGTACACAGAAGTTTGCTGAGCCATAAAGTAAAAAAAAAAAGTCTTGAAATTATTAGAAAAATGGATAAAACTGGAAAACATTATACTGAGTAAGTAATCCAGACTCAGAAAGTAATGCCACATGTGCTCTATTATTTATGGACCTCAGCTCCTAATGCTAATTTGAGTACATAACCTAGAGCCACCACTGAAGCCAGGAAATTAAAGCTGACCTATGCGGGGAGACTGGCTAAAGGACCACTAGAGATGAGGATAGTAAAACACAGATGCTCAAAATGAGAAAGCAAGATGGGGGATGTGGTAGTTTGAATGCATTTGGCCCCATAAGCTCACAGGGAGTGGCATTATTAGGAAGTGTGGTCTTGTTGGACAAGGATTGTGACACATACATTTAATCTAGACCTTGAGGCTGGAGGGCACACCTTTAATCTGGACCACACCTTCTGTTGAACGTGTGTTACTGTGGGATTTGAGGTCATTTTCTCAGACTTCACTCATTGTAGCAGTCAGTTGACTTCCTGTTGCCTGCAAGATGTAGAACACTAAGCTTTTTCTCTTGCACCATGCTTGCTTGTCGTGATGGACTGAACCTCTGAACTGTAAGCAATTAAATGTTTTCTTTATAAAAGTAGCTGTGGTCATGCTATTTTCGCACAGCAATAGTGAACATTAACTAAGATGGGAATATAACTGAGAATTGGAAAGAAGATAAATTCAGAGAGAGAAGAAGTAAGAAGAAATGAGTGTTCACTATTGCTAAGAGTCTTAGCTGGGGTAAGCACTGTAGATTTGTGGGAGTTTCCCTTGCACCAGGTTTCTACCTGACCCCAAAATACCCACCCCCATCAAGATGTCTCTTTCATTACTCTCCCCCTCCATCCATACCCCCAACATAGCTTGAATTGGTCATTTCCAGTACTTAGATTGACAATTACCCCAACTTTCATTGGAGAGACTTCATCCAGTGACTGATGGAAACAGATACAGAGACCCATAGCCAAGGACTGGTCGGAGCTGAGGAATCCTGTTGAAGAGATGGAAGAAGGATTGTATGAGCCAGGAGTGTCAAGGTCATCACAAGGGAACTCACAGAAACAACTAACTTTGGCTCATAGGAGCTCACAGACTCTGAAACCACAGTTAGGGAGCCTACATGGGACCAGTCTAGGCCCTCTACATATGTGTGACAGTTGTGTAGCTTTTTCTACTTGTGGGACCCCTCGTGGTGAAAGCAGGGCCTGTCCCTAATGCTTTGGCTGGCTTCCAGGAACCTATTCCTCATACTGGGTTGCCTTTCCCAGCTTTAGTACAAGGGGAGGAGCTTAGTCCTACCTCAATTTGATATGCCATGCTTTGTTAACACCCATGGGAGGCCTGCCCCTTTCTAAATAAAAACAGAAAAGGAATGTATTGTTGGGGAGAGAAGAAGGAATGGGAGGAGAGGAGACATGGGAAACTGCTATTGGAATATAAAATAAATGAATACATTTAACTAATAATAAAAAAGATATTTCAATTTTTAAAAAAAGAAGAAATGAGTAACAATAACTGCTTTTGAAAAAGCCATTGGGAAACATTATGTTATATGCATACTTAATATATATGAATATGCATGCAGTTATGGGTAGTGTATTGAAGATATGACTCATGAAGTCATAATTCTACCCAAGAACCATATACTACCTAACAAGCAAGGCAAGAGAAATTTACTTTTAAATAATTGGTCAGAACATTTCAAGAAACCCCCAAAAGAATATAGGTTATTGCCAATGCCTTTGTTTGCCTCCCATAACTTGACAGTAAGACTTTATCGTTGAAGATTCCTTATATCTGGGACATAGGACTTGAACATAATGAGTTGATATTGAACTCACATTTTATGTGAGCCAAATGGAAGATAAATCACCCAGGCTATGTCCAGAATATAATTTGACTCTAAAGTAAAAGTCAAAGAAATAAAGAAGGAAGGAATGAAGGAAGGAGAGAATAAAGGAAGGAAAAAAGAAAGAAGAAAACAATGTGGTCTTAAATGCCAAAATACATTCAGGCACACATATACAAATGCAGTACAGTTTCCAAATTTCACAAGTTTGGTTGTTTTTGTTTGTTTTTTTGGGGGGAGGGATTTCGGTCACCAATCAGCTTGTTGAGAGTTCCATTATTCTTCTGGTTATAGCTACACTTGTTTGTTGGTTCATAAATGAATGCTTAGACACAGAAATTTTACTGACTTAGAAAAGTGGTGGTAGAAGTAGGCTCTCCTGAAAGATCTATGATCTCTTCAACCATGGGAAGTCAATTAGTTTTACAGTTCAGGTATGAGTTCTCTCATACTGAGTGGGCTTCAAGTACAATTGCACATCTGTTGGTTTCCCTCAAGATGAAAGTGCTATAAATGTACCACTGGGGATGTGTAGCTGGGACTATCACCCTTATAGTTCACTGGATTAAAAGCTAAGTAGGATAACTGGTTATTTACTCTCTTCCCACCCAAACAATATATGTGGGACTTTTGATTCTTTGATTGCCTATGCTGGAATCACACAAGACTGAAGATGTCCAGGAGACTCTGGAATTTCCACATGTTATTGAAGACTATCACTTCCCCTCTTTCTCATTTTCACTAACTTTTCATTTCTTTCATATAATAGTTCATATGTTCTGTTTTGCATGAGGACTTTCTTTACTACCTTACTTAAAATTATTTACTTTTATAGTGTCCTTTCGTAAGTTTTAATTTATTATATGTCTTTTTCACAAGTGATAGCCATTATGTTTTATCTGTGATATCTGGGTTTCCTTCATTTGAATTTTCATTGGAGCTTCAACATCAGGAAGTTGTGGATATTTTTCTTCTGTGTACAATAGCTGGAATAGTCCTTGGTTGATGATTTTAAAGTTATTCAGGAATGGGGTCATAAATGTACATTTTATAATAGTGTTTTCACACAGGAAATGTATCTCAAAGGAGTAAATAGACATCACACTTCTATGAAGGGATATATTACATCTAGCCTGGCTCTTACTGCAATGTGTAAAATATATTATCACATACAGATACATCAATCATCTTCAGAATGATTCTTGTTTTATGTGTAGTCTTCATTTATATAAAATACTAAATTTTAAGTTATTTCAATTCATGATGCCAAAATTAATATTATTCATTGAAAAGTAAGTCCAAGTTCTTTTTATAAATGTCTGAAAATTTCAGAAATACTATCCAGTAAATAAATTAGCTTAAGCAGAAATAGCACATTGTTATGTTATCAGTATCCTTCTGACTTTTAATAGAAGATAATATTAAATAAGAGAATTCTTTATTCCATTATTTTTCCATAACAAATATTAGTTATCTTAAATATTTACCATCGGTATATAATTTATTTCACTCAAATATTTTACAAATCAGTTATCTCATTAGTTTCATTGTGTACACATAGAAATCAATTGATATTTTTGGAAACATAATATTCTTATAACTGGGAATAAACATATTTACTACGTGTTAAGATAAATTTTATGGTTGATGGAAGGTTTTAGATGCAGGTTTGTTTGTATTCATAAATTGGAAATTACATGAGTAAACTTGAAAAAAAGCAGTTTAACTATAAAAGAGCAGTTTTCTCTTTGTGATAAGATTTAATAAAGAATGACGGTGGCTTTCAGTATATGTTCATATACGATAGACACACATACAGCCAAATAGAAATGCAGAACTCAACTATGATTTTCCCATTTTCTCTAAAAAAGGAAGAAAAGATACTGCTAGTTGTAAATAACCACAAAGAAAAGGAAAAGATCATAGTCAAAGAAATTCTAAATAGATCTTCTAGTGTAAATTGACCTTACATAAGAAAGAATAATTCTTAAAGAGAAAAAAAAATCAATGTGAGTGATTTCAGATATTCTTTCCCTGTCTTGGCCTGAACAGAATTTAAATTTGATTATCTAGCTGTTGACAAATATAAAATTGTACTATGTCTTAGTTAAGTCCCGGGAATAAATCCCACCGTATCTTACTTTGTTCTGTTTGCCTGTTGTCTCTTGGAGGCTGCTGTTTTCTGATGGAGAAAAGTAGGGGAAAATGCATCTGAGGGAGAAGGGAGGCAGTGGGGATCTCTGAGGAGTGCTGGGAGGGAAAACTGTGCTTGGGATGTATTATATGAGAGAAGCATCTATTTTCTTTTTCAACCAAATATATATTTTTGACTATATGGAAATTTCACATAAGGCACCCCAATCACATTCACTTTCTAGTCCTCCCCGGTCCACCCCACACCCTTGTGACCTCCCACAAAATGGAAGAAAAGGAAGAAAGAAGAAAAAAATAAAAAAGAGGAGAAAAGTACTAAATCCAATTTGTGTTGCCCATGTACTCACTACAGCATGGTCAAACTCCCTGTGGCCATCCATTTAAAGATAACTGAGTTCTTTCCACATCTCCATACCCATGAGAAACCATCAACTATGAAAAGCTATACTTAAACATCTCTATCCCAATTTTTAAGAGTTATCTTTAATGACTTCTTGTCTAGACTGTTTCTTATTTTTAAGGGAGGGAGGTTGTCTCAGAAACCTTCTATGTCTCTGATTTTCAACTGTGAATTTGCAGTCATCAACACCACTGCATAACAAGTTTTCTTGTCCTTTATAGTAAACAACAGAATAGATCAAGGACTTCCACATGGTTTCTGGCTACAGCTTGGGCCAAGGACATCAACACAGCTTCAGGTGACATTATAGAATATGGACATTCCCATGGCCTTCAGTGAAAACATGGACTATGGACATCAACACAGCCTTGGCAGAGCATAGATCCCCCCTCAGTGGTAGTATGGGCCATGGATGTCAACACACAGCCCTCATTGGTAGCACATACCAAAAACATCAACATAACAAGTGACATCACAGGCCATGCACATTAATATGGCCTCCAGTGATAGCAAGGCCATGGACATCTAAATGGTTTTAGGCAGCAGCTCAGACAAGGGATATTCACTTCACCTTTGTCAATGACACTGGCCAGGAACACACATTCCCCAGCCAAAGCAGCAACATAGAGACCAACAATGCCTTCGGTGGCAACACAGACATCAGACATCAACATGGCCTCAGGTGACAGTACAGGCCAAGCATCTCAACAAGGTCCATGGACATCAACTTGGCTTTAGATGGCAGCACAGACTATGGACATCCTCATGGGCTTTGGTGGTAACATGGCCCATGGAGATCAACATGGCCCCTAGCTGCAGTAGAGTCATGGACACCTGCATGGACATCAACATGGCCTTAGTCGGTAGCACAGGCTACTCAGAGCTTATCAACATGACCTCCAGCAACAACACAGATCAAGAAGTCTAACATGGTCTGTGGCAAATAATATATTTTCAATAAAAATTTTAAAAAATCCATTATATTTGAAACAAATTTTTGTAACAAAAAACAAATCAACTTTAGCCATTATAGCAAGGTACTGTAAGCATTGTTCTGTTTTTTTTTCTTTTTTGTGTGTGTGTGTTTGTGTATATATGTATTCACAGTGTGAGTAGGTATTTTAATTTTATAGTAAGTGGGCTTAAAGGGAAATCATCACACATGTTATCCACATTATTTGGAAAAATATGGAAATCTTATTATATCATATTCTGTCTATATATAATTGTTATTTACACATATTTTATGAGAAAATTTTAAACCTTAAATTTTTCACTACATAGTCCAAGGTGGAGATTTTTTTCACTGCAAGAAGGACCCTGTATAATGACAATAGGTTTTGTGGTCCCGACTACATGATGATGTCTTCAGTCTGTTGTGCCAATTTGATTTGGATCATTTCAATTAATTGAATGCTCGTTCATGAGACTAAGGAATAAAAATTAGGAAAAACAACCTTCCCATAAATACTCATATTTTAGTTCTAGAGCTAATTTTAAGCAAATTAACGATTGATGTATGTGAAGTTCCAAGCAAAATGATATAATTACCTTGACTATTTGGAAAATATGCATGGAGAAAAAAATCCACAGGGCCATGTGCATCTACTAGTATGTTTTGTTTTTAATGTAGCAAATAGTTAGAATAGATTAAGCATTGAATATCATTCATTGAGTACCAAAGACATAAGAACCTTAGTTCAAAAACCATAAAACCTGGACGTGTCATGCAGCACTCCCTCAGTCGCTGTGCTTGGCATCTTTTACCGTCTCTGTGGTCTAAAAGTGTTAGAGAGTGTTATCTCCATGGCGTATCTCTAATGTCTTGCTTCTGCACTGGTGGAACTCAGCACTCTCTCTTGTTCTTCACTGGAGCTACTCTCACCAGGCTGGCTCTTTTAATTTCTCTGGCTGGCTCTGATTTCTCCTAGTTACATGAATCTCCATCTGCTTTCTTTCCTGGTGGCAAAGCAGTCCTGCCTCTATCCTTGCATTTCGCCATCATATTTTCAGTTTCGCTGTTGTTTTAACTATATTTCAAACATGTAGCAAAGTTGATTGAAAACTGAAAAAATGTCTAGTACTTGTTTAGATATCCCCCCCACACCCCAGGGAACAGTTAGTCTTTGCCACCAACTAAACTGTTTTTAGCAGAGGTTCAGACATTTCTTGCAATATGTTTCCAGTAACCAAAATGGAAAATCCAAGCAAACTGTTTCCTGTGTTTAGCCTCTTGATTTAAAGACAGCTGGTAGAGATAAGCACTAACATAAATCTTGACTTCGCTTCTCAAACCCTGTTCAGGAATTGTGAAGTCTTTGTTGCTTTTGCTGAATGTTTAGCCGTATCTCATGTTGATACAGCAAAAGGGGCAGTAATTTGGATGAAGAGAATACAGGCTGTAATTCCCAACTCACTTGTGAGCTAGATGAACTGAGAGAAAACCACTACATATGTCCACTCTACCCCTACCCTATTCCTCCTTTGATATGAAGAAACAAAATCTAAGGGCTAATACTGAAATTTCTAATTTTTTTCAGTGCTAGAAAGTGTTAATGAAACATGTCAAATAGGTCATTTTCACTGAGCAGGCATTTTCAATCTGTAGCACAAAGACGGCATACATTCCAGCATAACGCATTTGTAGAAGACAGTATCATGCCACAACATTAAATTATTGGGTCCCCATATAGCAGACATGCTATCACCACTTGAAAAATACCCTCAGATTTGTTTAACACTCAGTAAGTTTGTATATCTTCCTTATGATTGAAACTTTATTTGATTTAGGATAAATTAACACATGCTTCTATGACCCACTTTTTCCTTATACTATAGTTCAATTCATGAGTTCAGTTTTATAATGTTCCACTTGAAAAAAAAAAAACTATGAATACAACATTTTATTTTGTATTAGCTGTCTTCTCTTTTCCCACCTTCATTTTGAACTTATCTCCCTTACAACCATAAAGCAAACTTACAGAGATCACTATTTTATCAGTTGTCTGCTCATAGTTCTGTTGACATACCATAGAGATGCTACTCTCTGTGTTGTGTACATCTTATATATTTTTGTTATTTTGTTCCTTTGCTATACAGCAAAATAGAAATTCTGGATAATGCAACGTCTATATTTGATTGTCCCCCCCCATTGTGTTGCTGAGTATTTCTGAAAGAAAAAATAATAATTAATTAAACACATTTAACAATACAAATTATCAACAACCTCTACTAAGCCTTCACTATCACTCAACAATTCTATTTTATTCTTTTATTTTCCACTTTTTGCAGCAGGTATTAAGTCCCTTTCATCTACCATAAAACTTCCAATAACTCATCTCCTTATCTTCTTTTTTTAATTATTACTTTATTTTATAATTAATTTAATTTTACATATTAGCCACAGATTCCCCCGCCTTCCCTCCTAACCCCCTCAGCATCGTCCCAATCCACCCCCCATTCCCACCCACTCCAAGGCCAGGTCTCCCATGGGGATCCAGCTCAGCCTGTTAGATTCAGTTGAGGCAGGTCCAGTCCCCTTCTCCCTACACCAAGGCTGAGCAAAATGTCTTAGCATAGGCCCTAGGTTTCAAAAAGTCAGCTCATACACCAAGGACAGGTCCTGGTCCCACCGCCTGGGGGCCTCCTAAATAGTTCAAGCTAATCAATTGTCTCACTTATCCAGAGGGCCTGGTCCAGTTCCATGGGGGCTCCTTCGCTGTTGGTTCATAGTTCATGTGTTTCCACTAGTTTGGCTATTTGTCCCTGTGCTTTTTCCAATCATGGTCTCAATATTTCTTGCTCATATAATCCCTCCTCTCTCTCGCCGACTGGACATCTGGAGCTCCACCTGGGGTTTGGCCATGGAACTCTGCATCTGCTTCCATCAGGCACTGGATGAGAGTTCTATCATGACAGTCAGGGGTTTCGGCTAGCTGATCACCAGAGTAGGTCAGCTAGGGCCTTCTCTCGACCATTGCCAGTAGTCTATTGTGAAGTCATCTTTGTGGATTTCTGGGGACCTCTCTAGCACTCTGCTTCTTCCTATTCCCATGGGGTCTTCATCTATCATGGTATCTCTTTCCTTCTTCTCCCACCCTGCTCCTGATCCAGCTGGTACCTCCCGCTCCCCTAAGGTCTCCCTCCCCCGACCCTTGCCCTCCATTTACCCGGCCCCTCCCCCTCACGTCCACTTTGCTCATGTAGATCTCATCCATTTCTCCATCGTTGAGTGATCCCTGTGTCTTTCTTAGGGTCCTCTTTACTAGGTAGCCTCCCTGGAGTTGTGAGTTGCAGTCTGGTTATCCTTTGCTTTACATCTAGTGACCACTTATGAGTGAGTACATACCATGTTTGTCTTTCTGAGTCTGCACTCAGGATGATTTTTTTCTAGTTCCATCCATTTGCCTGCAAATCTCATGATGTCATTGTTTCAATGACTCCACTGGCCACTTCTCAAGAAGATTAAGATAAAATAAAAACTAATAAATAGGTGAGAATCATTTCCATGCCTATTATGGTAGATGTCTATCAATATTAGTAACTACTTTGCTCTTTTCTTTTTTGTTTCTCTCTGTTAACAAAGTAGGAATGAAAAGGTTTGTGTGGCTTGCCTAAGGCCAACATTTAACCTCTAATAATGATTAATTTTATCTGACAACTTGACTAAGCTGGATGATGCCTAGATAACTTGTAAAATATTTATTTCTGGGGATATCTTTGATGATGTTTCTGGCACAGAATCCTATTTTTATCTTTCAGTTGCGTTAAGTTGATCATTTTTTTCTGCCCCCAAAAGATGAACTTTGTCCTGCATTTAAACTGTATTTAAACTAAACACTCAGAATCTACTGCTTTCAGACTTGGAAGGGGCTGATCATCAGTCTGTTGGTTTTGGATCCTTCATTTTTGAACTATAAACTCTCTTTGGTCTCCTGCCTCAAACAGCCAGATCCTGGGTATGGCTTCTCAGTTTCAATAATCATGTAGTCAGTAAATCTCCCGCAGAGCTAGAGAGGTGGTTCAGGGCTTGAGTGCACTTACCACTATTGAAGGTAAGTATGGTTTCCAAAACCCATAACAGGCAGCTCATAACTGTCTGTACTTTCTCCAGGGAACTAAAAACCTTCTAGTATCTGCAGGAACCTGCATACACATTCACATCAACACACACACACACACACACACACACACACACACACACACACACAAACACACAAATATATACAAATAAACTGTCTTTAAAAATAAATCTCTTGATACATGTCTGTGTTATTGCTATGTATAGAATTCTCATTAATATAATTCTCCTTGCAAAGCCTTTCAGAGGGAATGTTTCCAATTCCATAGTAAGTCATTATGTTAGTAGACAAAACACAACTTAGATTAGAGTTATAACACATAACTTCGTTCTATCCTCTAGTTTCCTACAACTGATAAAACCGCACATTGTAAGAATTATAAGTCATTGTGATGAGTCTAGGAATAATACAACTTTCATAAAGGAATAGGGAAATTATAATCTATAAAAATATGCATTTGTGCATGGCACAACTCTGCTGTGGTTGGTGATTTGATGGTGATGTGTAAGGAGGTCACTTTTCTTTGTCTGAGGTTTTACAGGATCTAATACAGTATGATTTATTCCTTAACTTCTATGAAATTAATGAAAATATTATTTGTCTGGGAAATGAGTTTGTGTGCATTTGTAATAGGATTTGCTTTGCCTGCAGCAGCAGCTGAGCCTCTAGTAAGAATATGACACACTGAAAAATAGAAGTGGGATTCCTGCTGCTCTTCCTTTTCTTTCTTCTTGCTTTGTTGTTCATCATTTTGAAGGGATGGGAATCATGTTTACATTATTATGATGCAGGCTCTAATAATACTGTGCCTAGAAATGCTCCAACATCCAAATTACTCTTGATATTACTATGAACACTTTCCTTTTAAGTTAAATAACTTTTAAGTTTATTGAGTATCCTTAATTACATTGGATAAAATAATCTATTATCAAGTCACCTGGAAATCAGTTTCAACTGTTCTAAGGAAAGTCAGGATCTTGACTCCAGAGGACAGTAATAGTATGATAAGTGGATCTAAGAATCAGGTTTGAGGAATGCTTCCTGCAATTGACTTTGCTTCAATACTCAAGATTAATGCTTCTTCCATAATCACTCTATTGATAATATTTTCTCTCCATGTATAAAATAAAATATGAACATGCAATTACAATGGTAAAGGCATGTTAACAATTAATGTTTCATATTTTTAATTAGTCAATATCAAGTATAAATTTTTCTATACTGCTACGTTATAATTCCTTCAAATTAATCATATACCCCTGCTTTCTGAATTCTCCTGGGACTTGAAATCAAGATTAGCAGGTTTACTTATCGGGCTTAATTCTATACTGATTTCAACTATTTAAGTCTTGATATATAACCTCAAGTAAGTTTGCATCTTTCTTACTTTTTATCATTTCTCAAAGAAATATTCCTTCTAATACTCTTACAAAGGATGCATTTGCAGATCCTCCTCTCTTAAAGAAAGAGATCTATATTTAGATTTAAAATATCTGACTTTAAATATTAAATTGGCTCTTTAGTTCTTCCGGGACTTTAATTAATCCAGGTATGGTTGAGGGTGGATATTTGTAGAATGAAAACTTTCTTTCTTTCTCAGAAAGCTACTTAACAATACGGTAGAAGAGGACTGATTTGTGTCATAATATTTCAAAAAATGAAGCATATAAAATGGACAAAAGTCAATTTTCAATGTTCCTTAGCAGAGAGATTCTTATGCATATGTATTACTCTTATAAAAATCAAACTATATACATTTAAAATATTGATTTTTGTGTATTTGAATGTTTCACCTGAATGAACTTATGTTAAACACTTGTGTTCCTGGGACCTGAAGAGGTCAGAAGACGGTAGCACATCACCCTGGGACTGGAGTCATGGATGGTTGTGAGGTACCATGTGGTCACTGGAAATCCAAACCTGGTCCTCTGTAACAACAAATACTCTTAACTTCTGAGTCAGATCTCCAGCCCAAATTCGACCATTTTTAATAAAATTGATGCAGAGGGATGTTTCCACTTAAAACTGGAATACTCATTGACCAGTATTTGACAATTAGTGATAAGGTGCACAAGTGATTAAGTACTTTCACAGGATAACAATTTACAGGAAAGGGAAGGCACATGGATGGACTTTGAAAGTGTGATGTAGAACCAGAGTAGATTAGCTCACATTGGGCACCTGTTTGTTTTTTTGAAGGAATATTACTTAAGAGAACAGATAGGAATGATTATATCATGAATTACAGAGAAGAGAAAAAAAGTCAGGACTGGAATGAAGATATCCAAGGCAAAGGACATGAGTGTGAGGAAGAAAGTTCTCTTATAGGAGAGGAGAGATGGAAGATCTGACAGGTATAACTTTGACCTCTTCCTCTTATTTATTATTATTATTATTATTATTATTATTATTATTATTTTATTTTTCGAGACAGGGTTTATTCGTGTAATTTTGTTGCCTGTCCTGGATCTTGCTCTGTAGCCCAGGCTGGCCTCAAACTCACAGAGATCTGCCTGGCTCTGTGTTCCGAGTGCTGGGATTAAAGGCGTGGGCCACCACCACCCGGCTGACCTCTTCCTCTGTTTCTATCTTATCCTATACATTAGTTTGGGAAAACATAAAGAGGAAGTTGTATATGTGACCCATGTCTTAATGTCTTTTTCTGTTGCTGAAATAAATTTGCTGACAAAATAAAATTAAAGATTAGACACTTTTGTTCTTCCTCACAATTAAACAGCACAGAGTTACAAAGTCGCTATAGCCACAAATTGCATAAATTGACTACACTGGTGATATTAAATTTATAATCAGAAAATAGAACAATGAGAGAATGTTGCTGTTCTTCTGATACAGTTCTCCATATACACAGTTCAGGGTCCTACCCAAAAAATGGCTACACACACACACACACACACACACACACACACACACACACACACACGGCCGTTCTTCTCATTTCCATTCATGCATTCATGCAGTCACCATAATCCACTACAGACACAGTCAGAGGCCAATTTTCTAGATGGTTCTGGATCCTATTAAGGTGACATTTAACACTAATCTTCACACCTTGTATTCTTGCTTGGGTCTATCATCAAAAGCTGCTCATTTTTCTCCTGTGTGTTGTCTACTCTTGTCTTTACCTGGCTTATCTGTCATAGAATTATATTCATACTTTGCTTACAAATAAATATCACCTCCCACCTATCTTTCATGTTGTTTTATATACTTCTTTTCATATATATAAGCAACTTATCTCACTGTGATAAAGAATACTCTTTTGGAATATTTCTATTTTTCTCTCAGATTACTCTTCTCTGTCTGAATCTTTTATACTAAATCCCTAGTATTTACTCACATTTTTTTTTTTACTTCCATCTGCATGACATCTTTAAACCCTTTTTACAAATCCAAGGTATTTAAGTCTTTCAAAAATTGCCTCTTCTTGATGTTGGTCTTACTTCCTTAGGCTAATTGAGAAAAAAAAATCTCTAGCACATTAGGTATAAACTGTTGTAATCAACTTTGATATTTCTCTTACTTTCATAATGAAATCCAGTTGTTCTTCAAATGTGATTGGCTTATTATCTAAACGCATCCAAAATGTGACATTTTCCCTTATTTCCTGGCAGGTCCCTAGTGGAAATCCACATTATCTTTTTTTCAGTGACATTTCCCAGCAGTCTTTAACTGAAAATCCTCGAGTGATTTTCCGAGTCTTTGTCACATGGATGAAGGCATCTTGGGCCACGCATTATGACTCTGACTCCGCCTTCCATCCATTTTTCTCCCTTGTTAATTTGTTCTATCAATTATAGTTTCCTTACACACAGGTGTGTTCTCAGGTTTAGATTTCATGATCTACCTACCTGAAATGACTTTACTCAAATATTAAGAGACATCATCCTACTTCCTTAGACAAAATTCTCTTCAGTCTTGCCTTCACAAACATAACATTCAAACCATAGTACTTCTATATTATCGCTACCTCCTATCTATGAGTTCTCTGTATTGAGCATATCATTACGGTATAAAATTTAAAGTGTTTATATTTTAAAGAGTGTTGGCAACTATGTGACTCAATGAATACTGTTGGTGTGTCTGTTTTACAATATTTAGATACACCAAATATTATAAGATTCAATAAAATGAAGATAAAATGTAATTTCTAAGCAACAATTAAAAGTGTGAAAATTGCTAGAACATTTGATGAAGGCATTATGAAATATGCATACACACATACATATATATGTATATATTTAAATAGAAAATATTGGCATTCCTTTAGGTCTTTCTTTAGTCTTCAGTTTACTATCCCTTTTTATTCCCCAAGACAAAGACATAGATCACTGTTAGTCATTTTGTTAAGCCATGTAAAACAGCTCAAAATTAGTTTATAAGGCACCTCCCCATTATCAAAGGTGGATGCTGTTTGTATAATTAATTGACATATTTTATTTAATTATAAAATATATTATTAATTTTTTAATGGAGACCATCTTAATTCCAATGTATTTGGATATTTTTAAGAGTCATTTTCAGTCTTCTTTTATATGTCTCTACCCCATTCATATAATGAAATAGGAACCCTGAGAATATATTCTGTGTGTAGGTCATCTACATTTTTCTAATCAGTTAAATGTATTTCCTAGGATGTATTAAGGATTTTTCACAGCTACAGCCTAGACTCTCACTGAATTAGTCTTGATCCTTCCAATTTGAATCTATCCATGGCCCAGTCTTTTTTATACATCTACTTATAAGGAGTATAAAGAGTTAGTCATATCTATGAAGATTGTAGATATCATCACATTACTCTACATACATGGATTACAATGAAAAGAAGCCAAATCAACATTAGACCAGCCATTCTTTTCACAATTATGCTGTTATAATATGACGTAGTGAAATGACACATAACATTGTTAAGATACAGTGATAAGTACATGTAACATGTACCAAACTCTTCTTGGTATCCTTTTCCACTGATCTATATAATCTGTCAAAACTGCTCCTTTTCATGACCTGTAAAATTAAAAAAAAAAACCTGAGATAAAATCAAGGGGTTAATATTGGCATTTTACACTTTATATATGCAAAATTAATGGAATATTTTTCTCTCAGTGACTGTCGATTAATGTTCATATATTTAACAATACAATACATTCAATTTTAAAATAACCTCCTTATTCATTCATAAATTCATACTAATCCAGGTGTTAGAGATATCTATTTTTATTTCTTTTTTCCTTTTTTCTTTTTCTTTTTTTCTGTTTTTATTTCTAGTCAATAGAATTCGGCAGCCTCAGCTGTACTCACTTCCCATCTTGTCATGATTGAGAAAAAAATGAGAAATGGACACTAAGGAAGTTATCTTATTATGAAAACTACAACATCCTCTGGTGGTTTTTCTACATTTAGTAGAGAATGATTTCTGCACAACAAGAGATCTTAAGCATTCATTTCACAGTACCAGATGATACTCATCTTGTATTCAGTATCTATTTGCTAGAATTACTTTTAAATCTTTGATGTGCCCAGTCTTATTGTGAAGAATTATAAAAGATGAAGACAGTGAAAGTTCCTACTAACAATTAGGGATAGTGATAATACTGCATGGAGTATTAGTGGGTTAAAAAAGCCTCTAAAATTCAGGGGACTAAACAATCATTAACATGTATCTCAGCAGGATCACAGTTTAGGTCAGACTTCCATGCATTGAGTGTTTTCAGTTTCATATCTGACTCACTTATTCTCACTGGCATTGTGTTTATTCAGTCACTAAACTGGTAGGTAGGATAGGGCTTCTGGGTGATCACAGCCTTACATAAGAGGGGTGGAAAGAAATTGCTTCAGATGGTGCCTCATCATACAAGGAATAGTCTCTGATGACATGTTTCAAGATTTCCACAGCAACACCAGAGTAAAGACCAATACAGAATTTTTTATATGTCTTTATCTCATGTTTATCATCACAATTATGGACAAAATCAACAAAAGAATCAATATGTCCATGGCTACACTATAGCATTGGTAGAAAGTGATGTCAACAAATAAAAATTATTTTCATGTAATAGAAAATCAGTAAATCACAAGCACATGTTAAAAATGCCTTCAATTTAAAAGTATCAAACTTTCAAGAATAATGACAGTTTGAAGGTTTAAACTTGGCTTAGAATGAAGTTGAATAATTTCATTCCATTTTTAGGTGAGTATTCTGCTTTTGCAAATGCTTACATAGACTCACCATTTTACAAAGGCAGAAGGATATTAAATAAGGTACAATTTCATGTGAAGAAGCAAACGTGCACTCAAAGATTATTGAGGATACTTTTTAATCTCAAGAAGATAAAATGATACTTACAGAAATGTATACTTAATATACTATGAATCGGTTTTATATTTAGTTATGAACAAAATCATCAGATAATAGTTTGATAAAAATTAATAAAATCATGCCCACTATGTTGTAAATTAGCCCCACCTCCATTCTTATAAATGATAGGGGAGTCCATTCTCTTTCCAAATGAAATATTTAAGGACAAACGTGATGGGAACTCTTCCATTTCTCAGCTTGTCAGTAATATCATCAGGCAGACATTGCAGTTGATACTACCAGAGCCTATTATAAGTGTCACAGACATTTTTCTTACAAATTTCATTATTAACTTGAAATTCTCTCAAGCATAAATTATATATGTAATAGTAGAAAACAGAAAGAACTTATTCTTTGTACTGAGTAGAGAGGCTTCATAATCTTCACGTCTGAATCAGTAACAAATGCTGTTTCCTTTTCAATTCACTGATAAGAATATTCCCATCTTTTTCAGGAATGAGTAAGAAATAATAATGACAAATGCAAGGTATGAAGTTCTTTTATTCACACTGCCAGAACATTTATAAAAAATTTGACAACAATGTAGGCAAAGTGGAAAACCTTTGGTGTGGTCCACATAATAACGCAAATAAAACATGCAGTTCTTTCTCCAGAAAAGCAGTTGAAAAAGTCTCATAAGATTTTAGCATTTGACCTTCCTCACTTGTTTGATAAATCACTGTAATAGCCAACTTATGGTAATATATTACCTGGGGAAATACTAAATTTCCCATCCATTGTTTATATATTACTCTATAAACCGTATTCAACAGTATTCTACTGAATACAGGAAAAGATAAGAAAATTACAAAATTCCATATTTAACATTCTTTTAAATTTGATATAGGTTCCTGTGAACAATGTTGAGGAGTAAATGTGTTAGCACTAATACATACATAAAGACAGTGTGCCACTCAATCTTCCTGTATAAAAATATCAGACAAATGGTGTAGCACGAATCTTAAATGGTCTTATTTAATAAAACAAACACAGAGTCAAGTATTAGGGTGAACACTGGAAGATCAGAGAGACAGAACAAGCCACAGCTAACCTCACCTGGCCCATTTCTCAGCTGATCTTGTTTCCTCAGAATGGAAGCCTCTGTGTCCTTATATCTGAATTGCTCTCAGCTGAACTGTGCTGCTAGAAGCCTGAAAGCTTAACCAGCCAAATGCTTAAACAGGCCAAATGCTTCTAGTTTCTGGTCCTCACGCCTTATATACCTTTCTGCTTTCTACCACCAGTCCCTGGGATTAAAGGCTCGCTTTCTGGGATTAAAGGCGTGAGTCACCATGCTTGGCTGTATCCTTGAACACATGGATTTCTGCCTCTGGAATGGTAGGGTTAAAGGTGTGAGTGCCACCATTTTCTAGCCTTTGTATCTAGTGGCTGTTCTGTCTCTGACCCCAGATAATTTAGGGTGCACAATATTTTGGGGAACACAATACCACCACAAAATGGAATTATCCAGTTAAATAAATTATGTAAAGGCCAATATACAATGAAGGTTTCGTGAAGTCTGTGCTATTAATCTTTTAGAATCTACAATAGTACATTCTAAGTGATTGTTATTCCAGTTGACCTAGTTTTATGAAGTAACATGTATCAAAGTATTGCAAAGAGAAAAAGAATACTGAGTTTTAGGGCTGGAGAGATGGCTCAGCAAATAAGGGCAGCAGCTGCTCTAACAGAGGACACAGCCTTTGTCCCCAGGACTCACATCAGATGTCTTACAATTGCTTATGAATGTAAGTTTCATGGTTCTGCGACCCTCATCCACCCTATGCAATCATCAGCACACACGTGGTGCACACAAAGACAAACAAGAAATCCCAGCCATATAGATAATAGATAAGTTTTAAATGCAACTAATTTAAAAATTTAAAGACTTAGGTATGAGTTCCAGTAATGATATAGACTGTCTTACTTTCTTAAAGAGGCAGTTTTTTTTATATGCAAATTGAAGATATTGAACTAAACACTCTAGATGTCTTCTAAATTATCTTTCTGTGCCCCTGATTTTCTTCTATGTGGGGACACCACAGACATGATATAAATGGTATCAGGGAAACCATACAGTGAAATCTGCATAGCATAACTGTACACAAATGCATAAAACCCACTTGCAATATGTTTATTGGAGAAAAATCTACATCAATTAATTTACTAAACCAGCATAATCTTTTTGTCCTGATAGCCACAGATAATTTTATTCTCAATCTGTCATCAGGGAAACGTCTCTGCAACAGACAAACAAGCACAATTCTTAATGACAATCTATAAACATTTGTCCTTATCCTCACAGATAAGTGTCATTTTCATTCCTCATCAAGGAACCTTCTCTTTACGACAGATGAAGACCAATGCAGAGAAAACTACAACAATCAAAATTGATGTGAAATATCGTTCTGTTTGCTGTGAATGTGTGTTGCTCTGATTGGTTGACTGGCCAGGAGCCAGGCAGGAAGTATAGGCAGGATAAGCAGACAAGGGGAATTCTGGGAAGAGGGGCCTGAGTCAGGATGACCAGCCAGTCACAGAAGAGGCAAGATGACAAGGCAGAAGTGAGAAAAAGTACCAAGCCACCTGGCTAAACAAAAGTAGGAATTATGGCTTAATTTAAGTGGAAGAGCTAATCAGTAATAAGCCTGAGCTATGGCTGAGTGTTATAATTAATATTAAGCCTCTGTGTGATTATTTTATAAAAGGCTGTAGAACTGTGGGTGAGAGATTTGTCCTGACCCTGGGCCTGGCAGGACCAGAGAAACCTTCAGGCTACACAAAATGAAGAGCTGTGTAGCTCACTTCAGTGAATAAATCAACCAAACACATCCACACCTAAGGCTCAGCGAACATTGCAGAAAGGAGGACAGAAAGATTGTAAGAGTCAGATGGTTAGAGAGCATGATGTGATACTGTGTCTCAGCAATATCAGAAGCTATATGTGCAATTTCGTACAAACATGACTGCTCATACTAGAGGTGAACAAGGATGATGGAAAAAGGATGACAAGCACTAACATGAGAAAGAGGACAGAGAAAGCCCATGAGGCCTCAACTATAAACAATTTATTATAGTTAATGGAGTAAAGACGAGACGAGCAAGAAAAGAGAGGGAATGAGAGGTGGCCCTCCCCAGGAAGGAGCATACCAGTTGGTTGTCCAATGTCAAAATATCAGTCATATATATGTGTAACATTCTATGGATCTGATTATAACTCTGCCATGCTTCTTTTTAGAATAAGAAGGAGTGTAACTTATTTTGCATTTTTCAGGAGAATACAGTTAAAAAACTTTGTACTTTAAAAGAGATATTGAACTTTAAACAAAGTAGAATTTTTAAAGACTATGAGTAATTGAAAGACAAAATAGTATGACCTCAGGAAATTAGTGTAGGATGCTGACCCTTAACACCTTCACATTCTCTTTACTACCTGTTTGCTTTCTGAAAATGCCTTGAGGATTCACTGAATGAAGCATTTGTGCCACAGAGTAATTTAATGGATTTTTCTCTATTTTTCTAGTCTGTTGGCATTCCATGTGCTTTTTCATTTTCATTTCATTTCTAGAGATATTTTTCTCTAGAAAAATTACCCATGAATACTGTCCACATAAAGATGAAAATGTTCTACTTCATGCTTAATTTCAGTCTCCTGGTATATTATTTTTTTGTTTCTCTCCAGCCTCTCATCTCCCCTATAACTCCTATATTCTATAGAGAACTAGACATAGATTCCATTAACAAAGAGGCCACTAAACTTTGGATCCTGGATACCAGTGTTCCCAACCATGTGAGTTTCCTCAATGCCTCCTAGAGAAGATCTGACCTCATTGAGTAGGGTGAAGATTTATATCTGAAGTGGCAATTCTTAGCAAGTATCTCAAGTGCCTCTCCTTCATATTGTATATCTGAGAAACTGAACCTATTATCATCAACCCTCAAGAAGTAGTTGTTATATTTTATGATTATACCTGCTGATATTAATCTTATGCTTCTATAAGATAAAAAAAAAACATCATTTTGAATACAGTCAGTTTTACACCATTAATGGAACATGAATAGCACATAGCATTTGCATACAGTATTGACTTCATGAGCGACTTGGGTGTCCTACTGACTAGAGCTAGAAAACCATTTCCTGTGATCTTTTGCTATGAATGCCTTCATTCTTCCTCTGATACAAAATTTAAACATGACACTCTATTTGTGTAGTTACCCAAAAGAGTCAAGTCTCTTAACTGAAATTCACTTCTCATCTTAAAACTCAATAATTATGTAATTATCATGATGGGATTTTTTCAGCAGTTGAAGCAAGGCTCATTTTAGGGGTGAGGAACACACGTACAGCAGGAACACAGAATTAAGACTTTCCACAAGCAGGAGGTCTCGGAAAGCCAAAATCCAGCTTCTTTCTGAGGGTCAGGAGATGTTATAGTGTCTGAAGAGTCTTCCTCCCATAATTTAAGGTTGATCAATTTGAAATAAGGATGGCTGATTAGTCTAGAAATGTTGGATAAATATGTCATTATCAGGTCTTGAACTTGTGGAGCCATTTTATCAGCAGGAAGACTACTGTCAGTAGTAATCAACCCACAAGAAATACTGCATTCAGCTACCAGGCTTTTGTCTTAGGTCAGGAAGATGAGGAAAAAATCCACAGATCTGAAAGTTTACCATTTTTATTACCTAGTCATGACCCCTTCTCTGTCCTATCAAGGAGTCCATCTAACTCCTATTCCTCATTCTCAGAGGTCACCCTAACTTCTGTTAAGGGTTTAGGGGTACAGACCATTCTAACTGCTTCACACTGAAAAAGAGGTGAAGGGAGGCAGCATGCAAAGTGTCTCAGAGGAAGGTTGATCTAACGGAACACCATTGAATTGAACTAATAAACTTAATGGCAAAGACCCAGAACAAAGGACAGCCCAGTGATGACAGTGCATCCTTAGAGCACACTGAATTAGGTACCATCATGACAGAATTTTTAATATCTGATGGACTTCTTCGAATGTTATGCTAAAGACGTATAATTAAGAGATAAATTGTAGAACAGAATTCTTTGTCTCTAGACCAGGTGGCACATAGGCATTCTGGACATTATAGGATCTTCTAGTGTGTTGAACATCCAATTGTGTGCATCTGGCAACACAGGTGGAACTACCTCACAGATCTTCTCCTTGTCATAGTCAGTATCATCATAACGTGCTGGGGGAACTGCAAGGCCTCATTCACAACAGGCTTTCAAAGAAGAGGTAAGCTGCCACCTTAAGTTTTCCAGTTTGATTCAGTTAGGGGGAAGAGACAACTGACACACATACACACATACACACGTTCACACAGAGAGACAGAGACAGAGAGATACAGAGAGGCAGAGAGAAATAGAAAGACAGATATTTATAACACTATTATCATATTTTAATCTGGCCCCTGACAGGAAATGTATATCCTTGGAGTGTCAAGGACCATATCTAAATTTGTGCTGAGGTGATTCCTGATATGTCACTAGTTAAAGGAAGAGGATGGCCATGATGATTTTACCAACTAGGTGGCAAGAGATTTCTGACCTTTATGTAGATTAGGGAACGTTAACGGTCTTTAAGTTAGTCAATAGTATTCAGATGTTAAACTAAGAGTAATCCAAGAAAAACACTGGGTTCTCTCTGCCTCCGCTCTGCAAAAGGCTTCTATAATTTTTTTTTTTTTTTTTGGGGTAGAATTAACTCTATAGAATAAAACCAGAGAGCAAGGACTAGATAGCATTCTGAGGAACTTCTTCCGTTCTTTAGAAAATAGCATGGTCTAGAGTTTGCTAAAACATGCTTTAAGTTCACTTATCACTTAAAGTTTGGAATCAAAACTTATGGTAGGGCTTTGATTGATATTGCTTCAGTGTGTGCTCATTATTTTAGTTAATCTATAATAACTTGAGAAGTAATCACATTCCTTGGAATCCCTGTTCTCATGTGTTTAGTAGGATTAATAAAAGTGCTTTTCTCCTAGAGATATTTTTAAGAATAAAATAATTCGAAATTTGTAGAATCATCTAAGTTTGTCAATCATATGCATTTAAAAAATTTTAATGTATAATTCATCCATGCCTTCAAGTATGGTTTGTATTTTTCTTGAATATGTATTACCAAATGAAAAATTTTTAATTTTGATAAGTTCTAGTTCATCACTTTTTAAAACATCAGAAAGCAGGTTGTTAATTTTGAAGATTTATTTTTGTTTTTGTGTATATGTATCTGTGTGATTGTGATTGTATTCCATGTAAGTACAAGTGCCTGCAGAGTCCAGAATAAGACATTAGCTCTCCTATCTCTAGAGCCTACCAACAATCTTGGGAACTGTATTCCAATCCTCTGAAAGAGAAGCAATTGCTTTTAACTGCTAAGTCATTTCCCCAGCTCACACCGGTCCATTGACTTTATTTGTTCATAGTGTTTATAGTATGTGGCAAATTACTTTGCTTTTCATAATTTATTTATTTCTTACTTAATATTTATTGTACTTGCTAATGTTTTACAAAGAGTAAAAAGAAACTTTTGAGGAGTTAGCAAGAGGTTAAACCTGGGTAAAGCTTACACTGTTGTAATCAGTACACAGTCCTGGCTAATTATCAAGAGATTTTAAAGTATAAGAGATATTAGTAATTGGCAGGCAAAATGGATTAATAATATTTAATTTATAGAAGCAATTGAATGACAAGATAAGAGTAGGAGCTTTAAATAGTATGCAATTAACACTAGAAACTCAACCACATATTTGGGAGAGAGATTTATCTTATTAATATCTCAGCTTAACTTTTGTTTCTAAGACAAAAAATAGTATAGTTTGAGACCCTCTTGCTGAAGACAACATCTACAAAACTCACTGAACACAGAGATGTCAAGTGGGTGCCTACATAGAGTCTTCAACCTTACAGACTTGTGTTTATAGTACTGGGAGATATTATACACACTACCAGAGAAGAAAGGTAGATATCAACTCAGCTACAAAGCCTTAAACCTATAACGGTGACCTGCCTGCATAACAAGCTGGTGGAAGAGCAGCACAGACATTGTAGGAGTAACCAACCACTGTCTGGTTTTATCCAAGGCCCACTCTATGAGATGGAGATCCTGCCTAACACTGCTTGGGTAGCTAAGAACCTGAGACTAGATAGGCCATAGGGGAAATCCAAATACTACTGTTCTGCTAAAGGAACAAAGCAATTAAATGACTCCTATGGGCATTCTGTTAGACTTATAGATTAGTGTCTTTCTCAGCCATCATGAGAGAACACTCTTCCTGCAATGGACTGGAATAAATATAGAGACCCACAGCCAGACAGTGTGCCAATACTGAGAGACCTTGAACATTCAGTCCTAAATGGGATGTCTCCATGAAGTACTTCCCCTTAGGGTTCAGAGAACTTTTCAGAAGATGAGACAAAAAAAAATTATAAGAGCATATGGGGATGGAAGAAATCAAGATAACAAGGCCTCCTGGATGCAACAGGGCTGACACACAAGTGAATACACAGAGACTAAGTTAGTGCACACAGGGCCTGCCCAGGTCTAAGTCAGGGTGTGCCCCAGAATTGAGAGAGGAAGCAGTCGCAAGTTCTAATTCTTAATCCAGAATCGGTCTCCAATTTACAACCACACACACAAAAAAAATAATTTTCTCTAAGGGATTCTTACTGCGTATACAAACCACAGTTAAGAGCAGACCCCAAGCTCAGCAGTAGATGCCAACATAAAATGAACTCAGTGGTAACTTTCGAAGTGTTCTTAATTCATAATGTTGTCTAGGCTCTTTCTTTTGACCTTACAGATTCTTTGTTTATATTCTATGATTTAGATTTTGCAGCTTTATGGACTTTCTGTTTTGAACAAATGTGTGTTCCTCTGTGTCTGTAAATACTTCTTGTGTTTTTCCCTAAGGTTCTATATTTTTTACTGTCCCTTTAATCTTATTCTGGCTTTTATGTTTTATTTTCTTTTATTTATTTGCTTTGTTTCTTTCTAATGAGAGAAAGAAAACAATTGGTGAAGGTGGTGAGGTGGGAAGGATCTGGAAGGAGTTGGGGGAGGACAAATTGTGATCTGAATATATTACAGAAAATGTATTTTCAATTTAAAAAAAAGAATGGAACCTTCGGGGGGGAACTGGTTAATCAAACTAAAGAATCCAAGTTTACTTTTGCTCTTTATTGGAACTATCTGTGGTGTTGCCACAGACTTGTAGCAAGAGACTACATTCACTCACAAAACTGAAAACACACCTGGTTCTTCTGGTTCAAGGTTTGGAATTTGTAAGGTGGCAAAATATATGCACATTTTTAATCATATTTCTTCAAGAGTACACTTAAGATCCTAGGAATTTATGAATGTATAAATTGGTCTGAGTTTTGAGAAAGGAAATGAATAAACCCTTCATTTTCTAATGAAGGCAACAAAAGGAGGTAATTCTGCTGCTGTTATGTGCTTTTCAGGTCTCAGGTTTAGGAAGAAATATCTGTACCAATTCATAATTCTCCTGCAGCAGAAGAAACAGGAGCTGGAAGTTGCCAGTAATCTTTAGCATCAAAATGTTAAATAGCTTATTAAATATAGCAATGAGTCAAACAATTCAGAAACACATTTTCAAGGCAAACAGAGAGCTGCTCTTCTGTGTGTCATGATATTTCCAAAATCACAGGTTAATAAAGAGGAATGCATCTATTATAATCTGAAAGGCCAAGGGCTGCAACTGACACAGCTGTCACATTCAGACTCTAGGATGATTTTATTAACAGCATCTTTGCATTAACAAATTATCTTATTAAAATCTGTTTATATGTGATGTCCTCCAAAATAAGATAGGCAAGAAAGGAAGAACTGTAAAAACAAAAGTATTTCAGATGTTATAGTGAGACCTCTATGACACATACTCCAATGTCACAGAAATATTCAGAAGCTTCTTAAAGACAATTTAAGCAAGCTATAAAATACTAGACTAAAATGCAATAAATAGGCCTAGGTTTACACTCCAAGTTTGTTATTTACTTATGGAAGAAGTTAAAACATTATACCATATCAGTTGAGACCTGGTTTTGCCATTTTACAGTAGAAATAATAAAGAGTTTTCTAGGCTGTAATATTATTTTAAGGTACAAATTAGTAATGTCTGTCAAGTTACTCTGTAACCTATTATAATACCAGTGCAATTTTCTTTTTCAAGGATAGTATGGTTATGCTTGAGGGTAAAATTATTTCTTTCCCTGAGGCTCAGCCAAGTCTATAAAAACCAGCAGACTCAGATGAGAATAGAAAGAGAGAGCAACAAGGGTATGATCATATATATTCTCATTTAAGGAAGGTATCACGTCATATAACAATGTTCTTGGTTGCTCTGTATATGTGGAAACATAATGGAACTTAGAATTCACCATGAAATTATGTAGTTTATTTGTAATTTGAAATGTTGCAAAGTATACGTATGTTTTTTATCATGTTAATTTGTATTCAGATAAATAGTTTAATAATGTAAATTTATTATTAAGAATCTAGAAATAGATTTACCATTCATGACCCTGCATTCATTACTTTTCACTTGTGAAACACAGTATTGTCAATGGTCTCACTCTCAGCAGGGATGGGAAGCTAGTTTACAAGCAAAGATGCTTCCTTAGAGACTACATAAAGCCATGCATTTGTGTCTCTGTATTTTTTCTTCTAAATTAAATGTATTAGATTACATATGCTTGCATTTCATTACGAGACCATAAAAAGCAATATACTCCATAAATGTTGACATGATGAGAAACCTAAATTATATTTGTACTGTGATGAAGAAAACCACTACAACACAGAAGAAAATTAAATCCCTTGTGGAAACAAAGGTATTTAGAGCCATAGCAGCACTTTCTTTGAATGAAGCACCAGGAATATGCTCATATATGAGTAATAGTAAGTAGGAATATTTAATTTATAATAGATACATTAAAACATATTTGTATTAAATGTAATTAGTGAAATAATTTTCATAAAGCTGCAGTGTCTTTTAATATCTTTAAAAAGAGTTAATTCAATCTCTTCAAATCCCAGTCAACATCCTCATCCATTACTTCTTTTGTGTAGTCTTTTATGGTTCATAATATATATGTGTAAATATATAAGTAAACATGTATATTTGTGTGTGTGCAGGGGGTGTATGTGTATATATATGCATGTATGTATATATACATATATGTATACATTTTAAATTTCACAAATCAAATTCAGTAGCATAACATAGCTGAGACGAAGATTTTGAAGACAAATCTGAACTCTGTTATATAAAAGTTAGGTTATGTCAATGAATTATGAAGCAAAGGCTGTAGATTAATTTTTGATCTAGGGAAATAATGTCTCCTCTACTGATGACGCTTGATCTCATCATCTCAGTTAATCATAAGAGACTCTTCTGCATCCACGCAACCTAATATAGTTCCGTTTCTCTGGTTTGGTTCCATGAGGCTTTAATGTAAGCTTTATAACAACGAGGTCTGCCTGTTTTCTGCTTTAAATGATATCCACTCTCTCAATAGTGATATAATTATAAGAAGTTAAGAACTTGACTATGTTTCCAAGCCTTATTAATTTTGTTGCAATTCTCATTACTCCTAGAACACTCTCTCAAGGGACTGAGTTTGTCCAGACATAATTTTGTCATCCAAAGTATAAAATTGATTTGTGTGGTTCAGTTTATGAAATAATTATTAAGAATTGAAATATATATTTAAGTATTGAGAAAACCTCCTACTATTTAATACTTGAAAAGACACAAAGTTTCACGGGACACAGAATCATACAATTTATGACAATGTGTAATTTGAATCAGTATCTAAAATTGTGTAAAACTGAAAAAAATAAAATTCAATGACAATGAAGTGTCTATGTTTAGATAACAGTTTGGTATAACAAACTATGACTTAGGCTTCTTGTTTTTGAAAATAGATTATTCTCTCATATCACGCATCTTGACCACAGTTTCTCCTCCCTCCTCTCCTCCCAGGCCACCTCATCTCTCTCTTCCCTAGATCCATCCCCCTCCATTTCCATTTAGAAATAATAGGGCTCCAAAAGACAACAGCCGAACATTACAAAAGAAGATACAATAAGACAAGGAAAAGCCCTCATATTGAGGTCGGACAAGGCAACCCAATAGGAGGAAGAGTCCCAAGAGCAGGCAGAGAGTCAGAGACACATCAACCCCACTCCTACAAAATGTCAGGCTAACAAGCATATCCTATATACGGAGGACCTGGTGCAGATCCACGCAGATCCTCTGCTTGCTGCTTCAGTCTCTGTGAGTTCATATGAACCCTACTTAGTTGATTCAGTTGGCCATGTTCTCATGGTATCCTCCATCCCTTCTGACTACTACAATCTTTCCCTCTTCTTCTGTGGAATTCCCCATCCTTCCAGAAGAGGGACCCAATGGAGACCTCCAATTATGTTTCTTAAAAAAAGTGAAAAGAACCATTTTCAGATTTATAATAACATTACACACGTGGAAATACTTGAATGATTCTTTACATTTTTTTTTGTATTTTCCAAAATAAGTCTAGATAACTCAAATTGTTTCAAGAAATAACTTACACATAAGTGCTTATCCCTAAATTAAAATAAATTCTGGTGTTTAGAATTAGAATCTATAATACTTCCAGTAGGCAGAAAGTGAAAAAAATTGTAACATACAGTATTTTAAGTAGGACGGTTATTCAAGAAGAGTCTGTGTTCTTTTGTTTGTTCATGGAAAACAATTTGAAAACAAAAATATTTGGTTCTTCTTGACTAAGAAATTTCATATGTCTCACCAAATATTGTTAGAAGTATGCTTTTGTCTTCATGTGATCCAAACACTGGAAATGTGGTGTGTGCTGACTTGTTTTTCATGATGATCTCTGTGGTTTTAAAGGATGCAGAGAGAAACTTGCATTTGAGCTATTATCATTTTCCTATTAAAGAAATTTGAAATTATTTTCCTTTTTTAACTACTAACTCTATGTAGCTATATACAAGGTCAAATAATGTGTTCCAATATGCTGCTTTTTCTCAATAACTGTAATTTAACTTAAAGAGATTTTCAGAAAATTAGAAAATTTCTTAGCCCAAATATAAAGAAAATGAACTTCACATGACTCTTCAGAAAAGATATGTATATAATTCATGATGAAGAAATTCCGCATGTATAGCAAAAGCTGTCACTGTATATCAAGTTACTTTCAACATTTCCAAGAAGAACAAACACCCATGTAAGTCATGACTCTCAGCTAGTGGACAGAACTTTGCTTCTGTAGGTTCACTTTTCATCTGGTGAGACTGAAAAGAGTTCAACAATTCAAGAATCCTATTCAATATGGTAAGATCAAAATCAACATGTGAAATAACTATAGAGAGCTAACTAGGAGGAAAAATCAGATGCTTTGAAAATAATTGGATTTATCCTACTGTAAAAATAAACTCATAATTGATGGAATAAGACAAAAATAGGAGAGTAAGGCCATTTTGACAGTTTATCTCAAGGTAGAAATAGAAACTTTTATCCTGTGACCATGGCTAATATCTCAAGTATATCCTACTTAACACTATAGAATTTGTGCAAAGATAAAGCTGATACTCCGCAATATAAGTGAATTTTGATCAGTTGCTTCTATAGAAAAACAATTATCATGTGACATGCTGGATCTCCAGGCTAAAAACTACATGCTTTACCAGGCAGTGGTGGCACACACCTTTAATCCCAGCACTCCGGAGGCAGAGCCAGGCAGATCACTGTGAGTGCAAGGCTAGCCTGATCTACAGAGTGAGATGCAGGACAGGCACCAACAGAGAAAACCTGTCCTAAAGAAAAAAAATGCCTCTCTAGAATTCCATGTGATTAATTTGTTAATATTACTGTTTATACACTTTTCATATCAATGATCTAGACTCCAGTAGACTACAAGAATATTGTTGTCCTACTTCATACTTGGGATTCTTAAATGAAATAAATAAATAAATACTGATTTGAGATGATCCTTGGGACAAAATAATTAAAACATGAGCAATAAAAAATTTCCAGTAGTCTTGAGTATATACCTGATGGATTAAAAAGGAATATGAGAGAGTAACTGGATGCATGTGTTATGCAAACAGGGGCGGAACTATTTCAGAAGAGGTTAACCAGTTAAAGGGTATGTTAGGGGAGTGAGGTGAATGGAATCTAAATATATATATATATATATATATATATATATATATATATAATTACACATATGTAAAAATGATGTAATAACACTCGTTGCTTATTATGAAAACTTCAATTTTTAATGCTGAAATCTCTTTCACTTAATAAAATTTATACAAACTATGAAAAGAAATTTCCAGCAGCGTGTCAAGAAATATAAGAAATCAAGAAAAATAAAATTGGCTAAAGAATGAACCAAAAATCTGAAGACAAAAAACAGAACAAAACTATCTTTTGACTCAACAGAATGTGATCTGTATATAGCAATAGAATGTCTCATAATGAAATATTGCTATATGTCTAGATCAGTGCATCATCTAAACCTCCTCATAGAAGCTTATTATTATAGTACACAGTAATTAACACAGAGACTCACAAATGGATGGGGTAAAGAGAGTGAGAGACTTTGTAGTGCTCAGTCTTAAATGGGATGTCTTTACCACGCTCTCCCAAGACTCAGGGAATAATAGGGAACAGAAAGATTGTAAAATCAAGAGGTGGTAGACAGTATCAATGAAACAGCATTTTCTAGATATAACAAGGCAGGCAGGTGCACCCATGAACTCACAGAGAACGTGACAGCATGCACAGGACCTGAACAATTCAAGACAGATGAAGTGCCTGCATGGAGGATGGTTGTAGGGACCATGCCCCACCTTTAGCCAAGAGGGTATTTCCATTTTATTTCTGCTGAAAGATGTTAAATAAGTTTTCCCAAATGAGATTACAATGAGAACATCAACCATACTTCAGGCAGGCCTCTTGGAGTGACCAACACAAATTGGAATTCCTATTTCATGTGTTTTGTTTTTATTTAAAATATATATTATATTCATAAACAAATATTAACATTATATATTATATATATGTTGGGTGCTAGAAACATAGTCTTCCCAAGTGAAAAGCACACCAATTGGCTATCTTAGTGGTTATCCGTGAAAACATACATATAAGTAAGTAAGAATATTCATACTGAGAAGGTTCCTTATCTATATTTAGGAATATACATGTATTTACATCTTCGTATGTATTTTTTAGGAAAGAGAAATAACAAGAAGTTGAGTTGGTAGAAAAGAACTGGATATGTTCGGGGAGAAGAAAGAATATGTTCATAATATGTCACATGGAATTTTCAAAGAATAAATAAAATCATAAAACAGAGAATTGGGTAGAAAGTATGTCAATGCAGCATTCATGTAGGAAATTTTCAAAAAAAATGCTGAAACTAAACAAACAATGAAGTCAGAACCACCAACTCAAAACAGGTCAAAAGTTACTGAAAGAAATTTGCACAAATAAATTAGAGAGGCTTCTTGGCTTCTGTAGATTTAGCACTAGGCTTCTGAGATCATTTTAGCTTCTGCTGAAATGTATTAAGTACAAATCATTATAGTTGTCTATTATATTAAGACTCAAAGAAAAGATTTATTTGGAGATCACAGAGTTAAACATGATATCACTTTCATCCTTATGGGGGACTCTATATAGAGAAAAAATAGGAATGTCTCATTTTAACAACTGGGAGCAATATTTTGAATAAAATCCTTGAGTCTCATTACCTTCAAGAAGTCTAGAGTGGGCATGAACACTGGCCCAGGGATTAGAAAAATTAATTAAAATAATTATGTAATAGTTGCAATAGGATTGTCAAGAGAGTGCTATTGCACTGAGCTCCATACATCTCTAACTAAAAATGTTTCAGGAGCCAGTGTAAGAATTTCCAAGGAGTATTTGTCCCTTGCTGCCCAGCTAGGAACAATTCAAATCTAAGTACTTAGATAACACATAAGTTTTATTTAGCAACAATTAAGCTTTATTGATTTTACTTAATGAATTTAAGCTTAAGTTAATCTTACAATTGTGATGTCTAAACTTAAAGAATAGCATAACTCTTTACTGTATAACAATGAAAACCTATCAGGTATTCATATTTTATCTTATTTATTTCTACTTCAGTTTTATAGATATGGTCTAGCCATATTTTAAGTCACCAGTTAGTAATAATTCAGGAAAATAAATAGCTTGCAAATATTGCCTATTTTTCAAGTGGTGTATTTTGGAAAAAAATAAAGTAAGGATAGGGATATAGTTTAGTGGTAGACTATTTGAGTAACATCTGAAATGTTCTATATTTGATACCCAATACTGCTGCATGGGTATATGTGTACAAACACATACACACACACAGGCACATATGTGTGCATTTATAAATATTGATATGTACACATTACATGCATATGAGAACATATATCTTAAATATTATGAGTACATAAAATGTTTCACAGAGTCTTGACATCAATTTTATGAAGTAAAATAATTTTCTACTCTTTCGATAACAGCTGAATTTTACTTCTACATGGTGTTTAGATTGTCTTCTGGCCATTGGTTTCCCTATTCCCTGTTCTTTACATTAACTCTTTTCTTCAATGAAACCAGTTTTCACACTACAAACATAGGTCAATGGTAGAGTGCTATATTCACTTGCCTAAGTCCTTGCATTTAAAACTCAAAAGAACAAATAAATAAGATTCTTTCTTCAGGAAGAATTAATGCTGGTTACCATGACAAATTTCTCATGTAAATTCCTTTTCTCTAGCATTGTCTCATGTCTGTAGGATGGAATGAGTATCCATACAAACTGAGTTGTAAGAAGTGCTAAGGGTTTCTTGTAATCTCCTAAGTAAAAGCATTCTTGTTTATAAATATGACCCAGCCTTGTAATCTGACAAATTTTCTAACTGAACCTTTCAATAGGGATTCAAATCTTGAGTGGCTAGTTCAATGTGGGAATTAAGGAACATTTCTAAGCACCGTGCAGAAGTGACTATAATCTGGCAGTTACATCATCATTGGCTGCCTAATTATTAATTTAGAAAACTTTATTTTTTATTTAGAACTTACTATGCACAATCATCTGACTACTGGGAAAGGACAACAATATACAAAGCAATCAAACATCCCTTCCTACCAAATCTTAGAAAGTGTTACCTTAATCAACTCTTAGAAGCCTGAAACAATAAATACACACTATTGTCCAAATGGAATCCACATTACTAGCTGGGTGTGGACACTACTCCATGTTCTTCTTAGTTGTCAAAGTCACTGGTACAACCACCATGGTTTTATTGAAAAGCTATACTTTCTTGGTCCTTTTATGTTTGCATTATTTCCGTTCTGAACTATTTGATTGTTAGTTTGAAGCCTGTGGTATTTTGTTTTGCATAAATTATATAGATCTTATCGTTTAAATCAAAACAATAATAGTTTATCTTCAGAGTTAACTGAAGCAACTATAGATGGTCTATGTGGTATGTCTACCCTAAATAATATCATGGAAAATTTGGCGATTCATCTAGGAGACTAGAGTTCTATGTGAAGAATGGAGAAAGCTCCAGCTTCTTGAAGTAGGGGTCTGTGTTTGTCTGGAAACATCCTAAGATAAAAGATGGTACTGAACGCATATGATATAGAATCCAATTAAAGCCATGTGAGTGAGCTACTCAGAACCCCTGCAAAGATTTGAGCAGAAAAATCAAATAAATTTTTGGGGTACAGCTTAACAGTAGCTCATGATAACCATATATACGAGGGCTAATATGAAGGATAGGATAGATATGAGATGACCACTTAAGAGGCATTTATTTAAGACACAGTATGGTCTTGAACTATGTTACCACTAAGGAAGTAAATTAACTAGTTATATTCTTATTTTGCTTTGAATGTTCACCTGCCATAACTTGCTGATCAAATGCTTACAGTGAGAGATATAAAGAGATGAGTCCAAGGGTACTGCTTTTCCTTCAGACCAAAGAGGTTAATCTGTGCAATGTGATCTACCGCTGATGAGGTCTAGAGTGGCTTGTCCTTCTGTTACTACCACAGCTTCTTCTTCCACCCTTTTCCATGTATCTGTCAACCTTCCTGAGTCAATATAATAGTCCCCAACTGCTAAAACATAAAACTCTCCAGCTTTCTACTCAGAGCCAGTTCTCCAGATAGCAGCCCAAGTGACCTTTTTGAAAACAAAATATTTCCAACCCAGAGACCAAAATTCAATATTCTTGTTTTGACTTTCGAAGGCCTACCTGATCAGGCCCTCAGAGACCCTCTGACCTCTTTTGTAACCAGACTTCTTTGTTTACTGCGCTCCAGTCAGGCTTCACATTTTGCCCTTTAAACATAACAAATGCTCCCTATCCCAGGGTATTTCTTCTGCTATTATCTATACTCTGGAACAATCTTTCCTTTAAATATTTGCAAATATTCTCACTCACTTTATTCAGAATTATTCTCAAATATCTGTGGATCAAATATATTTTTAAACTCTCTGTCTCAATAGCTAAGTTCATTCTATTTATTTAGTTGACTATGTGTGGCATTGCTGATATCTTCTATGACTAATCTAAGAATACATGAGGACAGATTATGATTTGATGACCTTAGATCTGTCCATAGTGTCTACATTACCTGGCATGTAGTTAGCACTCAAGGCATAGTGGTGTGGCAAAGAAAACAAGAATGAGTGAAAGACAGGCATATATAATTTGCATTTTCTGTGGTTGTTCTCTTTTTTGAAGCTTAAATGAGTTAAGTAATAATCTCATAAAGTCCACAAACTTAGAGCTGTCATAATGTTGCTAGCACCAAGAATTGGAGGAGAAAGATTCAATTACTGATATTTTTAATATCTTGACAAAAACAATTGAGTTCTGCTGACATTCTGAAACAATTTATGGTGTTCAAATATTGTTGTCTAGAAAATAAAATAAGAGTTAAGATAAATCCACAGCATACGGCTTAAAGCATATTTATCTATTTTCTACATAGAAATATGTGCTTGGGGCATGCTATTAGTTTCTAGAAATGAATATGGAAACTGAAAAATTTTCTCCCACAGAGAAAATTTAATGAACATTTTGAGAAGCAAAGCTGAAAACGGCAAGACTCATTAATTATAAACAATATTTAAAATGAGATTTAAGTCATTCACTGAGAATTGCACTTTAAAACCTGGACATTGAGTCGGAATATTGAATATTATGGTTTGGATTGCTGGAGAGACCAAAGGGCCCTGGCACAGACTTATTAACTATGTCCACATGACATAATAAGAAGATGGATAAGACTGTAGAGCCTGGCCTGTTGAAACACTGCTTCAAAGACAAAGGAAGATTAAAATATTAAATTGTCCAGGATAAAGCACACCAATTATTAAATAGTTTTATAATAACATAAGTTATTATCTCTATTTTAAAATATATTTTTAATTTATGTGTATTCTAACTTTTACTAATGATCTAAATAATATTGGTAATGTTTGGAATGACCACTAGGATATTTCAGAAACCACTCTTACAACATGGATATGTGAATTAATTATGTATGATAATTGAACATAGGTAACATAGTGAATAAAAAACCTTGATATGATGTGCTGTAAAAAGATAAATGTGCTCTAGTGGCACCATCATAGAGCTTTGTAATATCCCACCTTATTAATTTTGTGATTTCAATTATGACAGCAAATTTTCACTTATGAAATAAAGTGTGATTTACCTTTATTTTGGTTCAAGATTTAAAAGAGTCAAAGTAACAACAAACAGAACATGTGATATATCTCTAGCTAGTAAATTAGTATACGTGAAAAGGATACATCAATGAAGTTAGGGCTCAAATTGAACCTACCTAGGATATAGCAGCTCTGTCTAGCATGGATATAAGTGGTGTGTTTCATTCTCACAATGCTGGTTAATTCCAGGGACCTAGGAATGAATTTTGTGATATATCTTATTGTTAGAAGAGACATTTACACTTCAAGAGGTAGTGTCTGACAGTGATGCAGCTTACCTACATTCAAATGATTCTAGCCAAAAAAAAAAAAAAAAGACTGTAAAACTAAGAACCCAGGGATTTAGAATACCTGTAGAAGTTTACATCTGTCTTATGATAAATAGTATCATTTTCTAGCTGTGCATGGCAGTGCCGAACTATAATCCTTGTACTGAAAACCAGAAATAGGGAGATCAAAAGTTCAAAGCAGGACTTAACTATGACTTATAAAGAATCAAGGAGTCTGAGCTATATAAAGTTCTACCCAAAGAAACACAAGAAAGAGAGAAAGAAAGAAATAAGGAGAGAGAGAGAGAGAGAGAGAGAGAAAGGAAAGAAAGAAAGAAAGAAAGAAAGAAAGAAAGAAAGAAAGAGAAAGAAAGAAAGAAAGACAGACAGACAGAAAGAAAGAAAGAAAGAAAGAAAGAAAAAGGGAGAAAGAAAGGGAGAAAGGAAGAAAGGTGGCAGAGAAAGAGAGAAAGAGGTAGGGAGAGAGGGAGGGAAGGAGGGAGGCAGGCTATAGCAATCTCTCTCTCTCTCTCTCTCTCTCTCTCTCTCTCTCTCTCTCTCTCTCCTCCTTCCTTTCCTCTTTTGAAGTTAACTGGTTGAAAAAATTTGCCTAATTCAAATACCCATAGTCTTTTTATTAAAAAGTCATTCTCAAAACAGAATTCAAGTAAATTTAGCAAGGAATTTGAAAGTACATAAATTACTGCAGAAGCAATACTTTTAAAGTTACTCAAGCTTCCCATCTCTTCTTCACTGTCTCAATTCATCCCTTACATCTTCAGAAATCGCAACACACACAAGTGAAATATCTTCTTAGGATTTTATGTAATGTCAAGAATTAAATATTAAAATTTGTATTATTTGCTGTTAGTCTGAAGTTTCATGACTGAAAATTACCAGTTTATGTTTTATTTGCATCATTGACCTTTAGAATCTTTCAAATATACATTTTTTTTATTTTTTACTATATTTATTCTCTTTTGTATTTAGGTAAATGACATGAATACATGACCTTGTAGTAAATATTGGTCATACCATAGTTCGTCCACTTTAAGCCATGAGAGACTTCATTTTATTTGATAAACATTGACAGTATCTTAATGTGCTTGCTCTTCTTGTGTCTCCTGACATTGGAATCAGCTTGTATCACTTGGCATGTGTCTCATTTCAAAATGAGGGCAGCATTTCAGCTGCTATTTATTTGTGCCAAATCCTAGCTAAACTATTTAATTCACATGCTCCTGAAGAAATGGTAGCTTCAGGCTTTGTTTGCTCTTGTTCTTGTAAATCACAGGACAGGACAGGTTTTAGGGCACTGTTTGAATCAGTCCCCCAGGCCTCCCTTAACAAATGGGTGTCACTCAGAAATGCTAGCCATGATGACTTCTTGATTTCAGTCGCTCTTTTAGAGAGCTGCTAAAGTGACCTATGGCCTTTTGTGCAGCCAGTCCCAGGAAGACGGGAAATAGTAATTATAGTGTAATAAAGAACAGGGGAACTCTATTTAAATGGCAGAATTTGCATTTAAATGGAAATCTCAAAATGAAAACATGTAAAGGCTTGATAGGTACAATATTTAGTATACGGCTCTTGCCGGCAGTTAGAATCGTATGTCAGAGGGGGCCTTGTGGGTTTTCCTGCCTGTCCAAAGGGCAGAGGAGGTGTTTTGAAGTAAGATCCTACAGCAAGAGGCAATATTACCCATGTGGCATATTTCATGAAGTGGAATTAGTAATCATATTTTGCTTTATTTTTCAATAGTAGGAAATGATTTCTTGGGGCAATCAAACCACATGACCTACAGCTAGTAAAATAACTAATCGATTAACACTTAGGGTATGTAATGGAATTTAACAATCTGAACCGCTCAAAGCAACTCTCCATTAATCTATTAATTGAAATAGTGTGTTTATTTCATAGATAAGAAATAAAGGCATACACAAGTTTAAACACATCTGACAATTAGGAAGTGTTCTAATGCTACATGCAAATCTGGCATGAAAGTGATTCCCTCATTTTAAATAATGTTTGGCATGCAAAATAAACTCTGTAGGGCTGAAGAAAGTCAATGCATTCACTCCAGTTGCAGTAAATAATTCAATGAAGGGAACACTATGTCTAGAAAATGGAGAAGTTAGTTCATACTCTCTTTTTCTTAAGTATGTTATTACAGAATGATGTACCTAACATATTTTAAATTATATCAGTGTCTACCAAGATTATCAAATTATGAAGTTTTATTTTCAGACGGGTTATTATTCTGATACTAAACAAATGATTATAGATTAACTAATCAAAGACAACAGAAAAACACATTCACATTTTATTTCAAATCTTATTCTAGAATCTTACTTTTTGGTGGTGCAGCATGTCAGTCACTGTCCTTTAACTATTTGAACTCAGATACCTACTGTTTGTTTGGTTTTTTTTTTTTAAAGTGTGGAATCATTGTTTGTAACAATAACAATATCTTACAAAATGTGGCTTCTTTTCTAAGTCGTAGCACTCAAATGAATACAGTAAACATGTGGATATTTCTCAGGGCTTAGAGTGCCTGTTCTTTTGTGTGTGATAACAAAATTGCAAGTATTAATGTTAAATTAGATTTACCTCCTTCTTTATTTTAACAGTTTTTGTTCATTGAGCTGTTACAAATGAAGGGATCAAATATCCACACATGTTTCATGGTCCACATGTTCTTGTGGTCTCAGAATTGTAAGATAGAAAATGGTGGAATTTATTTCAGGTTGATGCTGGTCTCTCAAGCTTATCTTCTTGAGAATTTTTTTTTCTGTAGCTACAACTGTGCCCATAGCAAAAGTGAGATGATGGTGCACTTTGTTCAAAGCAGAACTACCTTAGAGTTACCAGTAATCTCCAAAACAATTGGAACTTCTCTTCCAAGTGTTTGAACAACATGTATTAAAGATTTAATTTTTTCTAATATTTTAAATGAAGATATAGTTCCAAGAATTCAGAGATAGGTGATGATATTCAGCATATGATCATCCACCTACTTTCCTGATCCTAGATTTCATCTCATTCATAAACGACCAAATTGGCATCTAGTATGGATGGTTTTCTAGCTTTTAAAATGATGGCAATGGAGGGAACCACAGGATGGCTCTAGGAGCCTTTGTTAATTCCATCACTATTTTAAAATTCTCCATGGACATTTTAGTTTACTCTGGATTTTCCTTTAGTTACTGAGCATGGAACAATTTATAAAATATTAAATCATTTCACTTACATAATTATGTTAGCTAACAGGCATAAGACATGGCACAGAACCATAGCATATAGCATGGGGAGAGCTATCTTGCCTAGAAGCTCTGAACCTAAACGAGTTTAGAGGTAACTGTAGTTAAAGACACAGTGAAACCACCAAACTAGACCATTCTGGGGATAGAAATACAGTTTATTTGGAGAATCAAACTCTTGGAGGTTGTCTCTCAGGTGCAGAAAACAGGGACTTTTATGGGAATGAGTATCAGGAGGGGAGGTGTAGGCCAGAATAGACTTAGACTGTGCTTTAGTGAATGGGCTTTGGTCTCGTCCATGCTGTTTGGGTTAATCAGGAACTAGATGCCTTTGGACCCAGTTGACTATTGGGGGTGGGTAAGAGGATTGATGGCTTTTCCTGACAAACAAAAACCCACTTCATAAGATTTCTGAGGAAGGCTGAATTTAGATTAGTTTAGTTTACCCCATAGAAATCCTTCTGTTTATGCTGTCAGAGTCCAGACTGATTTGAGCTTTGGTTTTTGTTTAGGACAATGTCAGCAGCACGGTCATTTTGGGGTCCCACTTTGGAACTAAGGTTGCTACCCTAGAAGCTTACTGGATATTTATGAGGAAAACACTAAATGTCTGGAATATCTATTTATTTATCTATGTGTGTGTGTGTGTGTGTGTGTGTGTGTGTGTGAGAGAGAGAGAGAGAGAGAGAGAGGAGAGAGAGAGAGAGAGAGAGAGAGAGAGAGAGAGAGATTTTAGGCAATGTTAGTTGTATCTCAAAAGATATTACAATATTATTATTACCATTAATTATTATTATTTTGCTTAAGATTACATGTGTAACATGAGTAAGAAATGTTTCTCACTCTATTTTTTTCATTTCTATGTTCATATTGTTCCCCATTATGGTAAGTCCATGACACTGAAGCATACTCACTCAACAGTTATAATTCATCTGGGATTAAGGTAGCCTGAATGCTGTTATGAACATAAGTATAATATTAAATAACCAACCCTACTAACATGGCAGCTGGTAAATGTCTCTTCACCTTCAAGAGATATAATTGTGACTAATTAAGAGGAAATTCTTCAGTGATAAATTCTTCTGATGATATTAGTTTCAAAAGTGGTATCATTGTCAATTGAGGTGTTTTTCCAAACTATCTGGAATTAACTCATTTTTATGTTTCCACCTTCTTTTCTCATACCTGAAACATTAGCTCTGATGTGTGCCACATGATTTGTCATGTTTCATTGTTCTCTGAATGCTCTATGACTTATCCTGCACTGATTAGGTTGTTTCAGGTATGCTGACCCCTGCAGTATCACACTCCCCACTTACCTACATGAGAATTTCTTGAGACTTATTTAGTCAATAAATATTATGCAAATGTTATATGCCAGGACTTGTGCTTGGTTAAATGATGCTACATTCTCATCTACCTTCTGGAATATGAATAATTATTACTCCACATTTTCTGTGAATAAATCTGGTAAAAAAAAGACAACAAAAACTCCTTATATATTATTTGACATGAAATACAAGAAAACTTGAGTTTTTGCTTTGGATAGTGATTATAAATTTGAGACTGTACAAATTAATGTAGTTATTTAGAAATCTGCTCATTTCTGGCCTGTATTTTGATGATCAGGTGTCATATTTTTTTCTAATAGAAAATGAAGACTCATTGAGTAATATTCAATAATATAGAAGATAATGTTTCTTTTTATTTCATACATCTATGAACATATAATAAAGTGAAAAATGAATGGAAATTTATGAAAATTTAACTCAAGAAATGAGTAGGTCTTGGGAATATAAGAATAGGGAGAATAGGGATGGGAGCTGTGACACAGAGAGGTGAGTGTATTTGAAATGTTTTTAAAGATATGAATGATAAGCCTAGTCTAATTTCCTCCATCTTAATTTATAAATGATAAAAGCACAATATATATTCATGTCCTATATATAACTATAGCCTGGTATATCCACAGGTAGATAGATAGATCTTTGCTAAATAGAGCAATTAATGTCTCCAATTATTTCAGACTATCAATGGTTTTACTCATTATTATGAATATTCAGAAAGATAAAAGGGAAATAGATGAGAAGTTTATCATTAAAAAATTGGTCACAGTTATCTTATGTGCCCTTTCCTTTTGAACATGAACAACTATCAACATGCATCCAAGTTCATATCTTTGTACAATTGGGATTAGTTGACAGTATTGTTTCTAAAGGTTTTAGAGCCTTGTGGAAATGGGACCTGGCTGGTATACATAGGGTCATAGGGATGGGGCTACATATAGATGAATTGGTTCTGGTACAAGGTCTCTGCTTTCTGATTGGCTGCTGAAATGCAAGTGAGCCACACTCCAAGCACCTACCTTCATATACCCTCAATCTATTTGTTGACATAGATCTTTCCTCCATAAGTTCTCTTCTTGTCAGACATTTGGTCATAGAAATGAGACCAGTAAATGATACAAACTCATCTCTTGTCAAGGATTTGGTCACAACAATGAGAGATGTAACTATCAAATGTTAATAGATCTGTAGCTGGAGGTAGGACATACGGCCTCCATATCCCTCTACTCCATGACTGGGATTTTGTCTCTCATGAGCTCCTGCAGGTCTTATGCACACTGGTATAGTTGTTGTGAGTCCATATTTCATCTGAGAACTGACATTCATGTAAGAGAGGAAAACCAAAATGGCAGGGGGAGTCAGGATCATTCAGGAAGCACATAGAAATCTCTAGGATCTGGAATAGTTTTCTTGTTCAGAAACAACTCTCATCATTTACCTCCATGTCAGTAAAGAAATGGACAGTAAAATCTGCTCCTATTCTAACTAATAAGGAATAAAGCAGTTACATAAGGATCAAATAGTTTTTAAATAACTTAATTTGATCAGGGAGTAATAAATCTGTCTTTAATGGAGACAGATAAGAATTTTTTCGATGAACAAAAGTTGTCTAGTAAGCAACCAGGTAAAGATTTTGACACTTATCCTGAAATCAGAAAAGTCCATACATAAAAAAGTACAAGATAAAACTGTTACAAAAATAAAATCAACTGAAATTGATTTGAATGTCAAACCACAAAAACTTATCATATGAAGCTATTAAACAAATATAAAATCATTCTTCAGGTTCACCAAGATAAAGGGAAAACATAATTGAAACATTAATTAATCTTTATCAAGAAAATATCAAGAGTCAGATATCGGGATAAGAACTTGAAAGTTCAGAAAAGCAGAAGAGCTACCACCAGTCAACTTCTACATATTTCTTTCCTGCCTCCAAAAGGGCTGAGATCCACTCTCTGCTCCACCTCACTATTTACTTCCTCCCCTCTGTCCACAGTCCTCCAAACCGCTATGGTTAATTTTGGTCAGCTAGTGGCTGTCTCTGCCCTCTGACTCCAAGAAAGCTTTATTTGTTGGAACACAATCAAAATATCACACAGCATTTGTCCTTTTTGTCTAAATAAAAAGCGATGGTTGTAACTAGCATAGTAAAACTATATACAATAAGTACAATAATTATATACAAATATATACAGGCAAGAATTACATTGGCAATGTCCAGTCCATTTGCACATGACAAATTCAGAGAAAATTCTCCATTATCTATGCTATCTTGGTAAGTCGCAAAGTGTTGTACCTAATTTATTTTCTATCCTGACTTTTATTACCAACTCTAAACTATCTTTTATGTCTCTCAGCCTTATACACATTACACATCTTTTGTGAGTTTCTTTTCTTAATCTGGAAGCAAGGAAAACTATAATTATAACTATCTATTCTTCAACTCCATCAGAGACCTAAGAAGGATGTAATATTACCTGAGTAAACAAGAAGTGCAGAGCAAACAACTTCCAAAACTAGGAAATGACACCCAGAGCTGGCTGCCTGGAGAGTCACACAAGGTTCCTCTGCAATGTTGGGCCATTGATCCCTGACCTACAAGGCTAGAATATCTGACAGAATTTTTTGAGAAGAAGGACTTTTGAAGGACTGTCCTACCTTGTCCTTATAAAGTTTGGCAGTCATTTTCTTTTGTGTCCTGCTTTTCCAATTTGGACAACATACTATCATCAGTCAAGGCAAAGACAGTTTCTCGCCCAGTGGCCAATTTTGCCACAAAGAAAATAAACTCCATATGGAGTTTCTTTGATGCCCATTATATTCTCTGAAGTAGATTGTTGCTGCTAGGTGCAGGCATGTCTCATTGTCATTAAAAAAAAACAAAAACTCATGTTACTAAAACATCTTAAGTGCCAACTTCTGTAGATCTCTGAAATATTTGAAGACTACCTGTCTATCTAAAATACATCTGTTTGACCTTGAAAAAGTACCTTAGATTACTTCAAGTTTGATTTTAATAGGTGACTATTAACATGCATTCCTTTATTATCCTAAAGAGTTTGTGATGATAACTTTCAAGTACTAGAAATTTACATTACATTATTAAATGAACCGTACATGTACAATACCTTGATTAAGAGTAGATATATATGTACAGTAAGTTCTAACAAACTTATATAACAAATATAACCTTATTTGTATAAATATACAAAAGTATCTTAAGCAAAAGTAGAAACATATATACAGTATAAGAAAAATAACCTCAAATTTGTATCAATGTACAAAAATCCATACCAATGTAAAATATTTAAGACTAGTAGTTGATTTTATGGTTTAAAAGTAGATTCAGTAATCTACTCCTTTATCCTATCAATTCTATACCCCTCTTTTTCTTTTCAGAACAAGATCCCCAATCTAATCTCTTTTGTTTGGTACTTTTCCAGAACATTACCAATAACAACTTGTAACCAATCACCTGAAATGATGACAAATATCTATAACAATGAATGACCAAAAACCACCACCCCACCTTTTGATAATGTGTGCATCATATTCTTCAAATTACTTCCTGATTTCTGGGGGGTAATGACATCTTTAGGGGACCCTGAAAAAATATTGAGATAATTGTCAAGTCCTGGGAGAGCTAGCTGTATCATTTTTTGTCCAGTCTCTGTGTAATGGGAAATTGAAGGGCTTCTCTCTAGTCCTGGCTAGAGTAGTCTATGAGGCTGTACCATCTCAGATAGCTACCTTGGAATTGTCCTGAGAAATTTGTAGTTGAAAGCTGATCTTTGGGTATTTTGACAGCTTAGTGACATTACCATAGTCCAGATGTAGTCGTCATTGTGGGGCCCCATCCTACTTTTGGAGATTCCAAAGTCACTGTTAGGCATGGTCATGGTATACTGCAGAAAAATTAAACATTTGAAATGTCATATGCAGCAGATCTCAAAGATGTTAAAGGACCGTAATTTGTTATGTACATCCAGAGTGCAAAAACTTAACTCCTAGTTACCTGATAGAGACTCAAACTCAAAATTCTATACAGGAAGCTAGAGAAAGCCTCTTTCTGGAATTAGTTAGTACTCTATATGACCATTAATATCATGGAAAAAGTGTTCAATATATATATTACATTTATAAAGTCTGATATAATATTTATACCTTAAGAAAAGATTTAGAGTCTAAATAAAGCCAAAGAAGTAGGAGATTACTGGCAATTGAATAATTCCTTAATTTTGGTTTTTCTTCTGTCCCAAATCAGGTGGCTCTTCTGACATGAGACATGGGATTTTTCTTTAACAAGCGTGTTTGAGTTTAGAGAAAGGGGGAGCCACATTCCAACTCAAAGCCAGTTTTAATTTTTAATTGAACTGGTGCTACAAATAGACCGTTTGCATTATATGTCTGTAGAGAACAGCAGAAACAAACATTTGGGAACATTTATGAAATTTTATCATGTTGGTAATGTAATATAACAATAGGATAATTTACTCTTTTTCTTAGGACATTCTCTCTGGATGATTTGTCCTTTTTCTGCAGATGTCTCATTTGTCCAGTGGTGTTAAGATTTCTTAGCTAGATGCCTTAATTCTCCTGGAAAGACAAGAACAAAACACAGCCCCAACACTAA